>NC_069503.1:1062391675-1063066675 GCF_027579735.1 Bombina bombina
GCAATTGCTGGCGCACTGAGCTTCAACAGCATTGCTGGGATTTGATCAGGTCCAGACTGGTTTTTCATTTTTAGATTATTAAGGTGTTTCTTAACGACATTGATGGGTACAGGTCTAAAATTGAACTTCTCTATATTGGGTCTTTGCTGATTTAGTGGGGCCTGATCCACATTTGTAGTTTCAGGATGCGTGTCATTTATTAGTTTGTCAATCAGGGTGGTGGAGCATCCGACAAAATAACTATTTAAGGCATTTGCTACTACTAAGGGGAGTTGCAGGGTATGGTTGTCCACAGTGACAGTGGGGGATTGGGAGTGGATTGGAGGATTTTGTAAGTTATTTATGAGTTTCCAAAACTTTCTAGGGTTTGATATGTTATTGTTCAGATTTTCACAGAAATATTGGGCCTTGGACAATTTTGTTTGTTTAGAGCATATATTTCGCCATTTTCTATATACACAGTGATCGTTCTTAGAGCCTGTATGTTTGAATTTTGACCACAATGAATCCCGAAACTGGTACATTTGAATGAGGTCATCTGTGATCCAATTCACGTGTGCTCCTTTTACTCTCACCTTACGCAGCGGGGCATGTAAATTCCAAACTTGTGGGAGTTTAGACTGAAAGAATTCAACTGCAGAGTCTAAATCAGGGATTAAGTTTAATCTGTGGCAGGGTAGGTTCTGGATGTCAATTAGAAAAGATTGAAGATTACATTTTTTGAAGGATCTGTTGATTTTAACCTTGAGAGAGGATTTAGTTGCCTTTATTTTGCGCACGCAGTACACTAAGCAGCGATCACTGAAATTGTTAGGGAGAACACCTGCCTCCTGGATTCGGTCGGGAGAAGTGGAGAGAATCCAGTCAAGCAGGGTGTGATTATGGCTTTTGATGTTTATGCGAGTTGTTGAGGAGATTAATTTAAGATTTAAACAGCGAGCGACAACTTATTTTTTGGATTCAGCCAATCAATATTAAAATCTCCAAAAACCAAAATTTCACTTTTTGGGTTTTGAGCTATGGTTTCACTAAGGAGATGTGCTATGTCAGAAATGGAATGCACATGGGAGCTAGGTGGGCGGTAGATTCCTGCAACAATGATTGATTTACTGCACGGGATCTCAATTTTGCCAGAAAGGAAATCAAAGGTGGCAGAAGAGCTATATTTTTGTAAGGGGATGTACTTTATGGAAATGTCAGCATAAATTACAATGCCGCCTCCTCTCTTTGCTCTATCATTTCTATGGCATGAATACCCATGTATTGCAATGGCAGAGTCAGGTATTTTTGCGGTTAGCCACGATTCAGAGATCATGCAATAGTGTTTGCTTACAGCAGAACACAATCTCATTACTTCTGTCGCTAACATGCCACTGCAAAGGAAAACGAGAACATGAGTTTCAAAACACTCTTCAATAGGTGTATCCCTGAACGGCAAAACCTTGCAGCTTGCACTAATAAAATATTTTGAAATATAATGCTTAACTGCTTATATATGATTAAAAAACAAACCCGTGTTAGGGATAGCGCTGATAAGCTATTGAAGGACGCACTATGGAAAAAGTATTTGTGTATATCTCTGTATGTTATTAAAGAGTAATTTTTTAGCATATGTTAGAAGAGTCTAATACAGTAAAAATTCACAAGTGTTTAACACTAATAAAGGTGAATACACAGATCCGATAAAAGTATATATATATATATTATTTATTATTAAACATTCAATATATTTTTCAGTTGTATATAATAAAATATAAGGATCCTTGCTTAAAAATGTTTAGCACTGATAATGATACATATATTCAACAAGTGGTTTATTATGAGTTCACAATATATTCTTGTATAATCTTATTTTATTTGTCTTGACCACATAAAACACTATTATTAAGGGACCAAGTGGTGTAAAAATCTAAATATCAATTGCCATTGAATAAAAAAGAAAAAGAGAAAAAAGAAAAAAAAAATTTAAAAGAAAAAAAAGAAAAAAATTTAAAAGAAAAAAATTAAAAAGTTGGATTTTTTTTTATATATTAATTTCCAAATGTCTCTTTGAGTCGTTATTTCTCCTTAAATTATGACACAGATAATATTGGTGCTGCGATATTAGCAGTGTATGTTACAAAAAGTGCTTTTAAACAATCTAAACAATTACCTCCCCTTATTATGGCGGGTTTTCTCCCAGGGGGTTGTTTGAAACGGCTTCTTCCGATACAGCGGATTTGTCCTGGAAGCCTGTTCGTTTCTCCAGCTGAGTTGTGGGTGATTGCCAATCAGGGTCCATCTCTACGCGTTTCGGCTACGTCAGCCTTTATCAAAGTATTAACTGCTTATATATGTCATGAATATAAAAAAAGGACCCTTTAATTATAGAGAGGTTTTCGGATATAAAATCATCTAAACAGGGCTGCAGGAGGACTCCTGCCTCTTGGCACTTGACACAAAGAAGGCATTAGACTGAGTGGAATGGGATCATGTCTATACATCTTTGGAACGGTTTGCGATCACTGGTAATTTTCTTTCTATTATTTAAAGACTATATACACCCCCCTAGCTTCTATTATTATCAATGGAGGGCTATCTCCCTTATTTGAACTTGAACATGGGACTAGGTAGGGCGTCCGTTATCACCATTATTGTTTAATCTGGCTATATAGCCGCTGGCCTGTTTTATTAGGCAGGATTGTGAGGGATTGGATCTTGTGCACTGACAACCTCTTGCTTTATGTGGAAACCCTGCTACTAACATTCCAAAATTGCTTGAAATTATAGACCGGTATGGAATCTTTTCTGGGTATAAGATCAACATTGACAAGTCAGAAGTAATTTGGCTGTATAACTCCAATCCAAGATCCAATCCCTCACAATTCTACCTAATAAAACAGGCCAACAGCTGCTCTATTCGCTGCATTCTAACATTAGTAAATTTATTTGTAGAGATAAAAAAATGAGAATTAGTAGAGTTCATTTGGCAATGTAATTAGCATGTAGGGGACTTTGTCTCCCCAATATCTTATGGTATAACTGGATAACATAGGTCAAATTGGTTGTAGACTGGCTTACTGGGTCTAGTACCTATCCTTCAACTTCACCTATTAAATCCAAAACACTTAGCATACTTACCACACGCACAATTTGTTTCTCTTCCTACATCTGAAATAAAATATATTTTTTATAAGGATCCTTTGAGGGCCTGGGCCGGGGTATGCAAGTTATGGGGGGTCACAACATGGAGTGAACAAATACCTATTCAAGGGAATCCTTGTTTTTTTCCTGGTTTAAAAACAGAAGCTTTTAGGCTGTGGCACACTCTGGGACTTAATACCTTAGCGCACCTTATAAACCCTGTCACTTTTAAAATTCTCTCCATTCAGGATCTGCAAAATCAATATAATATACCTAACTCACACACATTTGCATATTTCCAGAGTAGGCATTACATACTGAAGTTGCTAGCTGATGGCATACTCACGAGAGAGGTAATAAATATAGACAGACTTTGTACTCTTGCACAAGGTTCTTATTCTATCTCACATATGTATAGACTACTAGTCATGCACTCTGAATCCTCTGCCTTGCAAAAACTTTTATTTAAATGGCAGGGTATGAGACTTCATGATGTAACTGAAGGAGTTGCTACCCATAGTTTTTCCATGGTTAAAGAAACCACTTTATCTCCAAACTTAAGAGAGTCCCACACAAAAATAATCAATCAGGCATATATCACACCACGGTTGCAGTCTAAATGGGTGCTGGAGGCAACAGACATATGTATTAAACACTATTCTAACACACCTGACTGGATCCATATGATAGGTGGTTAAAAACAGAGTGGTCTTAATGGCCCAACAGCTTATCTTCATTGCACAGGGAGAGCCACTGTCTAAATACATCATTTTTATCAATATAGTTTTGTTATTTGCCAGACAGTTAATATTACAATACTGGCCTGATCATAGAACTCCACCTTTTGGACAGGTAATCAAAACCATCTACTCTGAGATGTTGACTGAGCAAGCAGATATCACAGGGGACTCTGAAAACATAATTAAAAGGTTTCTACATAACTGGAAATTTATCTTTTGTACATGCTAGAACAATTGAAATTTAGGGTCCAATTTATCAAACTGTGAAAGCAGCTTTGGGCCTGAAACGATAGTTAAGTAGCAGCGGTCTTAAGACTAATGTACCTAACGTTTCGGCCACCTAAAAGATGGCAAATTGAAATCATCCCATTCCGATTCGCAGATTGACAGCCCCTGCTAGTGGCCAATTGACTGCCAGTGAGCAAGGGGCAGTATTGCACAAATATTGCTTGTGCAATGTTAAATGCAGACGGCAAATCATGTCCATCTGACCTATGATAAATGGAGACCTTAGAGTCTTATATCCATTTAGAAATAGTTTATTTATTCTAAATGAAAACCTACGTGGTAGATGGTGCTACACAGAAGAGGTACTTGGCCTCATAACATCACATTTATCTGACACTGTCGCCCTTGCCCTTTACGGTTCTTTTGGTAAGGTGGCAGGGGGTTATTGGTTTGTGGGCACTCCAGGAAGGCAGGTATATCTATACATTCATATTGTGCAATCACACATGTCCTAGTGTATGTTTATATCTACTTTTTATTTCAACCGGCTATTTTATTACTTTTGTTGGGGTTAAAAAACAATAGCTTTGGTTTGTTTAGTTTTTTTTTATTATGTTTGTTTGTCTTGTTTATTTTATTTAATATTTCAGAAATTGGGCTTGAGTGTGACACTTTGCCTAACAGGTTACCTGAAGAAACATTTCTGGACTTCTACTTGCATTTTACTGTTTAGTGTTTACTTGTTGTTGTTATTTAGTCTGTAAGATTACTGTTGGTTTATACCAACTGTTACTGGAATTTTGTCATTCAGGCATTTGTGTTTGCATCTGAGCATTCTTAAATAAAGATAAAAAGAAAATCATCTAAACAGTGGAACCATATGCAGAGACAATTTTGCACAAGATGTATAATTGCTAAATGGTGCTATATGTGTATGTAGAAATACATTTTACAAATGTACGTCATATTAAACATGGATGCTTTACTGGGTGGGAATGTACAGAAGTGCATTTCAAGTTTGTGACAAAACATGCGTCTCTGCGTGGAGCAAACAAATGAGAAAACTGTGTGAAATCACCCTCCTGCAGTTTTGTCTGCAGACTGTGTATAATAACTTATTACAGTGAGAACTTTAAACACCTCACCTATTAAGAATGTGTGAGAATCTCATTCAGTGTACAGCTTGCCACATGTTTGCATCACTGGAGCAGCCGCTTCTGGGATTATATGTTTGTGGCAAGTGCGAGCATATTGTCTCTTTAGAAACTCGTATTGGGGATCTGGAGGAACGAATTGCAACACTACATGAAATTCAGACACTTGAAAGGGAAATGGATAGGACTGAGCTGGTTGTTAATGGTTCCAGCAGTGGGAATGGGGAGGATTCAGATGAGGAGACTCCAGGATGTAGCTGGGTCACAGTTAGAGGGCGAAGTAAGCGGAAGAGACAGGCCAGTTCTGAGCTGGTACACCCCAATAGATTTGCAAGATTAAGTGAAGATGTTGGGGATATCAGTTCAGGGGTGGCAGTGTCAGAGAGGGCCGTGTTGCCTAGTATAGTGAACAGTCCTTTAGCTGTGGAAGAGGAGCATACTATGGTGGGCAGTCCTTCAGTCATGGAAGAGGGGCATACAAGTCAGGGCCAGAGGCAGATGTTGGTGGTAGGAGACTCTATTATAAGGAAGGTTGATAGGGTAATTTGTCATCCAGACCCTTTACATAGAACAGTTTGCTGTCTTCCAGGGGCTCGTGTTAGGCATATTGTGGAGCGTATTGATAGATTGTTAGAGGGATGCGGGTCTGATCCTGCAGTCATGGTGCATATTGGTACTAATGAAGAAATCAGTGGGAGATGGAGAGTCCTAAAAAATGACTTCAGGGAGTTAGGTAGCAAGCTTAAAGCAAGGACCTCCAAAGTAATATTTTCTGAGATATTACCAGTGCCGTGTGTTAACTCAGTAAGGCAGAAGGAGCTAAGGTCTGTTAATTCATGGCTAAAAACATGGTGTAAAAATGAGGGGTTTGACTTTTTAGAACACTGGGCTGATTTTTCACTAGGGTACAAATTGTACAGTAAGGATGGATTGCACCTGAATGACATGGGTGCAGGTGTGTGTTGGGGGAAAGGATGGTAGCACGTTTAGAGAACCTTTTAAACTAGGCAAAGGGGGGGAGGGTCAATTAGAACAAAATAGAACAGAGAGATCAGTGTCTGAATATGTCACTCCCTTAATATCTCAAGGAAGGGATGACTTAAGAAATGTCACATTAGAAAGTATAGAGGAAAGTACACCAAGTAGCAGCAGAAAGCACATGAAAATTAAATGTATGACAACAAATGCAAGAAGCATGACAGGTAAAATGGGGGAGCTGACGCTCTTAGTTGCAGAAGAGGACTATGATGTTATCAGTATAACTGAAACTTGGTGGGATGATTCACATGACTGGGCAGTTAACTTAGAGGGGTATACATTATTTAGGAGGGACAGGAATAATAAAAGGGGTGGAGGAATCTGCATGTATATTAAACCTGACCTTAAACCTACAATAAGGGAAGATATTTATGATACAAGTGACAATGTAGAGACCCTGTGGGTTGAAATAAAGAGTGGGGGGAAAAATCCTAAAAAAATATTACTAGGAACATGCTACAAGCCTCCCAACATTAGTGACCCGGAGGAAACTCAACTACTTATCCAAATAGGTAAGGCTGCTAATAACAGTGCTGTAATTATGGGAGATTTTAACTACCCTGATATAAACTGGGCCAATGAAACTAGTAATTCAGCTAAGGGGGATAGATTTTTAAATGTTCTCAGGGATAACTTCTTGTCACAATTAATAGAGGAGCCAACTAGGAGTAAAGCTATATTGGATTTAGTGCTATCAAACAATACAGATATAATATCAAACATAGAAGTTAAAGAACATTTGGGTAACAGTGATCATAACATGGTCACATTTGAAATCTCTTTTCATATGCAGTGTTTTAAAAGCTTAACTAAGACTTTTAATTTCAAGAAAGCAAAATTCAACGATTTAAGGAAATCATTAAATAATATAAATTGGGACAATGTATTTTCTAATAAAAATACAGAGGATAAATGGATCATATTTAAAAATTTGTTAAATAAATATACATATCAATACATACCATATGGTTATAAAAATAAAAATAAAAAAACTAAGCCGTTATGGCTAAATAAAAATGTGTTAAAAGAAATTAGGAAAAAACGTAGGGCATTTAAATTATTAAAAGAAAATAGTACAGACTCAGCATACAATATTTATAAGGAATGTAACAAAGCATGCAAAAAAGCAATCAAATTAGCCAAAATTGAAAATGAAAAATTAATTGCCAAGGATTCTAAGTCTAACCCTAAAAGGTTCTTTAAGTACATAAATAGCAAAAAATCTAAGAAGGATAATATAGGTACATTAAAATGTGTGGAGGGTAGCATGATAAATAATGACAGGGAGAAGGCTGAGGTACTAAACCAGTTTTTTTCTTCAGTATACACAAGAGAGGAACCATTGAATGATACTTTGGAACAGAATAGAACATGCCAGTCCATACCACTAACTGGGTTTTGTTTAGAGGATATCAGGAAAAAACTAAAAAATATTAAGGTAAATAAAACTCCAGGCCCAGATGGAATACACCCAAGGGTGTTAAGTGAACTTAGCACTGTTATAGACAAACCTTTACTCTTAATTTTTCAAGACTCATTATCCTCAGGCATGGTACCCCAGGATTGGCGTAAAGCTGATGTGGTGCCACTCTTCAAAAAGGGAAGCAGGGATGATCCAGGAAGCTATAGACCAGTTAGTCTGACATCAATAGTGGGGAAGATATTTGAAGGGATTATAAGGGATTATATTGATGAGCATATTCGTGTAAACAAGATTATGAGTTCTAATCAGCATGGCTTTAGGAGAAATAGATCATGTCAAACTAATCTAATTAGATTCTACGAGGAAGTAAGTAAAAATATAGATAAAGGGGAATCAGTTGATGTGATATACTTAGATTTTGCAAAGGCATTTGATACAGTGCCACATGAGAGATTAATGCACAAAATTAAGGGACTGGGAATAGCTGAAAATGTTAGCTCATGGATAAATAACTGGATAAAAGATAGGGAGCAACGAGTAGCAGTAAATGGATCATACTCAGATTGGACAAAGGTAATCAGTGGCGTCCCCCAGGGATCAGTACTGGGCCCTGTTCTTTTTAATATTTTTATAAATGACTTGGAGCAAGGATTAAATAGCGACATCTCTATTTTTGCAGATGATACTAAGTTAAGTAAGGTCATTAGGTCAGAGCAGGATGAACTCTCTTTGCAAAGGGATTTGCTAAAATTAGAACTATGGGCAAGTGAATGGAAAATGAGATTTAATACGGAAAAATGTAAGGTTCTACATTTTGGAAGTAAAAATAAGCAGGCTATATATTTTTTAAATGGGACAAGACTTAGCCAAACACAGGAGGAAAGGGATTTGGGAGTAGTAATAGATAACAAGCTAAAGATGAGTGCACAATGCAGGGCAGCGGCTTCAAAGGCTAATAAGATACTAGCATGTATTAAAAGAGGCATTGATTCAAGGGAGGAAAGCATAATTCTGTCATTATATAAAGCCCTGGTAAGACCTCACCTTGAGTTTGGAGTGCAGTTCTGGGGACCGATTGCTAAAAAAGATATTGCAGAACTAGAAAAAGTTCAGAGAAGGGCCACAAAGCTAATAAGGGGATTGGAGAAATTAACCTATGAGGAGAGGCTAGCCAAACTGGGTCTGTTCTCTTTAGAAAAAAGGCGCTTGAGAGGTGACATGATTACTTTATATAAATATATTCAAGGCCCATATACAGAGATGGCAGAAGCTCTTTTTATTCCAAGAAAATTGGTTCTGACAAGAGGTCATAATTTAAGGTTGGAGGAAAGGAGATTTAATCTCCTGCAACGGAAACGTTTTTTCACTGTAAGAGCAATAAAATTGTGGAACTCATTACCAAAGGAGGTAGTGAATGCCAATACCATAGATACATTTAAAAATAGTCTGGATAAATTTCTGTATATAAACAAAATTCATGGATATGATTGCTAGTATTAAATGGGTCACATTTTAATGGGGTTATTTAAGCTTAACTGGAGCTTTTTGTAAGTATTTTAGATTTGTATAGGTTGAACTCGATGGACTTCAGTCTTTTTTCAACCTTATCTACTATGTTACTATGTTACTATGTTACCTTTGGCCAGATGACAAGTAGTGCGCTGCTGATAACGTGCAATGCGTTATTTTATGCTCTGCCTCACACAAACAATAATGCACAATAAAGTTGCTTAAAATTGCATGCTCTATCTGAATCACGAAAGAAAAAATGTGGGTTCAGTGTCCCTTTAACCAAAAATGTAACTACTTGAGAGATATTTTTGCACTGTGTTGTGGGATTTGTGCATTGAAGCCTTCAGCTTGTACGCTATACACAAGCTCAGGTGCTGGACTTTCTCATTGTTGCAGTATCCAAAATAAATAGTGCAGCACACACTATACTGCACACTATTGTCGAGCAATAAATATCATGTGAACAATAAATACCAGAGCAAAAAATGCAAAAAAAAGTGGTGCTTAAAGTAGTATATAAAATTCACAATTGTGCATAGCAAATTTTACTTTTAGGTCCTTAAAAAAACAGAAATCAAACAAGCACGCAAAAAAAAAATCCAGTATTATCTGCTACATAGTTAAACAAAAGATGATGCAGAATTTCATAAGAATAATGCAGAGTCTAGAGCTGTTTATTTTAGAATCTTGAGAAATGCCAAGCAATAACATGTTGACCTAATTAAAGGCAAGGTAATAGGTAAAGATATTTCTCTTTCTAAGGTGGTGAGAGCCCACAAAAATCCTTGTGGGAATTCATCCCCTGGCTACCAGGAGTAGCCAAAGGAACCCCACAACAGAGCTTTAAGTATCCCTCCTACTTCCCTTTACCTCCCAGTAGTTTGTTACCTCGTTAAGGAGATGGCAAGGATAGAGGTGGTCAGGATTTATTTAAAAATTCCATGGATATTAATCCCATAATGTTTTTCCCTTAATGAATAGTTCCTGGAAGTGTGGGACATAGGAGAGTACTGACTTTGCACTGTGAATCTTTTCTTTGGAGTTGTGGTCACAAGCCTGCTAAGTGTGTCGCTGGGAGAGTTCCTTAAGCCTCCTCCTGTTTGGCCATGAAGATGTACTTCCTCAGTATATCCTCTACTGTTAGTTACAGTACTGGATGGGTTTCTACTGTACCCTCAGGATCTACATCTGGGTAAGACACTGGAGTGGGTCAATCACTGGGTAAGTACCTGCATGTCCCACACAGCCGGCAGGATATCAGCAAGTACTTTAGGTTTAGTACCTTATAGCCAGACACAGCAGTAGAGCACAAAGTCAAGCCCTACCACAGTTTTTTATTATACTTTTTTTAGTGTAGATTGTTTTTGGACACTTTAGCCTGTTTGTGTACACTGAAGGGTTTTCAAATTTTTTTCTTAAATTTGCCACACTATTCCTATCATGTGCACTCTTTATTATGGTCTGTCTGTACATTTTCTTGTGTGGTGTGTGTTTTTACCTGGAGTGGCATTTAAGGGGTAACGGCCCCTTTAAAGCCTCCTGCTTTCCAGGTGGCCAGCTTCCTTAGCGCTCCTCATTCTCAGACTGCACCAGGAGTGCTAAGGAGACACCAGTCCAGGTCCAGTTTAAGATAAACATAATTTAAAAAGCTCATAATAAAAGAAAATCTTAAATTACTGTCAGAACTGAATGTAAGGGCGTTTATTCTAAAATGTGCTCTGTCTCAGAGCACTTCACACATGCTTAGTCTGTCCCTATTAGAGATTTGTCACGTAACCCATTCAGTTTCCATACGGACTTCTAAGCACAAATTACCTTAAAAAAATAAAAGGGGGAGAACTTCCGGTGGGTGGACCTAGAAGATGGCAGCAAACTTCTGTTGCTCTGAAGAAACCATCTTCTAATCTTTACAAGATTGCCATCATACTAAGCCATCTGTATCTCCCTTGACACTTACGTTGTCCGGGAACCTTAAACAGATAGAAGAATACCATTCTCTTCTACCCCGGAAGGCATTTAACTAAAATAGAACCCACGAGGGACTTTGGAAATATTGACTTCCCGCCTATTGATCTTGAAACTATGGAATCAGAGGGTATCACTGCTGCACAGATTCTTGCAGTTTTTATGCCTGCAATTGACCGCTTATCACACAGTTATGAGAGTCTGTATGAAGTGGTTCGTGCCGCTGGAAGGTCCTACCCCACCAAAACAATGGCAAACCTGCAAGTTGGCTCTTTTGCACGAAACCTGGGAAACCCACTACACACTCACTTGCAAAGCCCTGTTGTGTCTGATAACCCAGATGCCATCTACTCCAGTCCGACCGCAACACATCTATCATACTATGGAACGGAGGGTTTGTCTCCCCTGAACTCACCCGCGGTGCAGCTACCCTTAGCACAAATATTCAACACCATCTTGGATGCCAGGAGCCTAAACAAAGCTGATGAGTCTGCGAGCCGTATGGAAGTGCCGATGGCGACCAAACCCCCCTGCAGAGCAGCTTCCGATATTATCCGTATGCCAAACATGATTAAGACAAGGAGCGGTCCTGACTCACTGCGGGTCTGTCTAGCTGTTCCGCTGCAGGATCATTGTCTAGTACAACAGCACATTCAGCCACTCTCACTATTCCTGCCTGCAAACATACCAGGGGAGAATGCCTCTGAATGCCCCCTCAACGCTCACAGCCTTTTCTGTCAGGGGAGCTGCCCTTTCCACCTCATATTTCAGTCCAGTTGGTTATCAGACCTGTGTGATCGATCCTTGGCCTTAGGCAAAGTAGGTGTCGGCTAGAGAGAAGGGACTTGACTCTCATGTGTTTGGACTGATGGGCTATTCAGCTGCATCACACCGGACAATACACAGTATCAGGTTGTGTTAAACGCTGATCCCTAAATGGATCAATTTTTTTTTTTCTTTCTCTTTGCAATTAGGTTAGACAGTTTTCACTGTCCTCTTTTTCCTTGGTTGTTATAAATTTTCTTTTTTAATTTATTTATTTAGCTATGTATTCATAATTGTTATGGGGTCTTTTATCAAACTCAAAGTTGCTAGTCATGCCCAGCCACATCTCTATATGTTTGATTTACTGAGATATTGAAGGTATGTTAATTTCTGATTACCCCTATGCATAATCTATGTTTGTTTTGTTTGTGGTTTGTTGTTTGTTTTTTTTTGTTATTTAAAATTATGAAAATCCGTTAGCAGACATGGTTCTAGTGTAATGAAGCCATTTTGCTTACTGAATGCATTGCGTATGCCTCCTTAGGGACCCAACTAAGCTTACTATGTTTAGACTTCCCATAAATATCCTTATACAGGCCCAGCCGTATACTCAAAATCATACAGATTAACTGTTTACACCGCAATTTAGCTCAGTATATTGGGTTCAGAACCAATCCTGCACATCCCTATACTTATCATGCTGTGTTTCTACATCCTAATTTTCTTTTGGGTTAAACCTCTAACTAATTTACTCTAACAGATAACATTATGGTCATTGTGCTTTTATTGGAAATTGCTCATAAATTGCATCTGCTAATGCTTAGAAAGTCTCTGCAAATGGTTGTCTTAATACTTTTTCATACATGTCTCATCACTTTGCATGGTCTGTGCACCCACGTATACCATTCACACTTCCCGGAAATGATTAGGTTGCTGCATATATATTCCCATCAGGGTAGTCAGGCTTGCAGTATTGAGCAATAAAACCTAACAGTTAATGAGGTGCCCTCCCCTCCTTAAGCGGCCTTATTAGACCAGTTAGACCGTAACAGATCGTGCATGAGGCTACTTAGATTACTCATATTCGTTTAGTTAGATTATACTGCAATCTTATTGTGCTGAACAATATACTCACTTTACTATACCACCTATACCCAACTAAGAACTATGTAGCTATGATTTTATCCCGCCATAACTCCGCCGCACCCACTCCTAGATCTACGAGGACACTGGGGTGTTTGGTTTAATTTAGTGTCTTGTTTAGTTAGTTTATTGTTTTGTTTAGTTTAGTTTAGTTAAACTAGTTAAAAAAAAAGAGAAAAGGGAGGGAGTCCAGGTAACAAATATCGAAGAAATCTGGGTCAAATCAGTCATTATAATATGTCATACCTATGTTACGTATATACTCATACATACGTGTTTGTAACCTGATACAACTCTGTTCAAGATGTCACAATTTTGAAATCTTACTAGTTGTTTACCATGCATCTTTTATCCAGCCTTTACTGTAACAGCACTAAATATTGGATCGCTTGTATGTAATTGCTTACTTGTTGTATGCCTGGACTGTCTTCAATAAAAAAGAAAAATGAAAAAAAATAAAAAAAAATAAAAGGGCTCATCTCTCAATTAATGACTGCATGGGTTCGGTGGCGGGGTCACATGTTTTGCATAACCAGAGGATATGACCAGGTCCGGACTTAGCTTGGCTCTGCCCACCAGTCTATCACAAAAGTGCAGCGTGGCTCAATTAGTTCACCTGGTCTTTAAGTTCCAGCACGGTCAGTCTGCTACTGTGATGTTATTTACTCATTTAAGTAACACCCTTTAACTCCAGGTATCACATGCGTTTGATTTATGGTGCAAATTGTACCTACATGGAGTATACTTTTTGGCTCATTTGACAGACTATACAGGGTTAATAGTAACAGCGCCACCACTTCTGTATGTGAACACGCATATTCACACCCTTTATCCACTTTCTAGTTTGTGATTTGCTGCTGGGGCAGGAGTAGCCATCCCACACACGTTTTAACATTTTAAAAAGTATTGTTTTTTTACAATATTTGCATTTATTGATTGCAAAAGAACTTTTTACAGTTTTACGTGATCTACCTCTGAAAACAAGACTGCAGGTTTTTATTAAAAGGATTTATGATATCTTCTTATGCTGGATTTTAACAGTACTATAACTTCACAGAGGGTGAAACCTCTCCATTGTATCTGCAAAGAAGATGTTCAAATCAGATTGTGCCTTTGTGATTGGGGTTTTATAGGGAACCTGCCTTCATGAGTCCAAACATGTTCACGGCAGTGCTTTTTACAGTGCTTGCACCTACATTATTGAATTCCCATTCATGAAAGAGCAAACCTGTTTAGAAGTTTAATAATGTAGGAGAGCACTGTAAAGCATGGCGGCTTTTTGCCTTGTTGGGTATTGCTTTTAATGTAAATAAATAAGGCTTTAGTATAGAAGAGTGAAAAGGCTACACAAGGTATAAAGTTATGGACAATCTTCTTATTAGTAGCTATGTTTTTAAGGGATCACTTTTGTAAACCACCTTGATTATTCATTATGATAATGTTATTTTACAGAATTGGTACTAGACAATATTTGCTGATTCTTGTAGTGATATCCTTGGGGTTGTATATTCATTTATATATATAGCTGAGAAATTACAAATGAAAATGTAAGAAGTCCACTCTAGGGGGTCCATTTATTAAGCAGCGGATTCTGCTTCGGAGACCCATCATTTTAGGTACTCCTGAAACCGAAGTTAAGAGGCTCCTTATATACTTCTCAACCACCCGAGTCCAATATGATCGGGATGATTGACGGCCCCTGCTTGTGGCTGATTGGCCACCAGTGAGCAGGGGGCAGCATTGAAATGTTTGTGCAATGTTAAATGCCGACAGCATATGCTGTTGGCATTTAGCAAGGTCGAGCTGACATGATTCGCTACAGCAAATCATGTCCGCTCGCCTCTTAATAAATCTACTCCTAGGTCTGCTTTATAATATATTTGCTCAGTCTCATGAACTCTTTTGCAACAAAATGCTGGAAAAAAATGTAGATTAGTAGATCAAGTATAGTAGGTGGTTTTACTTAAGATCTAGCAAAGTCCTGTTTTTTGTGTTGTACCCTTGAATTGAATTACTATCATTAAATATTAGTTTTGTTTTATTTAGTTTTGTTTTAAAGAATAGAAAGAAAATTCATTCTGTTCTACTAATAGCTTTTTAAGGGGTTTGTGTTTTGATATTAGTCTCCTTGTTTGTTTTAGTAGATATTCTCATAAATCTCAATGAAGTAATATAGCAATTTATGAAAGTGCATGTAAACAAACACCATTAGTTTAATCACTATAGGGCATGTGAAATAATAAACCAGCCCTGGGAGAATGTTAAACTCACATAAATACACTGATATAGGGCTAGATTAAAAGTGGAGCACTAATTTATTGCATGCACGTAAACAGTTAAATTTGCCCGTTTGCGGGCGCGTGATAAATAACCAGCCATTACAAGTGGCTGGTTTTTGCTACCCCGAGCTCGCGGTAACAATTAGTGCTCCAAAATCAACCAGAGATCAGATCTCTGGTTAATTTTCAACATATCCCCCAACTGCCCCAAAATAAAGCATATTGTAGGTTTTATTAAAAAAGGTAGCTTTTTTTTTAAATAAAAACAAACTGTACAAATCAGTTTTTAGGGGATAAAATTGGTGGGTGTAGGGTGTTGGAAAAAAACGTCACTGAAAAGTACCTTTACATTGCGGTCTATGGGGAACTGTGTGTTCCCTGTAAATATATATGTATATGCTTATATACATATATATTTACATTTGCTGCCCATCGCTGCGAGACTTGCGCTCTTCGCTGTGCAAGGTTCTCAGCCGACAGCATGAGAACGAGGCTCCTATTGGAGCCTATTGAAGCACACTCTCGTGAGCGCTATGCTTCCATGCAATGCGAACGTGAGGTTGCGTTCGCATTGCACCTAACTTGTAATACCAGCGCACATTTGCATGTGCTGGTATTACTAAGTGGAGCGCAAATATCGCCATCGCGAAAGCGATATTTAGCACTCAGCATGCAATCTAGCCCTTAAAGGGACACTAAACCCAAATTTTTTCTTTCGTGAATTAGATAGAACATGCAATTTTAAGCAACTTTCTAATTTACTTATATTATCAATTTTTCTTCATTCTCTTGCTATCTTTATTTTAAAAATAAGGCATCTAAGTTTTTGGTTTTGTTTGGTTCAGAAATCTGGACAGCACTTTTTTATTGGTGGATCAATTCATCCACCAATCAGCAAGAACAACCCAGGTTGTTCATCAAAAATGGGCCGGCATCTAAACTTAAATTCTTGCAATTAAAATAAAGATACCAAGAGAATGAAAAAAATTAGATAATAGGAGTAAATTGGAAAGCTGCTTAAAATTTCATGCTCTGTCTGAATCACAAAAGAAAAAATTTGGGTTTAGTGTCCCTTTAATGCTATTTCTGCACAATTAAAAACAGTTTTCTGCTTATTAATCTACTTATTTTTGTTGCTCTGATCCTGATACAATAGTCATGCAAGTTGCATTTGAATATATTCTTGAATCTGATATAATATTCTTTGTATATCTTTATACAATGGATGTTCCTGTGCTGGAAAAATATGTTTTTTTATTCATTTGCTTTAGGGGAGTGTCACTGTTTACTAATAAAGCTGTATTAGTTTTCCTTATAAAATACTTAAGATATTTCCCATGGGGTAGCTATTTATGAGCATGCACGTCCTGTTTGTATCAAAATAAAAATAGTTTTAAGCTAAACTTTTAATGCAAAAAAAAAATAAAATATTTTTAGTATGTTTAAATAGTACTTTTTTTTTATAAGTATGATACAAATGTGTCCCTTTAACATCTGCTGTATTCTTATTTGCAATGCAGCGAGCAGTGCCTGACACCATTTAATCTCTTGCCTAATACAATTCTGACAGCTATCCTTGTTGCAAAATTTATTGATTGAACCAAAATCCATCGCAGTCCAGAGGGGGAATAAATCTTATTCTTTATACACTATTAGTCTTAACATTATTATTGTTGGGCAGATTTTTTGTTTTGTTTTTCCTTCAGAAAACAAATTCTGCAGATGTCCATGCCAACAGCATTTTTATTGGTACCCTTGCATTTTAAGAGAGAAACACAAAAGTTTGCCAAAATGCATGTTGAGAAGCGGCCAGTGTTACCTCTAGGGCCAGAATTTGTGATCAGCCCGGCAGTTAATCCATTAACCCTTTCATGCCGGGGTTAACGTGTCTACATCGGAACAACTGTTCCGATGTAAACAAATTGAAATCTTGCGATCGTGCACGTAATCACGAGATTTCATTGATGGGATAGCGTCAGGGGGGTGTCCCTTTGATGCTAGGCACGCCCTCCAGACCTCGCTCCCATCAGGGAAGTGCCAGTGGCTTCAGGAAAGCCAAGCGGTTAGGACGCTGTATTCCGTCCTTCGGCGCTAAAGTCCACCAAAATTGGGACGGAATACAACGCCCTAACGGTGTTAAAAGGTTAATTAGTGAATCACACCCTTCAGTTAGCAAAGTCTACACAATGCATACAGCAAGGTATGGTTTCCTTAACTGTTTCACTTCTGGGCCGCTCACAAAATATAGCCTTAGAGGGAATACTGCAAGCCACAGTCCTTCTAGGAGAATGTACTTTGGATAGAAAAAAACTAAAGTAGAACTTTTTGGCAAATCAGAACAACTTTATGTTTACAGAAGGAAAAAAAAAAGCTTTTAAAGAAAAGAACACCATCCCTACAGGGAAACATGGAGGAGGCTCAGTAGTGTTTTGTAGTTACCTCTGGCACTGGGTGCCTAGAATCTGTGCAGGACACAATGAAATCAGAAGACTATCAAAGCATTCTGGAGCAAAATGTATTGCCTTGTGTCAAAAAGCTGTGTCTCAGTTGCAGGTCGTGAGTCCTCCAGCAGGATAATGACCCGAAACATACTTCAAAAAGCACTCAAGAATGAATGTGAAGAAAACATTGCACCAATCTGAATCCTATAAAACATCTATGGAAAAAGCTGAAACTCTCAGTTGGGAAAAGGCACCCATCAAACCTGAGAGAACTGGAGCAGTTTATACTTATAATATTGCGTCCACACTGTAACAAACATATCCTATATTAATAACACATTTCTTACAGTGTGGTTGCAACATTATAAGTATAACACGTTCAGAACAGTGAGAACTTATATTGGCAATTCATAAATAAAAACAGAAGTCGCGGCTACTGTATTCTATGAAACATAAAATCCTAAATCTTCTTCCTAAAAAAACACACCAAAGGCAAAACACAGGATTTTTACAATCACAACAAGACTTTACACACATATTATAACGTTATACAATACAGATAAATGAAACATTGCATATACATGTATCATAGACCCACAAGAGGAGTTCATCTTTACATCATGCATTTCAAGATTTAGTGACATATTTATCAAAGTGCGAGCGGACATGATACGATGTAGCGTATCATGTACGCAGCACATCGATCAATGCCAACAGCATACGCTGTCGGCATTTATCATTGCACAAGCAGTTCACCAGAACTGCTTGCGTAATACCGCCCCCTGCAGATTTGCGGCCAATCGACCGCTAGCAGGGGGTGTCAATCAACCCGATCGTATTTAATGGGGTGGATTTCTGTCCGCCGCCTCAGAGCAGGTGGACAAGTTATAGAGTGAAGGTCTTCAGAGCTTGATAATTCGGCCCCTTAGGCTTTATATTGTCATCCCATCCATCAAGATTTCTTTCTTTGTAGCACAGTCAGTTCACATTTAGAGCTTGCCACATTTTGTCAATCCAGTCAAGTTCTTTGTAAGACAGTTGGCAATAATTTTCCATATATTTCCTACATGCATTTGCTTATATAACTTCAGATGACATAAACTAAATTAGGGAACAGGATTAGAGAAGGAGCAACATGCACCAAAAAAAAACTGGTCTTGGATGGTATTAATATTTGTAGAGGCAGTAGCAAGAGAAAGTTTATTAATAAACATCTAAATTGTAAGTGCTCTTCTAAATCTATTTGCTGATTGCAGCGATAAAAATGTGCTACCTTACAGTGAACATGGTCACTGGGGGCAGTATTTATGCGTTCGTTTGTTACAATCACTGGTGGAAAACAAGCAAACATCCCGGGTAAGAATTAAAAAGGTTTCTTTATTCATACAACTTCAGTAAAAACATGTAAATTGTGAGAGATATGCCGCAAAAGAATCTGACGCGTTTCAGCTCCACGCCGTAGTCTTAGCTTAATCTCTTGTGTGAGCATGTCTCTTTTTAAAAAATCATTACAATCAGTGGCAGATCAGACCAGCAGTGGTCATCTGCATTACCTTGAGGTATTTATATTTTCACTAATAAAGATAAAATTCAGAATTAAAAGAGGCATTCTTGCAATCCACATGTATCAGGAAATAGGCTTCATTTAAACGTATGACTGTTTCAGTGACAGCTTTTAATGTGCACGGAGCATATATTGTGTTAGCAGTGACTCCGTTTGCATTGTTGCTGATAAACACATGCTACTGCCAGCTTTCTGAGCAGATACCGTGTTTGGGGCATAAGTACAGGTGTTCCCACAAAGCTATCATTGAAATAAATAAAAATATAACTTGAAGCATTTTTTTATCTCATATAGTTTATCTCTTATGTACAATTAAATATTTTATCAATGTGTGTTGGTGCATTTCAGTTTTGCATTGAGACATTTTTGCAGTATGCTTCCATTAGCAAAAATGCTTCTGGAGAAAAAATGATGACTGTTTTTTTTTTAGCAGCATATGCACATATGCTGTGAGGGCCTGTGCACCAGTATTCAAACACTGCTTCTCCTTAGAAAGTCGGCACTGGCTTGTGTGAAACAGATTAGGGCCTCTAGTTATCAAGCTGTCTACTTACCTGCATTCGCCGGCCCAATACGCTCGCCTACCATCGCCGCCGCGGACCTGAATACGTTCGCCAAAGTTATCAAGAAAGCTGTCAAGAAGCCACACACCAAGTACGGAGCGATGAGCAGCGGACTGTTGTTAATTGACAGTCATCAATCTCGCTGCTCATCGGCTTCTTCGCAGCTTTCTTGCTAGCCTGTCACTAAGCACCCACACTAAACTATACTGTTTTACCCCCTAAACCGCTGCTCCCGGAGCCCCCCGCACCTAAATAAAGTTATTACCCCTAAACCGCTGCTCCTGGACCCCGCCGCAACTATAATAAATATATTAACCCCTAAACAGCCGCTCCCGGACCCCGCCTCCACCTACATTATACCTATTAACCCCTAATCTGCCGCCCCTATACCGATGCCACCTATATTAAAGTTATTAACCCCTATCCTGCAGATCCCAGACCCCGCCGCAACTAAATAAATTGTTTAACCCCTAAACCACCGCTCCCGGACCCCGCCGCAACTAAATTAAATGTTTAACCCCTAGACCGCCGCTCCCGGACCCCGCCGCCACCTATATTAAACTTATTAACCCCTAAACCTAAGTCTAACACTAACACCCCCCTAACTTAAAGATTATTTAAATAAATCTAAATACATATTACAATTATTAACTATATTATTCCTATTTAAAACTAAATACTTACCTATAAAATAAACCCTAAAATAGCTACAATATAACTAATAATTATATTGTAGCTATTTTAGGATTTATTTTTATTTTACAGGCAACTTTGTATTATTAAATAGTTAATAACTATTTAATAGCTACCTAGTTAAAATAAGTACAAAATTACCTGTAAAATAAATCCTAACCTAAGTTACAAATACATCTAACACTACACTATCATTAAATTTATTTAAAAAATTAACTACAATTACCTAAAATTAAATACAATAAAATAAACTAAACTATAGTACAAAAAACAAACAAACACTAAATTACAGAAAATAAAAATAATTACAAGAACTTTAAACTAATTACACCTAATCTAAGCCCCCTAATAAAATAAAAAAAAGCCCTCCAAAATAATAAAATACCCTACCCTATACTAAATTACAAAATTACAAAGTAATCAGCTCTTTTACCTGTAAAAAAAATACAACCCCCCCAACATTACAACCCACCACCCACACACCCCTACTCTAAAACCCACCCAAACCCCCCTTAAAAAAACCTAACACTAACCCCCTGAAGATCCCCCTACCTTGAGCCGTGTTCACCCAGCCGGGCCTAAGTCTTCATCCAAGCGGCGTCTTCTATATTCTTTGATAACTAGCAACTAGTGTTCTTTGATAACTAGCAAAAGTAGTCAGATTGTGCCGAACTTGCGTTCGGAACATCTGGAGTTACGTAAGAATCGATCTGTGTCGGACTGAGTCCGGCGGATCGTAGCTTACGTCACTATATTCTACTTTTGCCGGTCTCTAGCCTTTGATAACTAAGGCGAATCAGCCTCGCCACAAATACGCTGCGGAATTCCAGCGTATTTGCGGTTGACGGCTTGATAATTAGAGGCCTAGGTCTTCACAGACACAATACACACCACCACCAGCTGTCTGAGCTTGAATACTGGTGCGTAGGCCCTCACAGGGTATGCCACTGAAAAACAGTATTAACTCCTTCACTACCAGGAATTTCAGAGAAAAACTTGCCCAAAATACTGAAGAATTTTTAGTATTTTTGCTATCACTCCATTTAAACAGAAATAGAGCCTTATTCCCCCCATCTTCCCCATTCCTGTGATTGCTACTGTAGGCCCCACCATTATTCCCTATTTTGTATGAAGTGTAGCGTCCCTTCCCTCCCTCTGCCTTTTCTGCAGTGTAAGGCCACTTCCACTCCCTCCATCTCTCCTTCCCTCCCCACTTCCCATTGGCACTGAAGGAGATTGTTACAGAGTAGACCGTGTCACTGTCTGCAATAATATGGCAATCTGCACTCATATGGTAACGGAACACCAGTCGTGCTCTGTACCATATGAAGGCAGATGCCTGCAGCCCAGTGCCTATGGTATGATGGGCTATGTACCACATGACGTAAATATATGTCAGACTGGCAGAAAGGGTTAACATGACATGAAACCCAATTTTTTTCTTTCATAATTCAGATAGAGAATGCAGTTTTAAACAATTTTCCAATTTACTTCTAATATCTAATTTCCTTAATTCCCTTATATCCTTTGTTGAAGAAACAGCAATACGAATGAATGAGCCAAAAGCATGAGCCTACCTTGGTGTCCTTTTCAACAAATGATACCATGAGAATGACACAAATTAAATAATAGAAATGTAATAAATTGCATGCTCTTTCTGAATCATGAAGGGGAAAAAAATTGTGTTTCATATCCCTTTAGCTTTTTACTAGTAGCATAGAAGCAAAAACGCTTGTATTTAAAATTGAAATCCTTTCTATCCCTTTTAAATGATACAGACTGCAGTATTACAAAGTAGAAGCTGGTAATTAAAGAAACTTGCATCTGCTTACACAGTTGTAAGGCTTCTAAACTGTAGAAACTGTGGTTTTTAAATTTTGTTCAAACTCATATAAGAAGCTCTAACAAATAATTAACATAACATGATACACCTGTGAGTATATGTCTACTCTAGTAACCTCTTGGTTGAGACAGAATTGGTTAAGTCTGAACAAATTTCCAGTAGAAGAAAACAATACAGAATGTTTCAGCAACCTCCAGGAATGGTTCTGTATGTTTAGAAGAACTTGGAGAAAGTCCTGGAAATCTTGGTTACACAAAGCTGTTTTAATAATAAATCTGTCTTCTTAAACAATGAACTAAGGGCACAGGGCTCCAGTCAGAAAGGGGATTCTATTTTAGCAAAAGAACAAAAATGTTTTTATGTAAAGACAAAACAAATAATAAAGTACAGTTTTTAAAGAGATACTTAGGCCTAGATTTGGAGTTTGGCGTTAGCCGTGAAAATCAGCGTTAGAGGCTCCTAACGCTGGTTTTAGGCTACCGCCGGTATTTGGAGTCACTCAAAATAGGGTCTAACGCTCACTTTTCATCCGCGACTTTTCCATACCGCAGATCCCCTTACGTAAATTGCGTATCCTATCTTTTCAATGGGATCTTTCTAACTCCGGTATTTAGAGTCGTTTCTGAAGTGAGCGTTAGACATCTAACGACAAAACTCCAGCCGCAGGAAAAAAGTCAGTAGTTAAGAGCTTTCTGGGCTAACGCCGGTTTATAAAGCTCTTAACTACTGTACTCTAAAGTACACTAACACCCATAAACTACCTATGTACCCCTAAACCGAGGTCCCCCCACATCGCCGACACTCGAATAATTTTTTTTAACCCCTAATCTGCCGACCGCCACCTACGTTATCCTTAAGTACCCCTAATCTGCTGCCCTAACACCGCCGACCCCTGTATTATATTTATTAAACCCTAATCTGCCCCCCACAACGTCGCCTCCACCTACCTACACTTATTAACCCCTAATCTGCCGACCGCAAAGCGCCGCCACCTACGTTATCCTTATGTACCCCTAATCTGCTGCCCCCAACACCGCCGACCCCTATATTATATTTATTAACCACTAATCTGCCCCCCACAACGTCGCAGCCAGCTACCTACAATAATTAACCCCTAATCTGCCGACCGCAAAGCGCCGCCACCTAAGTTATCCTTATGTACCCCTAATCTGCTGCCCCTAACACCGCCGACCCCTGTATTATATTTATTAACCCCTAATCTGCCCCCCACAACGTCGCCTCCACCTGCCTACACTTATTAACCCCTAATCTGTCGACCGTTGCTCACCGCTATTCTAATAAATGTATTAACCCCTAAAGCTAAGTCTAACCCTAACACTAACACCCCCCTAAATTAAATATAATTTACATCTAACGAAATTAATTAACTCTTATTAAATAAATGATTCCTATTTAAAGCTAAATACTTACCTGTAAAATAAACCCTAATATAGCTACAATATAAATCTTTTACCTTACCAGCCCTGAACAGGACCCTTTGCGGGGCATGTCCCAAAGAATTCAGCTCTTTTGCCTGTAAAAAAAACCATACAATACCCCCCCCCAACATTACAACCCACCACCCACATACCCCTAATCTAACCCAAACCCCCCTTAAATAAACCTAACACTAAGCCCCTGAAGATCTTCCTACCTTATCTTCACCCTGCCAGGTTCACCGATCCGTCCTGAAGAGCTCCTCCGATGTCCTGATCCAAGCCCAAGCGGGGGCTGAAGAGGTCCATGATCCGGCTGAAGTCTTCATCCAAGCGGGAGCTGAAGAGGTCCATGATCCGGATGAAGTCTTCATCCAAGCGGGAGCTGAAGAGGTCCATGATCCGGATGAAGTCTTCTATCAACGGCATCTTCAATCTTCTTTCTTCCGGATCCATCTTGCAGACCTCCGACGCGGAACATCCTCTTCTCCCGACGCCTACTAGCCGAATGACGGTTCCTTTAAGGGACGTCATCCAAGATGGCGTCCCTCGAATTCCGATTGGCTGATAGGATTCTATCAGCCAATCGGAATTAAGGTAGGAATATTCTGATTGGCTGATGGAATCAGCCAATCAGAATCAAGTTCAATCCGATTGGCTGATCCAATCAGCCAATCAGATTGAGCTCGCATTCTATTGGCTGATCGGAACAGGGGCTTAGTGTTAGGTTTATTTAAGGGGGGTTTGGGTTAGATTAGGGGTATGTGGGTGGTGGGTTGTAATGTTGGGGGGGGTATTGTATGTTTTTTTTTACAGGCAAAAGAGCTGAATTCTTTGGGGCATGCCCCGCAAAGGGCCCTGTTCAGGGCTGGTAAGGTAAAAGAGCTTTGAACTTTTGTAATTTAGAATAGGGTAGGGCATTTTTTTATTTTGGGGGGCTTTCTTATTTTATTAGGGGGCTTAGAGTAGGTGTAATTAGTTTAAAATTGTTGTAATATTTTTCTTATGTTTGTAAATATTTTTTTATTTTTTGTAACTTAGTTCTTTTTTATTTTTTGTACTTTAGCTAGTTTATTTAAGTGTATTTATTTGTAGGAATTGTATTTAATTAATTTATTGATAGTGTAGTGTTAGGTTAATTGTAGGTAATTGTAGGTAGTTTATTTAATTCATTTATTGATAGTGTAGTGTTAGGTTTAATTGTAACTTAGGTTAGTATTTATTTTACAGGTAGTTTTGTAATTATTTTAACTATTTTAGCTATTAAATAGTTCTTAACTATTTAATAGCTATTGTACCTGGTTAAAGTAAATACAAAGTTACCTGTAAAATAAATATAAATCCTAAAATAGCTATAATATAATTATAATTTATATTGTAGCTATATTAGGATTTATTTTACAGGTAAGTATTTATCTTTAAATAGGAATAATTTATTTAATAAGAGTTAATTAATTTCGTTAGATGTAAATTATATTTAATTTAGGGGGGTGTTAGTGTTAGGGTTAGACTCAGCTTTAGGGGTTAATACATTTATTAGAATAGCGGTGAGCTCCAGTCGGCAGATTAGGGGTTAATAATTGAAGTTAGGTGTCGGCGATGTTAGGGAGGGCAGATTAGGGGTTAATACTATTTATTATAGGGTTAGTGAGGCGGATTAGGGGTTAATAACTTTATTATAGTAGCGCTCAGGTCCGGTCGGCAGATTAGGGGTTAATAAGTGTAGGCAGGTGGAGGCGACGTTGTGGGGGGCAGATTAGGGGTTAATAAATATAATATAGGGGTCGGCGATGTTAGGGCAGCAGATTAGGGGTACATAGGGATAATGTAAGTAGCGGCGGTTTACGGAGCGGCAGATTAGGGGTTAATAATAATATGCAGGGGTCAGCGATAGCGGGGGCGGCAGATTAGGGGTTAATAAGTGTAAGGTTAGGGGTGTTTAGACTCGGGGTACATGTTAGAGTGTTAAGTGCAGACGTAGGAAGGGTTACCGCATAGCAAACAATGGGGCTGCGTTAGGAGCTGAACGCGGCTTTTTTGCAGGTGTTTGGTTTTTTTTCAGCTCAAACAGCTTCATTGTTTCCTATGGGGGAATCGTGCACGAGCACGTTTTTGAGGCTGGCCGCTTGCGTAAGCAACTCTGGTATCGAGAGTTGAAGCTGCGTTAAAAATGCTTTACGCTCCTTTTTTGGAGCCTAACGCAGCCATTCTGTGGACTCTCAATACCAGAGTTATTTTTATGGTGGGGCCAGAAAAAAGCCGGCGTTAGTTTTTCGGGTCGTTACCGACAAAACTCCAAATCTAGCCGTCAGAGATTTGCTGAAAGACTCTGAGACTTTCTAAAAAAAGCTGATTTTGACTTCCATAAGAGATAAAGTTTTTGTAATTCAATTTTCTTATTTCTTAAAATGACATGGAAATTATAAAATGGATTACATAAAAGGACAGTGCACTATTACATTTTCTCCTTTTAATGGGTCCCAAGTGATTCATTTTACCTGCTGGTATGTTTTACAATGTTTCAAAATATCTCCTTTACCTTTATTTTGTTGTTTGCAATAGCTACCTTTGCCTGTGGAAACCACCACCTATACTGCAAATATAAATACTGAAATACTGCTGTATTTTCTTTAGAAAAGCTATATAAACAAGAGCTGCAACAGAAATCAAGTTCCGTGTGTGTGTGTGTGATAGGTACTAACATCTTAATATTCAATTGCTGTCACTAAGTATTTGCCATTGTGTATAGACAGAGGGGTAAGATAAGGTTGCCTTTGACTATAAAGTGAGAGATAAGATAAGGACTGGAGGTCTGTGATTCCTGCAAGCTCAGTCTAGTTAAATTGGCATATTCTTGAGAACAATGGGTTGATTTTTCAAGGAGCAAAAACAGACATTTTATATTTAAAAATTAGACCAAAGAAGCAATATTCCCATGCATTTAATACTATGCAGCTGGTATAAGTCATTAAAGGGACAGTCAAGTCCAAAAAAAACTTTCATGATTTAAATAGAGAATGTAATTTTAAACAACTTTCCAATTTACTTTTATCACCAATTTTGCTTTGTTCTCTTGGTATTCTTAGTTGAAAGCTAAAACTAGGAGGTTTATATGCTAATTTCTTAGACCTTGAAGACTGCCTCTAATCTGAATGCATTTTGACCACTAGAGGGCATTAGTTCATGAGTTTCCTATAGATAACATTGAGCTCATGCACATGAAGTTACCCAGGAGTGAGCACTGATTGGCTAAAATGGATGTCTGTCAAAAGAACTGAAATAAGGGGGCAGTTTGCAGAGGCTTAGATACAAGGTAATCACAGAGGTAAAAAGTGTATTTCTATCACAGTGTTGGTTATGCAAAACTGGGGAATGAATAATAAAGGGATTATCTTTCTTTTTAAACAACAAAAATTCTGGTGTTTACTGTCCCTTTAAATAGAAACAAATTTTATAGCACAATGTCCCATTAAAGGAACAGTAAACTCAAAATTGTTTCCCCCAAAAAACTGCTTAATTATGCATTGTGAAAAAACTATGAATAATGTGAATAATATTCAAGCCTTGCCCTTTGCTGTGTTACCTGTATCCTGTAATATGTAATGGGTACCTATGCACATATGCTGCTGCTGATTGCTTAATCGATTGTGGCCAGCTCAGGAGCGCAGTGCATTGCTACCCTGAAGCGGACTATTGTCATACTTGTGCAGTACAGTTTATCTTTATGTGATTTTCACAAGCTGCATTATTCTGTGTAAAGGGCTGAGTGGGTACAATTTTTGGGGCCGATTCATCCAGCTTTGTATGGAGCTTGATGCAGCCATTTCCGTGGAGTTAAGCAGCGGTCTTAAGGACCTTAACTCGTCCGCCACCTCTGAGGCGGCGGACAGCAATCTGCAAGATCAGGTTGATTGACACATCCTGCTAGCAATATGGTCAGCCTAGCCAGAACTGCTTGTGCAATGATAAATGCAGAGAGTGTATGCTGTCGGCATTTATCTATGTGCGGCGGACATGATCCGCTACAGCTCACACTTTCATAAATCGGCCCCTTTGTGTCTTTTTGCCTTGAATTTCCGCTCCTATTTATAATGTTCTTGTTTACCGCCTATTGGTTGCTTTATGTAATCAACTTGGTGAGATCTTCTGTGTTTTGGATATTCTGGTCCCTGACCTTCAGCTGTGTTTTGGCAATGCACCTGCCTTTCGGATTTGGCTCCTGTTGCATCCTGACCATGTCTGACCTCTGGCTTGTTTGACTGCTTTTCTGGATTCTGATTTGGTTTCTTTTCCGCTGCTGCAGTTCAGACCTTGCCTGATTTACTTGGCTTGTCTTATAAGTTTAACAATGTCTTTTACCCACGTGCGGGCATTAAATGCATAGAAGCACACAGCAGAATAAAAGTGAAAAGTTAAAATCTATTCATTTTATTACTGTACTGTAAAGCCTCTTTAACAAGACAGAATAGTGGGTGGCATTACTGTCATTAGTCTTTACCTTAGGATTTTTTAAGCATTTCATGTATGAGATTTAAACATCCTGAATTACAATTAATTGATTATAACTTAACAATATAATTTTTACTGCTACTGATTTACTTTTAGAGAACTGACCCCATTCACACATACAGTAAGTTTAAGAAAATACAACTTTAAACCTGTTTCAGTGCAAGATTTTCATTAGGGAGATATATTACAAACAAATTAGTGCTCATAACTGCAGTGTGTAACTTAGTGCAGCTTTGTGGTGCTGTCTGGATGGTACTGAACAGATCCAACAGACGGGATTCTGGAAACAAAATGTTCTGTCCTTTTTCCATTGAGAATGTATAGTAAGACTGATCGACTGTCTAATAAACTTAGATCATGTGAGAGGCTCAGTTGTTTCTGGTAAATATACTCACAATGTTCTTGCAAAGCCAGGGTACATTCCTATTACAGTACTGAGTTAGGGAACTGCACTGGAGAAATGCTGGATTGAAATTAAAGATTTAAAGGGACAGTCTACTCCAAGCTTGTTATTGCCACGGGAGTGAGCACAATGTGTATATAGCACACATGAACTAACAGTGTATTGCTGTGAAAAAATATAGAAATGCACTGAAATAAGAGGCTGTCTTTAGTGGCTTAGAAACAGGCAGAAATTTAGAGGTTTAAAGGTTATAAAGTATATTAATATAACAATGTTGGTTGTGCAAAGCTGGGGAATGGGTAGTGAAGGCGTTATCTATCTTTTTAAAAATGTTGGAGTATACTGTCCCTTTAAAGACTCAGAGATCTATAGATCATTTTGAAAATTCTTATATGATCTGTGAGATTCCAATACCATTTCTCTTTATCCTGCAGTGTTATTTCATTATTTTTTTTAACAATTATAATTCAGCACAATCACATATGCTTATATTTTCTTTTGTGCTTTTAAATGATCATTGGATAAAAAAGAAAGTTAAAGTTCTTTTTTCCTTTGTTGTATATATTGTGGAGCAGGTCATTGTCAGCTGATATAGCTTCAAGTCTTTCTCATCTGCCAATCAGCATCTATCCCATGGTCCGGCCCCATCTAAGCTACACAGAATGGTTTAACATTTCATTTCATTAGAATGATTGAAATTTGTTAAAGGGACATGAAACCCACATTTTGTTCTTTAATGATTCAGATAGAGCAGGCAATTTTAAACAACTTTTTATTTACTCCTGTTATCAATGTTTCTTCGTTCTCTTTGTATCTTTAGTTCAAAAAGCAGAAATGTAAACTTAGGAGCCAGCCCATTTTTGGTTCCACACCTGGGTAGCGCTTGCTGATTGGCGGATGCATTTAGCCACCAATCAGCAAGCACTGCCCAGGTGCTTAAAGGGACACTGAACCCAATTTTTTTCTTTCATGATTTAGATAGAGCATGACATTTTAAGCAACTTTCTAATTTACTCCTATTATCAATTTTTCTTCATTCTCCTGCTATCTTTATATGAAAAAGAAGGCATCTAAGCTTTTTTCTTGGTTCAGAACTCTGGACAGCAGTTTTTGATTGGTGGATGAATTTATCCACCAATCAGCAAGGACGACCTAGGTTGTTCACCAAAAATGGGCCGGCATCTAAACTTACATTCTTGCATTTCAAATAAAGATACCAAGAGAATAAAGAACATTTGATAATAGGAGTAAATTAGAAAGTTGCTTAAAATGTCATGCTCTATCCGAATTACAAAAGAAAAAAATTGGGTTCAGTGTCCCTTTAACAAAAAATGTGCCGGCTCCTAAGCTTACATTCCTGCCTTTTCCAATAAAGACACAAAGAGAATAAAGAAAAATTGTTAATAGGAGTAAATTAGAAAGTTGCTTAACCCCTTAATGACCACAATGTACCCTGTATGTCACTGGTCATTAAGGGTTTTTTCAGGACATAATAGCACAAGTCTAACAAGAACACGCTATTAATGCACTCCCTCCAGCAGGCTTTGTGGAATAGAGCAGTCTCAACGCTGGTGGCAAGACCGCGCTATAAAACAATCAAGTCCCAAAAAAAGGCCAGCGACATACAGGGTACGTCGCTGGTCCTTAAGGGGTTAAAGTTGCCAACCATCACTAAAGATTGTGTGAAGTGATTTAAAATTAAAATAGTTATATTTTAGAACAGAGTAGAGCTCCACCTCCGGTCAGAGTCACACAATGTTTATATTTAGTCCATATAGTCTAGTGATGGCTTACCTTGGCACCCCAGTTTTTTAAAACTCCATTTCCCATGATTATCAGGCACTCTGCTGTCTAGTTGAGCATCATGGGAAATGTAGTTCAGAAACATCAGGAATGTCAAGTTTAGCAATCACTTATCTAGTTTGTGCCTTATTCGTGGTTTTGTATCATTCAATGAAGCCTGGGGCCTTTTGTTGCTAATTGAACAGTTGTTAGTTAACCTGAAACACAATTAGATTGTTTGCAATGGCTGACACACATTCTTTTACATGCATGAGAAAGGCTTTTCCATATCCCATTACCATTAAAATCACCAAAAAAAAAAGAAAAAGTACCATATCATAGTTTGTTTAAAAACTTATCATTCCATATTAACAAAATGTTGTGGGTAAACCCAGACCAGGGCGAAAAATAATTTATTGAAAATGTATATTTTATTTTTATACATTGTTAAAATGAATACAATTATTTGGTTAAAGTTGTTATTATTATTCTTATCATAGAAATTTCCCAATACTACGCACAGGACAAAATTATAATTGAAACACCAAACAAGATTCATTATAAGGAAATCTCTACAGACATTTGCTCTGTCTATTGGTTCTACCTTTGCATTGAGCAGATGTAATTTTTGTGAGGGGCACTAATAATATCTCTGCAGTTTTATGGCTCCTTCGAGGTGGAGCTAAAGTCTACCAGTTTAAAAAAAAATAAAGCTACATTTGCATATAATTGCTATTATCATGTGCTATACAGGTACCAATGTTATTTCTATAATAAGGGGATACTCTCATTGTCCTGGGCCGCCAATACTATAGTAACTCTAATTCTACCACAGTAATCATCCCCTTTATCTCCTCACTGCATTAACCCCTGCTGCACCCCTCAGCTGCAACTTAGCCCTCACTATACAGTCTTCCACACTCCATGTTAAACGTCTACCTTTCAGACCCAAGGGCAAATTAAAGGGATAGTAAACCCCAAATTTTTCTTTTATGATTCAGGTAGAACATACAATTTTAAACAACTTTCCAATTTAATTCTATTATCAAATTTTCTTCATTCTCTTGTTATCCATTGCTGAAGGGACAGCATTGCACTACTGACAGGAAGCTAAAAATATCTATTTAGCCAATCACAAGAGACAAATGTGTGCAGGCACCAATTAGCAGCAGCACCCACTAGTGTATGATATGTGCGTATTTATTTTTTAACAAAGGAAAGAGAACGAAGCACATTTTGAAAGAAAAAAAAAATGGGAATTTAAAAGTGTCTTAAAATGACCTGCTGTATCTGAATCATGCAAGTTTAATTTTGACTTTCCTATCTCTTTAACATTAATAGATCTAGCGCTCCCACTGTGTTAACTTTCCAAAATCTCTGGCCTTTTAATCCTAGCTGCAACCTCATAATGTTATTCTGCTCAACTGCACAAGCCCCCTAATATATTAACCTCTAACTCCCAGATCTCCCCTACACTTAAGTTAATCCCCCTACATGTGCTCCAACAACCCCCTTAATACCCAGGAATTAACACTACACTACTCTCAGTGCAATTACACCCTGAAACCGAAGGGAACCCCAGCACTTTAGAAAAACCAAAAAGCAAAAAAGTACCTGACTTCTAAAAATATTTGGTTTAATTAAACCTGTTTATAGTAGCATTGTTCATCTTCATATGTAGATAATATATATATATAGATAAATGTACATACATATATGTGTGTGTGATATGTGTGTGTATTGAAATTGATGTTCCCATCTACATGGGATGACAAAGTTCAACTGCATACTTATTCTAATAGATCATTATGCAGGCTCTACAGGGACGGAACTTAATTATTTATTTTTGTTCAGAAAAACTGAGGAACCTAGAAGTTCCAGAGAAATGAAAGTTACCATCCATAGAAAACAATTACAGCTCTCTGAGATGCAGAATCTAACAGGGATGTGCCTGGCACTGATATCAATTCTCAGTTTGAAGCACTCCGGCCAAAGTGTGTGTGCACAATCTCCTCTGGAACTCAACCAACAATGGAGTGTTTCTGTAGCTCAGTAAAGCTGATAGAACGCTAAAACAAACACTCTGTGGGTATATCAGCAAAATGGAACAAACATATATATAATGCACAGTTAAAATTAATAAAAAGTCCTTTAAATGCAATGCGTTTCTCAGCCACACACTGGCTGATTCCTCAGGCATTAATGATTACAAACAAAGCGGTCTTTTAACACTCATCATTATGTTGTGACCGAATATGTTCAAACCATAATGATGTGTTCATATAATTATACGAACAAATGTTTTTATAACTAAAATCACAATAAAATGTCTTAAAACATGATTGAACTATAAAAACATATAAAATGTATATAAAAATGACAACATTTTGCAAAATATTAATCGATATTGAAAATTTAGTAGAGCTGATGGTGAGATGAGGTTTGACCACTATTTTGTCAATTAATATTCTAATCTACCATGTGCATAGGTGACACAAACACCACTGTATGAATATATGAAAAAAAAGTTACAGATTGTGTATACATGAAAAATACTAGTGCTATATTTAATCTGATAGGTGTGATGATATGATTAAAGGGACAGTCTACACCAGAATGTTTATTGTTTTAAAAGATAGATAATCCCTTTATTACCCATTCCCCAGTTTTGCATAACCAACACAGTTATAATAATATACTTTTAACCTCTGTGATTATCTTGTATCTAAGCTTCTGCAAACTGCCCCTTTATTTCAGTTCTTTTGACAGACTTGCAGTTTAGCCAATCAGTGCCTGCTCCCAGATAACTTCACGTGCACGAGCACAGTGTTATCTATATGAAATACGTGAACTAACACTCTCTAGTGGTGAAAAACTTAAAATGCATTCTTAAAAGAGGTGGCCTTCAAGGTCTAAGAAATTAGCATATGAACCTCCTAGGTTAAGCTTTCAACTAAGAATACAAAGAGAACAAAGCAAAATTGGTGATAAAAGTAAATTGGAAAATTGTTTAAAATTACATGCTCTATCTGAATCATGAAAGTTTATTTTGGCCTAGACTGTCCCTTTAATGTGAAGTATCAGTAATGATATAAAAGGAAAGTAATGTGTAAAAGATACAATCCCTCACTCACATTTTCCATCTATTAATTTCTTCACACTACATATGTATCAAACTACATATCACTATAATATAGATCATTTTCCATTTGTTGTTATATACACATATATTTCAAGTTGATTGCCGTAATAACATAATATTGAATATTTTTAAAGCTTTGCTATATTTTTAATATTGATTATTATTTTGCAAAATGTTGTCATTTTTAAATACATTTTATTATATATTTATATTTCAATCATGTTTCTAAGATATTTTATTGTGATTTCAGTTATAATAATTACTTATATAATTATATGAACACATCATTATGGTTTACACACATATATGTAATACTATATAACATCTTTGTGATTGGTTAGCTTGTAGCAAACACATCCGTTCACAACGTAATGATGAGTGTTAAAAGATCGCTTTGTTTTTACTCATTTATGCCTGAGTAAATGGCCCGTGTGTGGCCGAGAAACGCGTTGCATTAAAAGGACTTTTATTCATTTTAACTGCACATTGTATATATGTTTGTTCCATTTTGCTGATATACCCACAGAGTTGTTTTTTTAAACCTTCTATCAGCTTTACTGAGCTCCGGAAACACTCTGTTGTTGGTTGAGTTCCAGAAGAGATTGTGTACACAAACTTTGGCCACAGTCCCGAAGGAGGAGGTTGGAGCTACAACTACATGTCAGTCAGCTGACCACTGAAAATGTCAGCCTGCCTTGCTGGCACCTCTCATGTTTTAGGTGCGTGAGATTTTTATTATAATATTGATTATCATTTGTAGTCTGATTACACTATGAGGCGCCCCTTGTTCTTTTTCTCATTTTCAAACTGACTTCTACACCGATGGTCAAAGTGGAGCTGCCTTTGTTACAAATTAGCTTTTAGTTACAGCCTTTGAATTATACAAGTCTTACTAAACAGTATCATATCAAGTTATTAGGTTTGAGTTACAATTGTATTATTTATATCCTATATCTGCATATTTTTGTAGTTTATCATACAATTCTAATTGTGACACCATTGCACAGCCTGTGTGCGCCCCCTAGGGTTTTCAGAGATATCTCATTTTTCATAGACACAATATTTTTTTAAAAATTGTATGCTCTGTCTGAATCATAAAAGTCTAATTTTTGACATTACTATACATTTAAGATAAATTGGAATTGCCTCAAATAAAAAAATCAAAACAAAACATAGAAATCTGTTTTCATGCCTTTTGTAATGCATTTGAATCAACCCTAGTACAAATTGTAAAAGCTCTTTGAGAATAAATATCATGCTATGGGAAAACTGCAGTGGGAAAAAGAATATTTTGGACGAAATTTTCATTACGAATATCTGAGGAAATTGGTTTCCCCAAATATTCATTCCCTGCACTATTTAGTTTCCATTTTGTTTAAAACTAAATAAAAATCAAATTTTCGTTACACATTTATATTCATTATCGTTAAAAGGAATGAAATGTTTTGAAGCTACAGGAGAAAAGTTCACCTATAGCTATATATTTACCCTAATGCGCACTAACCTTATCCTCTCCTTGCCAGGTCCCTGGACGCGCTAACAGGAGGCTTAGCAGTTCGGCTTCCAGGACTAAAAAAAAGAAAGCACTAAGGCTCATGTTTGTGCAGCCAGGGACCTGGCAAGAAGATCGGGTTAGCGCTCTCTTCAGAGAGCATTAAGCTAAGTATAAAGCCTTTAAAATCAATTGAAAGGAAATTAATAAATACTGACAAATTTTGTCAGTATTTTTTCTTTTTCTTTAAATTTCTTTGGGGCTTTCATTCGGTTGTTCGTTTTTGTAAACAAATGCACATCCCTAGGAAATTATTCTTCTCTTTAAAATGTAAGCTCTCTTTTAAGCAAGATCCTTAATTTCCTTCAAGGTCTAAGAAATTAGGATATGAACCTCCTAGGTTTAGCTTTCAACTAAGAATACCAAAAGAACAAAGCAAAATTGGTGATAAAAGTAAATTAGAAAGTTGTTTAAAATTATATTTCCTATTTGAATCATGAAAGTTTTTTTTAACTTGACTGTCCCTTTAACCATTTCTAGCAGAATGTCTTTTCATGAACTAAATATATTAATATTTTATTTATTTGTCACTTTTTGTGACAGTGTCAACTGTGCACCTCACATATGGTTATTTCTAGACGTGCATTTTAACAAGACGAATATCCGAAAGAATGCAGCACCAAATTTTAAAGAAAGAGCAGGAATAATGCAGAATTTTGCAGTAAACATTCATTTCCTTTAAATAGATACAAATACTTATCTGGAGAGCCGCACTTACCCGCTCCTCTTCTTCACAGAGCCCTGGCCATGCAGGAGACTAAAGAATCTTCTCCTTTTGTGCAGGCCCAAGGAGTCGCCATGCTAAGCCGCCTATGAGGAAGGGGAGCTAGTTAGCGGGTTTTCCAGCGCGCTTAGGCAAGTATTTTATTCGCTACAGGTGAACTTTTTTGCCTGTTGTAGCAGAACATGTACATTTGTTCAACAAAAATGAATGTAAATATTCTACAAATGTTTAGTATTTGTTTTATTTAAAACAAAAAGAATCCCGAAGAGCACAGATGAAGCAAACATTTTGCCCGTGCACCTGTTATTTCTTTTTTCCCTGAGGGATCTAGTACATATGTGTATTTTAGTGTTGCATCATGGGAATACCACACACTTGCGTTATAATATAAAATCTCAGAGGTGTTATGGTGACATTTTTGTAAACTTGAAAAGATTTATGTAAAACCAGGTTTAGATTAAAGACATTTTTTGCCTTTTTATAGCTAAACTTACATTAAATACATGTAAATTTGCAGAGCTCTGATCAGTGTTTGTGATAACTTGCAATATTATTGCTGAGAAAACTGAGATCTGTTCATTTCATGGGCAGACTAATTCCTTGCTGGAGATCAGGTTCACATTACTCTGCTTGCTTACGGAATGCTCATCCATTCAATTCTCTTGCCAAAGACCCGGCACAGCGTGATGCAATAATGACATTGTCAGTCAGCTTTGATTCTATTAATGTGTTATATTGTACTGCCAAAAATCATGATGGGTATAGTTTTCATGCATAATTGCATCATATTCTCTTGCCCAACATTACGCTCAAATTTATTGAATTGTTAAGTTTCCAGACTTTAAAGACACATGTATATATATAGCAGAATTTAATCACTGTGTTGCAAAAGATCTGCATACAAAAAAAAATGTTTTTAAAGCGTTTAAAAATGTAAAAATTGCTAGGAAGATTTTTCGTTTTGCAATCCAGGGACATACCCCTTGAAAAGACTTGATTATTGTTTATCTTATCCCCTTTGCTGCAGATAATTAGGGACCAATATAAATTAGAATGTGCACATAAGTGAACATTTTGCAACATGTAGGATGGTTCCATGGACTGTACTTCAGCCTATCCGGGGCCAGTAGAAAGCTTGTAAATTAAAATTTCTGGAAAAGCAGTCAAAACAAATTATGAAATTCCATTGCAGTTTTTTATTTTTACAATGCATAATTAAACATCTTGGGCTAGTGGAACATAAAAATATTAGCAAAATTGTGTGATAACATCGCTCAAGCACTATCAATAGTGATTCTGTTTTTGCACTCAAATAACTAGGTTACTAGGTTTTTTTTTTATTGCTCGAACAATAGTCTATTGTGTGCTAACATCACTCACATAATAGAGTTTTAGGGGGCTTACAGTAAATTTCATGTCAGTTATCACTCCAGTACAAACCTGAACTCACCACTTGTAATAAAAGCTGTCTGCTCTATCCATTTAAAGTGTAGGGTGCGCCAAAATAATGATGACTGCGTTTTGTTGTTCTGGTTAAATATTTAGCCATCCACTTGTAATGCTAAATTGTGCTTTATTTTTAGCGCAAGTGTGCAAGATAACACAGCTTGTGCTATTGAATGTGCTCTATTTATAATCTAGCTCTTTATGAGAAATTACATTTAAATCCCTTTACGTTTCTGTAATGTCGGGCATTACACTTTCTTACCTGCAGCTTTTCATGTTTAAGGTAAGACTTAAAATGACAAATGGGTTGATTTTGAAGAGAGCTACATTTCAAATCCAATTACATTATACTTGTTTTTGTAAAATTGCTTTTTTTTTAGCGTGACTCATTGGTGCATTTGCATTCTGAAATTTAACATGTTCCAAGTTGCATCATGTGACATATCAGTAATGCCAGTGGGATTATGTGTTGTGTGTACACGTTTTTTCTGTTATTTTGCTACTGTTTTCATATATTTCTATTATTATGCTTTCGAAATTAAAAAATATGAAATGTTCCCTAATACCATATAGAGTAAATTCTACATGATTTATTATTAAAATGTTACTCTGAAATCAAGGTGCCAGATAATGACATCAATTTGTATTCTCCTCTCTTCGCTTTCACAAGTTGCGAGCTTGGCTCTGTAATAATCCATAGAGCAGTGTCTGTCTCATAGCTGGAGCATATGAAGGATCATCTTCAAAATGTTACCGAACAAACAATAAAAACTGGGAAAAACAGCCAAACCTAACATACAGTATGTAAAAAAGACAAAAAAATTAAAAAGAGAGGAAAAAAATTAGTTCAACCTAATCGGATTTAAAATGGGGAGACACAACGCTAAGACAAGATACTTAGGAACAATAACGTCTTTATGAATTCCACATGGTTGGCGTTAGTATAGGTTAAAATGTTTGACCTTGTCACCGAAGCCCCTAGAACTTATAGCATCTTCTTTATGTCTGTGAGGTCTCTAAACCACCGTCTGTATTATCAATCAATACTACTTTTCTATAACAAAACAGATGTGAATAGTCAAATTAAGAAGTTGTTGCGATTGTAATTATAATTTTTCTGCTCCGCAAGCATTTCTCATTTCATGTGTAAGATATCATGTACTGGGCACTTAATGCAACTATAGATGTTAAAGGACACTAAAGGTATAATTTTATGATTCAAATAGAGCATGCAGTTTTTAAAGACTTTCTAATTTACCTCCATTATAAAACTGTACACAATCTAAAGAGCATATGCAAAAGCTCACATTGTATGCCAATATGTGATTGGCTAATGGTTGTAATATGATAAAGAGGGCTGTCACATTTTGAAATTTGTCAGAAAACAATCTACTGCTCATATAGGGGCATATTTATCAATGTGCGAGCGGACATGATTGATACGTAGTACCATATTATGACCACCGCACATCGATAAATGCCGACAGCATACGCTGTCTGCATTTATCATTGCACCAGCAGTTCTTGTGATCTGCTGGTGCAATGCCGTCCCCTGCAGATTCGTGGATGTCAATCAACCCGATCATATTCGATCAGGTTGATTTCTATTCGTGGCCTCAGAGCAGGCGGACAAGTTATGGAGTAACTTTATAAATATGCCCCTTAATCTATGGAATAAGTGCTATTGCATTGTCTTTTTTATTAAGAAGTTCTACTATATTTAAAGGGACAGTCTAGTCAGAATTAAACTTTCATGATTCAGATAGGACATGCATTAGCTGTGAAAAACTGTCAAATGCATTCAGATAAGAGGGGGCCTTCAAGGGCTTAGGAATTAGCATATGAGCCTACCTAGGGTTAGCTTTCAACTAAGAATAAAAAGAGAACAAAGCTAATTTGATGATAAAAGTAAATTAGAAAGGTGTTTAAAAAATGACATGCTTTACCTGAATCATGAAAGGTTAATTTGGACTTTACTATCTCTTTAAGAATGTGAAGGCAATGCATGCATTACAACAGTTTTTAGAATTGGCCCCCTAGTTCAAAGTGCAAGAATGCAAGTGCAAGCAAAGCCTAATTTAATGTCATAACTTTTAAAAATGGAGACTTTTTTTTAGGAAAGGAAAGGGAGGAGAAAAAAACTAATAAAAAAAAAACTTAGCCCAACTATGCTAAGCTCCCTATAAACCATTTTTATGGATTATCCCAAATAATCTGTAGGGTTTTCCACCCAAGAGTGTACAACCTAGCCTCCCAAAGTGAACGGCAAGAAGAAAAAAACAAGTGTTTACTTTGCTAGGTGATTGGTGTCCCAAAGATCCCATATCTATGCATTGGGATCAGCTTTATTATTGCTAAAGATCACATGTTCCTCCATCCATCTAAGATATCGAACCGTTTCAACTACTTGAGGCCATGCTGGAGCTGAGCAGGCCCCCCAGTTATGAACGAGGTCTAGTTTAATCACTAAGATTAAGTAAATACACAAACGTCTTGTGGTTGGTCCGCAGTTCATGATGGAACAAACCTACTGAAGGAATATCTCTATGGTTTGGAGCAAAATGGAAGCAGACTGTAAACATTTGGTTTCTCTAATGTGCAGATTGTGCCACTCAGACATGAGTCATATAGCCCACCTGGCCGCACCCATCCAAAATGTGTTGGGTCTCTTGGGAAACGCATTGTGTAATTTTGGTGGGATCCAGTCCCATTGGTAAAGTTCTAGTAGTTTCACATAATGGATTACAGATTTGGTATGTCTCAAGCACCTCTCACACTCATAGGGTCTAATATTCACCTGAAGACACCTGTCCCATTTGAGTACATGAATTGTTTTCTGGAAGGAAGGACATCCCAGCAAGTAATTATAATAGACCAAGAATGGCTTGTATAGCCAAGAATGTGCATTCCAGTGAACATCCCAGAGTGTAGGAGACCTCAAGATGTTCCTGGAGAAACCCAAAGATATTAACCCCTATTCCCCTGCACCCAAACATCGCCCACACTATAATAAAGATATTAACCCCTATTCCACCATTCCCCGACATCGCCGCCACTAAATAAAGTTATTAACCCCTAAACATCTTGCCTCCCACATCACTACCACTAAATAAACCCATTAACCCCTAAACCACCAGCCCCCCACATCGCAACAGCATAAATTAAACTATATTAACCCCTAAACCTAACCCTAACCCTAAACATAACACCTCCTAACTTAAACATAATTAAAATAGACCTACATTAAAGTTACAATTATTAACTAAATAATAAAACTAAAAATAAACTTACCTGTGAAATAAAAATAAAACCTAAGCTAGCTACAATATAACTAATAGTTATACTGTAGTTAGCTTAGGTTTTTATTTCACAGGTAAGTTTGTATTTATTTTAACTAGGTTTTAACTATTTACTAACTACCTAGTTAAAATAAATAAAAACTTACCTGTGAAATAAAAGTAAAACCTAAGCTGCCTTTCACTAAAACCTAACATTAGAAAAATAAAAAAACTTCCATTACAAAAAATAAAAAACACACACAAAAAAAAAACTACCATTACACAAAATAACAAACGAGGGGGGGGGGGGGGCGCGGCAAGGCGGCGGCCATGAATAGTCGCAATATCTGTGGCTCCTAAAGTGATCTGCTCAACCCGCCGATTTACGCAGTAATTCGGCACCCTCCATAGATATATAACCCCTCTTTGATTAGATTGAAGAGCACAGCATAGTACTACTTCAACGTTGCAGACCCTATGAATTATAGGACCCAGATCTGGTCCGTTGAGATCTTAGGTCCTCTCAATACTCGTTCTGGATAATAAACAGCACCGTCATTCTATTGACGCCATTGAGCCACACTTTAACATAAAGGACTACTCTTTCCTAATATTAAAAAAAGAGCTGACAATGCTCTGTCTCTACACCTAATGAAAACCTGGCCTGCTAGGGGTACTTGAGGACCATTATTGAGAAACACTGCACTAAAGCACTAGCTCATCGGAAATGTATTGATTACCTGGAGAATAAAGCACACATACTCTGCTCAAATACACACTCACATAATTATGTTGCACAGTGCCAGTTACTAAGCAATTAGAATGATACACAGGGGCCTATCTATCAAGCTCTGAAAGGAGCTTGACGGCCCGTGTTTCTGGCAAGTCTTCAGACGCACTATGTGTGAGTGACAGTGTGTATGTTTCATTGTGTGTCAGTTTGTGTGAGTGACAGTGTGTGTGTGTGTGTGTGTCAGTATGTATGTTTCATTATGTGTCAGTATGTGTGAGTGACAGTGTGTGTGTCAGTATGTATGTTTCATTGTGGGTCAGTATGTGTGAATGACAGTGTGTGTGTGTCAATATGTATGTTTCATTGTGTGTCAGTATGTGTAAGTGACAGTGTGTGTGTCCATATGTATGATTTATTGTGTGTCAGTATGTGTGAGTGAAAGTGTGTATGTTTCATTGTGTGTCCGTTTGTGTGAGTGACAGTGTGTGTGTCAGTATGTATGTTTCATTGTGTGTCGGTATGTGTGAGTGACAGTGTGTGTGTGTCAGTATATATGTTTCATTGTGTGTCAGTATGTGTGAGTGACAGTGTGTGTTTGTCAGTATGTATGTTTCATTGTGTGTCAGTATGTGTGAGTGACAGTGTGTGTTTGTCAGTATGTATGTTTCATTGTGTGTCCATTTGTGTGAGTGACAGTGTGTGTTTGTCAGTATGTATGTTTAATTGTGTGTCAGTATGTGTGAGTGACAGTGTGTGTGTGTCATTATGTATGTTTCATTGTGTATCAGTATGTGTGAGTGACAGTGTGTGTGTGTCAGTATGTATGAGTCATTGTGTTTCAGTATGTGTGAGTGACAGTGTGTATGTGTCAGTATGTACGTTTTATTGTGTGTCAGTATGTGTGAGTGACAGTGTGTATGTGTCAGTATTTACATTTCATTGTGTGTCAGTATGTATGTTTCATTGTGTGTCAGTATGTGTGAGTGACAGTGTGTATGTGTCAGTATGTACGTTTTATTGTGTGTCAGTATGTGTGAGTGACAGTGTGTATGTGTCAGTATTTACATTTCATTGTGTGTCAGTATGTATGTTTCATTGTGTGTCAGTATGTGTGAAGGACAGTGTGTATGTGTCAGTATGTATGTTTCATTGTGTGTCCATTTGTGTGAGTGACAGTGTGTGTGTCAGTATGTATGTTTCATTGTGTGTCAGTATGTGTGAATTACAGTGTGTGTGTGTGTCAGTATGTATGTTTCATTGTGTGTCAGTTTGTGTGAATGACAGTGTGTTTGTGTCAGTATGTACGTTTCATTGTGTGTCAGTATGTGTGAATGACAGTGTGTATGTGTCAGTATGTATGTTTCATTGTGTGTCAGTATGTGTGAATGACAGTGTGTGTGTGTCAGTATGTATGTTTCATTGTGTGTCAGTTTGTGTGAATGACAGTGTGTTTGTATTTCAGTATGTATGTTTCATTGTGTGTCAGTTTGTGTGAGTGACAGTGTGTGTGTGTCAGAATGTATGTTTCATTGTGTGTCAGTATGTGTGAGTGACAGTGTGTGTGTGTCAGTATGTATGTTTCATTGTGTGTCTGTTTGTGTGAGTGACAGTGTGTGTGTGTCTGTATGTATGTTTCATTGTGTGTCAGTTTGTGTGAATGAGAGTGTGTGTGTATTTCAGTATGTATGTTTCATTGTGTGTCAGTATGTGTGAGTGACAGTGTGTATGTGTCATTATGTACGTTTCATTGTATGTCAGTATGTGTTAGTGACAGTGTGTATGTGTCAGTATGTACGTTTCATTGTGTGTCAGTATGTGTGAGTGACAGTATGTATGTGTCAGTATGTATGTTTCATTGTGTGTCAGTATGTGTGAGTGACATTGTGAGTAACAATGTGTTTGTGTCAGTATGTACGTTTCATTGTGTGTCAGTATGTACATTTCATTGTGTGTCAGTATGTGTGAATGACAGTATGTGTGTGTCAGTATGCATGTTTCATTGTGTGTCAGTATGTGTGAATGACAGTGTGTGTGTGTGTCAGTATGTATGTTTCATTGTGTGTCCATTTCTGTGAGTGACAGTTTGTGTGTGTCAGTATGTATGTTTCATTGTGTGTCCGTTTGTGTGAGTGACAGTGTGTGTGTGTGTGTCAGTATGTATGTTTCATTGTATGTGTGAATGACAGTGTGTGTGTGTGTGTCAGTATGTATGTTTCATTGTGTGTCAGTTTGTGTGAGTGACACTGTGTATGTGTCAGTATGTACATTTCATTGTGTGTCAGTATGTGTGTGACAGTGTGTTTGTGTTAGTATTTACGTTTCATTGTGTGTCAGTATGTATGTTTCATTGTGTGTCAGTATGTGTGAATGACAGTGTGTATGTGTCAGTATGTATGTTTCATTGTGTGTCAGTATGTGTGAATGACAGTGTGTGTGTCAGTATGTATGTTTCATTGTGTGTCAGTTTGTGTGAATGACAGTGTGTGTATTTCAGTATGTATGTTTCATTGTGTGTCAGTTTGTGTGAGTGACAGTGTGTGTGTGTCAGTATGTATGTTTCATTATGTGTCAGTATGTGTTAGTGACAGTGTGTATGTGTCAGTATGTACGTTTCATTGTGTGTCAGTGTGTGTGTCAGTATGTATGTTCCATTGTGTGCCAGTATGTGTGAATGACAGTGTGTATGTGTCAGTATGTATGTTTCATTGTGTGTCAGTATGTATGTTTCATTATGTGTCAGCATGTATGAATGACAGTGTTTATGTGTCCGTATGTCAAGGTGCTAATGTATCTGTGTGTGTTAGTCTGAATGTATCTGTGCATAAAAGAAGTGTACGAACGTGTATTAAAGTTTAGGTTGTAGTAACTTCAAAATGTATAGTGTAAACTAGGACTAGTATTTTAGGGTAATTTTTAACCCCTAACATATATATATATATACATATACATATATATATATACATATATATACATATATATATATATATATATATATACATATATATATATATATACATATATATATATATATATATATATACATATATATACATACATATATACATATATACACATACATATATACATATATATATACATACATATATACATATATATACATATATATACATATATACATACATATATACACATACATATATACATATATATACATACACATATACATATATACACATACATATATACACATACATATATACATATATACACATACATATATACATATATATACATACATATATATATATATACATATATATATATATACACATATATATATATACATACATATATACATATATACATACACATATACTTATACATATATACACATATACACATACACATACACATACACATATATATATATATATATATATATATATATACTGTATATAATATTTCACTTTTTTGCCCCCCTCCTGGAAAAATTTCTGCGGATGCCCATGGATGTATCCCCAAAATTTCAAGGCCTTTGTATTGGAATTATGGTGTGTCATAAAATGTCTTGTCACTGATGTGATTCCTTTTTAGCATTAAGGATATTGCACAAAGGTTCTGTAATCCTTACAGCCAGGTTGCGTGTGGACTTACCTATGCAATATTTATAACAATCACAGCTGATATAATAAATCACAGTTTTGGTCTTTCAATTCATGTAACCTTTATATGAGTGTTTGTTGCCAAAACGGTCAATATTTAGCCCATATATTGGTAGAAATAACATGAGCCACATGCCACTGATACTCTAAATAATGGTTTCCTTTATGCCATGGTTATCAGAACAATAGAGTTTACCTATGAAGAGCTAAAAACTATACTAGAAGCTTGAATTTATTGAATTTATCAGACAGTGAAACAACTGAGTCTAACTCTTCAGATAGAGATAAGAACAGATCCAGAAACTCTAGGGATAATACAAGGAATAGAATAACGCCCTATAATTGATGGATTAGCCCAAAGGGCCACATCCTTGGTCAGGGAGGTAATGGAGCGAGCCTTGTGCACATGCATAACACATTTCGTCAAGGCCACTCCCCTACTGACAATGGTGTCGGGCATATCTGAGTGGAGCGCAAATATCACGCTTGTGAAAGCTCAATTTTGCGCACCACTCGTAATCTAGGCCTATGTAACTAACCTACCATCCTATGTATTTATTGAATGAATTGGATAATATAAGGTTGAATACTAATACATATTTAGTGGCGTATGAAGCCGAGTCACTTAATGCAAGTATTAAGATGGAATATGGGTGTATGGCTGTTAACTATTTCCTTGAACAGTAATCAAATTTAACCAATGAAACCAAAAAATTCTTAATATCCTTACTCAAGTTTGTCCTCAGTCACATTTTATTCACCTTTTACAATGGGGACGGCTTGGGCCCTCATCTATGCCAACTTTTTTCTAGGCTGGTGGGAGGCCAAGTACGTTGTCAATTTATCTCTTTATGGGCTCGCTATAGCAATGATGTTTTGATATTCTGGGAAGGCCCAACAGAGGCACTGGACAAATTTATTAAAAAGCTGAATAGCAATGTAATAGAATTATTTTTAACCCATATATAGAATAAAAATAGAGTTGACTTTTCGGATATATCTGTTGTAAAAACTAGTGATAATTTGATAGTCACAGAGTTGTACAGGAAAGCTACGTCAACTAGTGCCCGTGCTCCTTCGGTTGCTCACAATATCCCCACAGGAGAGTATTTAAGAGTTAGGAGAAATTGCTCTACTACAGATGGTTTTAAAAAAAGAAGCTAAAGATTTACAAAAGAGGTTTTTTTGAAAGAGGTTACTCCCAAAAATGTTTGTCTAAAGCCTATGTCAGAGCCCTCAAAGCTGAAAGAAAAATGGTGCTTGTCCCTAAAACTAAATCCAATGAGATGGATAATTTAAGATTTATTTCTACACATAATGATCAGTCCCAGGAACTGAGACAGATTTTTTTTAAATAAGCATTGGTACATACTACAGTGTGATGACTTCCTTGGTAGAATATGACCTCAAATTTCATCTATGACATTAAGGAGAGCTCTCAATTTAAAGGATTTCCTAGGTAAACAGCCATTTTGACTGGATGGCAAAAAGGAAACCATTGTTTAGGATCAGTGGCATGTGGTTCATGTTCTCTCTGCCAATATATGGTCCAAAAAATCGGAAAACATAGACCGTTTTGTAAATAAACACTCTATAAAGGTTACATGAATTCTAAGACCAAAAATGTGATTTATTGTATCAGCTCTGATTGTCACAAATATAACATAGGGAAGTCCACACGCACCATGGCTGTAAGGATTACTGTAATGATCAATAACTATTTTTTATCTAATTTAGAGTTTGAACCACAAATGCAGAATAAATTTCTGTTAAACTAAATGAAATAATCTGGTTTCTTGAATTACAGAGAAGATTTTAGGATTTTAGCGTGTTCCCAATATGTTGTGGTTTGAAGATATATATTATTTGTAGCTGAGTAGCAATAGCAACAACCCCAAAAATGTAACTTGTTAATTGATTGGGGCTGATTTATCCATTCGCTGTAGCGAATCATGTCCGCCCGACATCACTAAATGCTGACAGGATACGCTGTCTGGTGAAATGCTTGTGCAATGGCGCCCCCTGCTCATTTGCGGCTAATCGGCCACTAGGGTGTCAATCACCCTGATCCTATCTGATCTGGATGATTGCTGTCCGTCATCTCAGAGGTGGTGGACGAGTTAAGGAGCAGCGTCTTAAGAGCACTGCTTCTTAACTCCTGTTTCCGGCGAGCTGGAACGCTCGAACGGAATAAGCAGCATCCGCTGCTTGATAAATCGGCCACCATTGGATCAACATAGTGCAACATGTATCTTGAAGGATTACATCCTTGAAATCAACGGAAATCGGACAGTTACACTACAGCTGGGAGTTAAACAGCAGAGTTGTTACTTTCCAGTAGTGTAACTGAGCAATCTAGACTGGTGTTCTGTATAATTGTCCGACCACGTTACGTTTTCCTACCTATGTAACAAGTATGGCCACACCTGCATGTAAATACCGCAGTCGCAGAGTGAATAGAGCGGTTTCAAATCCGCCATTTTTGTTTGAAACGGAGGCTGATGTTAAAATAGTGATCTGATGGTTATATGTGGCTGTTTTGAGTACAGATCTCGCTGAAACATAACAAATTAAAACATAAACACAAAATATTATGTATGGTATTAGCTTGTGATGATGGCGTTAATTTTATGAATGTATTTTTCAGGTTATGTAAGAACAAATAATTAAAACATATCTGTAGCCTGAAAAATAAATTTATAAAATGAATGCTATGATCACAAGCTAATAACATATGTAATATTTTGTGTTTATCTATAAATGTTTTATGTTTCAGCGAGATCTGCACTCAAAACAGCCAAATATAACCGTCAGATCACTATTTTACATCAGCCTCCGTTTCAAACAAAAAAAAAAAAAGTGGATGTTAGCTGATGTGAGCTGATGGTGATGAAACATTTTTACTGCAACATGGAATAAATGTCTCGGGGGGGGGGGGTGTCTGCCTCCCAAGTTGGATGGAGCAACAGTTGTAGCGCATCTTCTGGCCCAATACTGCAGACTTACAGCGGTGTCAGGAGCGAAAAGCAGGTAAGTATCATTTTGAAAAACTGTTCTGGAGCTGAAGGGAAACTGACACTGGTAACAGATACTATTTTTCACAGCAGCTAGCAAGGAGAAGAAGGAACCGCTTCCTAAAACTATGAGTAACTGATTAAGCCGAGAGAGGTGAAAGCTTCTGTAATCATCTTGACAAATTATCAAGCACTGTGCGAAGAAGAAGGTAAATTGAAAATACTGAGTATAGTCATGACAATTGCAGAACCTTTTTGCAATATATGTATTGCTAAAAAGGACTTATAAAAATAAATAACATCAGTGGCAAAACATTTTATGACTCCTCATAATTCCAATACAAAGGCCTTGAAATGATGGGGATTCGATTAAATCAAATGTGGTATCAGAGGGGGTGAAGCACAATCTGCATTATTGCAGAAAGAAAGAAAATGTATCTTTCATATAAATAGTGTTTTACTCTATGGAATGAAAGAAAATAAGAACTATTGGGTATTCATATGAAAAGTTAGACTCATAGTTTTTTTTCCATGCCCCTCCTTACTTAAAGGGATATAAAACAAGGTGGGATAGAGACAAAATATAATATAATATGTACTTTAATTACTTTACCTGCAACATTATACTACAGTGCTTCGCCATTAACCCTTTCTTTTTAGTTTCTGAATTGTAAAGCTCTAACTCCTCCCACACATTTCCTTCTATTGCTGTATCTATGTTTATTGTTCATTTGGTAGAATGCAAAAGTGCATAGGGATTATCTGCTGGAGCATGCCTAGAAGCTGTGAACTCAGTTGAAATACAATGCCTGTGTCTAAACACTGATAAGAGGGGTGGAGTTGGCTGCTCCAGGCAGCTTAGCTAAGTATTTTTGATTATATTTGAAAATTAATTCAAAATACTTGCCAGCAATTTTTAAACAATTTTTTTATGAAAACTATTTTTACTTAATTAGCCCTTTTAGTATATGCACAGATCTCAACCTGTTTTATGGCACTTTAATAAAATCACCCTTTAAAGAGCCTAAATTATATATAAATGCAATAAGGAATTTTTGTCTTTTTTGTGTGATACTTAAGTATTCTGTATTGTAATAATTTCTTATTAGAAATAATGTGTATATACAGAGGGTTAAACTATAATAAGCCATATAAATATACAGTGTTTTAGAATGAGAATAAATAGCCTGTGATAATTTACACTACATTGGAAAAACAAAATGATACTAATATAAATTTAACTGCATAGTAGACATTAGTGTAATTGGCTAATACATGTGCATGTGATTGCAACTTTAAAAAAGAAACAGTTCCCTTTCAGGTAGTTATCTACTTGGTTGGAAAGTACTTAATTTTCCCTATAGGAATATTATTGGTGAGTAGGCATCAATATTTACCATGATAGGTCATGTGACTGGGAGAAAAGCGACCACATAATTTGTAGCCGAAAAATACTATGAAAAATATGGGCATCTGTTTTGTGTTTCTCAGTCTCATCTCAGGCAGTCGAACCACTCAACCAATGAGATGAGGAATGGTAAATGACTATGAACTATGATTGGCTGCTGCATGATTTAAATTTCCAGATGTTTCAAATGGAGTTTCTTAAAAAAAAAAAAAAATCAAGGCTTGACAAAGGCCCGTATATGGGCCAAAACGCTTAGCTCAATTAATATTTTATGTTTTGTGTAATTTTTATCGGAGCCTGTGTCTATTGCACTCCAACTGATACCAAAGTATCCAGCTATCAGCCACAAATACCAGGGTGCCGCTATTGACATTATTTTTCCCCAATAGGCTCTGAACTGGGTTTATTTTTTTTTCATTTTTTCTTGTTTTATACAGCTCCTCTGTACTTACCTCAGCAATGACAAAACCGGCTTCCTTCAATCATGGTGTGCACCCCAAAGCGCCCATCTTGTAAAGCCACGCCGTAAGTGGAGGAAGCCTGTTTCGTCATTGAAGTGCTAAGTACAGAGGAGCTGTGGGCAGAGTATTTTCCTAAAGAAAAGATAAGTATTTAAAAAAAAATAATGCTGCAATGTAAAGTTTAATGAATGAAAGTGCCCCTGTTTTTAATAGTATTTTTAAAAACCAGGCACTAATTCATTCAACTTTACATTCACTTTAACATAGTCCTCCTATCGTTGTCAGTCAATCTATCTCCTAAGTATTATGTCTATCCTCTTTTATGGAGAAATTTCATATGTTAATGTTAAGAACACATTTGACACGCCTATAACTGTGTTAGGTAACCTGCATAATAAACATAATCATTTTTCTAACTAACAAATATCACATAACACAAAATGGCACTATTTACGCGCTATAAAATATATACAGAAATGATGCAACATGAGTCTGTATTTTGTACAAATGCAACACAATTATACATTATATATCTCCATATATAATGAAAAGAAAACATTAACTGATTAAGGGCCAGATTACGAGTGGAGTGCAAATTAACGCTCCCGCTTGAGCGTTGCGCTCGTATTATGAGTTAAAAGTAAACTGTTTTCACTCTCGAGGTAACCTGACAAGCACAAAAATCCGGTTAGAATATCACGTGCGTGTTCACATATTTCCCCATGGAAGTCAATAGAGAGAAAAAAAGTGAGAAAAAAACCACACTTGCGCAAACACAGTTGCATATTCTCATTTGTGCTAAGCAAACATATTATAGGAATATTTCACATTCCAATGTTCTGTACATAACAGAATATGTTCTATTTATTCATAAATAATATTTCTACATATATTTGATGGGTTTTTTTTGGTGAAATTTATTTCTATACCTATATATATATATATATATATATATAACATATATAGGTAAAGATATATACATTATGTATATATATATATATATATATATATATATATATATATATATACAGTATATATATATATATATATATATATATATATATACCTGTATATATATATATATCTATCAATCTATCTAATTATAAATACTTAGAACATATTCCGCTATGTGCAGAACATTGGAATGGGAATTATTTGCAGTACAAACAGAACATTTATTAAATATGAATATTGCATAAATATGCTTTTACATGTTTTAATCTACTTTTTGACAAAGAGCTCCAATGCACTTCTATATATGTCTATAAGTGTGTACCTATGTATTTATGTGTTTATATGTGTATATATGTCTGTAAATACATATTTACTCATATAAATACATAGGTACACATTTAAAGACATATATATATATATATATATATATATACATACTTAAATATCGATCTTTAGAGATGTATATGTATGTATCTCTATGTTAAAGCAATTTGCAGTCCTTTTTTTTTCTTTTTTTTTCTAACACTCCTCAACCTCATATCTTTGAGTCTATAACTATTTTGTGCAATATTTTTTTAAATAATTTTTACTAGATGATGTTATTATAAGTGTAACTGTACTTTGTAATGTATTTTTTATTTGTTTTGTACCAATTTTATGTTTCGCTAAACAGTTAACCGGCGCAAAAGTTTGCACTCCATTCATAAACTAGTGCTAAATGCATTGCATCAAAGAGGCCCATTTATCAAGCTCCGTATGGAACTTGTGAGCCTGTGTTTCTGGCGAGTCTTCAGACTCGCCAGAAACAGCAGTTATGAAGCAGCGGTCTAATGCTGCTCCAATTCAACCCGATTGAGTACGATCGGATTGATTGACACCTCCCTGCTGGCAGCCGATTGGCCACGCATCTGCAGGGGGCGGCGTTGCACCAGTAGCTCTTGTGAGCTGCTGGTGTAATGCTGAATACGGAGAGCGTATTGCTCTCCGCAATTAGCGAGGTCTTGCGGACCTGATCCGCACTGTTGGATCAGGTCCGCAAGACCTTTGATAAAGAGGCCTCATAGTAAAGAATTTCTGTAACCACATGACATTTTGCTTCTTTTTAACTTATAAAAAAAAATATGTTGTCTCTTCAATAATTTGTGAATATACTGCATCATGTATCACATATTGTCTGCCGTGAATTATTCTGTGCTATTATTTAGAAGATACAAAAAGCATTAAAAAAAACAGCATTTTGTAGCAGAGAAATTGTGTTTAATAAACAGTATTTTGTTATAAAGATTTTCTTTCTTCTGCTGACAAAGCTCAGGGATCCCCTGACAAAAATATTGACATTAAACCTAGTAACACCAACATGTTTGTCAGAACCAGGGTCCATCTGTTTAATGTTATATTAATGAATTTGTTATTCTTTCGTGCAATAAATTTTACATAAACAAAGAGATGGATGTTGACAAGAAGAACTGCATAATAAGCAACACAGATCTGAAGATCATAAAAAAGTGATAACAGTGCAAACATATTATAAAGGCAACTTTTCTGTCGAGAACAAAGCGCTAGATTATGAGTGGATCGCTAAATACCGCTTGCATGCAATCGATATTAGCACTCCACTGAGTAATACCAGCACACGCTAATGTGCGCTGGTATTGCAAGTAAAGCGCAATGCGAACGCAAACTTGCTTTCGCATTGCTAGGAAGCATTGGGCTCACAAGAACGCTCTTCCATAGGCTCCAATGGGAGCCTCGTTCTGTTGCCTTCAGAGATGGTATCAGAACCTTGCACAACAAAGGGGTAAGTAGCAGCAGCAATTGCAGCATATTTTTAAATATATATGTAAATAACTATATACATATATATTTATATGTTAATATGAGTATATACATATATATATTTATGTGTTAATATGAGTATATACATATATATTTATATGTTAATATGAGTATATACATATATATTTATGTGTTAATATGACTATATACATATATATTTATATGTTAATATGAGTATATACATATATATATTTATGTGTTAATATGAGTATATACATATATATTTATATGTTAGTATGAGTTTATACATATATATTTATGTGTTAATATGACTATATACATATATATTTATGTGTTAATATGAGTATATACATATATATTCATGTGTTAATATGAGTATATACATATATATTTATGTGTTAGTATGAGTGTATACATATATATTTATGTGTTAATATGAGTAAATACATATATATGTATGTGTTAATATGAGTATATACATATATATTTATGTGTTAATATGAGTATATACATATATATTTATGTGTTAATATGAGTATATACATATATATTTATGTGTTAATATGAGTAAATACATATATATTCATGTGTTAATATGAGTATATACATATATACAGTGAGTGCAGAATTATTAGGCAAATGAGTATTTTGACCACATCATCCTCTTTATGCATGTTGTCTTACTCCAAGCTGTATAGGCTCGAAAGCCTACTACCAATTAAGCATATTAGGTGATGTGCATCTCTGTAATGAGAAGGGGTGTGGTCTAATGACATCAACACCCTATATCAGGTGTGCATAATTATTAGGCAACGTCCTTTCCTTTGGCAAAATGGGTCAAAAGAAGGACTTGACAGGCTCAGAAAAGTAAAAAATAGTGAGATATCTTGCAGAGGGATGCAGCACTCTTAACATTGCAAAGCTTCTGAAGCGTGATCATCGAACAATCAAGCGTTTCATTCAAAATAGTCAACAGGGTCGCAAGAAGCGTGTGGAAAAACCAAGGCGCAAAATAACTGCCCATGAACTGAGAAAAGTCAAGCGTGCAGCTGCCAAGATGCCACTTGCCACCAGTTTGGCCATATTTCAGAGCTGCAACATCACTGGAGTGCCCAAAAGCACAAGGTGTGCAATACTCAGAGACATGGCCAAGGTAAGAAAGGCTGAAAGACGACCACCACTGAACAAGACACACAAGCTGAAATGTCAAGACTGGGCCAAGAAATATCTCAAGACTGATTTTTCTAAGGTTTTATGGACTGATGAAATGAGAGTGAGTCTTGATGGGCCAGATGGATGGGCCCGTGGCTGGATTGGTAAAGGGCAGAGAGCTCCAGTCTGACTCAGACGCCAGCAAGGTGGAGGTGGAGTACTGGTTTGGGCTGGTATCATCAAAGATGAGCTTGTGGGGCCTTTTCGGGTTGAGGATGGAGTCAAGCTCAACTCCCAGTCCTACTGCCAGTTTCTGGAAGACACCTTCTTCAAGCAGTGGTACAGGAAGAAGTCTGCATCCTTCAAGAAAAACATGATTTTCATGCAGGACAATGCTCCATCACACGCGTCCAAGTACTCCACAGCGTAGCTGGCAAGAAAGGGTATAAAAGAAGAAAATCTAATGACATGGCCTCCTTGTTCACCTGATCTGAACCCCATTGAGAACCTGTGGACCATCATCAAAAGTGAGATTTACAAGGAGGGAAAACAGTACACCTCTCTGAACAGTGTATGGGAGGCTGTGGTTTCTGCTGCACGCAATGTTGATGGTGAACAGTTCAAAACACTGACAGAATCCATGGATGGCAGGCTTTTGAGTGTCCTTGCAAAGAAAGGTGGCTATATTGGTCACTGATTTGTTTTTGTTTTGTTTTTGAATGTCAGAAATGTATATTTGTGAATGTTGAGATGTTATATTGGTTTCACTGGTAAAAATAAATAATTGAAATGGGTATATATTTGTTTTTTGTTAAGTTGCCTAATAATTATGCACAGTAATAGTCACCTGCAAACACAGATATCCCCCTAAAATAGCTATAACTAAAAACAAACTAAAAACTACTTCCAAAACTATTCAGCTTTGATATTAATGAGTTTTTTGGGTTCATTGAGAACATGGTTGTTGTTCAATAATTAAAAAAACTTGCCTAATAATTCTGCACTCCCTGTATTTATGTGTTAATATGACTATATACATATATATTTATGTGTTAATATGAGTATATACATATATATTTATGTGTTAATATGAGTAAATACATATATATGTATGTGTTAATATGAGTATATACATATATATTTATGTGTTAATATGACTATATACATATATATTTATGTGTTAATATGAGTATATACATATATATTTATGTGTTAATATGACTATATACATATATATTTATGTGTTAATATGAGTATATACATATATATTTATATGTTAATATGAGTATATACATATATATTCATGTGTTAATATGAGTATATACATATATATTTATGTGTTAATATGACTATATACATATATATTTATGTGTTAATATGAGTATATACATATATATTTATGTGTTAATATGAGTATATACATATATATTTATGTGTTAATATGAGTATATACATATATATTTATGTGTTAATATGAGTATATACATATATATTTATGTGTTAATATGAGTATATACATATATATTTATATGTTAATATGAGTATATACATATATATATTTATGTGTTAATATGAGTATATACATATATATTTATGTGTTAATATGACTATATACATATATATTTATGTGTTAATATGAGTATATACATATATATTCATGTGTTAATATGAGTATATACATATATATTTGTGTGTTAATATGACTATATACATAAATATTTATGTGTTAGTATGAGTATATACATATATATTTATGTGTTAGTATGAGTATATACATATATATTTATGTGTTAGTATGAGTATATACATATATATTTATGTGTTAGTATGAGTATATACATATATATTTATGTGTTAATATGAGTAAATACATATATATGTATGTGTTAATATGACTATATACATATATATTTATGTGTTAGTATGAGTATATATACATATATATTTATGTGTTAGTATGAGTATATGAAAGGATGAGAAAAGCTCTTCAAATATGCAACTCCACTGCAAACAAACATATGCAAAAGTCTATTTCGTTGTTCCCGGGACTTACCCCAAATGAGCTCTGCCGCCCCTGTAGTTGCGACTTGGCTGTATGATCTTTACCATAAAGATGCTCTGGATATGCCGGGGGACCTACGTGGTCAGACCGAAACCTTGTCGGTGGGCTAATAGCTCCAAGTAAACGGCACTCACATGAGACTCCAGCAGCGCTTCTGGCTTGCCATACGGACTTTCAGCGTCGATTGTGACGTCACAGGAGGCTCTATTTTACTATTTACTACTATATATTGACTATCCACTATAACAGTGAACATTTAATTAATACGATTGCTATAGAATTATAATGGAAGAAACAGCACAACAACAATATTTTTCCCTGAGACCGGCTACAACACGTAGTGACTTTTCCACAGAATTTGAAAAAATATTTTCTGAGGATAAGGGGACACTTTCACTCAGCACTTTATTTGATACTATGGAAACCCTTCTGTTTAAAGAAACTAAGGCACAGTGGGACATTTGGACATTCCAATCATATCTTAAAGCCCAAATGATTCCCAGAGGACTGAGAATTTTTAAATTTCCTACTTTTGAGGTTGATACCTCAGATGTAGAATTTGTTGATAAATGGAATGCAGTGTTATCAGAATGTTCATGCCAATTAATGTTACTATTAATACAATATAGGACAAAGCAACTAAGTGATATCAAACTAGAGATTGATACCCTTCAGATTGAGTTTAACAATAGAAGTATTGATCCAGATTTTGCCAAATTCGATAAGATCCTGCAAGAGTCTTTGGCCCGTGGTAAGCAAATCATAATGGAAAACAAACATATTAAGTTTGTACGTGACAAAACTGATTACCAGAAAAACTCAGTGTATATTTGGAACAAAAAACAACGTTCCAACTATAGACGAAGCTTACCACAGAACAAAAACCGTAGAGGCAATCGCAGACATGGTAGAGGTCACCGCAAACAGGTCAGCTTCTCTGATAGTGATACAGACAGATCGTCTGATGAATATAACTCAGGAGGCGAATATAACTCAGGTGGTGACAATGAGATAGACAGAGTAACACAAACAAACACTATTTCTAACACTCAACAGGGCATTCTAAAGGTACCCACTGTTCCCACTGTTTCCTCCAATATTGTTAATGCCTCTAATACTCCCAGTATGCCCAACACAACATCTGCTTGCCTGGTACCACAAGCAGCAAGATCCAAAGATAAAAATACTGTGTCCAAATATGTTCCTGCTAACAGACCAGATGAACAAATGAGTGCACACATTGGGAACACAGGGGCACAAGATATGCTACTTTTAAATCAGGTTTTTCCAATAAGTCCACCTTTGCAGGGTATAGGGGGGACACCTTACAACAGCCAAGAGAGATACCCTGTACGGGGCAACCGCACACAGACCAAATACAAATAAATAGTGTGGTAAACTTATCCTCAACTACATTGACTAAAGATCAAATAGATGTATTGTCTCTGGGTTTAGGTTTTGCACCTACTACAAGCTTTGACATTTTCCAAACACTCATCGATATCAACAAATTTGTAAGGAATATCACACTTAAGAAACATTTTGCAGACACTCCATATGAGATCACCCACTCTGAATCAACTAGTGTCCACACTACAACATGTACAGGTATAAACACATTTTCAGAAGTCTGTGATCTTATATCTCTACAAAATCTAGCCATAGAGAGTAACAGTGCATCTGGAACACTGAATAGGGCTTTTTCATTCAAAAACAAATCTACCTTCTACCCGATACAAAACAGAGGGCCAATAATAGAGACATTTCACGCACAAGTAGAGGCAGACCTACAGAAACTGAAGGAGACTATAGATAGTACAGCAAATAATCTGACCAAAAGACAATCCCAAGCACTCAGGTCATTACAACAACAACCAAATCTTGTGATTAGACCGTCAGATAAGGGCGGCACTATTGTAGTCCTTGATAGGAAAGATTATGTATCAGAAGCTCTCAGACAGCTAAGTAATCCTTTAGACTACTCACTCTTACCCAGAAATCCAACAAATGAGTATAAGAAACTCCTATGTGGTATCCTAGATGATGGTGTTGAACATGGTTTTTTGGATGAAAATACAGCAGACTATCTTTATGTCAAATATCCTAGGATCCCAGTGTTCCATATGTTCCCCAAGGTCCATAAATCATTAACTGATGTAAAGGGCCGCCCAATAGTTAGCGGTATAGACTCCTTATTTGTCCCAGTGGCTTGATGCCATTTTACAACCTCTGGTTAACCAACTACCCTCATATACCAGGGATTCAAAGCATGTACTCAATTTGCTAACTGACACAAATTGGCAAACAAACTATCACTGGCTTTCAGTGGATGTGGTCTCTCTATATTCCAGAATTCCACATAATAAAGGTATTGAGGCAGTTAGGTATTTTTTGACTACACATACAGAATACACACCAGATTTCCAAGACTACGTTCTGAGAATCCTAGAATTTCTTTTGACTCACAATTTTTTCACCTTTTAAGGGCAATACTATGTTCAGAGATGTGGAACGGCCATGGGGGCGAAATACGCCCCCTCCTATGCAAATTTATTTCTTGGCAAATGGGAGCTAGACAACATCTTTGACCACAGTAACCCATACAGATCACATATTTGTTTTTTTAAACGCTACATAGATGACCTTCTTTTTATCTGGTCAGGGTCACCTGTAGATATATTGTCTTTCATGGAAATGATCAATAATAATGATTTAAACTTAAGTTTCACTTACGTTACAGACACAAAGTCTATTAATTACTTAGACCTATGCCTTACAGGAGAAAGTAGTGGACAAATCACCTCTAAAGTATATCGCAAGCCCATCTCTGGCAACACCCTCCTGCACGCTTCCAGTTGCCATCCCAAAAATACATCATATGCTGTTGCAAAGGGCCAATTTTCTAGGCTAAAGAGGAACTGTAGCAACACTGTGGATTATGTGCAGGAGGCTGATTGCCTTGAGAAGAGGCTTAAAGAAAGAAAATATACACACAGACACATCAAACAAGCTAGATCAGCTGTGGACAAGCTAGATAGGGACCAACTTTTGAAAGACAAACCCAAACAAACACACAGTGATTTTCAAGGTGTACACTTTGTGACAACATACAGTACACAATATTCACAGATTTGTAATATAGTTAAGAAACATTTCCCTTTACTGGCAGCTGATGATAAGCTGATTGACACCGTGAAACAAGGGGTCAGGTGTTCATACAGAAAAAGCCCCACACTAGCATCTATGCTGTCGCCAACAGAACTCAAACAGACATTACAACCTACTAGCTCATGGCTACAACATTTAGGTATGTTTAAATGCGGCCATAAAAAGTGTAAACCCTGTGATTTTGCTTGGGTTACTAAAGAATTCACCTCTACAACAACTGGTCAGACATATCCCATTAAAACGTGCCTCAATTGCCAAAGTACGGATGTCATATACATTATTATATGCACCTTATGTAATATCCAGTATGTAGGGTTAACCTCGAGGGACATCAATTCACGTATCAGAGAACACTTTTCCACAATTACTAAAGGCACGTCAAGTACACCTCTGGTTCAACATTTTGCCAGTAAACACAGATGTAGCTTAAATTCTTTTAAATGGCTGGCAATAGAACAAGCCAAGGTGCCGAAGAGGGGTGGCAACTTAAAGAATATACTTGCCAAAAGAGAAGTATATTGGATCTATAAGTTAAAAACTAGACTTCCTTTAGGATTAAACTCCAGATATGATTTAATTAATTTTTGGGAATAGCCACACTAGCTAGCCCTGCTGTAATGTCCACCATGCCTTATATAATATATAGTATAACATATTATACATTTCATGCACTATCCAATTACCATCCTGTGCAATTATTGGTATTACTGCAATTATGGGTTTATATACCTTCACTTCAATGTTGCCCTACATATGGAGTAGTGTATATGTATATACAAATATCCTTCAGCACTACTGCTCATCATCAGGATATTACCATGCTATATTTGTGATGTTTGTGTATATATATATATTTCTCTTACATTTTCCCAGTATTAGCCATCTAGGACCGTACTTTTAGGGCATATATCATACTGAGCACATACACTTCATTCCAGTGTTTTTTACTTTCATTTTTTACATGTTAATTTTTAATTTTTATTTAATTTTTCATTCCATATTCTTTTTGACTCTCATTCATAACCGTACTATATATTATGTTTCTCCCCATATCCTCCTATTTTATCCTCTAATACACAATTTATAAGGTTTATATAGTACCACAGCTAGCCACTAGCACTATTATATATATATAAAATTAAGGTGCATTGATACTATAGTACATATTCTATCATTATTTATCTGGTAGGCAGGGGTTAAACTATACAAGATTGTGTATTTGAAGTGTTAAATGTTATGAGGTAAACATATTATACATTTTGTACCGTATTCTGAAGTATAGTACATTAAGTGCAGTATATTATATGTGTATATCTTCTATTCTTATATTTACATAGTATTCTGTGCGGTCTATATGGCCAGTGTTTTTAACATTTCTAACATTCATATCATTTACTAATGTTGTTTTGGAGATTATACTATTTTGTAAATATATTGATCTGCTAATGTATTTACACGTGTTGTTCCATATCAAGGGAAACAAGGGTTAATTCCCTTTCTACCTGTGGAGTGTGGGCGTATTTTGAATTTGTATTCTTGTCCAATCACATTTTACTATTACCTTTTTAAGTATGCACTCACCTGCATGACACCTATGGCTATGATTACGGCTGCGGGCCGAAACATGTAAGCCCTGGTGTCACGCTCACACACCAACTCTGTTTGTGCTGTTTCTATAGCCTGTTTGGCGTTTTAATCAAACCTAATAAAATTGGATTTTATTATACACTAAAGCTGGATCCTGCCTTCTCTGTGATTGTTAGTATGAGTATATACATAGATATTTATGTGTTAATATGAGTATATACATATATATTCATGTGTTAATATGAGTATATACATATATATTTATGTGTTAATATGACTATATACATATATATTCATGTGTTAATATGAGTATATATACATATATATTCATGTGTTAATATGAGTATATACATATATATTTATGTGTTAATATGAGTATATACATATATATTTATGTGTTAATATGAGTATATACATATATATTTATGTGTTAATATGACTATATACATATATATTCATGTGTTAATATGAGTATATATACATATACAGGGAGTGCAGAATTATTAGGCAAATGAGTATTTTGACCACATCATCCTCTTTATGCATGTTGTCTTACTCCAAGCTGTATAGGCTCGAAAGCCTACTACCAATTAAGCATATTAGGTGATGTGTATCTCTGTAATGAGAAGGGGTGTGGTCTAATGACATCAACACCCTATATCAGGTGTGCATAATTATTAGGCAACTTCCTTTCCTTTGGCAAAATGGGTCAAAAGAAGGACTTGACAGGCTCAGAAATGTCAAAAATAGTGAGATATCTTGCAGAGGGATGCAGCACTCTTAAAATTGCAAAGCTTCTGAAGCGTGATCATCGAACAATCAAGCGTTTCATTCAAAATAGTCAACAGGGTCGCAAGAAGCGTGTGGAAAAACCAAGGCGCAAAATAACTGCCCATGAACTGAGAAAAGTCAAGCGTGCAGCTGCCAAGATGCCACTTGCCACCAGTTTGGCCATATTTCAGAGCTGCAACATCACTGGAGTGCCCAAAAGCACAAGGTGTGCAATACTCAGAGACATGGCCAAGGTAAGAAAGGCTGAAAGACGACCACCACTGAACAAGACACACAAGCTGAAACGTCAAGACTGGGCCAAGAAATATCTCAAGACTGATTTTTCTAAGGTTTTATGGACTGATGAAATGAGAGTGAGTCTTGATGGGCCAGATGGATGGGCCCGTGGCTGGATTGGTAAAGGGCAGAGAGCTCCAGTCCGACTCAGACGCCAGCAAGGTGGAGGTGGAGTACTGGTTTGGGCTGGTATCATCAAAGATGAGCTTGTGGGGCCTTTTCGGGTTGAGGATGGAGTCAAGCTCAACTCCCAGTCCTACTGCCAGTTTCTGGAAGACACCTTCTTCAAGCAGTGGTACAGGAAGAAGTCTGCATCCTTCAAGAAAAACATGATTTTCATGCAGGACAATGCTCCATCACACGCGTCCAAGTACTCCACAGCGTGGCTGGCAAGAAAGGGTATAAAAGAAGAAAATCTAATGACATGGCCTCCTTGTTCACCCATTGAGAACCTGTGGTCCATCATCAAATGTGAGATTTACAAGGAGGGAAAACAGTACACCTCTCTGAACAGTGTCTGGGAGGCTGTGGTTGCTGCTGCACGCAATGTTGATGGTGAACAGATCAAAACACTGACATAATCCATGGATGGCAGGCTTTTGAGTGTCCTTGCAAAGAAAGGTGGCTATATTGGTCACTGATTTGTTTTTGTTTTGTTTTTGAATGTCAGAAATGTATATTTGTGAATGTTGAGATGTTATATTGGTTTCACTGGTAAAAATAAATAATTGAAATGGGTATATATTTGTTTTTTTGTTAAGTTGCCTAATAATTATGCACAGTAATAGTCACCTGCACACACAGATATCCCCCTAAAATAGATAAAACTAAAAACAAACTAAAAACTACTTCCAAAAATATTCAGCTTTGATATTAATGAGTTTTTTGGGTTCATTGAGAACATGGTTGTTGTTCAATAATAAAATTAATCCTCAAAAATACAACTTGCCTAATAATTCTGCACTCCCTGTATATTCATGTGTTAATATGACTATATACATATATATTTATGTGTTAGTATGAGTATATATACATATATATTTATGTGTTAATATGAGTATATACATAGATATTTATGTGTTAATATGAGTATATACATATATATTCATGTGTTAATATGAGTATATACATATATAATTCTTGGATTATGGGGACATAGTATATGCACCTGCTCCGCAAACTCACCTTAATAAACTAAATACGTTATATAACTCGCTCTGCCGCTTTGTGCTACAATGTAACTACAGGACCCACCATTGTGACATGCTAAAAGAACTAAACTGGCTGTCACTGGAATCCAGACGCACCCTCCATCTTTCCTGCCTTGTCTTTAAGAGCCTTTCTGGGAAGCTCCCACCCTACCTGAGCAGAATGCTCTCCCCTGCTATTCCCACCTCCTATAACCTCCGATCCAATAACAGCACATTATTTAGCTTGCCTCAATACAAAAAAAAAGCAGCTCAATCCTCCTTTTCCTACAGAGCGCCACAATTATGGAATGACCTCCCTCACACTTTAAAAACTTCCCCAAGCCTAAAATCCTTTAAGAGATCCCTCTATACATATCTCAAAACAGAATGCTCCTGTCAAGGTTAAATATTTCATACCTGCTCTATGTTAAATGTTTGCATATAATGTGTATTTTTATTATTGTTTTTGTATTTTATTGTACCCTATTGTATCAATGCAATGTTTTGTGATCCCAGGACATACTTGAAAACGAGAGAAATCTCAATGTATCCTTCCTGGTAAAATATTTTATAAATAAATAAATAAATAAATATATTTATGTGTTAATATGACTCTATACATATATATTCATGTGTTAATATGAGTATATATACATATATATTCATGTGTTAATATGAGTATATACATATATATTCATGTGTTAATATGAGTATATACATATATATTTATGTGTTAATATGAGTATATACATATATATTCATGTGTTAATATTACTATATACATATATATTAGTGCTAATATGAGTATATACATATATATTTATGTGTTAATATGATTAAATACATATATTTATGTGCTAATATGAGTATATACATATATATTTATGTGTTAATATGAGTATATATACATATTAACACATGAATATATATGTATATAGTCATATTAACACATGAATATATATGTATATAGTCATATTAACACATAAATATATATGTATATAGTCATATTAACACATACATATATATGTATATAGTCATATTAACACATACATATATATGTATATAGTCATATTAACACATAAATATATATGTATATAGTCATATTAACACATACATATATATGTATATATACTCATATTAACACATAAATATATATGTGTTAATATGAGCATATACATATATATTTATGTGTTAATATGAGTAAATACATATATATTTATGTGTTGATATAAGTAAATACATATATATTTATGTGTTAATATGAGCATATACATATATATTTATGTGTTAATATGAGTAAATACATATATATTTATGTGTTAATATGAGTAAATACATATATATTTATGTGTTAATATGAGTAAATACACATATATATTTATGTGTTGCTATAAGTAAATACATATATATTTATGTGTTGATATAAGTAAATACATATATATTTATGTGTTAATATGAGTATATATACATATTAACACATAAATACATATATCTAGAAAAGATATAAAGAAGCAAATCAGAGTTGCTGACAAATGGCTACTCTCAAGGCTGTGCGCACTGATGGAAGTGCAATATGCACAGGCTGGACTTTGCAGTCTCCAGCTGACTGATACAGGCAAAATCTCCCTTGGTTTGTAATGGGGTGAATTCTTATATTATATCCCTTAAAAACATAGGACACAGAGCTTTTGTTAGTGCAGATTAAACTAATAACACAGTGATTTCAAGAAAGTATGCAAAATAACTACTCACATTTCACTTTGCACGCTGCATGTTACAGACACAAGGGACAAGGGCCGGTTTTCACTCGGTTTTGGTATCTCATATACATCACAACCCCTCAACCCCTCAACCGCCATCCCCCACCAACACAGTAAACTTAATTAACCTATTAACCCCTAATCCTCCATTAACCCACATCGCAACAAACCTAATAAATCTATTAACCCCTAATTCGCCAAACCCCCACAACGAAAATAACTAATTAAATTAGTAAGCCCCCTAACCTAACACCCCCTAAATTAACTACAATTAGCTAAATTAAAAAATGCTAAATTACAAACAATTAAAATAAAAAAGCTAACATTACTTAAAAATAAAAAAAAATAAGATTAAATTAATCTAAGATTACAAAAATAAAAAATTCTAACATTACATAAAATAATAAACCAAATTATCAAAAATAAAAAAATTAAACCTAATCCCTATGAAAATAAAAAAGCCCCCCCCAAAATAAAAACACCCCCTAATCTAATGCTAAACTACCAATAGCCCATAAAAGGGACTTTTGTAGGGCATTGCCCTAAGTGAAACAGCTCTTTTACCTTAAAAAATACTAAGGGCTTGATGATTGAAAGCTCTCTGGGCTGGCGAGATTGCTAAAAAATGCTCGCCAGTCCTTTTTTTTTCCTGGTGGAATGATCTAAAGCCACTTTTTACTCTGAAAACAGGGTGTCTCGCTAAGGGGCATATACTGCATTTTCATGTGAAATGTGCACAACAAAATTCATATTTTATTTTTTTTTTAATAATCTTTTATTGAGATTCTTGGTATACAAACAACAGTGGGATAATAGAGCCAGCAATATACATGTACAGTCGACATTAGCTCCTTCTCACGTTACAGATAAAGGGAAAAAAAAAAAAAACAATTACATCAGACACAGGGACGTACCAAGTTGTACATTACGTAGCTGTCAAAAATTTGAGAATCTCTTTTTTGTAACATTTTAGTAACATAATAAATGGCATTGAACAGTGGCTAGTGCTATGGTTACATATGAACCAACTGATATAGGAACAAAAATGCTCTAAATATAACCACATAAATAGTGTATTTATATTTAATAGGGAAATGAGTAATGATATAGGAATATGAAAATATATATCGAGGTGGGTCCAGCTATGGGCCCAAATATATGTTTATGATATGAGTGCTTATATAATATAACAGCGGGTAAACACCGCTTACCCTTAAAATAAGGGAGGTGGGGTTCAAATTAGAGCAAAACTTAGTATAATTTCTAACGATATATATATCTTACAATAGAAGCTTCTGCTTTAGCTGATGTAGGCAGGATATATCTATCTACAATATATTAAATATGCTTAGAAACCTAGAAGAGCACCTAAGATGTATATATGCAAATACATTTCTGGGTATAGGAAAAGAGAACAATATTACAATAATAAATGACAATTTTCCTTCACAACAATTCGATCTGTTGGATATAAGAGCCACATAAACAAGGTGCGACCATATAACTAACGGATCAAGTATCAAGACAGCATGTCTCTCTATCTAAGGCACAGCTACAAGGTTAACACATCAGACTGGCAGTCGGTCAAAACTAGCAGCTATTATCCCTGTTTGCCACAATACCCCTCCTTCCCCTGCCGGCTAGGGAAAAAGAGGATCCATGTTTGAACTTACACAAAGAGGAATAGAGCTCAATCCGATAAAGTATTAGATAGATCTCACCTCAGCTATAATAGGCAAAACATGGGGCACTATATTATGTAACTTTATTATATGACATCTTTATAGAAGCTGCAAGATGTCTTGGTAAAGATATAGCCTTGCCAGTTTAGTTAATGAGCATATAGCTGCGTCAAAAGAGAAACTACATACATAAATGATAAAATGCTATATGATTTTGTCTATTCAGTGATTGTAATATAAGCTGATATATTTCCTGAACTAATCTCCTTCATATTCAGATAACTTTGCGACCTTTTTTATGTCTAAGTGACCTCATTATATCCTACCCTGCTTGCATTACCATGATATGTTAGTGAGCTGGGTAAAATAAGTTAAGGGTAGCAAGCAGGCCAGGGCATTTGCACCAGACAGTACAAATCACAGAAACTGCAGGATATATAATCTCAGTGTATACACAGGTATAGGGGCACATATATAAAAATTTGTCAAGGACTTGAACTATAGCCCTGGTATATGGTAACAGAGAAAATAAAAATAAAACAAAGTCAGTGCGTAGTGGAAACAACCTCCTGGATCAAAAGTCCTGTTCAATAGACCAATGCTAATACTGTGAGATCCAGTTGGCTACTTGCATTGTGCATGCCATGCTGACATGGAGAAGTATAATAATTCTTGTGCAGGGGTAGATGGCCAGGCAGTCCGCAATTGCCCAGGAAGGGTAATCCACACTGAACGGAGCGATTGTGTCTCCACCGGACCTCAGTGACATTGAAGGTCTCTATGAGGATTGCTCTCTTACTCTCAAGTACAGTGTCCCTGATCGCAATGCTGTAAGATGGCGGCAAGGGCTCCTTCAGGCTCCGGACCTTATGGGATGTACCCGGCTGTCTAGTTGCCACGTGGTGCTCTCCCCATGAAATCAAGCATACAGCTATCGGTCGCCTGGGGCCGATCATATCCTGCCGAGTAGAGCTATTGTGGGTTCTGTAAAGATACTGGGTGTTCCGGTCATGGAATCTGCCATAGTCTCCCCTATCTGTCCCTCTCGTAAAAGGAGGTGTTCTTTACGGATCGAAAATTCTACATCATCCAGTCTGTCTTGCTTTGTGATTGCTGGTTTCTCCATAATAGATCTGAGACTGGCTGATAGATCCTCAAAGATGGCAGACAATTGTAAGGCAAACTTCCACAGAGCTCCATGAATAGCTAGAGAACCTTCCTCCTTATCTGACGCCATAGTTTTATTAGTCCACAAAGTCCTGGGTGTTTACTAGCTGGCAGCGACAGCCAGGGGGAAAAGCTGGAATAAAAAAGTAGTGTTGCAGTCTACTAATGATGTAAAGGCAGTCCTGCTTGTTCAGGGTTAATTTTGAGGCAAATTGCAGAGAATAAATCTCAATTTGCTGTTATATTAAATAAACTTCTGCAGGAGTTTTCTGAAGTACGTCTTCTCTGCTTGGCTGTTGGCTCCCCCCCCCCCCCCCAAATTCATATTTTAAACATTATACAAAACAAATATTTGAGCCATTCACACAAAAATAAGCAGGAAAAAAATGTATTGTTAAGGTGCATCAAAAACCGTAACAAAATTCTTCACCAAAAATCGTATGTTAAAAAAAAAAGTTAAAATTGTATGTAATTTACACAGGAATAAATCAAATTAAATTTGCTTAGCATAAATCGTAATTGTAGTACACTGGATGTGCGAAAATCACACAGAAATAGAAATAGGATTATTGCATTGTGTGGGTTTGGTGAATTAGGGGCTAATAGATTTATAAACTTTGCTGCAATGTTGGTTAATGGCAGATTAGGGGTTAATAGTTTTAATAGGGACTTTGCGATGTGGGTGAAGTTCCCCAAAAAGTGAAAAAAGTAGTGAAAAACCAAACTACTTAAAATCACAAATTTATTTTAAAAACATATAAAACATGCAAAGCGTCTCTCAGCTGGCTAGCTGTTTCATCAGGCATGCCAATTTCATTTTTATTTTTATTTCATTTAAACACAATTTAATCACTTTTTATATTTTATTTACAAATATGTATATAGTGATATCTAAATATTTGGGTTCACACTAAAGATTGAATGCACTAAGTGAAGCATATTACACACACCATTTTTACATTCATTTAAAGGAAAACACACAATTGAAACCTAAGTTTCACCCAAAAATTACTTTTTTATATTATAAACAATTGTCACGTATATAAACAAATTAGTTATAATTGCGCCCGCTGCAGACTTCTTTAACAAAGGCATTTGCATTATACATCATATACATATATATTTACTGGGAACACACAGGCACCCCACTCCCACTAACTTTAGACCCCCAAAACTGCCTAGTGACATTTTCGTTATTAAAAAAAATGCTACTTTTATTTTTAATAAAAATATTATAATGCCTTCTATTTTGAGGACATTTGGGGCACCTTTAGAAAATTAACCAGAGATCGGTTTTATATTGGATACTTTCATTTATTATTTTTTCTAATCTTAGATTTATTTTATTTTTCGTAATTTTAGAGTTTGTTATTTTTTGTAATGTTAGGTTTTTTGTTTTTTTCGTAGTGTTAGGTTTTTTTAATTTTGTAATTTAGGTTTTTTATGTTTGGTATCTTTTTATTTATTTTAAGGTAGTTATATTGTAAGTTTAATTTAAAGTTAGCGGGTGTTAGGTTTAGGGGTTAATAGTTTAATTTAGTTTGTTGCGATGTAGGGAGGTCACCGGTTTAGGGGTTAATAGGTTTATTTAGTGGTAGTGATGTGGGAGGCCAGAGGTTTAGGGGTTAATAACTTTATTTAGTGGCGGCGATGTAGGGGAGCGGCGGAATAGGGGTTATTAGCTTTATTATAGGTTTAGTTTAGTATTTGCGATGTGGGGGGTCTGCGGTTTAGGGGTTAATAGGTTTATTTGAGTAGTAGCGATGTGGGTGGGTGGCAGATTAGGGTTTAATACAGTAGGTTTATTATAGTATTTGCTATGCGGGGGGTGTAGAGGTTAATAGGTAGTTAGGGGTTAGTGTAACACTTTGTAACATTTTTATTATGAGTTTTTATTGAAACATTTTTGTTTTGCAAAATCCATAACTTCTGGCCTTTCATAGGCCTTTGATAGTGGAATGGATTGTTGCGGTATAAGCCATAACGCTAGGGTAATAGCCGAACGCACAACCTGTAATACAGGTGAGCTGACCATTCCACACTCATAGGCCATTTTCTGAGGGCGGAATGGATCGTTGTGGTATAGGCTAAAACGCTTGCGGAATAGAAAGTGCAGGGCAAAATAGCCCGGAGCGTAGCTAAGGGTTAAGGCCTGTAGGAGTGAGTGCTGCTGTGTGTGTGTGTTTTAGTTACAATGTTTCACTATGTTGGGAGGGGTCTACTAACCTTATAAGAAGGATGTACAGGAATTCCACTTCCTCTTTGTTCCTGTGGACTCCCAGAAGAATTTTCAGCTTAGCAGTTTGCAGCATTTTCCAATGGAAGGCGAATCTGGAGAATTGGAAGAAATGGAGTTAGAGGACGTGGAGTGGGTCGCACCATCCCCATCTGGAACTGTCACGGTGGGTCTGGGCCATGGGTCTGGGCTGTGTCTGCCTGTTTCTCCCTCAGGGGGGGGGGGTAGCCCACTGTTGTTCTCTTCTCCTGCACGGGAGAATTTAGGGGGGGATGGTGGCCCCGGTATAGCCTATCCGTCGTGTGAGACAGACTGTAGGCCCTCAGGGGAGATTGGGCCTGAGGGGAGAGTAGGAGCGCCCGGCGGGTCGGTTTTAGGGCCTAGGGGGTCCCAGGGGAGCTCCGGGTTCGGCTCCGGGGGTACCGGCTTTGTAGCCGGGGGCTCCGGTGTCGGCCTTAGGCAGGGGCCTGTAGTGGCAGGGCCCAGCGAGGCCTTAGGAAGTGCGGGCACCTCGGGGGTGAGCGTCGTTGGCGCGGGTAGTGGGAGCAGTGCGGCCTCACCTGCGGCAGTGGTCCTCTCCGGGGAATCGTTGGCGGCGGCGGTGGCTCTCCTCCAGTCCTTGGCGTCGGTCCTCGCGGGTACGTCGTCGGGTCCGGCAGTACTTCAGGCCCCGGCTTTGGCCTACGGCGAGGTACAGGCCTCCGGTCCGTCGTCCCTCGTGGCTTCTAAAATGGCCGCCGCGTCGACTTCCGACGGCGTTGCGCGCTCCCGTGTCACTTCCGGTGACGTCATTTCCGCTCGCGGCAGTCGCAATCTGGACAGCGAGCAGAGTGGATCGTTCCCCCCGGGCTCCGAAGGTAAGAAGGGAGCACCTCGGGGGGGGGGACACCCGCTCTTGGGGGCAAGAACGATGGGGCCCAGGAGGCCAGGGGGGCGCATGATAGGCCGGATAGAGGGGCAGAGGTGCTGAATCATGGGGCAACTGTGAGCGTGGCACCGGGGCAGCAGGGGCCTCCGGAGGGCGCTCCGGGGGCATCACAACAGGGTGTGCGCACTAGAGCCGCAGTTGGACACAGTAATAAGGGGGGGGATGCCGACAGGGCACCCGCCTCGCGCTCGCGGCCTACGTTAGGAGGGGGAAAAGCTAAGGCGGCCCCCGCACGCGCTGCGGCCCAAAGTAAAGGAAAGGCCCCCGCGGCTAAGACCGCGAATAAGGGGGCCATCCTGGCGCACAACGCAAGGGGCGAGGCCGCAATAGCGGAGCCCCAGGGGCAAGGCCTGCAGGGTATCATGACGCCCAGCAGGACTTCACCGGCACGATCTGAGCAAATAGCCACAAGGGGGGCTGTCAAAAGGGGGCATGCTAGCATTAGCGTTGGCACTGGGGAAGGCTTAGAGAGCCCCGGGAGGGGACAGGCGAGACAGGCTAGGGGATCGAAGTCTCAGGGTCGGAGCAGGACCGTGAGATTTCAAGAGGATTCGACTAGCGGGTTGGCCACCAGTACGGATGATGATGTGAGTGTGGCATGCGGTGTGAGTGACAGTGACCGGGAGGGCTTTTTAGAATTTGAGGAAAGGGGGGATAGGGAAGAGATGGCTGGTCCTTCCCGAGGTACTCCCCTCTTGGCTTCTATTTTGCAGGTACCCAGGACTTCCTCATCCAGCAGGGATATGGCGACTCAGAGTTCCGGAGCTCTCGTGCCTAGAGGAGTCAGCAGTGCTTCTGGACAAGGCCAAGCCGCATCGGGCGCTTCCTCTGGTGAGATGCAACTTGGTTTACCTAGGGGGCGGTGTAATTCTTCCAGCTCTAGTGGGTCAGGGTCAGGATCTGAGATAGATGGGTCCCTGGGTTTGCACACGAAAGGGCATAGGAGGATGTATAGAATGTTGAGGAAGATGAGTAAGGGCAATCACAGGGATGACATTGCCAGTAGTGGGGCGCAGTCATCTCAACTCTTAGGGGTTGCTGGGGGGTCACCACAGGCGGTGAACAGAAAGGCAGCGGTACACGGGGATACTTATTCGTGCCAGGTACACAGTTTGCATGCACACCTTAAAACTAAAACTGTGAAACGTATCCAGGACGGTAAGTATGTTAACATGTTTGAGCTGTCTGCAGAGGCCTTTAAGTTTAAGGAGATGGCGGAGGATGGTACGGGCCCTAAGAAATTTAGGCGGCCTGATACCCTTGAGGAGTGGCATCGGTGTTTCCGGGTATACGCCACTTGCTACTTAGAGAGGTTTCCCGATCAGGGGACGGCACTCTTTAAGTACGTTGACACCATCGATGCAATACACAGAAAGTTTGCCGATGGTGCTTGGAGGGAGTATGATATGTTATACCGGAAAAAGAAAGTGGGCAACCCACTGCTTGATTTTGGTACGATGGATTTGCACCTCTGGGCGCATCTTGATGCGGAAAGGAGGGCGCAAGGAGGCGCCATAGCGACATCGCCCGGGGCTAGGCAGACTTTGCGCTTTCGACGGCGACAAGGGGGTGTATGCTGGCGATACCAGGACAAGGCGTGTGAGCGGGGCACTTCGTGCACGTTCAAGCACGTCTGCAAGTTTTGCAGCGGGCAGCACCCCGGGGCTGATTGCTCCAAAAAGCGAGACACCCAAACTGATCGGTTTGGGAGCAAAGGAGGCGCTGGCGCTAAGGGCGGATTCACCACTTAGAGTCCAGGTCATTTGTAAATGGCTGCGTAGGTACCCTGATAGGGCGGCTGCTCAGCTTCTGGATAGCGGGTTGCGGAGGGCTTTGTGATCCCGGTAGTAGGCCGGGTGGGGGGAGCACGAGACAGGAAAAACCTGAAATCGGCTTCCCAATACCCTGAGGCAGTCAGGGAAAAACTGGGCAAAGAAGTGGCCTTGGGTGGGGTCCTAAGCCCCTTTAGGGACCGGCCGCTACCGAATTTAGTTGTCTCCCCACTAGGGGTGGTCCCCAAGAAGGAGACAGGTAAGTTCAGGCTTATACAACACCTCTCTTATCCGAAAGGGCGGTCGGTAAACGACGCTATACCGGAGGAATTGAGCTTGGTCCGTTACCAGTCGTTTGACGACGCGCTGGCTCTGGTTAAGGAACGGGGGCCCGGGAGCATTAATGGCGAAACTAGACGTGGAATCCGCGTTTAGGCTACTCCCGATTCACCCATCATCCTTTGGGCTGATGGGGTGTTGGTTTGAAGGGGGTTACTATGTTGACCGTTGTCTGCCCATGGGCTGTTCGATATCCTGCGCGTACTTTGAGGCATTCAGCACTTTCCTGCACTGGGCGGTGGTCTCGGTGGCGGGGAGTGATAGAGTGGCGCACTACTTGGATGACTTTCTCCTGGTAGGGGCGGCCAACTCGCAAGAATGTGCCTCCTTAATGAAAGTCATGAGGTTCATGATGGCCAGGTTTGGGGTTCCTTTGGCAGAGGATAAGACGGAAGGGCCGTGCACGTGCTTGACGTTCCTTGGTATCGAGATCGATTCAGTGGCAGGTGAATGCAGGCTGCCTAAGGAAAAGGTCGCCAAGATGTTGGCGGCGGTGCGGGCCATGGTTGCAACGCAGACGTGTTCGCTGCGGGAACTGCAATCGCTCCTTGGCCTCCTTAATTTTGCGGGGAGAGTGATCCCGTGGGGGAAGGTGTTTAGCAAGCGACTAGAGCGGTGTTTGGGCGGAGGTAGGGCTCCGGCATCGCGTATTCGCATCACGAGGGACCTCGTGGCGGATTTGCAGGTCTGGGAGAGGTTTCTCCAGGACTTTAACGGCGTCTGCATGTGGCGAAGGGAGCCGATATCTAACCAAGCGCTACATCTGTTCACGGACGCTGCAGGAGCATCCGGGTATGGGGCTTACTTTGAAGGCGCTTGGAGTGCGGAGCCCTGGCCGACCGAATGGGCGACCAGAGGGCTTACACGCAATCTTTGTCTTCTGGAATTGTTTCCTATCCTGGTTGCGGTGGAATTGTGGGGTCACCTGTTTAGTAACAGGGCTGTGATTTTCTGGACGGATAATCTCAGCGTGGTGTTTGCGGTTAACAGGCTTTCTGCTTCATCGCCTGTGGTCGTACATTATTTGCGACACCTGGTGTTGAGATGTTTGCAACTGAACATTGACTTTAGGGCACGGCATGTGCCAGGGGTGCAGAATATAGTTGCGGATGCACTGTCGCGCTTCCAGTGGGGGGCATTTAGGGCTGCGGCGCCTGCCGCGGCTCCTAATGGTCTTTCTTGCCCTCTCTTTTTGTGGCAGATGGCGAAGGACTACAGCAACTGATCCCGGTGTTGCGGGCTTCGTTGGCGCCCAGCACATGGTCGGCATACGTGAGGTACTGGAGTGAATGGGTAGGTTTTTGCGACCTCCGTGAGTTCCCCTCTTGCGAGGGTGAACAAGGGTTTTTGTTGCGCTGGCTGGCGGAGCTGAGAGGTAAGCGAGCAACGAAGGGGACGGTGGTAGCAAGACTATCGGCTGTGGCTTTTTTCTGCAGGCTATATGCCTTTAAAGACGAGTCGCGATCCTTTCTCGTTAAACAGCTGTTGAGGGGCTGGGGCCGTCTGGAAGTTCCACTACGAGACACAAGGGAGCCCATTACGGCAGAACGGCTAGTAAAATTATTGGACGTGTTGCCAGAGATATGTTCCTCACCTTTTGAGGCCCGCCTCTTTGGGGCGGCCTTTGGCTTAGCGTTTCACGGCGCATTAAGGGTGGGTGAGTTGGTACCGCGAGTCAGAACGGTGGCCACAGGGGGGGTCATGCACAGCCATGTTCGGCTGGTGGAGGACTCCGTGCTATTGTTCATTCCCAGGTCCAAAACGGACCAGGAGGGCCGGGGAGCCTGGCTTTCACTGCCGGGGCAGCAGGGTGTTGCCTGTTGCCCGGTGCGGCTAGTGTCATCTTACCTGGGAGTACGGCCAGGAGGCTCCTCCAGGTTTTTGATACATGCTAATGGAGACCCACTGACCAGATACCAGTTTGGCAAGGTATTGGATAAGGCAGCGCAAAAGGCTGGCCTAGATGGGTCTCGGATCGCCCCACACTCCTTCAGGGTGGGGGCAGCGACGACAGCAGCAGAGCTGGGTTGGTCCTCGGATCGGATCCGCTCATTGGGGCGGTGGAGGTCGCAGCGGTATAAATCTTACGTTAGGCCGCTGTATGTTTGAGATCGGGGATCAAGGGTCATGCATGCAAGAGTTGGGGGGCTTGCGGGGGTGATACCAGAAGGTTATGGGCCAAGGTTGTGGACCTGGTCTTCTGCAAGCGGGCTAACTCTTGTTTCCTTTGTTTCAGAAATACGTCCAGGTCCTGTACGGGTGTGGATCGTCGGCCATTCATATGTGCACTGGGCCGCAATTAGAGCTGCAGCCATGCCAGGAGGACAGCAGCTAGGAATTGAATCGTCCAGGGCTGTGTTACGTTGGCTAGGGCGCAGAGGCTTGTCTTGGTCAGACCTGCCTGCATTGCTCCAGGCCGCAGCGAAAAGGTGGGAGAAACCTCACATTTTGATAATTCATGCTGGCGGCAATGATGTGGGGGCCATTCCCACATTGGATCTGATCCGGGCAATGCAGTCAGACCTGAGGCAGTTCAAACTCTGGTTTCCAGGTGTGAGAATCGGGTGGTCGAATGTGATCCCTAGATTAAGATGGAGGCACATGGTGTGTCATAAGGCAGCTTTCCAGGTCAGGAAAAAGATCAATAGGGACCTGAGGAAGCAGGTAGTGGAACTCGAGGGTTTTGTGGTAGAGCACGGGAACATCTCGGCAGCCCATAAGGGTTTGTATAGGTCAGGATGGGGTTCATTTAGAACCGGCAGGAGTAGATTTGTTCTTGCAGAACATCAGGCAGGAGTTACTCCTAAGAGTATAGGGTGGCGGCAAGAGTCAGGACCATTGTATATGCAGGTCAGTCTCTTGTGGCGGGTGGTCAGGATCACGGCTGCAGACTGGAAGGAGGTTTGGTAACGGCCATTGCGGTCAGGGTGACGTCACAGGCTTGGTATGCTTGGGCGTGCTCGGGCTGAGTATTGTTAGGCCGGAAAACCCCTAATTATGTAAGCTGCGTGAGTATCTCCGCCTTGTGGTCTGCAGCTGTGTCCCTTGGCCATTTTCTAGAAGGGGTTATTCATAGTTAGATGTAGGCCCCGATTGCCGCCACCCGTGGATAAGTTAACTGCCAGTTCCACGGCTGGTACCAATAAATGCGACCCACGGGTCTTTCACCCACAGAACTGTGTTGTGTTTTATTTATTAGTTGTTAAGTTATATTAAGTGTTAAGTTAAGTTAAGTTGCAAGCAGACACTCAGGAGATGTAGGGCATTTAATCCCTTAAGAAAGTGCAGGGCAAAATAGCCCGGAGCGTAGCTAAGGGTTAAGGCCTGTAGGAGTGAGTGCTGCTGTGTGTGTGTGTTTTAGTTACAATGTTTCACTATGTTGGGAGGGGTCTACTAACCTTATAAGAAGGATGTACAGGAATTCCACTTCCTCTTTGTTCCTGTGGACTCCCAGAAGAATTTTCCCCACCCTCCCAGCCCTGTTATGCACTGTTGTTGAATTTGTTATGCTCTGTTGTTTTGTCTTGTCATCCAACCGGATGGATTTGTTATGCATTACGGATTGGCACTTGTAATGCATTATGGATTTGGTGATAGGCATTACTGATTGGCACTGGTAATGCTCTATTGATTCAGTCAAAGAAATAACAGGCGGCAATCGGTCTGTCATTAGGTCTCTATCGAGACTAGGTGTCTGAGGCAGGAAGAGGGTTACTCGAACTACTTCCCTAAGACCAAGGACGGTAATTTTGAACTCCCCAGTTATTGACATGCTGTTCGTCAAGTCAAGGCTGGACCTACAGGTTTGGAGTTAATAATGCTTGCACCCTACTCTGGCGGGTGGTCAGGATCACGGCTGCAGACTGGAAGGAGGTTTGGTAACGGCCATTGCGGTCAGGGTGACGTCACAGGCTTGGTATGCTTGGGCGTGCTCGGGCTGAGTATTGTTAGGCCGGAAAACCCCTAATTATGTAAGCTGCGTGAGTATCTCCGCCTTGTGGTCTGCAGCTGTGTCCCTTGGCCATTTTCTAGAAGGGGTTATTCATAGTTAGATGTAGGCCCCGATTGCCGCCACCCGTGGATAAGTTAACTGCCAGTTCCACGGCTGGTACCAATAAATGCGACCCACGGGTCTTTCACCCACAGAACTGTGTTGTGTTTTATTTATTAGTTGTTAAGTTATATTAAGTGTTAAGTTAAGTTAAGTTGCAAGCAGACACTCAGGAGATGTAGGGCATTTAATCCCTTAAGCGTTCTGCTGCGACTTGTAATACGGGTGAGCTGAATATTCTGCTTGCAAAGGTCAATTTTTCATCAGTATAGCCGTACCGCAACACTTGTAATCTAGGTGCATGTGAATAATAAACAATTTAACAAATATATTCACATATATTGATCATTTGCTGTTTATATAAAGTAAATATTAACAAAGTAACAATATAACCAGCAAACCGAAAAGTATAAAATAATACAAGTCCACTCATAGAACACTAATGAGACTAAGATATAATTCTTAAAGGGACATGAAACCCATTTCCTTTCATGATTCAGAAAGAGAATACAGTTCTATATAGTTCTTCTGTTATCAAATTAACTTTGTTATCATTTTTGTTGACGATATATCTAGATAGGTAGCATGACAGGAAATAGTGCTGCTATCTAGTGCTTTTGCTAATGTACAACATTGTTGAAAAACTGCTGCCATATAGTGCTGCAGACACGTGCACGCTCCTGAACTTACCTTCCTGCTTTTCAACAAAGGAAAACAAGAAAACAAAGAACATTTGATGATAGAAGTAAATTGTTCTTTCTGAATCATGAAAGAAAAATGTCCCTTTAAGAAGCACTTAAAATGCATAAAGAATAGTGTTAGTGATAGAACAAAAGTTAATTCAGCACACCTCTGGGCACAAAGGTGAAAAAAAGGATATATCTACTTAAAGGGACAGTCTAGTATAAATTAAACTTTCATTATTCAGATAGGACTTTTAATTTTAATCAACTTTCCAATTTACTTTTATCATCAACTTTGTTTTTTTCTCTTGGTATTCTTAGTTTAAACTAAACATAGGTAGGCTCATATGCTGATTTCTAAGCCTTTGAGGGCTGCCTCTTATCACATGCTTTTTAAATCTCTTTTCAACACAAAGAGATAGAAAGTACATGTGGGCCATATAGATAACACTGTGTTCAGGCACAGGGGGTTATTTAAGATTTAGCACAAAACAATGCTAAATTTAAGACAATAGATAATAAACAGTCACAGTCATGTGATCAGGGGGCTGGAAGAAGGTAACTAGATACAAGGTAATCACAGAGGTAAAAAGTATATTAATATAACTGTGTTGGTTATGCAAAACTGGGGAATGGGTAATAAAAGGATTATCTATCTTTTAAAACAATAACAATTCTATGGTAGACTGTCCATTTAAGGGGGATAAATTATAGACCTGGTTCTTCACAAGTTTTCAGTTCTCCAGGAGAACGTTGTCATTAGCTCCCAAAGACAGAAATCTAATGTACATAACAAGGGGCCGAGCTACAAAGCGCATCCAAGATTCAACAAAGTAGATTTATTTACAATTCCCTTCTACACAACTTATTGCACTAACTCAATTTGTAATAGAAAATGCTTTTGTATATATGATGTAATTAGTAGAATCCTCCATGGGGTAGATTTATCATAGTGCGGACATGATACGATGTGGCGTATCATGTCCGCTGCACACGCTGTCGGCATTTATCATTGCACCAGCAGTTCTTGTAAATGCCCCCTGCAGATTAGCGGCCGCTAGCAGGGGGTGTCAATCAACCCGATCATATTCGATCGGGTTAATTTCTGTTCGCTGCCTCAGAGCAGGCGGACAAGTTATGGAGCAGCGGTCTTTAGACCACTGCTTCACAACTTCTGTTTCCGGCGAGCCATTCGGACCTTGATAATTCGCCCCCCATGTCTTTATCATAAGTACCATAGCGACAAGTGCCGCAACCTGTTTGGCTGTTAATCTATAGCTCTCAGTCAGACGCAGGACACACCTCTGTGATCCTAATGTTTTCACTGCTCCCACAATGCATCTTTAAACATTTAGTTTGAAAAGGTTTGCACAATTACACCAATGAAAAACATTGAGGTGCTTTGTGGGGACAGTGAAAGCCTTAGGATCACCCATTGTGATCAGAAGAGCCATCCAAGTCCAAGCTTCAAAACAGAAGGATGAGATAGGATCTGAAACCAGAAGGCAATTCCAGTAACCAGTGTATCTTAGTAAAGGGATCAGACAGGTTGCTTAAAGGGACAGTCAAGTCCAAACAAAACTTTCATGTTTCAAATAGGGCATGCAATTTTAAAACAACTTTCCAATTTACTTTTATCACTAATTTTGCTTTGTTCTTTTGGTATTCTTAGTTGGAAGCTAGACCTAGGAAGACTCATATGATAATTTCTAAGCCCTTGAAGGCCGCCTCTAATCACATGCTTTTGTATTTGCTTTTCACAGCAGGGGAGAGCTAGTTCAGGTAAACCCTATAGATAACATTGTGAGCACGCCCGTGGATTGTGGCAGACACTGCACTAATTGGCTAAAATGAAAGTCAATAGATAATAAATAAAATGTCATGTGATCAGGGGTCTGTCAGAAGAGGCTTAGATACATGTTAATCACAGAGGTAAAAAGTGTATTATTATAACTGTGTTGGTTGTGCAAAACTGGGAAATGGGTAATAAAGGGATTATCTATCTTTTAAAACAACAAAAATTCTGGTGTTGACTGTCCCTTTAAAGTGACAGTCTACTTGAAAATGTTTTTTGTCTAAAAAGATAGATAATCCCTTTATTACGCATCCCCCAGTTTTGCATAATCAACCCAGTTATATTAATATACTTTTTACCTCTGCGATTACCTTGTATCTAAGCCTCTGCAGATTGCCCTAACATATGAAAGTACCTAGGTTTAGCATTCAACAAAGAATACGAAAAGAATAAAGCAAATTTTATGATAAAAGTAAATTGGAAAGTTGTTTAAAATTGCATGCCCCTAAAAATCCGTATAGCCAATCAAGTTTACACATTGTGTAATCTTTACGCACCCAACAAACTGGACTATGAATTTTGGAATATAATGCAATCCACTATTCTATCCTTCACAGAAGGGTTTTTGTTAACAGGAGGAGACTTCAATATGGCCCCACAATCTCCCTTAGACAGACTGAGATACAACAGCAAACAACTAAAGGCAAAAAAGGACAAACTAGAAACAAAAATCTTTAAATGTCTCTTTCAGAATCTGTTGGTCAAAGACATCTGGCGGATGCAAAACCCCGATGTCCGAGACTATACCTGCTTATCTAGGGTACATAAAACTTTATCCAGAATAGACCTGTTACTAGCTGACGAGAGACTCTGCCCTAAGACTATAAAAACAGGAATCACACCCATAGTCATATCAGACCATGCCCCTATCTTTCTCGAAATTCATTTAAATAACCCAAAAACAGCTCCCCTGAGATTCAGGTTTCCTTACCATCTGGCCAATGATGTAAAATTTAAAAAATATTTAAATGATAAATTTAAAGAATACACCCAATTTAACGTAGACTACATTGATAAGCCGGAAATCTTTTGGGGAGCTGCCAAGGCAACTATTAGGGGAGAAATAATAGCATACGCGGCCAAAATATCTAAGATTATGAAAAAGAGAGAAAGGGAAGCTACCAACTTCGTTATAAACTCATAAATCATTTTCTCCTTCACAAATCATCTTTCAATTGGGCCAAATACACTAAAGCCAAAAAAGAAAGGGATGCCTTAACACTGCTCATTGAAACTCAAAAAGAGCTTAGATTTCAGGCAAAAATGTACCGTTTCGGTAATAAATCTGGGAAATTAATGGCCAGGTTAGTTAAGGCGGAAAAAAACCCCTCTTTTATTGATAGATTACAACATAAAGGGAACACCCTCACACAATCTGAAGATATACTAAAGAGTTTCACAAAATATTATAAAGACCTCTATTCTGCTAGAACTCAGGAGCCGGATCAGTCTCATGAATTTTGGAGCAAAATAACTTGTCCCACAGTTCCTGAGGAAATAATTTCCTATCTGAATAAACCAATTTCAGAAGAAGAAGTTAGCAAAACGATCTCTGAGTCATCATCCAACAAAGCAGCAGGCCCAGATGGGCTCCCTAATGAAGTGTACAAAATTTTAGCCTCTGAAGCGGTCTCATATCTCTGTAAGCTATTTAACCAATTTTTCATAGACGGTAAAAACATACCATCTAGTTTTACGGCTTCATACACAACTCTTTTGCTCAAAGGGGGGAAAGACCCAACTCAAAGAGAGTCTTACAGGCCCATAGCTCTTCTGAATTCTGAATACAAAATCTTAGCCTCAATACTTGCAAGTAGACTTCAAAGTGGCCTTACCCATATCATTCATAGCGACCAAGCATGTTTTCTTAAAAATCGCAACTCAGCCTCAAAGATTAGAGAAGTTTTAGCAATAACAGAATATCTGTCACGGAAGACAGCTAGGGGGGAGGAGTTGGGGGGCGCCTCAGATCTTGCAATAATTGCAATTGATGCTGAGAAAGCCTTTGACTCGGTATATTTTAGCCATATATTTACATCACTGGCGAAATTCGGAATCTCAGGCAAATTTTCAAATTTCATAAAAAACTTATATGAAAATCCCCACACCCAATTAATAATTAATAATTTTCTATCACCTGATATAGCAATTCAACGGGGTACGCGACAGGGGTGCCCCCTATCTCCTCTCATTTTTGACATAGCTATTGAGTCCCTGGCAATAAGGATCAGACAGTCTCTTCAAGGGATCACAATATCCAAACATGAAATAAAAATTGCGCTTTACGCGGACGATATACTTTTGTATATCTCAGATACAAAAAGGAATATACCCAAATTGTTGCACATAATAACCATGTTTGGGTCCTTTTCCGGATATAAAATAAATGCAGCCAAATCAGAGATCCTATGGCTCAGAAAAAAAAAGGAATCATTAATCGAATGTCCATTTAAAGAAGTCACAGACTCATTTAAATATCTGGGAATTATTATCCCGGTCAATCCCTCAGATCTATACAAACTTAATATAACACCAATACTACTATTGATTCGTGAAAAATTGAAAGTCTGGTTAAATTTACCAATTTCACTCTCTGGGAGAATCGCGTTATTTAAGATGGTCCTCCTCCCTAAACTATCATATGTTTTACAGAACACACCAATAATGATGCTCGAAAAAGATATTCGGTCTCTTAATTCTGCAATTAGAAACTTTATCTGGCAGGGAAGGAGATCTAAAATCTCAATATCTAAACTTTCAGCAGGAAAAGAATTTGGAGGACTGTCTTTACCAGATATAAGAACCTACAATCTTACTTTTCTCACTCGTACGGTGGTAGACTGGTTCTTATCTAAAAACTATGCGACCAACAATCACTTAGATGAAAATATCTGCTATCCCTTTCTCCCTACGGGACTGGCCCACTGTGAGCCTAAAGCACTCCCGCCTGAAATCAAGATTCTTAAAACTATGTCAAACCCCATCAAAGCATGGTGGAAGATAGGGAGTCTCTTAAAAGTCGAATGTAGAGCCTCACAGTATTTATCTATACAGGGTAACCCTAACTTTCGCCCTGGCTTAAACTCGGTAACTTTTAATAAATGGTATGCTAGGGGTTTGACGAAAGTCAACCAAATTGTCAGGGCAGATATAAAATGTGTGAGAACATTTGAGGAATTGAAAAATCAATTCCACTTAGCAAATAACGAATTTTTTGCTTATCTGCAATTAAGACACTATATCTTAGAATTGGTGAAAAAGACAGGCTGGTGCTGGGCCATGGGAGAAATGGAGAACTGGCTCTTATTAACAAAGAGCGGGCATACATCAATCACATATTGCTATAGATCTATTTGCAATATCAAGGGTCTGCAAGTATTAGATCAGATAGCAACGGGCTGGAACAGTCTAACTATCTCTAATGACATCGAACCAAAATTTATTCAAAGATCTATCAGAATTGTATCTCAGGCCACGCTTTCTGCGAACTGGAGAGAGACACATGTCAAACTCATGCATAGAGCTTATTTTACGCCAGAGAAGGGCCATAAACTACACAATGTAAATTTTAATACATGTCCAAAATGTTCTCTCTATGCGGCAGACTTAAAACATATGATCTGGAGCTGCCCGAAAATTAGCCAATTTTGGCATAAACTAGAGTACTGGCTCAATAACACACTGGGAACCTCCCCTCTGGATCTCACATTAACGCAAGTGGTCTTCTGTATAAAAAAGCAGGAAAAACAACCCCCCCAGGATAAATTAGTAACTCTCTCAATATTAGCCGCTAGAAACTTAATAACTGCATGCTGGAAAAAACATAGGGCCCCTACAATATTAGAAGTAAAAAATTATCTTAAAAAACAATGCATGTTAGAACAGAGAGACACAAATCTAAACAATGAGGAAGATATTAAGCTATTTTTCAAGAAGTGGTCAGCATTTATCAAAAGTTTTTCAGACAATGAAGTAGAGCATCTGATCTTTCCATTTAGAAACTCGGAGATGGTGCAGCTAAATGCCTGGTAATAGGGAGGGAGGAGAGAAGAAGGAGAGACAGGTTGCCCTTTTACCTTATGAGTTTTATTTTATTTTCATTTTTATTTTTTATAAAAAAATTTTTTTTCTTTTTCTCTTCTTTTGTGTGTGTTTGTTTGTTTGTTGTTTTGTTTTTCCCCCGTTTTGGTTTTTTGACATGTTTTGTTTAAATTTGTTTTGGTCTATATTATTTTTCTTCAGACATATTTTTCTGGCTTAATTGTTAAAAATATAAAAATCCAACAACATGGTTACTTAAACTGTATATGACAAGTATTATTTTCATAAAATGCAGTTCGAAGTATGTCTTGAAATAGAATAGGTATGCACATATTTCATTTAAAAATTAGCTTATCACATGATTACAATAATGAGAAATTTTTCTTAGAGTATGTGTTTCATGTAATAATGGCATACCTTGTGTTTAATTTAACACTGTGTATTATTAGAATTTCTATTTTTTGTTTATTTTGTTCATATGTTGGAAATAAATAAAAGATATAAAAAAAAAAAAATTGCATGCCCCATATGAATCATGAAAGTTTGATTTTTACTTGACTGTCCCTTTAAGACAGTAACATTGCCAGGGTCAGGGCCAGGAAGACAGGTCAGGAACAGGAACACTTTAGTGACACTGAACGGCTTTCCGACAAGAAAAGTATAAAAAGCGCTAAGCAAGCACACTTTCTTCCAGTACAAGTATCCAGAAGGCAGCCTCACCATTCTTAGTGGCCCTGATATTCACAAAAGCGCAGCTCCCAGCATGCTGCACAGCTTTACCTCGGGTACTGGTATAGACATCACTCAAGTTGTTTATAAGGAACATTCGGCTAGATTAAGAGTTTTGCGTTATGAGGGGTGCGGTACTAACTTGCACGTTATTGTCACCGCTCACTTACCTACAGAGCTGGTATTACAGGTTTTTACAAACCCGGCGTTAAAAGGCAAGAAGTGAGCGTAGAGCAAAAGTGAGCTCCATACCGCACTCCAATACCAGTGCTGCTTAAGTCAGACATCAATGGGGAGAGCTGGCTGAAAAAAAGTCTAACACCTGCAAAAAAGCAGCATAAAGCTCAGTAACGCAGTCCCATTGATTCCTATGGGGAAACAAAAGTTATGTTTACACCTAAAACCCTAACATGAACCTCAAGTCTAAACACCCCTAATCTTACACTTATTAACCCCTAATCTGCTGCCCCGACATCGCCGACACCTACATTATACTTATTAACCCCTAATCTGACGCTCCGGACATTGCCGCCACTATAATAAACATATTAACCCCTAAACCGCCGCACTCCGGCATCGCAAACACTAGTTAAATATTATTAACCCCTAATCTGCCGCCCCTAACATCGCCGCCACCTACCAACATTTATTAACCCCTAATCTGCCGCCCCCAATGTCGCCGCCACTATACTAAATTTATTAACCCCTAAACCTAAGTTTAACACCCCCTAACTTAAATATAATTAAAATAAATCTAAATAAAACCTACTATTAATAACTAAATAATTCCTATTTAAAACTAAATACTTACCTATAAAATAAACCCTACGCTAGCTACAATATAACTAATATTTACATTATAGCTAGCTTAGGGTTTATTTTTATTTTACCGGCAAGTTTGTATTTATTTTAACTAGGTAGAATAGTTACTAAATAGTTATTAACTATTAAATAACTACCTAGCTAAAATAAATACAAATTTACCTGTAAAATAAAGCCTAACCTAAGTTACAATAACACCTAACACTACACTACAATTAAATAAATTACCTAAATCAAATACAATTAAATAAATTAAATACAATTACCTAAATTACAAAAAAAAAAACCCACTAAATTACACAAATTAAAAAACAAATTACAAGATATTTAAACTAATTACACCTAATCTAATAGCCCTATCAAGATAAAAAAGCCCCCCAAAATAAAAAAAAAAGCCTAGCCTAAACTAAACTACCAATAGCACTTAAAAGGGCCTTTTGCAGGGCATTGCCCCAAAGAAATCAGCTCTTTTACCTGAAAAAAAAATACAAATAACCCCCCAACAGTAAAACCCACCACGCACACAACCAACCCCCAAATTTAACCCTAACTAAAAAATCCTAAGCTCCCCATTGCCCTGAAAAGGGCATTTGGATGGGCATTGCCCTTAAAAGGGCATTTAGCTCTATTGCGGCTCAAAGCCATAACCTAAAAATAAAACCCACCCAATAAACCCTTAAAAAAACCTAACACTAACCCTGAAGATCCACTTACAGTTTTAAAGATCCGACATCCATCTTTAACGAAGCCGGGAGAAGTCCTCATCGAAGTGGCAAGAAGTTCTCAACGAAGCCGGGATAAGTCTTCATCCAAGCCGGGAGAAGTGGTCCTCCAGACGGGCAGAAGTCTTCATCTAGACGGCATCTTCTATCTTCATCCATCCGGCGCAGAGCGGCTCTATCTTTAAGACATCCGGCGCGAAGCATCCTCTTCCAACAAAGTCTTCTTCCAGAATGAATATCTCTTTAGGTGACGTCATCCAAGATGATAGAATTCTATCAGCCAATCGGAATTAAGGTAGAAAAAATCCTATTGACTGATGCAATCAGCCAATAGAATGCAAGCTCAATCCTATTGGCTGATTGGATCAGCCAGTAGGATTGAACTTCAATCCTATTGGCTGATTGCATCAGCCAATAGGATTTTTTCTACCTTAATTCCGATTGGCTGATAGAATTCTATCAGTCAATCGGAATCTAAGGGACACCATCTTGGATGATGTCATTTAAAGGAACCTTCATTCAGTAAGAAGACTCCGGATGAAGAGGATGCTCCGCGTTGGATGTCTTGAACATGGAGCCGCTCTGCGCGTCTGCCCGTCTGGAGGACCACTTCGTCCGGCTTGGATGAAGACTTCTGCCGCTTCCTTGAGGATGGATGTCCGGTCTTCAGAACAGTAAGTCGATCTTCAGGGGGTTAGTGTTAGGGTTTTTTAAGGGTGTATTGGGTGGGTTTTATTTTTAGGTTAGGGCTTTGGGCTGCAAAATAGCTAACTGCCCTTTTAAGGGCAATGCCCATCCAAATGCCCTTTTCAGGGCAATGGGGAGCTTAGGTTTTTTTAGTTAGGTTTTTATTTGGGGGTTTTGTTGTGTGGGTGGTGGGTTTTACTGTTGGGGGGTGTTTGTTTTTTTACAGGTAAAAGAGCTGATTTATTTGGGGCAATTCCCCGCAAAAGGCCCTTTTAAGGGCTATTGGTAGTTTAGTTTAGGCTAGGGTTTTTTATTTTGGGGGGGGGGGGCTTTTTTATTTTGATAGGGCTATTAGATTAGGTTTAATTAGTTTAAGTATCTTGTAATTTGTTTATTATTTTCTGTAATTTAGTGTAATTTAGTACTTTAGCTAATTGTATTTAATTTATTTAATTGTTTTAATTTAGGTAATTTATTTAATTGTAGTGTAGTGTTAGGTGTTAGTGTAACTTAGGTTAGGTTTTATTTTACAGGTACTTTTGTCTTTATTTTAGCTAGGTAGCTATTAAATAGTTAATAACTATTTAATAACTATTCTATCTAGTTAAAATAAATACAAACTTGCCTATAAAATAAAAATAAACCCTAAGCTAGCTACAATGTAACTATTAGTTATATTGTAGCTATCTTAGGGTTTATTTTATAGGTAAGTATTTAGTTTTAAATAGGAATAATGTAGTAATTGATAGTAATTTTATTTAGATTTATTTAAATTATATTTAAGTTAGGGGGTGTTAGGGTTAGACTTAGATTTAGGGGTTAATACATTTAATATAGTGGCAGCGACGTTGGAGACGGCAGATTAGGGGTTAATAAATGTAGATAGGTGGCGGCGATGTAAGGGATAGCAGATTAGGGGTTAATATTATTTAACTAGTGTTTGTGAGGCGGGAGTGTGGCAGTTTAGGGGTTAATATGTTTATTATAGTGGCGGCGATGTCCGGAGCCGTAGATTAGGGGTTAAAAAATATAATGTAGGTGGTGACGATGTTGGGGGCGGCAGATTAGGGGTTAATAAGTTTAAGATTAGGGGTGTTTAGACTCGGGGTTGATGTTAGGGTGTTAGGTGTAAACATAAATTTTATTTCCCCATAGGAATCAATGGGGCTGTGCTACTGAGTTTTACGCTGCTTTTTGGCAGGTGTTAGACTTTTTCTCAGCCGGCTCTCCCTATTGATGTCTATGGGGAAATCGCGCACGAGCACGTACGACCAGCTCACCGCTGACTTAAGCAGCGCTGGTATTGGAGTGCGGTATGGAGCACAATTTTGCTCAATGCTTACTTCTTGTCTTTTAACGCCGGGTTTGTAAAAACCTGTAATACCAGCGCTGTAGGTAAGTGAGCGGTGAGACAAAACTGCTCGTTAGCACCGCACCGCTCATAACGAAAAACTCGTAATCTGGCCGTTAGAGAGCAAAAAAGGAGAGTTTGATGCAGTGAGCAGTGCAGATGGAGAGAATTTGCTCCTTCAGTAATGGATCGAAAGTAATCATGTATGCTTAATATATACAAAAAAAAGGAGAAGAGAGTACAAGGATACACATCCGGTAAATAACACCCAGCAAAGATATATGTATCAATGATGACAGTCCCCCATGAATAATCAATGGTTAAATTCAGAAACCCGGCTAGATGCAGTTCGTAGAAAAATACGATGCTCAGTGTGCCTTAGCACGATATAGTAAGGAACCAGTAGAAGCCACTCACCCACGTCTATGCGACCATACCCGGTGAGCATCCACTGCAGCGGAATGGTGCCCTTGAAGCTCCTTCTGCTCACCAGGCTTTGTTCAATCCTGTTGGTTGGAGACCGGAGATGTATCTTGCCACAGCCTGTTGAGCAAACACACAACCTCTCCGTGCGTGACCAGGCTCTGCGGCGCAAACTTTCTTCCGGTGCACTTCCCTGTGCAAATCCTCCAATCACTCGAGATGACAGCGGTCACGTGGGTGGGGTGTCAGCCAATCAAAGTGGATGGTTCGTTATCCGGGTAAGATGATTCCATGTGGGGGTAGTCAGGAACAAAGAATCGTAAAGTGGAGATGAATATTCCTACGGGATCAATGAAGAAGGAAGAACGCCTTGTCGTTCTTGTAGTAGTATATACGAAAAAAATAGTTCATAATCCGTAGGTAGAATGAATAAAAATAGACTTTATTGGTAACATCCATTAAAACACATGTTGGAATAAAAGACTAACAGGTTTTACGCGTTTCGTCAGGAGCCGTATTCATAAACCTGTTAGAACAAATGCATCACAAGTTTAAAAAGCATGTTCTCAGTAACTATTGGCCGGTGCTGAACACTCCTTCCAATAAGTTTAACTCATACCACTCCAAAGTTACATGTACAGAGCTAGAAGGTTGGATTCAAAGGGAGGCATCAGATAAAGGATATTAACAATACATTGATAAATAAATAAATACATTCATTACAAAACAATGTTATGATAATAAATGAAAAAATGAAAACAATGAAAAAAGTGTGAAATAAACTCATAATCATTTATATAATGTCATTATTATTTAAACCTTATAATTTCAAAATTCACTAATTTATCCAAACAATATTCAAAATTCAGAATTAAAATTCAATCTGGCATATAACTGTCTGAGAGTAAATATATAATTAGTGATAAATATATAAGGATGAATGTATGAAAAGCATAGAGACATGGAAAAAAGGCATAACAAAACAAATTGATGAGATGATAATGTCAGTAAAAGCATCAGTGTTTGTGGAACACACAAGGATGGCTGACACTGTACGTAAAGCTCAGAACCTCAATACTCCTTGTGATAAAATTGCATATATATGTATCCACAAACTAAAAAGATGCTGATTGTCAAGTCTCCATACTTAACACAAATACATCAAAAAAATAATAATAACAATAAATAATAATGTATATTTATTTCCAATGATTAATAATATCATATTCTGAATTAAAACCATGGGGGATTTGTGTTTTTAATTTCATAATCCAATAGACTTCTTGACGTGCTAAGATTTGATCTTTGTCTCCACCTCTGGTGGGTAATGTTATTGCCTCAATTGCTCTCCATTTAAAGGAAGTAACATCCTTTTGATGTACTTCCAGAAAATGCCTAGATAGTGCTGAACAGGGTTTGTCATATTTAATGTAGCCCAAATGTTCACGTATACGGGTTCTAACGTCTCGACTAGTCATGCCAACATACTGTTTTGAGTCTTCTGTACACTCAATTAAGTAAATGACATAACTAGTCGAGCATTTGACACAGCCTTTTGTGAAAAATGATTCGCGTGAAACACAAGAGTAGAATTCTCGGCCCTCAGTCAGAAAATCACAGGCTTTACATCTATGGTTACCACATTTGTATGTGCCGTTTACTAGTAACCAAGACCCTGTATTTCTCTTCAAGCTTGGTAGCTGGCTGGGGGCAAGAATATTACCCAAGGTGAGATTTCGAGAGTATACACACCTAAACCCTTTTTCAACAGTATCTTTCAAACCAATATCCCACCAAAAAATAGGGAAATATTTTTTTACAATATCACAAACTGAAGTATAATCAGAAGAATATTTTGTGATAAAAGATAAATCCTTATCTTCAGTATTGATTCGAGACTGGTTACTTAAGGGAGGTCTGCCATCTTCCAGAGTTTTTTTTAGCTAGGTGGTTAATCATTCTAAGCGGATATCCTCGCGATTTGAGTCTATCCTTAATGTTTATACTTTCTGTTTCATAATCTTGATCTCTGCTGCAAATCCTACGTGCTCTAAGGAACTGACCTTTGGCAATCCCTTTGAACATGTGTGAAGGATGAGCGCTTTTATTGTGCAGAATAGTATTGCCAGAGATTGGCTTCCTATAGAGTGTGGATTGAATTTTGTTACCAACATTGGCACCACTTAAGGTGTTATCCAAGAAATTCACCTTATTTTTTTGCCACTCAAATGTAAAATTCAGTCCATTATCACTGGCATTTAGATACGCAACAAATTCAGAAGCTCTAGCCTCTGTTGATGACCAGATGAAAATAAGGTCATCTATGAAGCGTTTATAGACAACTATTTCTTCCCTGAAGGGGTTTCTCTCATCATACAGAAACATGCATTCAAGCCAGCCCATGAATAAGTTAGCAAAAGAGGGGGCAAATTTTGCCCCCATGGCTGTGCCCTGTTGCTGCAGATAGAACACCCCATCAAAGAAGAAATAGTTGTGTTCCAAAAGAAATTGTGTTTCTCTCATCAAATATTCAATACACAATAGGGGAAAAGCTCTGGAAACATTCCATAATAGAGTCATTGAAGATTTACATCTTCTTAATAATAAAAATAATACCAAGCCATCACACAACCTCTCTAAACGGGAAAATGAGGCTATTGCCTCACTTAAAAATAATGAATCGATAGTGATACGACAATCCGATAAGGGAGGTAGTGTGGTGGTCATGGATCGCACACAGTACGTTGGTGAAGCTTTACGTCAATTAAGTGACACCAATGTTTATCTGGTTCTGAAAAGAAATCCAAGTAGTGAGTTTCAATATGAATTGGGGCAGATCCTGGACGACGGAGTAGCCATGGGCATCTTGGATAAGCAAACAGCAGATGCCCTATATGTTAAACATCCGCTAACTCCGGTCTTCCATCATCTGCCTACGGTCCACAAAAGCTTAAATGACATTAAGGGCAGACCAATTGTATCAGGTATTGGCTCACTATTGGAGCCCCTTTGTGACTGGTTAGACAAGATTTTACAACCTTTTGTACTTGCACTACCCAGTTACATTAGGGATACCACGCATGTCTTGAGGATTCTGGATGACATTGAATGGAGACAGGAGTACAGTTGGCTCACCATTGATGTGACCTCGCTGTACTCCAGTATTCCTCACGACATGGGTTTGGAGGCTATTTCATTTTTTCTCCATAAAGATTCCAGCATGAGTGAAACAACCATTGAATATTTGATGAGAGTAACACAATTTCTTTTGGAACACAACTATTTCTTCTTTGAGGGGGTGTTCTATCTGCAGCAACAGGGCACAGCCATGGGGGCAAAATTTGCCCCCTCTTTTGCTAACTTATTCATGGGCTGGCTTGAATGCATGTTTCTGTATGATGAGAGAAACCCCTTCAGGGAAGAAATAGTTGTCTATAAACGCTTCTTAGATGACCTTATTTTCATCTGGTCATCAACAGAGGCTAGAGCTTCTGAATTTGTTGCGTATCTAAATGCCAGTGATAATGGACTGAATTTTACATTTGAGTGGCAAAAAAATAAGGTGAATTTCTTGGATATCACCTTAAGTAGTGCCAATGTTGGTAACAAAATTCAATCCACACTCTATAGGAAGCCAATCTCTGGCAATACTATTCTGCACAATAAAAGCACTCATCCTTCACACGTGTTCAAAGGGATTGCCAAAGGTCAGTTCCTTAGAGCACGTAGGATTTGCAGCAGAGATCAAGATTATGAAACAGAAAGTATAAACATTAAGGATAGACTCAAATCGCGAGGATATCCGCTTAGAATGCTTAACCACCTAGCTAAAAAAACTCTGGAAGATGGCAGACCTCCCTTAAGTAACCAGTCTCGAATCAATACTGAAGATAAGGATTTATCTTTAATCACAAAATATTCTTCTGATTATACTTCAGTTTGTGATATTGTAAAAAAATATTTCCCTATTTTGTTGGGGGATATTGGTTTGAAAGATACTGTTGAAAAAGGGTTTAGGTGTGTATACTCTCGAAATCTCACCTTGGGTAATATTCTTGCCCCCAGCCAGCTACCAAGCTTGAAGAGAAATACAGGGTCTTGGTTACTAGTAAACGGCACATACAAATGTGGTAACCATAGATGTAAAGCCTGTGATTTTCTGACTGAGGGCCGAGAATTCTACTCTTGCATTTCACGCGAATCATTTTTCACAAAAGGCTGTGTCAAATGCTCGACTAGTTATGTCATTTACTTAACTGAGTGTACAGAACACTCAAAACAGTATGTTGGCATGACTAGTCGAGACGTTAGAACCCGTATACGTGAACATTTGGGCTACATTAAATATGACAAACCCTGTTCAGCACTATCTAGGCATTTTCTGGAAGTACATCAAAAGGATGTTACTTCCTTTAAATGGAGAGCAATTGAGGCAATAACATTACCCACCAGAGGTGGAGACAAAGATCAAATCTTAGCACGTCAAGAAGTCTATTGGATTATGAAATTAAAAACACAAATCCCCCATGGTTTTAATTCAGAATATTATATTATTAATCATTGGAAATAAATATACATTATTATTTATTGTTATTATTATTTTTTTGATGTATTTGTGTTAAGTATGGAGACTTGACAATCAGCATCTTTTTAGTTTGTGGATACATATATATGCAATTTTATCACAAGGAGTATTGAGGTTCTGAGCTTTACGTACAGTGTCAGCCATCCTTGTGTGTTCCACAAACACTGATGCTTTTACTGACATTATCATCTCATCAATTTGTTTTGTTATGCCTTTTTTCCATGTCTTTTTTCATGTCTCTATGCTTTTCATACATTCATCCTTATATATTTATCACTAATTATATATTTACTCTCAGACAGTTATATGCCAGATTGAATTTTAATTCTGAATTTTGAATATTGTTTGGATAAATTAGTGAATTTTGAAATTATAAGGTTTAAATAATAATGACATTATATAAATGATTATGAGTTTATTTCACACTTTTTTCATTGTTTTCATTTTTTCATTTATTATCATAACATTGTTTTGTAATGAATGTATTTATTTATTTATTTATCAATGTATTGTTAATATCCTTTATCTGATGCCTCCCTTTGAATCCAACCTTCTAGCTCTGTACATGTAACTTTGGAGTGGTATGAGTTAAACTTATTGGAAGGAGTGTTCAGCACCGGCCAATAGTTACTGAGAACATGCTTTTTAAACTTGTGATGCATTTATTCTAACAGGTGTATGAATACAGCTCCTGCCGAAACGCGTAAAACCTGTTAGTCTTTTATTCCAACATGTGTTTTAATGGATGTTACCAATAAAGTCTATTTTTATTCATTCTACCTATGGATTATGAACTATTTTTTCTTAATATATACAGTCTATTTGAATAAGGGATCCACTGTGAATTTGACACATCTATTTATCAGAATAAAATATATTTACTGTGCTATTATTTTCATGATTTGTATTAGAAAAAGCTGATTTATTGTGCTATTAGCTGTTTTAATCTTCTGTATGTTCAAATATATTATTTTTCTTATTGTGTTTATGGTGTTCAAAACTAGGGATTGTCACACTCCACGTTGCTTTGCAGCTGAAGAACAGAGAATATTGGAAAAAACTTCTATTTTAATATGGAATGCACAGTAAAAAAAACAAACAAAAAAATTGTATATAATAAAATAATTAGTTATTTTAAATATTACACGCTACAGATACAGTATCACATTTTAAATAATGTCAAACTCCTAAGTAGGCATTGAATCATTATAATAGACATGCTTAAAGGGACAGTAAACGTTCAGAATAATGTTATATCATTTTGCACACAGTAATATATACAAAGTGCTTTGCAGGCTTGTTGGCTAATCACAGCACGCCCGGTAGCGCTATTAGACTAAATGTAGCTCGCTCCTACTACTAGACCAGAGCGGGAGCGAGCTACATTTAGTCCAATAGCGCGACCGGGCGTGCTGTGACTAGCCAGCGAGCCCGCATAGCACTTTGGATAGCCAAGACCCGCTCAGTAGATTTTGGAGCGGAGTCCAAATTTACACTTCAAAATCTGAAAATACTTTAAATTTTTTAAGTTACTGCTAAAATAATGTTATACAATTCTGCACTGTGTGCAGAATTGTATAATATTATTCTGAACGTTTACTATCCCTTTAAAGGGATATGAAACCCAACATTTTTCTTGCATGATTCAGATAGAGCATGTGATTTTAAACAACTTTCTAATTTACTTCTATTATCAAATTTGTCTTTGTTCTTTTGGTATCTTTTGTTAAAAAGCAGGGACATATGCTTAGAAACCATATGGAGAATAATAGGGCAGCAGTTTTGCAAGAATGTTATCCATTTGCAAGAGCACTAAATGGCATCCCTATTTCCCACCATATAGTGCTCCAAATACCTATCAAGGTATCTCTTCAACAAAGAATATCACAAGAACAAAGGAAATTTGATAATAGAAGTCAATTGTAAACTCTTTTAAAATGGTATGCTTTGTCTGAATCACATAAGACAATTTTTGGGTTACATTAAAATAACAAACCATAAGAGTAAAACATTGTAACATGAATAGGTATTTTGATTTCTCTTATCTATTAACTTTATTACAAACTGTTGTTTTTCCATTTGTTATATTTTCTGGGCAATTATCTATTTAAATATAATTAGACTATAAATAAAACACAAATGGGACAATACACATATCTAATGAAAAGAAAAAATATAACACTGTAAATTTATAAATTCATCTCTGCAAATCTAGATCTTAGAGTGGGGATCTTTTACAAGAATCAATCCGGCTACACAAATATCTCTGAAGGGCATGAGCCGCTGATTACTTCTGTATTCGGATCCTCATGAAAGACATGAATGCGCATTCCTACTAAATACATTTTATAATAGATGCAAATTGAAACATTTCTTACAATTGCTTTCTGTTGCTGAATCATCAAAGTTTAAACAGTTTTAGTAGCAAAAGACTGTACAATAGTGATGTATAGGTTTACACAGTTCATATACAGTATATATGTCCATTATGTAACAAAATAAATCACCCAGTATAGACAGACACCAGTTTCTATTCTAGATATGTTACTGCTTCATCCTAAATGCATATTCATTTTTATATCATTGTGTTTAATAAAAAAAATACATTAGCAATGTCACATAAATTTAACAAGTACAGAGGTAATTAATTTAAAGGGACAGTAAAGTAATGTTTCAGATAGAGCCTGTAATTTTAAGCAATTTACTTCTATTATCAAATTTGCGTTGTATTCTTGGAATCCTTTGTTGAAGAGTAAACATAATAGGCTAATAAGAAAATTAGGAAAGCAGTGTTTGCAACTACGTATAACATTGCTATAAGCATTGTTGCAAACACTGCTGCCAGATGACTAAAGACAGTGGTATGTGCACGCTCCTAAGCTCACCTAGGATTACTCTTTAACAAAGTATAATAAGAGAACTAAGCATAAGTCAACTGGAAAGTGGTTTAAACTATCATGCTGTATCCATGCCAGTTAAGTGTAATTGCGGCCTTACTGTCCCTTTAATGAAACTGTTGGTCAATCTATTAATCAGACATTTGAATGTAAAAAAAATAAATGTTCTACTTTATTAGAGGATATTATTTTCAAACAAATTTCCATGTTTTCCTTTTAGTTAAATACCTGTCTCCGATTTTCTTGTGACATAATTTATGTAATTCAAGCAGCTTTACTATGTCAAACAGCAGGTCTTCTAGGAATGGCTTAGTAAAAGCTGGTCTATGTAGTTTTCATACCACAGTGAGGAAGGGAAATTCATTACATTTAAAAAATAGAATTCTCTTATTTTACTTTGTGTTTAACCCCTGCAAAGGATTTAAACTAGACATGTGCATGGCGAAAAAATTTGTTTCGGTTCGGATCGATTCGGAATTTTTCGAAGTTCGGTTCGGATCGATTCGAATTCGGAAAATTTCGAATCGATTCATTTCGGATTAGTTTTGGATTCATTCGGATTCGAAGAAATTCGGCTGGATTCGGTTGGATTCGGTTCGTAAATTCGGCAATTCGGTAAGTGTTAGGTGTGATTAGACTAGTATTATACTGTATATTAGGTGTTAACCTAACATACTGTATAATACTAGTTTAATCCAATGGCCATCCAAATTTACGAATCGATTCGATTCGATTCAGTTCGATTTGGAAAATTCGGCAAAATTTTAATTCGGAAATTCGGTTCGATCCAAATCGCCGAATTTTCAGAATTTTCAGAATTTCCGAACCGAACTGAATCGCACATGTCTAATTTAAACTAATAGTTTAATTCACTCTCCAAGAACACCAACCCCTGTACCTTTCCTGGTCAGGATGAAACTGATATATGAACAATATGTTCGTATACCTGCATTTGATTGGCTCACCAACCTAATAGGGAGCTGAAAAGGAGAACTATATTGACTATGGCCTATTGCGGCTGTAAACTATAAAAAAAAGCAATGAAAACAAGGGATGTGCAAAAATTCAGCTTTCGTTATTCGTTAGAAAAACGAATGCCGTAAATGGCTTAGGTCTGCCGCATTGGGCTAATTGGCACTGGATTTCGTAGAGATAATTTGCGACACAATAATATCTGTGCAAATACATATATTAATGTGTTGCATATTTTCTCTAAAAAAGTCAGGGCGAAAATTAGCCGAATTCCACAGTCCACCGACTTTTTCTGCATTTGTTTTACTAACGAATATCAAAAACTGTTTTTTTTTTTCACTTTAATTAATAAAGACCAAGTCTATTTGTGTAACACCTTTGTAAGGGTGAAAAAACAATGAATAAAAATAAAATAACAATAAAAATAATAATAAAACAAAAACATATTGTTTGCACTAGAATTCTGCATCTCAGATTTCATGGAAAAAAATATGAACTATAATCTATAGTTACAGTATGTTACATTAAAATATACTGAATTATACAGTTGCTTTAATTGCTGTGTTTCAATTGCATCATATTAGCATTCAAAATATATAATTAATTTTTACAATTTATAGAGACAGGTGCATTTCTTGAAAATTGATCATGGTAATTAAAGGGATATTAAGCTCCAAAATTATCGTTCATGCATATGCAGGAGCCCTATTTAAAAATATTTGCATGAAAAAGGTCAAGCTTAAGAGTTGTTGCAATCAATTAACACAGAGGGTGAGTTTTAAAATATTTTCAGTACATTACGACTATATTTGCTGCAATTGTTTTTCAATAGTCAAGCTCCACCCATCACTTGCTTCATTTGGAGATACCAATCAGAACTTGCTACTAGAGTAGACACAGCTATCAACGGTGATTATGTTCACAAAATATTAATTGTTTTGCCGTCCCTTATCAGATAATCCCTGCTGAAGCCAATGAGGGACAGATATGTGTTACGGTTAGGCTTGAGAAGTCTGCCATGTGCTCTTGCAGTTATCAAAATTGGAAAACGTAATTTTCAGACTTAAACTACAGGAAAAGGGGGAATCTATATATTAAAAGTTTAACGCAAAGTTGTTTAGTACATGCAACTGGGCCCTAAAAACTACTTGCTTACTGACTCATAAGCAAAACTCCACCTGCTCTACATATTGTTTTTTTTTCTCAACACATTTTAGAATGTCCTCTTTCAGATGCAACATAGCACTAGATTGTTTCCTTGTACCTTCAACTAGTAGGAAAAAATACAGTGAGTGGATTTATGTTTCCTTTGGGATTGAAATGATGAGTAATTAAAACTGATTATATTTACAGAGTAAAGTGAAGATTCATTGCTATCTTTAATAATGGTAAAGTACAGAAGAAATTGGTTCAGTGTCTTCTTTAGACTAAATAAGACGGCACACATTGAAGAGTTATGCACCCATGATCAAATAATCTGCTTGGAAGTTTTCCCTTTGACGTCCAGGTGTCTGTTTCAGGATCATAGCAGTCAAATGAATCTGTATCCTCAATGGCGTTATCTACAGTAAGACAACGTCCGCCTGTCACATAGATTTTATTTTGCAGAACTGTGGCACCATGATGCATTCTTCTGTCCTTCATGTCAGCACATTTTCTAAACTTGTTTAGTTTCACATCATAGGCAATGATTCTTCGTGTATAACCTGCAAGACAATGAAGCTTAATTTTAAACACAGTTTATAGTTTTGCTACAAGATATCAGTTTTCTTTTAAAAGGCCATGATACCCAAATGTTTAAACACTTGAAAGTGATGCAGCATAGCTGTAAAAAGCTGACTAGAAAATATCAACTGAACATCTCTATGTTAAATAATATGTATGTGTGTATGTTTCTCGGGCGTATCAAAGACACTGCCTCACCCGCCTCTGACCTCACTGCACGTCACTGCTATGTAAAAAAGAAAGATATTTTACCTCAAAAGTTTCTCAGTAGCCACATCCCATTGTAAGGGACTTCTAAGCAGCATATCAGTATGTCTGTCCCGGAACAACCGAAGGATTGAGCCTTGTGCACTCTCATCTTATTTCCCTATTCAGTGTAAGGAAGTTTACAATGAAATCTTATGAGAGTTAAGTGAAATCTCATGAGATCACAGTAAAAGAGTTCATGACCTCAGCACTGTTGATGTTGATTGGCTGCTGTTCATTTCTTCATTTTTTATTTTTTTTACCTGCAGCTGGGAGCAGCTGAAGTTTAGCTTTTTACACAGAACTTACTCTGCTGAGCTGAGAAAATTGTGAGGTAAAATATCTTCCTTTTTACATAGAGATGCTCAGGTGATATTTTCCTGTCAGCTTTTTACAGTTATACTGCATCAGTTTCAAGTGATTTAGCATATGAGTATTATGTCCCTTTAAGTGATTTTAAATATTACTAGTTCATTGTCAAAATGGCTGTGTAATGAGGTTTGAGGACACATAACGGTGTCAGTATGTATTTGACTGACAAGCCCTTCTAGAAGTTCAAATTTACACTATTTTACGTAAGCTTTCTTTTGTTATTGGCCAATCCTTTTTTTAGCTCAGTAACACTAGCTAATACTTTAACTTTATTTAAAGGGACATTAAAGTAAAAATTAAACTTTCATGAACTTGGAATTTTAACAACTTTCCAATTTACTTCCATTATCTAATTGTCTTCATTCTCTTGGTATCCTTGTTGAAAAGCATACCTAGGTAGGCTTAGGAGCACCAGCAATACTGTGAGCTTGCTGCTGATTGGTGGCTTCACATATATAACTCTTGTTGTTGGCTCGCCTAGTGTGTTCAGCTAGGTCTTTGTTGTCTCTTCAACAAAGGAGGCCAAGAGAAATAAGCAAACTTGATAATAGAGGTTTCATTGGAAATAATATGATCTGTCTGATTCACAAAACCAAAAAATTGGGTTTCATGTCCCTTTAGGTTTATGCCGCTGTCCAGCTGCTCCTCTCCTGCCCTGAATGTTCAGAAATAGCAGGTGAACAGTTTTTTGTCTGACAAAACAAAATACATTTTTGTCTGTATACACGTCTGTCGAACACTGTAACCTAGATTACAAGTGGAGCGAAATTGTTACCACGAGAAGGGTACATTTGATTGTGATTATGCAATATTTTTACTGCTACAACTTGTATTATAAGTAATGCATAAAAAAATATCAGGACCTCATTTCTATGAACGTGCAGTAACTAACGCTCCCTATAAGTTGACTGAGGAGTGCAAAGTGGAAATACACGCTTGTATTCCAAGACTATGGTTAGGTCTTGTACTCGAGGGATAATAATATTACCGCTAGAAATATTAACCAAAGTGAAACGTTCGGGTAAAGCTCAGGTGTGACTGTACATACAGGACGTCATAAACCATAAAACTGGCCTCTTTCAATACTTTTTACAAAGAACTCAGCAATTGTGAACAGAATAAACACACTAATGTCATTGTTAGATGTAGAGACAATGTATTTTAAAATTGGTTTGTCCTTGATATGTTTACAGTGACTTGTTATACCAGTTTCAGAGTGTAAAACTTATGGGAAATGGCTCCTTTAGGTATATTTTGTATATGAAATAGCTATCTGCTAAACCATAAAAAACATAACCTAATCAAATTGTCTGAGTATGCAGGGAGAGCAGATCTCTATATTTACACTGTATACAATAATGGAAAAATTAACATTTTATTATCGAAGACTCATTTATCTTATCTCTCTGTCTATACACAGTGGTAAAATGAGCAATTGAAAAGGATAATGCTATTACCTGCATCCCCCACTGGGAACTTGATTACTGCTCACTACCCCCTTTTGTTTACATAGCTTTTCATAAGAGAATAGTATTTATATTTGTAGTATATGCGGAGGCATCAACTGAGAAAACATCTATTTTGAATGGTAACTTAAAGGTAAGGATCTATTTATAGAAAATTTGATAAACTCCAGCATGTAAAACATCATCAATTGGAACATACAGGGAGTGCAGAATTATTAGGCAAATTAGTATTTTGACCACATCATCCTCTTTATGCATGTTGTCTTACTCCAAGCTGTATAGGCTCGAAAGCCTACTACCAATTAAGCATATTAGGTGATGTGCATCTCTGTAATGAGAAGGGGTGTGGCCTAATGACATCAACACCCTATATCAGGTGTGCATAATTATTAGGCAACTTCCTTTCCTTTGGCAAAATGGGTCAAAAGAAGGACTTGACAGGCTCAGAAAAGTCAAAAATAGTGAGATATCTTGCAGAGGGATGCAGCACTCTTAAAATTGCAAAGCTTCTGAAGCGTGATCATCGAACAATCAAGCGTTTCATTCAAAATAGTCAACAGGGTCGCAAGAAGCGTGTGGAAAAACCAAGGCGCAAAATAACTGCCCATGAACTGAGAAAAGTCAAGCATGCAGCTGCCAAGATGCCACTTGCCACCAGTTTGGCCATATTTCAGAGCTGCAACATCACTGGAGTGCCCAAAAGCACAAGGTGTGCAATACTCAGAGACATGGCCAAGGTAAGAAAGGCTGAAAGACGACCACCACTGAACAAGACACACAAGCTGAAACGTCAAGACTGGGCCAAGAAATATCTCAAGACTGATTTTTCTAAGGTTTTATGGACTGATGAAATGAGAGTGAGTCTTGATAGGCCAGATGGATGGGCCCGTGGCTGGATTGGTAAAGGGCAGAGAGCTCCAGTCCGACTCAGACGCCAGCAAGGTGGAGGTGGAGTACTGGTTTGGGCTGGTATCATCAAAGATGAGCTTGTGGGGCCTTTTCGGGTTGAGGATGGAGTCAAGCTCAACTCCCAGTCCTACTGCCAGTTTCTGGAAGACACCTTCTTCAAGCAGTGGTACAGGAAGAATTCTGCATCCTTCAAGAAAAACATGATTTTCATGCAGGACAATGCTCCATCACACGCGTCCAAGTACTCCACAGCGTGGCTGGCAAGAAAGGGTATAAAAGAAGAAAATCTAATGACATGGCCTCCTTGTTCACCTGATCTGAACCCCATTGAGAACCTGTGGTCCATCATCAAATGTGAGATTTACAAGGAGGGAAAACAGTACACCTCTCTGTACAGTGTCTGGGAGGCTGTGGTTGCTGCTGCACGCAATGTTGATGGTGAACAGATCAAAACACTGACAGAATCCATGGATGGCAGGCTTTTGAGTGTCCTTGCAAAGAAAGGTGGCTATATTGGTCACTGATTTGTTTTTGTTTTGTTTTTGAATGTCAGAAATGTATATTTGTGAATGTTGAGATGTTATATTGGTTTCACTGGTAAAAATAAATAATTGAAATGGGTATATATTTGTTTTTTGTTAAGTTGCCTAATAATTATGCACAGTAATAGTCACCTGCACACACAGATATCCCCCTAAAATAGCTATAACTAAAAACAAACTAAAAACTACTTCCAAAACTATTCAGCTTTGATATTAATGAGTTTTTTGGGTTCATTGAGAACATGGTTGTTGTTCAATAAAAAAATGAATCCTCAAAAATACAACTTGCCTAATAATTCTGCACTCCCTGTATTGAAGCAGAAAAAAGTATACAGTACAATGTAACTTTAAATGAATAAACTTGTAGACATTCCCAGTTCATCACTGTAGAAAGCTCACCTCCTATTATGAAGATCTGATCTCCCACCACAACTGCAGGAGCGCATACATTTTTTACCATCCTGGTCTCCATTCTGAACCACATGTTTCGTGAAGTATGGTAAACCTAGTGAACCAATTAACACAGCAATATTTAGGGAACTACAGAAGAAATAAGTGAATTTAAAAGGAACAGATTAGAATTAGTAAGTACAATAACAAGCAATGGAACTAAAAGCAACAGAATGTTAAAAATGTATAAAATAGTTCCATATGTAACGTGCAGAAGAACCCATTAAACCAACCTTGTTTATTGTATTTTGCATTACAAGTTCCTGAACCAGTGCCATCTTACACATGGTACCTAATAATCTCCTTCCAATTGTTTGTCTTGTTTCACTAATTCAATTCTGCTCTCTTAATAACAGAATGCTCTTCATAATGAAGAAGAGGAATGCACTTTGGGAGAGCGTAGGCATTGGCAAGCTTTTGTATCATGCCTGAACAGGAAACGGGTGATTTATGTTGCTATCAAGAATTTAAATCAGTTATAATATTTTCCAGGTAGACTGTTATACCAGTTATTGAACATATTGTACTATTGCATTAGGGCATGGAAAACAAAGAGTTGAATCAAAGGCATAAGTGTAACTATTGGGGTGCAGAAGCTGGTTTGCTTCTGCACCAAAAGATGTACAGGGATCCCAAAGGAACCACATAAATATAGATACATGTGTATTTAGATATATTTATGTGCATGTGTGTGTGTGTATATATATATATATATATATATATATATATATATATTTGTGTGTGTGTGTTTGTGTTTCTATGGGTTGATTATCTAACATTCCCTAGTATCAGATGTTAAGAACCTTGGATTCCTCCAATAGAACATAATGGAGTTTGTTAAAGGGACAGTCTAGTCAAAATTAAACTTTCAAGATTCAGATAGTGCACGTAATTTTAAACAATTTTCACTTTTATCATCAAGTTTGATTTGTTCTGTTGGTATTCTTAGTTGAAAGCGAAACCTAGGTAGGCTTATTTCTAAGCCCTTGAAGGCCGCCTCTTTTCTCAATGCATTTGACAGTTTTCACAGCTAGAGGGCATTAGTTTATGCGTGCCATATAGATAATATTGTGCTCACTCCCATGGAGTTATTTATGAGAGGGCACAGATTGGCTAAAATGCAAGTCTGTCAAAAGAATTAAAATAAGGGAGATGTCTGCAGAGGCTTAGATGCAAAGTAATCACAAGATAATCACAGAGTTAAAAAGTATATTATTATAACCGTGTTGGTTATGCAAAACTGGGGAATAGGTAATAAAGGGATTATCTATCTTTTTAAACAATAAAAATTCTGGTGTAGACTGTCCCTTTAATAAAGCAAAACGTTACAGGGTAGAGTGAAATTAGCAGGAATCAGAAGCCACTGCATTGCAGCCAATACAAATACTCTATTTTCAGCATATAAGGATCTATTTAAGAAGCAGAAGATGCTGCCTCCGACCCATTCCGCTTCAGTTCCGGCTGAAGGTGAAGTTAAGAAGCAGCTGTCCTAAGACCGCTGCTCCTTAACTCGTCCGCCACCTCAGAATACGATCGGGGCGGCATTGCACCAGCAGTTCACAAGAACTACTGGTGCAATGATAAATGCCGACAGTGTATGCTGTCGGCATTTATCGATGTACGGTGGACATGATTCGCTATACCGCACATTAATAAATGGACCCCATAGTATCTTACAACTTTCTCTTTTTTTCTGTTAGAGTAATGTGTTTTCTACATTCTGACACAATCTCTGTAAATTTTAGTCTGCAGGGGGGAAATATTTATATAATATGTGAGACTTGGCGGAAAACTTTCAGCTGCATTCATGAAACTCCCCTGCCAATTCCAATACCAGACTTTTAAGTAAAAATTTTAAATATTTTTTTGCATGTCGTACTACAGTATTGACTTAAAATGTTTTTTTCTTGTATAATTTCAATATGATTTTTAACCATTTAATGGGCACATCGCTGGTATTTCTATGGGGGTGCCGCTTTCAATAGCGCAGTTTTAGCAAGCTTTCCAGAGGGAGGGAGGGTCTAATAGCGTGGTCGTTAAGGGGTTAAATTTTACATCAAAAAACATTTTTTTGCAGAACAATTGGTTACATGTGTTTAATGATTCAACATTAAGGGGCCAATTTATCAAAGCGTCAACTATGTTGCATTCACCGGCATCAATAAGCTCGCCAAACATCGCTGCCGCGGATCTGAATACGATCTCCTTATTTATCAAAAAAGTCATCAAAAACACACGCATCAAGTACTATGCGAAGAGCATCGGACTGGTGTTAACTAACAGTCATCGATGTTGCGGCTATTCAGGTTTTGCCCAACTTTATTTATACCATTTCATTACTGTCCATGAACAAGCACATTTCTCTAAAGCTAATCTTTTATTTTTCATCTGTTAATTTCCAAGAAATAGATTGATTTATACCTCAACAAACAATATCTCATAGAAAGTTATTTTTATATTGATTTGTTATATGATACTTTCACAGACATTAATGTTCATTTGTGTTTCTAGGAGTCATGTTTTTTTATTTATTTTTTAAATTATTATTAATGCTAGAATTTGTACATATATCCTTACTTGTGTGTGTATATATCGTGGCCGGACTTTTAGCCGGCGGACATTTGGCAGACTGACATTTGGCCGACGGACATTTGGCCGACGGACAAGTGGCTGTCAGATAACAGTCCGGCCACGAGATAGATAGATTTGATAGATAGATACATAGATTAGATAGATAGATTAATAGATGCGATAGATAAATTTGATAGATTCGATAGATAGATAGATAGATAGTTTTGATAGATAGATAAATAGATAGATTCGATAGATAGATAATTTCCCAGACAGAGAATTACAAGACGTGCGACTGGGACCCATGGTAAGGTTCCCAGAGGCAGTTGCGGCGCCCGAGGCTCTGATTAGAACAGAGCACTCTGGAGCGTATCTACCCTCGGCCGAAATCGGAACATTCTTCGGCATTCTGTCCGTCGGCCAAATGTCCGTCTGACAGAAGGCTGTCTGCCAAATGTCCATCTGCATTTTGTCAGAGCACTGTATATATGTGTGTGTGTGTGTGTGTGTGTTATGTCAGAAATCTTTTACAAACATATTTACATGTCGCTAAGTTCCTTTTTTTGTTCTAAACAATGTTGTCTGTCATATCTCTGTGTTTATTCATACCACTGCATGTATATATTGTAAATGTATTATTATTCTGAGCAGGAATAATTGCGAATATAACACGTAATCAGAGTTTCATGTGTATTTATTTGCAATCAATGGATATTTTAAAGGGATAGGAAAGTAAAAATTTAAGTTGCGTGATTCAGATAAAATTAACTTCTATTTTCAAATGTGCTTTGTACTCTTGGTATCCCTTGTTGGAAAAGAATACGCACATATCCTACACTAGTGGGAGCTGCTGCTGATTGGTGCCTGCACACATTTATCTCTTGTGATTGGCTAACTAGGTGTGTTCAGCTAGCTGCCAGTAGTGCAATGGTGTTCCTTCAGCAAAGGATAACAAGAGAATGAAGCAAATTTGATAATAGAAGTAAATTGGAAAGTTTTTTAAAATTGTATGTTCTATCCAAATCATGAAATAATATTTTGGGGTTTCCTGTCCCTTTAAGAGCTGGGCCAGGTTTCTCTCTACACCTGTCTAACCCCTCCTGATTGCAATCTATTTTTAAAAATCACCCCTTCACAGGGGTGGTTTTTAAAAATATGGCGCAAAGTGGAGAGTGGGACTTGTATTACATGGCTTAAACATGGTGCACATAGATTTTTCATAAAAAAATAAAAAATAAGTTAGCTATATTATGTTGTGTATTTATTTCATTTTTATCTCTATATCTATTAGTGCAACAAGTTTGGGGCAAAACTTTGCACCAAATATGTAGAAATAATATTGTCCCCTTGCTTTGTAATGAGAGACAAAGTTGTAGCATAATCCAGCAGTAGTGATGTATTTTTCATTTGTATCCCTATATCTAGTGCACCAAATGTAGAGAAATAATATTGTTCGATTTAGAAAGGGTATAAAATTTTAATAAAGTTTCTAATTTACTTTTATTATGTAATATGCTTCATTCTCTTGCAGCATCGAACATAAGCTTTCTGTTTTTAGACTCCCATTGACTTCTATGTCATCCGCGACCTTAAGGGTGACGGATTGAAAACTGGGTACACTGAGTCGGAAAAGACGCAAGCGTAAATGTAGAATTTTTGATAACTGCTTGAATACCGCAGTTTTCAACTCGCATCGATCTGCGTCGGATTGAGATCGCGGGATCGTATTTTATGTCCCAAATTTCAACATTTGCCAATCTTTACGCTTTGATAACTACGGCGGATCAATCTCGCGACAATTACGACGCTAGCAGGGGGTGTCAATGAACCCGATCGCATTCAATCGGGTTGATTTCTGTCGATTTCTGTCCGCCGCCTCAGAGCAGACGGACAGGTTATGGAGCAGCTGTCTTCAGACCGCTGCTTCATAACTTCTGTCAGGCTAGCCGGAAACACGGGGCATCACGCTCCATACGGAGCTTGATAAATATGCCCCTCTATCTGAATCATGAAAATAAAAAAAAACTGGGGTTGTAATAAGCAATAAATGCAATGCTTGTGCACTACTTATCGCTGTGGACCGTTCTTATGCACAATTTGGGCTAGATTACAAGTGGAGCACAAATTTGGCCATTTACGGGTGCACATTAAATAACTAGCTACAGTGGGGGAAAAAAGTATTTAGTCAGTCACCAATTGTGCAAGTTCTCCCACTTAAGAAGATGAGAGAGGCCTGTAATTTTCATCATAGCTATACCTCAACTATGAGAGACAAAATGTGGAAACAAATCCAGACAATCACATTGTCTGATTTGGAAAGAATTTATTTTCAAATTATGGTGGAAAATAAGTATTTGGTCACCTACAAACAAGCAAGATTTCTGGCTCTCACAGACCTGTATCTTCTTCTTTAAGAGGCTCCTCTGTCCTCCACTCATTACCTGTATTAATGGCACCTGTTTGAACTTGTTATCAGTATAAAAGACACCTGTCCACAACCTCAAACAGTCACACTCCAAACTCCACTATGGTGAAGACCAGTGTTCCCTCTAAGGCCAGTTTTGTGTGCGGCCCAGCAGTGAAACAGTTAATTAAGTAACCACACCCTGCAATTAGCAAACATTGTACAATTCAGATGGCAAGGTATTGTTCTCTTGTTAACTGTTTCACTGCTGGGCTGAACACAAAACTGTCCTTAGAAGGAACACTGGTGAAGACCAAAGAGCTGTCGAAGGACACCAGAAACAAAATTGTAGACCTGCACCAGGCTGGGAAGACTGAATCTGCAATAGGCAAGCAGCTTGGTTTGAAGAAATCAATTGTGGGAGCAATAATTAGAAAATGGAAGACATACAAGACCACTGATATTCTCCCTTGATCTGGGGTTCCACGCAAGATCTCACCCTGTGGGGTCAAAATGATCACAAGAATGGTGAGCAAACATCCCAGAACCACACGGGGGAACTTAGTGAATGACCTGCAGAGAGCTGGGACCAACAAAACAAAGGCTACCATCAGTAACACACTACGCCGCCAGGGACTCAGATCCTGTAGTGCCAGACGTGTCCCCCTGCTTAAGCCAGTACATGTCCGGGCCCTTCTGAAGTATGCTAGAGAGCATTTGGATGATCCAGAAGCAGATTGGGAGAATGTCATATGGTCAGTTAAAACCAAAGTAGAACTGTTTGGTAGAAACACAACTTGTGTGATTGGAGGAGAGAGAATGCTGAGTTGCAACCAAAGAACACCATATCTACTGTGACGCATGGGGGTGGCAACATCATGCTTTGGGACTGTTTCTCTGCAAAGGGAACAGGACAACTGATCAATGTACATGAAAGAATGAATGGGGCCATGTATCGTGAGATTTTGAGTGCAAACCTCCTTCCATCAGCAAGGGCATTGAAAATGAAATGTGGCTGGGTCTTTCAGCATGACAATGATCCCAAACACACCGCCCGGGCAACGAAGGAGTGGCTTCTTAAGAAGCATTTCAAGGTCCTGAAGTGGCCTAACCAGTCTCCAGATCTCAACCCCATAGAAAACCTTTGGAGGGAGTTGAAAGTCGGTGTTGCCCAGTGACAGCCCCAAAACATCACTGCTCTAGAGGAGATCTGCATGCAGGAATGGGCCAACATACCAGCAACAGTGTGTGACAACCTTGTGAAGACTTACAGAAAATGTTTGACCTCTGTCATTGCCAACAAAGGATATATAACAAAGTATTGAGATTAACTTTTGACCAAATACTTATTTTCCACCATAATTTGCAAATAAATTCTTTCCAAATCAGACAATGTGATTGTCTGGATTTGTTACCACATTTTGTCTCTCATAGTTGAGGTATACCTATGATGAAATTACAGGCCTCTCTCATCTTCTTAAGTGGGAGAACTTACACAATTGGTGGCTGACTAAATACTTTTTTTCCCCACTTTATTACAAGTGGCTGGTTAATGCTACCGTGAGCTTGCGGTAGCATTTTGCGCTCAAATTCATTAACCAGAGATCAGATCTCTGGTTAATTAAAAATAAAATTTACAGTTCATTTCTAAAAAAAAAATAAAAAAAAATACGAGCATCTTATTTTTTTATTAAAGTAACTGCACAAAGCATTTATAAGGGATTAACGTGCCTTTACATACTGGTCTATGGGGACTGTATGTTGCCTGTAAATATATATGCTTATATACATATGTATTTATGTGTTAATATGTGTATATATTAGGCTTTATTGGCTAATAAGGATGACTTCTACAGCTGTGTTGATGGACAACATTACTTCACCAGCATTAACAATGTAGGCATTATTGAAAACAAGAACATTCACTAAAAATAACAGTAATACAATAATCATTTATTTTAAGTGAGATAAAATAAAAATAAAAGAAAATTGATTTTAAATGTCCCTTTAATAAAATGATTTAAAGGCATTTTGTTCTCTTTTATGTTTCTTAAGTGCACTCTTTTACTTTCTTATTTTAAGTTTTTTGTTCCAGTCATCAGCTTGGTATGATTCTTTACTTATGAATAAATAACAGATGTCTAACCATATTTGTTGTATTAAGTTTAGATTAAATCTCTTTTGAATAAAATAATAATAAAAGAACAGTTTGAGAAGGGAAGTTCATGGCACAAAAAATACTAGGACACCATATTATAATTTTAAATGTATATTCCATTCTATCATAGTTTTTTTGTTAAATAGACTTTCAGTGTAGCCCTAAAGGGATGTTCTGATGTAAGCATTTGTTAGAACTTGTCATTTTAGCGTTACACACTTAGGTAAAGGCCACATTGCAGCTCTCAGGCAGGAAACTGACAGTTATTGGCACATACATGCATCACCACTACTGACTGGCTCCCTTTGGCGTCCAACTTGTGGGGCATGCAACGATTGGAGGAAGCCGTATTTGTCACCTATATGCTAACAACAGTAGGAGATGCGGGCAGCGGATCGGCAGTATGATAAATATTTTTAAAAAGAAGCGTCATTGTAAAGTGTAATGAATTAAAGTGCCCCTGTTCTTAAAATTATTTTGAGATATTGGACAGTAATTCATTAAACTTTACAACTACTTTAATGCAGCTCCCCAACAGGAAACTGACAGTCAATGGTACATACATACCTCACCACTACTGACTGGCTCACCTACTAGTACCTGCAAACATATCCGCTCTTGAGCAGGAAACTGACAGTCATTGGCGCATACATGCCTCACCACTACTGACTGGCTCACCTACTAGTACCTGCAAACATATCTGCTCTTGAGCAGGAAACTGACAGTCATTGGCGCATACATGCCTCACCACTACTGACTGGCTCACCTACTAGTACCTGCAAACATATCTGCTCTTGAGCAGGAAACTGACATTCATTGGCGCATACATGCCTCACCACTACTGACTGGCTCACCTACTACTTCCTGCAAACATATTCACTCTTGAGCAGGAAATTGACAGTCATTGGTACATACATGCCTCACCACTACTGACTGGCTCACCTACTAGTACCTGCAAACATATCTGCTCTTGAGCAGGAAACTGACAGTCATTGGTACATACATACCTCACCACTACTGACTGGCTCACCTACTAGTACCTGCAAACATATTCGCTCTTGAGCAGGAAACTTACAGTGATTGGCGCATACATGCTTCACCACTACTGATCACTACTGACTGGCTCACCTACTACTTCCTGCAAACATATCCATTCTTGAGCAGGAAACTGACAGTCATTGGTACATGCATGCCTCACCACTACTGATCACTACTGACTGGCTCACCTACTAGTTCCTGCAAGCATAGAAGCCCCTGAGGAGGAAACTGACAGTCATTAGCGCATACGTACATCACCACTACTGACTGGCTCACCTATTGTTTTCTGCAAGCATAGCAGCTCCAGAGCAGGAAACTGACAGTTATTGGCTCATACATGCAACACAACTACTGACTGGCACACATTCTAGTTCCTGCAAGCATAACCGCTCCCGAGCAGCAAAAATGACAGTCATTGGCGCATACATGCATCACCATTACTGACTGGCTCACCTACCTTCAAGTATTGCAGCTCCTGAGAAGGAAACTAACAATCATTTGTGCATACATGTGACACCACTACTGACTGGCTCACCTACTGGTTCCTGCAAGCATAGCCGCTCTTGAGCAAGAAACTGACAGTCATTGGTGCATACATGTGACACTAGTACTAACTTTCTCACCTGCTTTTTCCTGTGAGCATTGCAGCTCATAGGCAGGACTTTACCTGTGTGTTAAACCCCTATGTGGAGGCTAAGCATATAGTACATTAGGGTTAGTAATGCAAAAATAACATGCTCTAATGACCAATAATATCCTATTGGGACCTACTCTGGATTAAAATCAATACAATAGGATTCTCAGCTTGTTGTATGTTTGATTTTGTTAATTAAAAATATATAAACAACAATGAGAGAGTGTAGAATATTTGCCGTACTCTACCTGTATGAGCCGGACAGGATTCTGCATTACATCTTGCCCACCAAAAAGGTAGATTCTTTGGTCTGCAGCAGCAATAGCTGGGTGAAGGACGGCTACTGGTATACTTGCCATGGTCTCCCACTTGTTATAAATCCTGTCAAATCTTTCCACCGAGCTCAGAATTCCCTGATTTTCACCAATTCCTCCAATAGAGTATATATAGTTTTTGTATGCTATACTTCTATGGGAATAACGTGCGAAAAGCATTGGTTCACCCTTGCGCCACTGGTTTAATTTGAGAGACAGAATGTAAACAGTAGAGTTAACTGTGTTTTTCTTGCTGTCAATGGTCAATCCTCCTAAAACAAAGACATTACCATGCAAACCCACAGCTGAAGCCTTGTAAAGGCGAAATGGAAGCTTAGCAAGTCTCAGCCACTGGTTGGTCTTTTCACTATATAACAAAACATCTCTAGTGGTCTGCTGGCTATCTTTTCTTCCACCAACATTGATAAGGAATTCCTGGTGTGAAAAACGCCTTGGGACTTGCCACATGGGTTTGATATCTGGAGCAAGGGTAATGTTGAGAGAAAACATTAAGGAACATGCTGTCTCCAAAATGCTTTTGCACACTGGGGAAGACTGGATAAGAGGGTCACTGGCAATGAAGTGAAAAAGGAATGTTGGATGGACATATTGCAGTCTAACCTTTTTAAATAATTCCTGCAAGTAGCACTTACGTCCTTGGAAGTCATGTTGGATCCAGGTCATTAAGGTTTCAAAAACGTGTTCCTCATTACCACAGAGGTCATCATCTCCAAGATAATTTAGTAAATCTAGAACACAAAGATCCTTAAGATCATCAGACATAGAAACCTCTGGAAAACATTGCAACGCCATTTCTGTAGCTTTCTGTTTGAGATTCAAACAGTTAAAAAGTTCAGAAAGGTGGATCATGCTTAAGCAGTTTTGTGGATTCAATTGGTCCAGGAGGTACTTGGAACAGACTTCCAATAAGTTTTCATACTGTAGCATTGAAGCTGCTTGAATTAGACCCAGCACCTTTTCCTTTGTGATTAAGATTTCACCAGTGTAAACATAGTTGATAATTTGGCGCAATGAGTCTGAATCAAGTCCTATGATGTTCACTCTTTGTTCACCACTCTCTCGAAAATGGTTGCAGAACATTGCTTTGAAGTAAGGGCTACTACAAGCAAGTACACTTCTGTGACAATAAAATTCACATTCTCCGGTGCAAATAATCACATCAGTTAACAAACCAGCTTCTCTTAAATCATTCAGATTCCTAAGTAAGTCACAAGAATGACTCTCATCTTGAAAAAGGTACTCTTTTGCCAACTCCCCAGTCATTTTGAACCAGTATTTATATGAGGTACTTTTAAGTAGAAATGCAGTCAGTGTATTGGGTCGCTGTTACAACAGAGATACATCATTATGGAACACATGGTAGCATCAACATCTTCCTACAACCTAAAAAAAAAATGGAGAAACAAAATGAAATGTATTTATTGTTTTGAAATGGCGGTTTTGTATGTTTTATATATTAATAATCAGTTTGACCATTGAAAATACATTCTTAAGTTCTGAACATTTGACACAATTTTTTTATACATAAGAAAAAATAATTGTACAAATATTTTGTCTACTCTAAACCATCTGAACCTCATTTCTAGAGTACTTAAAATTATTTTAGGTTCTAACACTAATGCATGGGGCCGATTTGCTAAATGTCGAATGGACATGATCCGCTGTAGCGGATCATGTCTGCCCGACTTCGCTAAATGCCGACAGCATACGTTGTTGGTATTTAACATTGCACAAGCATTTCTAGTGAAATGCTTGTGTAATGCTGCCCCCTGCAGATTGGCCGCTAGCAGGGGGTGCCAATCATCCCGATCGTATCTGATCGGGATGATTGCTGTCCGACGCCTCAGAGGTGGTAGACAAGTTAAGGAGCAGTGGTCTTAAAACCGCTGCTTCTTAACTCCTGATTCCGGTGAGCCTGAAGCCTTGCGTGAAATAAGCAGCATTGACTGCTTAGTAAAACAGCCCCATAGGCCTCTAGTTATCAAGCCGTCATTCGCAAATACGCTGGAATTCCGCAGTGTATTTGTGGTGAGGCTGATTCGCCTTAGTTATCAACCCCTATTGCCCAGCAAAAGCAGAATATAGTGACGTAACCTACGATCCGCCGGACTCAGTCCGACACAGATCGATGGTTACGTCACTACAGATGTTCCGAACGCAAGTTCGGCACAATCTGACTACTTTTGGTAGTTATCAAACTACTACCAGGTACTCTCGCCACCATTCCGGGCCAGCATACCTGGATTTCAATCCGCCGCCCTGGAGGCGGCGGATACCATAGGAATCAATGGGAGTCTGACCATAGCGAAAGCTCATGTTCGCTGCTGCCCGATATCCCATTGATTCCTATGGAAAATGTCTGCACCTAACACCCTAACATGTACCCCGAGTCTAAACACCCCTAATCTGCCCCCCCCCTACACCGCCGCAACTAAATAAATGTATTACCCCCTAAACCGCCGCTCCCGGACCCCACCGCAATTATAATAAACATGTTAACCCCTAAACCGCCACTCCCGGACCACGCCGCCACCTACATTATACATATTAACCCCTAATCTGCCGCCCCCTATACCGCAGCCACCTACATAAACTTATTAACCCCTATCCTGCGGATCCCAGACCCCGCCGCAACTAAATAAATTGTTTAACCCCTAAACCGCCGCTCCCGGACCCCCCCCGCCACCTATATTAAAGTTATTAACCCCTATCCTGCCCCCCTATACCGCCGCAACCTATATTAAAATTATTAACCCCTATCCTGCCCCCCCATACCGCCGCCACCTATATTAAACTTATTAACCCCTAAACCTAAGTCTAACACTAACCCCCCTAACTTAAATTATTCCTATTTAAAACTAAATACTTACCTGTAAAATAAACCCTAAGATAGCAACAATATAACTAATAATTATATTGTAGCTATTTTAGGATTTATTTTTATTTACAGGCAACTTTGTATTTATTTTAACTAGGTACAATAGTTATTAAATACAGGTAGCCCTCAGTTTACGCCGGGGTTAGGTTCCAGAAGGAATGGTTGTAAATTGAAACCGTTGTAAATTGAAACCCAGTTTATAATGTAAGTCAATGGGAAGTGAGGGAGTTAGGTTCCAGGCCCCTCTCAAAATTGTCATAAGTAACACCTAATACATTATTTTTAAAGCTTTGAAATGAAGACTTTAAATGCTAAACAGCATTATAAACCTAATAAAATAATCACACAACACAGAATATATAATTAAACTAAGTTAAATGAACAAAAACATTTGCTAAACAGCATTATAAACCTAATAAAATAATCACACAACACAGACTTCACTTGCATTTTTCTGCAAACAGTTCTTTCTATGCATTCCAATCTGGATTGATTTATAGACAGGAAGATCTTGTTCCTTTGAAATCTGCTCGATAGCTCAGGTCTGGTTAAACTGATTAATTTCAGCTTGCTTGGCTTTGCTCCAACACAAGCAGACAGCTCCACCTACTGGCTATTTTAATTAATGCACTGCTTATCAATGCTTTTCAATAGCAGTCACATGACTGGAAAAAAAGGTTGTTATTCTGAAACGGTGTAAATTGAACCGTTGTAAAACGAGGGCCACCTGTAGTTATTAACTATTTAATAGCTACCTAGTTAAAATACTTACAAAATTACCTGTAAAATAAATCCTAACCTAAGTTACAATTAAACCTAACACTGATTGGAACAGCCAATAGAATGCGAGCTCAATACGATTGGCTGATTGGATCAGCCCATCGGATTGCACTTCAATCTGATTGGCTGATTGAATCAGCCAATCAGATTTTTCCTACCTTAATTCCGATTGGCTGATAGAATCCTATCAGCCAATCGGAATTCGAGGGACGCCATCTTGGATGACGTCCCTTAAAGGAACCATCATTCGTCGTTAGTCCGTCGGGGAAGGTGGATGTTCCGCGTCGGCGGTCTGAAGATGGAGCCAGAAGAAAGAAGATAGAAGATGCCGCTTGGAGGAAGACATCGCCCGGAGGAAGACATCAGTCCGACACAGATCGATGGTTACGTCACTACAGATGTTCCGAACGCAAGTTCGGCACAATCTGACTACTTTTGGTAGTTATCAAACTACTACCAGGTACGCTCGCCACCATTCCGGGCCAGCATACCTGGATTTCAATCCGCCGCCCTGGAGGCGGCGGATACCATAGGAATCAATGGGAGTCTGACCATAGCGAAAGCTCATGTTCGCTGCTGCCCGATATCCCATTGATTCCTATGGAAAATGTCTGCACCTAACACCCTAACATGTACCTCGAGTCTAAACACCCCTAATCTGCCCCCCCCCACACCGCCGCAACTAAATAAATGTATTACCCCCTAAACCGCCGCTCCCGGACCCCACCGCAATTATAATAAACATGTTAACCCCTAAACCGCCACTCCCGGACCACGCCGCCACCTACATTATACATATTAACCCCTAATCTGCCGCCCCCTATACCGCAGCCACCTACATAAACTTATTAACCCCTATCCTGCGGATCCGAGACCCCGCCGCAACTAAATAAATTGTTTAACCCCTAAACCGCCGCTCCCGGACCCCCCCGCCACCTATATTAAAGTTATTAACCCCTATCCTGCCCCCCTATACCGCCGCAACCTATATTAAAATTATTAACCCCTATCCTGCCCCCCCTATACCGCCGCCACCTATATTAAACTTATTAACCCCTAAACCTAAGTCTAACACTAACCCCCCTAACTTAAATTATTCCTATTTAAAACTAAATACTTACCTGTAAAATAAACCCTAAGATAGCAACAATATAACTAATAATTATATTGTAGCTATTTTAGGATTTATTTTTATTTACAGGCAACTTTGTATTTATTTTAACTAGGTACAATAGTTATTAAATACAGGTAGCCCTCAGTTTACGCCGGGGTTAGGTTCCAGAAGGAATGGTTGTAAATTGAAACCGTTGTAAATTGAAACCCAGTTTATAATGTAAGTCAATGGGAAGTGAGGGAGTTAGGTTCCAGGCCCCTCTCAAAATTGTCATAAGTAACACCTAATACATTATTTTTAAAGCTTTGAAATGAAGACTTTAAATGCTAAACAGCATTATAAACCTAATAAAATAATCACACAACACAGAATATATAATTAAACTAAGTTAAATGAACAAAAACATTTGCTAAACAGCATTATAAACCTAATAAAATAATCACACAACACAGACTTCACTTGCATTTTTCTGCAAACAGTTCTTTCTATGCATTCCAATCTGGACTGATTTATAGACAGGAAGATCTTGTTCCTTTGAAATCTGCTCGATAGCTCAGGTCTGATTAAACTGATTAATTTCAGCTTGCTTGGCTTTGCTCCAACACAAGCAGACAGCTCCACCTACTGGCTATTTTAATAAATGCACTGCTTATCAATGCTTTTCAATAGCAGTCACATGACTGGAAAAAAAGGTTGTTATTCTGAAACGGTGTAAATTGAACCGTTGTAAAACGAGGGCCACCTGTAGTTATTAACTATTTAATAGCTACCTAGTTAAAATACTTACAAAATTACCTGTAAAATAAATCCTAACCTAAGTTACAATTAAACCTAACACTGATTGGAACAGCCAATAGAATGTGAGCTCAATACGATTGGCTGATTGGATCAGCCCATCGGATTGCACTTCAATCTGATTGGCTGATTGAATCAGCCAATCAGATTTTTCCTACCTTAATTCCGATTGGCTGATAGAATCCTATCAGCCAATCAGAATTCGAGGGACGCCATCTTGGATGACGTCCCTTAAAGGAACCATCATTCGTCGTTAGTCCGTCGGGGAAGGTGGATGTTCCGCGTCGGCGGTCTGAAGATGGAGCCAGAAGAAAGAAGATAGAAGATGCCGCTTGGAGGAAGACATCGCCCGGATGGAGGACCTCTTCTTTGCCGCTTGGATCAAGATTTCGCCCAGATGGAGTACCTCTTCTTTGCCGCTTGGATCAAGACTTCGCCCGGATGGAGGACCACATCGCCCGGATTGGATGAAGAATTCGGCTTGGCTGGGTGAAGACGACTCAAGGTAGGGAGATCTTCAGGGGGTTAGTGTTAGTTTTTTTTAAGGGGGGATTGGGTGGGTTAGAGTAGGGGTATGTGGGTGGTGGGTTTTAATGTTGGGGGGTTGTATTTTTTTTTTACAGGTAAAAGAGCTGATTACTTTGGGGCAATGCCCCGCAACAAGCCCTTTTAAGGGCTGGTAAAAGAGCTGGTTACTTGGTAATTTAGAATAGGGTAGGGCATTTTTTTATTTTGGGGGGCTTTATTATTTTATTAGGGGGCTTAGATTAGGTGTAATTAGTTTAAACTTCTTGCAATTCTTTTTTATTTTCTGTAATTTAGTGTTTTTTTTGTACTATAGTTTAGTTTATTTAATTTAATTTTAGCTAATTGTAGGTAATTTATTTAATGATAGTGTAGTGTTAGGTTTAATTGTAATTAGGTTAGGATTTATTTTACAGGTAATTTTTTAAGCATTTTAACTAGGAAGCTATTAAATAGTTAATAACTATTTAATAACTATTGTACCTAGTTAAAATAAATACAAAGTTGCCTGTAAAATAAAAATAACTCCTAAAATAGCTACAATATAATTATTAGTTATATTGTTGCTATCTTAGGGTTTATTTTACAGGTAAGTATTTAGTTAATATGAGTAATATTTTAGATTTATTAAAATAATATTTAAGTTAGGGGGGGTTAGTGTTAGTGTTAGACTTAGGTTTAGGGGTTAATAAGCTTAATATAGGTGGCGGCGGTATAGGGGGGGCAGGAGAGGGGTTAATAACTTTAATATAGGTGGCGGCGGGGTCCAGGAGCGGCGGTTTAGGGGTTAAACATTTAATTTAGTTGCGGCAGTTTAGGGGTTAATGAGTTTAATGTAGGTTGCTGCGGTGTAGTGGGGGGCAGGATAGGGGTTAATAACTTTAATATAGGTGGCGGTGGGCTCCGGGTGTGGCGGTTTAGGGGTTAACATGTTTATTTATTTTTGGCAAGGTCCGGGATCCGCAGGATAGGGGTTAATAACTTGAATATAGGTGGTGGTGGTGTAGTGGGGGGCAGGATAGGGGTTAATAGGTATGATGTTGGTGGCGGCGGGGTCCGGGAGCGGTGGTTTAGGGGTTAATACATTTATTATAGAGTTGCGGCGGGGTCCAGGAGCGGCGGTTTAGGGGGTAATAACTTTATTTAGTTGTGGGGGGCTCCGGGAGCGGCGGTTTAGGGGGTAAAACAGTGTAGTTTAGTGTGGGTGCTTAGTGACAGGCTATCAAAAAAGCTGCGAAGAAGCCGATGAGCAGCGAGATCGATGACTGTTAGTTAACAACAGTCCGCTGCTCATCGCTCCGTACTTGGAGCGCGGCTTCTTGACAGCTTTTTTGATAACTTTGGCGAACGTATTCAGGTCCGCGGCAGCGATGGTAGGCGAGCTTAGGCGAGCGTATTGGGCCGGCGAATGCAGCTAAGTAGACGGCTTCATAACTAGAAGCCATAGTCTCAAAATAGAATGGGCAAAATTACAAGTCGCGCAGCAAATCTGTTTTTCGCAGTTATGGCTTTTTCGCATTTGGGGTTTGCGCAGGCATTACAAGTTGCAAAATAACTTATTTTGCGCACGCGTTATCCCCCATAATCCAAAAAGCCCAATCGTGTGCTCGTTCCCGTATTTCCCATAGAAGTCAATGGAGAATACAAATAGAAAAAAAACAAAACTAATCTGTTGCGCAAAGCCCATGACGTATTCTCCTCGAAAAGTGTGCATGAAAATGCAATTATTTCCTATTGTAAGAATGTTTTCTTAGCGGAATTTGTTATTTATAAATAAATATTTCTCTATATATGTGATGGTTTTTGGACTGATATATCTATTTATTTGGAGATCTGTATATAAATATATATACAGGTGGCCCTCGTTTTACAACGGTTCAATTTACACCGTTTCAGAATAACAACCTTTTTTCCAGTCATGTGACTGCTATTGAAAAGCATTGAGAAGCAGTGCATTTATTAAAATAACCAGTAGGTGGAGCTGTCCGCTTGTGTTGCAGCAAAGCCAAGCAAGCTGAAATTAATAAGTTTAACCAGACCTGAGCTATTGAGCAGATTTCAAAGGAACAAGATCTTCCTGTCTATAAATCAGTCCAAATTGGAATGCATAGAAAGAACTGTTTGCAGAAAAATGCAAGTGAAGTCTGTGTTGTGTGTTGTGTGATTATTTTATTAGGTTTATAATGCTGTTTAGCAAATGTTTTTGCTCATTTAACTTAGTTTAATTATATATTCTGTGTTGTGTGATTATTTTATTAGGTTTATAATGCTGTTTAGCATTTAAAGTCTTCATTTCAAAGCTTTAAAAATAACGTATTAGGTGTTACTTATGACAATTTTGAGAGGGACCTGGAACATATCTCCCTCACTTCTCATTGACTTACATTATAAACTGGGTTTCAATTTACAACTGTTTCGATTTACAACCATTCCTTCTGGAACCTAACCCCGGCGTAAACTGAGGGCTACCTGTATATATATATATATATATATATATATATATATATATATATATATATATATTAATGATTATGATTCGCACTCCTCCAATTTTTATCACTGATTATGTAAGTTGATATCAGATCAAAATGTGCTTGGGGGGATTTAAGATAGATATTAAATTAAGAAAATTTCTATTGTATTTATTGTTTGCTTAGTGATTAAGGAATTGAGCTCTTATAAATACCATTAGTATTTGGATACTAACACTATACTCTGGTGCCGGACAAAGGGAACTGTGTAGTGTGGAATAGAGCCACACTATTTTCTCTTTTTTCTTAATATATATATATATATATATATATATATATATATATATATATATATATATATATATATATATATATATATATGTCTAGATATCTTGAGATCTATATGCGAATATCTCTTTCAAAATCCATCAAAGATCTTGTTAAATGTGCATAAGATTGTAATGTTAAACATATCTCTATACATATAAATCCATGTTTCTCTAAGTGTATGTATGTCAATGTAAAATCCCTTCATTTGCTTTTTTTTCCTAACACCCGAGATCTCCTATCTTAGAGCCCTTCTAACTTTTGTGTGCAATATTTTTTTTTAAATAATTTTTATTAAGACAGTGTTAATATGAGTGTAACTGTACTTTGTAATGTATTTTTGAAGTGTTCTGTGAAACTTTTATGTTGCGGAAAACTGTTAACTACAGTTCTTTGAGCGCGGAAAAGATTGTTGTGTAAAAGGCGATTGCGCGCTTTTTCAAGATTTATAATGTTTGCGCAATGGAAATGAATTGCGAAAAGACCATTTCGCGCGCTGAAAACTCATAACGCGTGACTTGTAATTTTGCCCAATTAATTATAGGTTAGCCTGTGTTCTACCTAGTGTCAGGGCCGGCCTTAGGGGTGTTCAGCCGGTGTGGCCACCTTGGGCCCTGCACTTAGGGGGGCCCCGCACTGGTGTTGCACATTTAAAAAAAAATATTTTTTTTTAGTAATGGCGGTTTTGGCAGAGGTGCTGTGGTGCATGCGGGAGTGCGACGGGAGGGCGGGGGTGGCTTTTGCTCGCTCAAATGTGCAGTGGACTGTGGAAGGCTGAAGATATGAGCGTTCTGTGGGTGCAAGCAGAGAGTTAGGACTTAGTCACAATGAAGTGGAAGGAAGGTATGAGGTTTTCATAAATACAGCCATAAGAATGTATATCAAAAGACACTGTGAAGTTACAAAATGTATTATATATGTTTTCAAATGAAACCTTAGTAATATGAATCTATAAGTCTTACTCAGTTTGTTGCAGCACAAATATTTCCATGTGACAATTGCTTCACTTTCTCAAAAATGTAACTGTCTATCCACAAACAACCTCTATTGTAAAATAGATATAGATATTCTCTAACTTCTTTTCTTAATTTGTTATATGTTTAATACACTTTGAAATATGTAAAATATTGTTTTGTTTTTTTAAATAATTATTTCTGTTATTCAAATATATTATGTGTAAGAAAGATGGTCATATTTATTATGCTTTACAGTAATAAAACAACTTTATTCTATGATATTGCAAGTACATCATTATGCTATTATAAACAATACAGCAGTTTCTTTACAATTACATAAATATAGTTTTCCAACTTAAACAGAAATGAAGAACAAACACTTAAAAAAACAAAAATCACACACACACACACACAGAAATCAATATTATTGCCTACTGGTTGCTATAGACAACTTCCTCAGTTGTATTAGTAGACTAGACAGTGACAGATACACCTATGAAAAAAATGTAGGTTTGAACAGCAAGATAAACTTTTTTTTATAAAGTGATGCTGTTAGAAATATGATTTAAATATGACTTATTAAAAACAATGCTTCATTTTTTCCTTTCCATAAACTTGTACCTCAAATTCAATTAACACTGATCCTCATACCTATACAGACTTGTTACAGAACTATATTGTACAATATACAGTTTATTATACTTCACAAGTTTACTCTAGTGTAACACAGATGTACTATATTTTTATGTTAGAATATTACATAGTTCTATAACCTAGTTCTATTTTTTTTTTTACAAATCTGTAATATTATTATTTATAGATCTATAACATGAAAAATAAATATTGGGCTGTATGTTATCATTAAACAAAATATAAATATTATTGTACACTTAAACACTATTATTTTACATTTATAAATATTATCACATAGCATGCTGTTTGTGATTTACAACATTATGTATTAATAAAATATTATTATAAAACTTCTGAGTATTAATTTACATACTTAAGTATCTATACACTGATACAGCTATGGAAAAAAAACAACTGAGAGCGGCAGGGAGGGGGAAGAAGGGAGTGGGGAGGAGGGGAGGAGGGAGAGGGGGAATCTGGTTATCATACTGAGGGATGTATAAGAGGGTGGGAAGTTGATCTGGGAGGGGTAGGGGGGTATTGGGGGGCAGAAAAAAATGTTGTTGTTGTTTTTTTTTTTTAATGAGCCTTATTTGCAGCAAACTGGGTACTGGCAGACAGCTGCCAGTACCTAAGATGGCGCCAAATAGTTAGAGGGGGAGGGTTAGAGAGCTGTTTGGAGGGGATCAGGGAGGTTGGGGGGATCCTACACTGGGCGGGGTTGTGGGCAGGTAGACAGGGGGCCCCATTTTGCCATCCTGCCTCGGGCCCCGCAATGGCTAGTGTAATGGTAAGACGTGATGCTTCACATAGGCGATTTGTGGCATTACACAAGGCTTTCTGTCTGGCAGATGATAACAAAACTAACACAAATAATGTTAATAGGTGTATATAATGTATGAGTATTGACTGGTGGGGTAATCTTATAGGTACTTTGAAAGGTTTTAGGAGGTCCCCTCCCCACATATAACCTTCACCATCCAGTTGGCTTCAGTTCTCTCTATACGTGTTTAGAAGAATAAAGTAGTGTGTAATGTGGCTCTTTTTTTGTGTCTTTCATACAATTAGTGTCATGCCCTCCTTTTCCAGGCTACCAATTCAGGCTTCATCAGAAGAGTAATCAAAGAGTTTATTGAGATGTTCCAGCTTGCTGATTTATTTTCCTGCTGTACCCTGTGGTCTCCAGTTTGCCCACTCTTGCTCTAGATACATATCCTTCCATACTTACAGGGTGTATGTTCCATATTATTGAGAGGTTTTTAAGAGAGAAAGATTTCACTTTTTGGAGTTATACGCCTGCGTTATGTGTTTGAGTTTGCTTTTTTCTGCAGGTTCATATGATATACTATCCCTTATTTACATGTTTTTGTAAGCTGCACAATACATTTTTGTATACAGGATCCCCCTATTCACAATTAGTATTTGCAATAAGAACGCAGATTATCACTGCTGTATTATTACTGGCACTGCACCATTTATGGCTAAAGTTTGTAAGCAAAATACTTTATTATGTTCTTGCAGCAGCCCAATCTTGCTTTGTTACTCAAACAGCTCATTGTTTTAAATGCTTTCCCTACAGTTCCATCAGGAAGGTTCTGCCAGTAGTTTACAGATGGAAGAGGCAGTCAGTATAATGTGATCCTGTTTATAAGCAAGGATCCAGCAGGAAGGTAGGTGCTATGCATAGCTGTGGCGAAACAAAACGGTCAACTGAAAGACTCAAGGATTCAGAAGGGAAATAGTCAGTACCACTCAAATGGATTGGGTCTGAAGTGCAGACCTGTTTATTGGATAAGAATTCTATGGACTTTCAAAAAAATGGATACAGCTTAAAGGAATAACAAACCCAATTTTTTTCTTTCATGATTCAGATAGAGCATGCGATTTTAAGAAATGTTCTCATTTACTCCTATTATATTTTTTCTTCATTCTCATGCTATCTTTATTTGAAAAAGCAGGAATGTAAACTTAAGAGCCTACCTATTTTTGGTTCTGCACCTGGGTAGCGCTTGCTGATTGGTGGCTAAATGTGGCTGAAATAATCAGCAACTTTACCCAGGTGCTGAACCAAAAACAGCTGGCTCATAACCTTACACATGCCTTTTCAAATAAAGATAGCAAGAGAACAAAGGAAAATGTATTATTGAAGTTAATTAGAAAGTTGTTGCATGCTCTATCTGAATCATGAAATAAAAAAATGAGTTTATTATCCCTTTAAGCAGAAGAATGCTTGAAATCCAATTATATAGTTTCCTTCCATCAAAGGATGACTAAATTTAGATTACAGCTCTCTTAATCCTACTACCAATGCACATACATTCAAAGGAGGCCAATTCTTGGCAATGTCCTCTCCTTTTGCCCCTGAGGAAATGCTGTAAGTTAGCATTTTCATGTTATCAATCCATACATTTGGGCTTCTGTGTAATTTCTTCCCCTCTTGACAGTAGAGATCCTTCACTTGTATTCCCATAGTACAGCTGGCTAGTGCTCTTCTTGGTGGAACACTCCTTACCTGTGCCGCTGGGTCATGCACAAAAATAATTGGTAAAATGCTCAAATATACCTAGAAAAAATGTCTACCCAGTCAAGCTAATTTTGCAAGAATGAGTTACAGGTTCAGCTGCTAAATACAAAACAAACTTTGGGGTTTGGGGATCATGCAAGTTCAAACCACTCTTTTCTGGACCCATGCAAATGAGATATATGGGTTCGCTGCCAAGCTTAGTGCATATTGGATATGCAGAAAATTTTGGTAAATAATATCCATTAGACTTTTGGTTGACAGATATGTTCAATTGTTTGTTTGTTTTTAATTTAACAGGGATTTTTGGTAGCTGTCATTTTTAAATCAACTGTGCTAATAGTTTTTCTCTTGAGAAGAAGGGTTTCCAAGACCATGCAGGCTTTCATTGAACAGGACTTTATGGTTGCAGCTTAAGAAATTGTTAATTTTACCTGGTTTCATATGAGATCTACAGCTGAGCTTTTGGCATAGTAAAACCACAGTCAAGGGTCTGTCTCAAATGACCCATCTATCTATCTTTGGGCCTGATGAGGAAAGCTCTCCGCTCAGGTGAGATGATCTTAAATGATCCTCCAGCACTGTGAGATCCCTAGTGAAATTCTTAAAAGGCAAATTTGCAATACTTCTCCAAGGGGTGTTCTCTGCATTTCCGTATGTGAAGAAGAGACAAGCCCAGTATAAAATAGTACTGCAGGACATGAGAGTTCAGCTGCATTTACACTTTGTGCTTTGTATTCTATATTACTTTACACTTCAGATTACATTTTATTACATTTAAACTTTGCACTTTCTATTTTGTATTTAAATTTGAATACAGCAGTGTATTTATGATTGTGATTTTAAAAATTCTGATTATACTTTCACAGATTCTGTGTAACTTTAACAAATTAGGATTATACTTTGTATATTTAAGTGTATCTCTTACAAATTACATTGCACTTTGCAGTTCCATTTAAAATACAACTAAAAAACTGTCAGCTTCAATTTCCCAGAAAGCTTCATTACTTTCTATGAGCCAGAGATAATAAAGCATTCTCTAGATTGGAGCGAAATTATAGTGCAGACTTCACAGGGGCTGAATTCGTTGCATTTTCTAAGAAAAAAAGGTAGAACCTGGAAGTGCCAGAGAGATGAGAGATGCCTTCTATAGAAAGTAATGAATCTCCCTGGGATACAAAATTTCACTTAGCAAAGAAAAGGTAAATGGAGAACACCTTGGGCTGATATAAAGGATCAGTTTTCATCAATTACAATTTAAACTGACATTTTTTCACTATAATTTAACTTGCTTTTGTCTAAATTTTAGCATATTGTGCATATTGTGAATTTTGAGCAAACTTCACCTGCATACAGCTGGCGAGATAAATTATTGAGAGAAGTTTGTTTAAAATGTTTACATAATTTCAAAAGACTTGTGAGAGAGGTTCAGACATACCCTTGAAACTCCCCTGTTCAGCCCAGGGAACCCCTTGTCCCTCCCACTTTCTGAAACTGTTCGTTGTAGTTTACAATGGAGCAAATGCAAAGTGCAATGTAATTTGTAAAAGATAAACAGAAATATACAAGTATGATCCTAATATGTTAAAGAAACACAGAAACTTTCAAAACTTAATCAGAATTTGTAAAACTACTGCTGGATCTAAATCTAAATGTATTAAAATAAAAAGTGCAAAGCATAAATGTAATAATACGGAAAGGACCCAATCAGAAGTGTAAAGTATTATAAAATACAATGGACAAAGTGTAAGTGTAACAAAATTCTGATAACGGGCAGTGCTATATTGCACAGGGCTTGATTCTCCTTCATGTACAGAAAAGAAAGAGATCTCACAGTGCTAGAGAGTTATGCCCTTTTTCCTTTGAGCATTCAGTGAGTTCAGACCCTGTTAAGTCTGCACTACAATTTCTCTCCAAGCTGGAGATTCATTTGATCATCAGGCCCATTATGAGGTTGACCCTGAATCAGTAGTTAATCAAAAGCAAATGTTACCAAAAGAGGTATTTCTTCTGCCCAATTCATCTACTACATTTGTCAATTTGTAAATGTACCACTATATTATATTAAAGGGCCATAATATTCGTAATTTAAAGACTATCAACCTGCTGTGTCATCCAAAAGAGTTCACCGGAGCCTTCTTCTGTGTGTACTAATGGAAGAGACTTTAACAGGGGCACTAGAGTGAATGTTTTTCTTGATTCAGATAGAGCATACAATTAAAAAAAAAGAACTTTCCTGTTTACTTTTATTATCAAATTGTGTGCAGCCTATTTAGATGCACACTTTCTGAGTCATCACCTCCTTCTGAGCATGTGCAAGAGTTCACAATATATACATATTTGAGTCTCTGATTGGTTGATGACTGTCACATGATACAGAGGGCAGGGAAATGGAAGACATTACAAATTTGTCAGAAACAAAATTTACTGCTGATTTGAAATTCAGACTAAGGGGTAGATTTATCAACTGTCAGGCGGACATGATCCGATGTAGCGAATCATGTCCACCTGACATCGATCAATGCCGACAGCATACGCTGTCGGAATTTATCATTGCACAAGAATTTCACCAAAACTGCTTGTGCAATGCCGCCCCCTGCACATTTAAGGCCAATTGGCTGCTAGCAGGGGTTGTCAATCATCCCTACTGTATCTGATCGGGATGATTGCTGTCCGCCACCTCAGAGGTGGCAGGTGAGTTAAGAAGCAGCGCTGCTTCTTAACTTATGTTTCAGGCGGACCTGAAATTTCGGGGATAGATTGCAGCATCCCCTGCTTGATAAATCTACCCCTAAATGTTATTGCATTGTCTTTTAAGTAGGCATTTGTTGAAAACATAAGTATTATGAAAATAGAAGTAAATCGGAAAGTCTTTTTTGATCTATATGAATCATGAAAGCTCAATTTTGACTTCTAAGTCAGTTTAATTTCTACCTCCCGACTATATTAATGGTTGCCCAGAAGGTATCAATAACAACAGAGCACTTATACTGCTAACTATGCACATAATCAAACAACATTACACTGTGCAAAACTTCCATAAATTCCACTGTACCTTAAACCTGTGTTTTAACAATGCACTATGAGGGATATTTATCAAAGCCTCCACTATGCTGCATTTGCCGCCACCAATACGCTCGCCTAACATCGCCTAACATCGCAGCCGCAGACCTGAATATGATCTCCATATTTAGCAAAATAGCCGGCAAAAAGCCGCACACCAAGCGGAACTTCAAAAACTGTAAGTTGATCTTCGGGGGTTAGTGTTAGGTTTATTTAAGGGTTTTCTGGATGGGTTTTATTTTTACAGTAGGGTCTGGGCAGGTAAAAGAGCTAAATGCCCTTTTAAGGGCAATGCCCATACAAATGCCCTTTTCAGGGCAATGGGGAGCTTAGGTTTTTTTAGATAGGCTTTTTATTTGGGGGGGTTGGTTGGTTGGGTGGTGGGTTTTACTGTTAGGGGGTGTTTATTTTTATTTTTACAGGTGAAAGAGCTGATTTCTTTGTGGCAATGCCCCGCAAAAGGCCCTTTTAAGGGTCATTTGTAGTTTATTGTAGGCTAGGGTTTTTTAGGGGTTAATAGGTTTAGTTAATGATAGTGATGTGGGAGGCCAGAGGTTTAGGGGTTAATACGTTTATTTAGTGGCGGCGGGGTCTGGGAGCGGCGGGATAGGGGTTAATACATTTATTTAGTTGCGGCGGTGTCGGGGAGCAGCGGAATAGGCGTTAATAACATTATGTAGGTGGCGGCGATGTCGGGGCGGCAGATTAGGGGTGTTTAGACTCAGGGCTTATGTTAGGGTGCTAGGTGTAAATGTAACTTGTTTTCTACCGTAGAAATCAATGGGATATCTGGCAGCATCGAACATAAGCTTTCACTGCTTTCAGACTCCCATTGATTCCTATAGCATCTGCGGCCTCCAGTGTGGCGGATTGAAAACCAGGTACGCTGGGCCGGAATAGCCGCGAGTATACCTGTTAACTATTTGATAACTTTTAAAAAGTGTCAAATAGTGCCGAATGTGTATTCGGAACATCTGTAATGACGTAAGCATCGATCTGTGTCGGATTGAGACCGGCGGATCGTATGTTACTTCACAGATTTCAACTTTTGCTGGTCTGTAGGCTTTGATAACTAGGTCGGATCAAGCTAGCCACAATTACGCTGCGGAATTCTATTTTGCGGTTGACGGCTTGATAAATATCCCCCTATATCTTTTCACCAACATATCACAATAAAACACTGATGATGACTAAGTTATAACTAAGTGGTTTAGTGCGTCTTAAATATAGCAAATATTACTAGTGCTGTAAAGACAGCCAACAATTTACAATAGCTATCAGTGCAGATGAATCCCACTGTTAAATTGTATCATAACACACACACAATAAGCTGAAAAAAGTCCCTTCTATAGCGGGGACTTATATTACTTTTATGCTACCTGCAGATGCATTCAAATTGAGTCTTAGAGTACTGAGCAAGCGATTTTAAAAGAGAGGAGTTACTATGACCTTGTGAGAGTGCCCCTGACGCGCGTTTCACATAGGAGGGGAATTTGAATGTAATTTTGTTTCCTTACATATATACTGTTAGAGTTGGGCAACCTGTCTCTTTCTTGCAATTCTTCTTGCATTTTTAGTACATAACTATGTACTGTATATTAATTGCCCACAACTTGAGGGTAAGCTAATTCAAGCACTAATAAATTAACCCTTAAATTTTGATTACACAGTAGCCCTCGCTTCCCTACTTCTTTACCTAACACTTATAATAACATCATCTAATAAAAATTATTGAGAAAAAAAAATTGCACACAAAAGTTATAAGGGCTCATAGATATGAGGTCTCAGGTGTTAGAAAAAAAAGGCAGGCAAAGGGCTTTAACATTGCGATCTCTTCATGTCGGGTTAGCGCCCTTGAGAACATGAGTTTGGGCTAGCGCTCGAATAGGGTGTTTTTTTTCCACTTTTTTTGCTCCATTGACTTCTGTGGGGAATACGTTATTGCGCGCAATATTCTATTTGTGCTAGAAGTAAGCTGTTTGTGCGCGTTGAGTTAGTCCGAGCACAATAACTTTTTACTTTCAACTTGCAATACGAGCGTAACCCGACACATGCAAAAAGTTTACTTCTAGCGCAATTAGCGCTCTAGCAAAATAGCTAAATAGCGATCCACTCATAATCTTGCCCTAAATGTTGCATTTATTTATTTGTCCATCACAATTACTGTAAAGCAATATTGTCCAATCATGGCTGTGCGCCATTACAGTATATTAATTAAGATTATACTCATGCACCTCCCTATCAACACCACAGAATGCGCACACACTCATTGCTCATCATTGCAACTAAAGGCTGAAACGTGAAAAGCAATTCCCTCTTCTCTTTAGGTGGCTTGCTCTTCTTTGGGATAATCCTGTATCTGTTTTACATCTGTATATATATAATTAAATGGAACAGTTCTTCAAAGAATAAAAGATCACACTTTCTGATGAACAAATTTCCTGGAATAAAATTGATTGAACTTAAAGGGACATGAAAATTAAACTTTTATATGATCAACTAAAAAAAATATGAGCTACTGAGCTTTTGAATCACTAATACTACAGATCTATGTGGTATAAACAAAACTGCTGCAATCACACTCACACACACATATACACATATACACACAGACAGAAAGACAGAAAGGCAAAGAGATAGATAGGTAGAGAGACAGCTAGATGACAGACAGACAGATGATGATATATGATAGATAGATAGATAGATAGATAGATAGATAGATAGATGACAGACAGACAGACAGACAGACAGACATACAGACAGATATATAGATGATAGATAGATAGATGGATGGATAGATAGATACAGAAATAGATAGATGATAGATAGATAGATAGATAGATTGAAAAAGAAGGAGAGAGAGAGAGATTAATAGAGATAGATAGATAGATAGATAGATAGATGACAGACAGATAGATGACAGACAGGCAGACAGGCAGACAGACAGATAGATAGATAGATAGATAGATAGATAGATGACAGACAGATAGATAGATGACAGACAGACAGATAGATAGATGACAGACAGATGGATAGATATATAGATAGATAGATATAGATAGATAGATAGATAGATGACAGACAGACAGACAGACAGACAGACAGACAGACAGATAGATAGATAGATAGATAGATAGATAGATGACAGATAGATAGATAGATAGATAGATAGATAGATAGATGACAGACAGATAGATAGATAGATAGATAGATAGATAGATAGATGATAGACAGACACAGAGTTGTACAATTGCATGCTTAAGGAGAACTAGTATTTTCTTTTTCACATTTAATCTTTAAATCAAACAAAACACAATGATATATTAAAAACTGCATCAAATTTGACAATGTATTCTTTAAATCTTCTGAAAAGCAAAGTATTAAATAAGTATTTTGTACAACTGCCCAAGCAGTAGTAATATGACAAACCACACTTATTTACCTTAACAAGTAAGTCCTTTCGCTTGCTCACTGCCTGCTGTCTGTGATCTGAGTTTGTCCAGAACACACGTTAACGTCAAGTTGTTAAGAACTGATGCTTTTTGATGGCGAAATGATTTATATGTTCATAGTTCTGACTTTTGTTTATGTGGAATTCAATTTTAGTGCTTACTAAACCTTTCAAAACAACTGGCAAAAGCAACAACGCAGGGTACATACTGAGACTAATTTTAGCTTTTGCAAGGGTTCTCAGTATTGTCACATGTGACTGCTCTTTGGCAGTGAGGTGAGCAGATTGCATATTACACAACATATCCAAACCCAGTTTGTTCCAGCCAGTGTTTACATATAATAAGTATACAGAGTTATAACAATAAAATACATTCTGGCTCTCCTATGAGAAATGTCTATAATGTCTTATTATGCAGAGTCTATTGAATAAACAGTGTTTATCTTGCGGATTGAGTGAGAGCTGCATAGCATATCATTATATGGCAGCTTTCTCTAGCAGTCAAGAGCACTGTTTTTCAACACCAGTCCTCACGGAACACCAACAGGCCAGATTTTCAGGATATCTGATCTAGAACACAGGTGAAATGATCAGCTGATGGATGAGAGCAGGTTAGTAACCATGGTTACTGATCAGCTGATTATATTATGAAAATCTGTCCCATTTATATGCCTTGAGGACTGGTGCTGAAAAAAATAAAAAATAAAATTAAAATAAAACATTTAAATTTACTTATTATATCAAATGTAACTTTTACTTGTGGTCTCTTTTGTTGTGTATTGTGCACTGTATGTATAACATTGTTGCAAATACTACTGTCATATAGTGCTTCAGACACATGCACACTCCTGAACCTACCTCAGTATGCTTTCATAGAAAGGAGCTAAGTATAGCATATTCCGTCTCTAACTCAGTGTTTCTCCTCTCCTGTCCTCAAGTACCCATAACAGGTCAGATTTTCATGATTTCAAAGTAATAGTAACATGATGGAGCCTCAGCAGTGTTTGCCCATATATGGGCTTCCTGCCCAAGATGAGTAATGAACTCACAGACCCCTGTGAGGTTATAGACGGTCCGTCTGTGAGAATGTTTGAAAATACAAACATCAAGGAATTAACTAACTGTTAAATGATCCCCTGTGAGCTAGGTACACATCTTAAACAGCCATGTGTCCATATGTGTTGAATCCACATCTATGCTGGCTAACATGAGACCATGTTTTGCAATTATACTATTAAACCCATTGTTAAAATACAGCCTGTATGATTTTAAATACTGCATAGAAGTGAATATATATATATATATATATATATATATATATATATATATATATATATATAATAGAAGTGAATATATATATATATATATGTACATATATTCAGACAACATATTAACCCCTTAATGACCACAGCACTTTTCAATTTTCTGTCCGTTTGGGACCAAGATTATTTTTACATTTTTGAGGTGTTTGTGTTTAGCTGTAATTTTCCTCTTACTCATTTACTGTACCCACACATATTATTTACCATTTTTCTCGCCATTAAATGGACTTTCTAAAGATACCATTATTTTCATCATATCTTATAATTTACTATAAAAAAAATATAAAATATGAGGAAAAAATCACACTTTTTCTAACTTTGACCCCCAAAATCTGTTACACATCTACAACCACCAAAAAACACCCATGCTAAATAGTTTCTAAATTTTGTCCTGATTTTAGAAATACCCAATGTTTACATGTTCTTTGCTTTTTTTGTAAACTATAGGGCCATAAATACAAGTAGCACTTTGCTATTTCCAAACCATTTCTTTTCAAAATTAGCGATAGTTACATTAGAACACTGATATCTTTCAGGAATCTCTGAATATCCATTGACATGTATATATATTTTTTTAGTAGACAACCCAAAGTATTGATCTAGGCCCATTTTGGTATATTTCATGCCACCATTTCACCGCCAAATGCAATCAAATACAAAAAATCGTTCACTTTTCACAAATTTTTTCACAAATTTTTTCACAAACTTTTGGTTTCTAACTTAAATTATTTACAAACAGCTTGTGCAATTATGGCATAAATGGTTGTAATTTTTTCTCTGGGATCCCCTTTGTTCAGAAATAGCAGACATATATGACTTTGGTGTTGCTTTTTGGTAATTAGAAGGCCGCTAAATGCTACTGCGCACCACACGTGTATTATGCCCAGCAGTGAAGGGGTTAATTAGGGAGCATGTAGGGAGCTTTTTGGGGTAGTTTTAGCTTTAGTGTAGTGTAGTAGACAACCCCAAGTATTGATCTAGGCCAATTTTGGTATATTTCATGCCACCATTTCACCGCCAAATGCGATCAAAATAAAAAAAACGTTAATTTTTTCTCAATTTTAGGTTTCTCATTGAAATTATTTACAAACAGCTTGTGCAATTATGGCACAAATGGTTGTAAATGCTTCTCTGGGATCCCCTTTGTTCAGAAATAGCAGACATATATGGCTTTGGCATTGCTTTTTGGTAATTAGAAGGCCTCTAAATGCCGCTGCGCATCACACGTGTATTATGGCTAGCAGTGAAGGGGTTAATTATGTAGCTTGTAGGGAGCTTGCAGGGTTAATTTTAGCTTTAGTGTAGAGCTCAGCCTCCCACCTGAAACATCAGACCCCCTGATCCCTCTCTTCCCTCCCCCACCCCACAATTGTCCCCGCCATCTTAAGTACTGGCAAAAACTCTGCCAGTACTAAAATAAAAGGTATTTGGCCCTTTTAAAAAAAAAAAAAAAAAAAAAGCATATTTACATATGCTGATGTGTAGGATCCCCCCTTAGACCCCAACCTCACTGATCCCCCACCAAACAGCTCTCTAACCCTTCACCTCTGCAATAATGGGGGCCATCTTGAGTACTGGCAGCTGTCTGCCAGTACCCAGTTTTGTAACAAAATGTGCCTTTTTTTTAAAAAAATGCCCTTTTCTGTAGTGTAGCTTTCCCCACCCCCCACCAAGACCAACCCCCAACCCCTTCCAGGTCCCTTAGATTACATTTTTAATATTTATATTGTATTAGTGTTTTTAACTTTCTCTTTTTTTTTTTCTGTAGTGTAGCGGTTCCCACCCGCTCCCGCCCCGTTCACGCGCCCGCCCACCACCACCCGTGCACGCGTGCGCTCCCGTGCGTGCCCCCGTAGCTCCCTCCCCCGATCCCGCCCCCCTCCACTCCACACAGAGCATCGATGGCCGCCCACCCGCCTCCCACGTAAGCTCCCACCCACCAACGATACCGGCCATCGATGTCCGGTGCAGAGAGGGCCACAGAGTGGCTCTCTCTGCATCGGATGGCCAAGGGGGGTTATTGCAGGATGCCTCCATATCGAGGCATCACTGCAATAACCGGAAAGCAGCTGGAAGCGAGCAGGATCGCTTCCAGCTGCTTTCCAGACCAAGGACGTACGCCACACGTCCTCGGTCATTAACTGTATTTTTTTTGAGGACGTGTGGCGTACGTCCTTGGTCGTTAAGGGGTTAAATATATGCCTCAGACTGTATTAAATATATATATATGGGAGATACAATTCAAATTTGTAATAGATTAATTAACAATTATAATGATCGCATTTTTGAAATATAACATGTTGTTTTTCTATCTTCCAGATGGGGCTAAAAGATGCTAATACAGAATTCCAACATGGGTTGACCTAAGTCATATCATATGGTTATGCACTAAATGTTTATGAAACTTTAAATATATCTCTTAAAATATAATAAGATGAATATATAGGAATTACTTTGATGTGATATGACAATAAAATATTGATGTTTGATATCAGATTGTAGGTTTTCTTTTATGCTATTATTATTATTTTATTATTATTAATGGTTATTTGTAAAGCGCCAACAGATTCCTCAGCGCTATAAACAAAGGTGGAGTACAACAAAACAATTATAGGGATCAAATGGGTAGAGGGCCCTGCCAAGTGTTGCACTGTTGTAGTCAGCTCTTAAGAAGGTGATCTACAAACAGCTGGACTCTTAGGCTTACATGCTAAGGGGATTCAGGGGATAGCAATGGAGGAGAGGAACTGGTATAAAAAAAGGTTAGCGTAGGTTGTATGCATCCCTGAACAGTAGTGTCTTTAGGAAGCACTTGAAGCTTTTAAAACTAGAAGAGAGTCTTATGGGGCAAGGCAAAGAGTTCCACAAGATGGGAGCCAGTCTGGAGAAGTCCTGTAAATGGGAGTGTGATGAGGTGACAAGAGAGGAAGAGAGTAGGAGGTCGTGAGCAGAGCGAAGGGGACGGGAGGGAGAGTATCTGGAAACAAGGTCTGAGATATAGGGGGGAGCAGTGCAATTGAGGGCTTTGTATGTCAGAATGAGAATGTTGTGTTTGATCCTAGAGGCAAGAGGAAGCCAGTGAAGGGATTGGCAGAGAGGTGCAGCAGATGAAGAGCGACGTGTAAGGAGGCTGAGTCTGGCAGAGGCATTCATTATGGATTGCAAAGGAGCTAGGCGGCAGGTGGGGAGACCAGAGAGGACAGAGTTGCAGTAATCGAGGCGGGAAAGAATGAGAGAGTGGATTAAAATCTTAGTTGTGTCTTGTGTAAGGAAGTGTCTAATTTTAGACCAAACAGCTCTCTAACCCTTCACCTCTGCAATAATGGGCGCCATCTTGAGTACTGGCAGCTGTCTGCCAGTACCCAGTTTTGTAACAAAATGTGCCTTTTTTTTAAAAAAATGCCCTTTTCTGTAGTGTAGCTTTCCCCCCCCCCCCCACCAAGACCAACCCCCAACCCCTTCCAGGTCCCTTAGATTACATTTTTAATATTTATATTGTATTAGTGTTTTTAACTTTCTCTTTTTTTTTCTGTAGTGTAGCGGTTCCCACCCGCTCCCGCCCCGTTCACGCGCCCGCCCACCACCACCCGTGCACGCGTGCGCTCCCGTGCGCGCCCCCGTAGCTCCCTCCCCCGATCCCGCCCCCCTCTACTCCACACAGAGCATCGATGGCCGCCCACCCGCCTCCCACGTAAGCTCCCACCCAACAACGATACCGGCCATCGATGTCCGGTGCAGAGAGGGCCACAGAGTGGCTCTCTCTGCATCGGATGGCCAAGGGGGGTTATTGCAGGATGCCTCCATATCGAGGCATCACTGCAATAACCGGAAAGCAGCTGGAAGCGAGCAGGATCGCTTCCAGCTGCTTTCCAGACCAAGGACGTACGCCACACGTCCTTGGTCATTAACTGTATTTTTTTTGAGGACGTGTGGCGTACGTCCTTGGTCTTTAAGGGGTTAAATATATGCCTCAGACTGTATTAAATATATATATATGGGAGATACAATTCAAATTTGTAATAGATTAAATAACAATTATAATGATCGCATTTTTGAAATATAACATGTTGTTTTTCTATCTTCCAGATGGGGCTAAAATATGCTAATACAGAATTCCAACATGGGTTGACTTAAGTCATATCATATGGTTATGCACTAAATGTTTATGAAACTTTAAATATATCTCTTAAAATATAATAAGATGAATATATAGGAATTACTTTGATGTGATATGACAATAAAATATTGATGTTTGATATCAGATTGTAGGTTTTCTTTTATGCTATTATTATTATTTTATTATTATTAATGGTTATTTGTAAAGCGCCAACAGATTCCTCAGTGCTATAAACAAAGGTGGAGTACAACAAAACAATTATATGGATCAAATGGGTAGAGGGCCCTGCCAAGTGTTGCACTGTTGTAGTCAGCTCTTAAGAAGGTGATCTACAAACAGCTGGACTCTTAGGCTTACATGCTAAGGGGATTCAGGGGATAGCAATGGAGGAGAGGAACTGGTATAAAAAAAGGTTAGCGTAGGTTGTATGCATCCCTGAACAGTAGTGTCTTTAGGAAGCACTTGAAGCTTTTAAAACTAGAAGAGAGTCTTATGGGGCAAGGCAGAGAGTTCCACAAGATGGGAGCCAGTCTGGAGAAGTCCTGTAAATGGGAGTGTGATGAAGTGACAAGAGAGGAGGAGAGTAGGAGGTCGTGAGCAGAGCGAAGGGGACGGGAGGGAGAGTATCTGGAAACAAGGTCTGAGATATAGGGGGGAGCAGTGCAATTGAGGGCTTTGTATGTCAGAATGAGAATGTTGTGTTTGATCCTAGAGGCAAGAGGAAGCCAGTGAAGGGATTGGCAGAGAGGTGCAGCAGATGAAGAGCGACGTGTAAGGAGGCTGAGTCTGGCAGAGGCATTCATTATGGATTGCAAAGGAGCTAGGCGGCAGGTGGGGAGACCAGAGAGGACAGAGTTGCAGTAATCGAGGCGGGAAAGAATGAGAGAGTGGATTAAAATCTTAGTTGTGTCTTGTGTAAGGAAGTGTCTAATTTTAGAGATTTTGTTAAGGTGGAAGCGGCAGGCTTTAGCCAATGACTGAATGTGAGGAGTGAAAGAAAGATCTGAGTCAAATGTGACCCCAAAACATCGGGCATGCGGGGTAGGGGTAGTTGTCGACAGTTATAGAGAGATTGGTGGTGGAGAGTTTAGAAGAAGGGGGGGAAATAAGGAGCTCAGTTTTTGAGAGATTTAGCTTGAGGTAGTGAGAGGACATCCAGTTAGAGATGTGAGAAAGACAGTTAGTGTTAGCAAGGAAGGAGATAGGTCTGGTGCAGAGAAGTAGATTTGGGTGTCATCGGCATACAAATGATATTGTAAACCGTGGGACTTTATTTGGGAACCTAGTGATGACGTGTAGATTGAGAAGAGAAGGGGACCGAGGACAGAGCCTTGCGGTACTCCGACAGAAAGTGGTGACGGGGCAGAGGAGGCCCCATAGAAGGCTACACTAAAGGTACGGTTTGACAGGTAGGAAGAGAGCCACGAGAGGGCTGTGTCACAGAGGATTGGAGGGTTTGGAGCAAAAGAGGGTGGTCAACAGTGTCAAAGGCTGCGGACAGATCAAGGAGGATAAGCAGAGAGAAGTGGCCTTTTGATTTTGCTCTAAGTAGGTCATTGGTAACCTTAACAATTGCTGTCTCTGTGGAGTGATGAGGACGAAATCCAGATTGCAATGGGTCAAGGAGGGAGTTTATTGTAAGCAAATGGGATAGGCATGCATAATCTAGTTTTTTTAAAAGCTTTGATGCAAGAGGGAGGAGGGAAATAGGGCGGTAGTTGGATGGGGAGGTAGGATCAAGGGAAGGTTTTTTGAGGATAGGTGTGACCAGTGCATGTTTCAGAGATGAGGGAAATATACCGGTGCTGAGGGAGAGGTTGAAAGTGTGTGTGAGTATACGGGTAAGGGTGGCAGAGAGGGAGTAGCTGTGAGGGGATAGGGTCAAGGGGAGAGGTAGTGAGGTGAGAGCGCAGTATAAGTGCCAAAACTTCTTCCTCGGTAACAGGGGAGAATGAGCTAAGTTTAAGGTTATGTGGGTTGTGGTTGATTGAGAGCATTTGAGGGGCTGAGAGAATGGAATTATGTTGAGAGCTGATTTCATTTCTGATGGAGTCGATTTTGTTATTGAAGTGGTTGACAAAGTCTTGAGCTGACAGAGAAGTTGTATTAGGAGGTAGGGGAGGGCGGAGAAGAGTATTGAAAGTGGAGAACAAACTTTTTGGGTTTGAAGAAAGATTAGAGATAAGAGTAGATAAGTAATGCTGCTTATCGATATTCAGCTTCCAGTTCAATTCACTTCAGAATACAAAAGAAGTATTTTTGCAATGTGATAAGAAAAAGTATCCTAATTTGCTTGGAGTAACTGTGTCCCTGCAGCAGTTATCAGTTACCAGCCTTCCAGCAATTATCAGTTACCAGCCAAAAATCTAGCAGCCAAAAGTTTAGCAGCCAAAGTTTTTTTTTCTTTCTCCATGCTTGGGGTTACATCATGTGATATAACCCCACCCCTTTTTGGATGCTGACAGGAAAGAATTATTAATGCAAGGAGTTATGGTGGTTTAAATTGTCATTTTATAAAAATATATTAAATTGTAATAGAAATAATTGAATGAAACTGTTTGTCTCTGTCTGCTGCCCCCTGTGTTGCGATGCGAGAATTACAGCCAAAAGATTTGACTGTTAACAAAGATGCATTGCCAGGGAAACAAATAAAGGGCTAATCCGATAAGACCTCCCAGGTGTCCAATGAGATGTTCAGTTTTGAAGGGCCTCCCAAACCAATTCACCAATGATGGTACAGAACAAAAAGGGGTGGTGTTATATCACATTGATTTGGAGAAAGAAAAAAAAACTTTGGCTGTTAAACTTTTGGCTGCTAGATTTTTGGCTGGTAACTAATAATTGCTGGAAGGCTGGTAACTGATAACTGCTGCGGGGACACAGTTACTCCAAGCAAATTGGGATACTTTTTCTTATCACATTGCAAAAATACTCCTTTTGTATTCTGAGGTGAATTGAACTGGAAGCTGAATATCGATTTGGTTATTTTTGTTAAAGTATAAGAGGTTGCTAAATATAAGTAATATTCAAATCAAAGGTATTTAGTAATTATAATCAAATAGCAGGTCTAAAAGAACAAATTGTATTTTAACCTTGTATTTCATAGCCTATGTATTGTAAAACTAATCATAAATGCCAAGTAGTTTATCTTTGCAAATATACAAATATATTTTAGAATTGTCTTAACTGTAGGTAATTAAGAACCATTTCAGCATAGATAAATTGGCATTTAAACTGACTGTTTACATTAAGAATATAAATACTTCTGGTGTTCTAATTAGAATTGTATTAGAATTATTTGTGGGTTAAATAACTTAATTGTACCAGTGTGAATGTTAGTGATTTATATCTTGGCCTCATTGTGGTATTTTAATGCAATTCAATTGTGAATAAATAAGGTAAATGTTTTTAATAATGTTTAATAATTTAAACGTGTATAGTATTGATTCATATCTGGTTTTCTACAAATATATTTCAATGTGTCTATAAATTTTAACTAATATAAAGAATTTATGAATTTACATTAATTTTATTGCCTTGGTATATGCATTTTTATTGGGGGTTTATTTTAAAGAATAATTATTAAATATATTGTGTTATAACCCAGCCATATACTGACATATTATATGGAGGCACTTGCATGAGATATTATTAATATGTATAACATTGATATAATATGTTTGTAGTAAATAGAAATTATTATTGGAAAAAAAATGGAAATTTTGTAAAAAAAAAATATTCATCTAAAAAAATATTATTATTCATTTTTTTTATTGTGATTAAATATTTCAAAGTTAATATTAATATCTTGAAATATTATTAAAAATTTATTTTGAAAAATTGATGAAATATTAATTTTTCATATTTCAAAATTAATATTAATATTTTTTAAAATATTTTTTTTCTCTCTTATTGGTAAAAATTGTATTAGCGTTTTTATCTTATTAAGTACAACACTAAAATAGCTATGTCTTCAGCAAAAAGTAACGCTAGCATTTCTGTATATGATGAAAATGTGCCCTCCCCAAGATCCTCTGTTCATGAAATGGCTCAGGCATAAACTCTTAGATTCGAAGCCATGAGCCACCTCATGAGCAAGCTTGATATTGGGGACAATGTCTCCATGTATATTAAGGAGTGTAAAGCTAAGGCCAAAGATTTAGTTAAAGATATGTGGGTTGAAGATGGTGAATTATACCAAATTTTACTGCAACTTAGTAAATGCACGGAATTTAGATTAACTCAATTAAGGACTGCGTCAGAAATGAGTTTCAAAATACCCAAATTATAGCCCTAATTCAGGCCCAGAGATAACTTTTCCCATTAGGCAATTACCTAACTCTGGAGGACAAGATGATTATTACATCTCAGAGGAAGAGGTCAGTTACTATAGCGGGTCAGAAGGGGAGGCTAGCTTCTCAGACAGCCCATAAAAAATGCACGGGTGAAATTTCAGCATAGTAAAGGTAGGACAGATAAGAGGCGCTCTAACTCAAACAATAAGTTCCCAATGAAATCCAGTAATGTACTTAATAAAGTGTATGACACCCCTATAATAATTAAATTGCTAAAGAACGCAGTACACACATTTTCCAAAAGGGGGACCACTTCCATAATTGACCACTTAGAGGCCTTTGAAAATGCTTTATCTATATTGAATGTTACAAGTGAGCAGTTACAAATTGAATTTCTGCCCTGGGTATTTGAAGGTAATATCACAAATTCTTTGCTTCACTAAAGGATAGGAATATTCATTCCTGGAATGAGACAAAACGACAGTGCAGAAAAGAATTCGGGCAACATCGCACTAAATCTGCAGCGAAAATAGCTGTATATGGTTTAAAATGTAGTGCAAATCAAAGCCCTATAGAATTCCTTTCTGTACTGAAAAGTGCGTACAGTATGGCTGAAGATAATCCCATATTTGAATGCTCAGAATTTGTGAATTTATTTTTTGAAGCACTGCCTGCGCCCATCAAACTTAATTTAGCTAGAGATTTTGATGAGAACTGCACATTGGAATGGCTGATCAAAGAGAGTACAAAGTTATACTCTATTCAGCAGTCCAGTGAACAGGGGGTTAAAAGAGAATCAAAACCCAGTCTCAAAATTGTGGCAGAAACTAGGGTGTCACCTAGCCCCCTCAATTTGGAGTTTTAAAAGAAAACCTATGCGGAGGTAATCCGAGAAAACAGGCCATCCCCACAAAGTTTTAACTCTGCCCCTCCCCCAACATGGGCTGAGGCGCAGAGAGACTATACCCAAAATGGGGGGCATACCCAGGTAAATAATTACTCCCAAAGAGAATACCTACAAGATAATAGGTATCCCCGCAAAGGTAGATACAATAAGTAGCAAAAATACTCTCAGGGTAACCAGACACCCCAAGTAAATAGTGCTCCCCAAAATACTAACGCTGAACAAGTTGAACCCCAGGGGCAAGCACGCCAGGATAGAAACAGCGGCCCTGATTCTGAGGCTGCCCAATGGTCCAGGAATCACTACTATGGGGCATCAAGAGATAGGCCCAGGGGTAAAGGTAACTTGTACGATCAAGTAGATCAGCTTAGTACCCAGGCTAATTTGGTTGAGCGAATAATTCGCTAATATGAGTCAAGCGTTTACGGCTCAGCAACCTAACAATCTTTTTTTAGGGTTACAGCCAGTGGCCAGCAGTGGACCACAGGCACAGTCATAAATATTGCAGTATCACCTGAAAGAAGGGGGAGGAATATACCAAATGAAATGATAAATGTCAATAATGGTACTAATCATGTTCTCTCCCCACAGACCAGAAACGGACGATTTAGCTGTGATGGCGAGCAACCTCAGCTTGAAAGCATTAACAAATCTCTTCCTTTGCAGCATTCTCTTAACCTTATTTCCACAGATGCACTACACAATAACCCAATCAGCCCCATTATAGAGGCCATGAATGAAATTTCTTCTGCATCGGATAACACGGCGGATTCAGGTAACACGTGGCAAAGCCCACAAATGTGCAATTATGCCAATTTTATGTGTGAAATGGTAGAAACTGCAGGGAGATATTATGTATTAGCTGAGCTGCAGGATTCAGTCTCCAACCCTATCATGGGATTAATTGATACTGGGTCTCAGGCAACTATTTTTTCCCACAAGTACTACACACAGCTAAATGAGCTAACACCCCACAAACCTAAAATAAAAGAATTTGATGGTTCACTAATAGGTGTTGGGGGTGACTCTCTAAAAGTCTACTGTCAGTATATGGCCGAGTTATAACACAATATATTTAATAATTATCCTTTAAACTAAACCCCAATAAAATATGCATATACCAAAAACCATAAAATTAATATAAATTCCTGAATTCTTTTTATTAGTTAATATTTATAAACACATTGAAATATATTTGTAGGAACCAGAATATGAGTCAATACTATACAGTTTTTAAACTATTGTAATATGCTATTCAAAGATCATAAAAGTTGCCTTATTCACGATAGCCTCCCAAATCAGAGCTGCATTTAAAATATCACAATGAGAACAAGATATAAGCCACTAACATTCAGACTGGCACAATTTCAACAGTGCTTAGTTAAACAATAGGACAATATACACTCTAATTAAAACATCAGAAATAGTATCTATTATTTGTGCAAACAACCAATTGTCTATGCTAATTTCTCTAAGCTGAAATAAATAACAATACACAGGCTATGAAATACTAGTTTTAAAATACAATTTATTCCTTTAAATCTGCTACCTACAGCAACAATGGATGTTTGTTTTAAATATTTAGCATACAAAAGGCAAACTTAAAACTATCCAGGACTATGAACATGAATCCAAAATATAAATATGCTCTTTAAATCTATTAACTACAGCAGCAGTGAATATTCCTTTAAATCTGCTATTTGACTATAGTTGCTAAATATCCTTGATTCAAATATCAAAAATTAGAACAATCATACATCACCAGTTTGAGCCAATTTGTAGTTCAATCTTTTCCAAATATTTTCAGATCACCTCATATAAACATAAGTGTAATTGCAATTGATAAGAAAAAGTATGACCCACTTTGCTTATAGTTTGACTGTGTCCCACGCAACAGTTTTCAGTCAGTTTAGCAAAATCATCAGCAGCCTCCTCTTTCATCTTGCATTCCAGCTTATATTGTCTAATCATAGGTGAGAAAATGGGAAGCCCTTCGGAAACCTTGTGCCTTCTTATTGGTTCATTTGGGATAGCATGGTTGCTAGGGAAATGCATCTTTGTTAACAACCAAATCTTTTGGCTGTAATTCTCGCATTGCAACACCGGGGGAAGCATGACAAACAAACAGCAATACACTCCTAACATTCATTTACTGCTAATCCAAATCTCTCCCTATATAATTATTATTTAACAATACTATAACATTGCATTAATACATTTATCTTGTTAGCATTTATATTTCATTTAGCATAACAGAAAATTTACAATTTGATATCAAACATCAATATTTTATAGTCATATCACATCAAAGTAATTCCTATACATTGATTATATTATATTTTTAAGAGATGTATTTAAAGTTTCATAAACATTTAGTGCATAACCATATGACATGACTTAGGTCATCCCATGCAGGCAATCCTGTATTTATAATCTTTTAGCTCCATCTTGAAAAATAGAAAACCATATGTTATATATATTTCAAAACTGGGATTATTACAATTGTTATTTAATCTATTACAATTCTGAATTGTATTTCCCATGTCTATATATATATATATATATATATATATACATATATATATATATATATATATATATATATATATATATATATATACAGTCTGAGGTATGATTTACTGAAATCTAAATGCAAGTTGTATTTTAAACAGTGAAATTTGAAATTATAATGCAAGCCATGTGCTTTTGCTGTGTGTTATCCTCCCCCAGACGTATATATGTCTGAATTACGTATATTCAAGAGTCAGCAGTTATAATGAGTCTTTACATCTCATTTGGCTTCAAACGAAAAGTTCCAGACATTTACGTCTCTATTGACTGTATGGGGTCATCTATCTGACAATCTTACTCTCAGATGTTCTGTTCATGAATCTTCATGGTTTGATCCAAGATTTACAACATACAAAAACATAGATGGTTTCAGAGTAGAAATAGGGGTCAGCGACCATCTGATAGGGATTTAAATTTACACCTCAGTGGGACATCATTTGGAAACAGTCCTTTGTTCTCAGATGGAATACATAGAGTGTGATAAATGAGCATGCTCAAACTATTTGAGAGATTTCTTACTTATGTATATATATAATATAAGATAAAATATGTATGTATAGATATATGTATTTTCCACTGACTTTTATAGATGTCCTGACACTACGGAACGGCATGGTTAAAATTTAAACTGGGGGACAGGGTAATAAGACACCCTGTCATAATAGTGGATCTGCCAACTGATCGTTTAATTATTGGTAGTGATCTCCTGAAGCGATTGAGCACCATAATTGATTGCATAAATAATGTAATTTGGTCACAAGTAAAAAGACCTATCAATTATGAGAAATCCGATATATCTCGCACCCGACATAACTGTCATGTAGTGGAAGAGAAGCCAGATGCTGTGGAGATTCATTTCAGGAATGACTCTATACCTGAAATCACTATTTTACAAATAGATGATCAGACTCCTTTAAGTGGCTCTGATGGTAATACTTTTAAAATTTCGCCTGGAAAGATAGGGAATATTTCCTTAGATGGCGATGTATTAACCGTATCTCTCCACAAGGGGGATCATAAAATCTCTAAGGGGGGAGGCCACGCTCAATACCTCACAGGAATTGAGAGAGTTAAAGAGGATCTATTTTTCCACATACAAGTGCATGACCTTGGGAAAACCAAATATGCCAAATTGAGCTTAAAACAGGAAGCTAGCTATATAAGCAAAGGCTTATTAGCACAGATAGCTGAACCTAAGGTGATTAAATAGCTTTCTCCCCAAGACCACTGGGTCCACAGCCTGGATGACAGGTTTGAAAGCTATAACATCACAGCAAAGTGCTTATTATCTATATCTATAGGTAATAAATCAGCGAAACACCTGTTTTTAGTTTTAAATACTTCCCATAATCAAATATACGCTGGCAATGTTCTCTTACATAGATATGCCATACAAATATATTTGATTAATCTTTGCCACTGGAGCAGGTTAAAGGGGGACCCTGAAATACTTCAGGATGAAAATGCAGCCCTGAAATCAAATCAGCAATTGCCATATGCTGTAAATATGCAGGTTTCTAAAGATGTTATAATTCCTGCCGGGGCTGATAAATTTATTTTGCCCTTACAGGTAAAGAGAGGTCAGAAATTAAAAACTTCTGAAACACGAATTTACCTCTCCCATAGAATACAAAATCTGGGTATCACAATGACCTATACTCCTTTGGTAAATATTGGAACTATTCCAATACATGTTATTGTGCATAACATGACCCCACAGGATATAACCTTATCCAAGGGAACTACCATAAGATATGCGCTGGAATCAAGTTGATACACTTTTGGATTCCAGAATAATGTAATTGGGCTAACACCTGAAGGAGCCAGAATCCGTAAGCAAGCGCTCAGTTGTTTGGCAATTCCATTCGCCTCTCTCAATGCCGTGCTGTGCTGTGTCTTCACTGCCTCTGCAGCACCGCTCCGTCTCACCTCTTCAGCGCTCCCCACGGGAGCTGTAGCTAAAACAAAGGTTCCGGTCCGACTGGTGCAGAAAGGGATGTGTACAGGGAACTTCACCTTTTTCCCTCAAGAGAACGATTTTTAGATCAGCTGAATCCTCGCACACATAAGGGTTGTGAAAATAGGGTGAATGTAAATAACGTACCGCCAGTCCAATGGCTTAAAAATAAAAAGCTCCTTTATTTAGAAATACACGTAAAAGGCATACACGCCAGCAAGGTAACAAGGTCAAACGCGTTTCATAGTTGTAACTTCTTCAGTGACCTATAACAACACCTGAAATCTCATCCTTAATAAAGGTATTAACCACTCCCCCATTACAGGTGCAAATCATAGTACAGGTGAATCAGAAAAGGAGGGCAATCACATTCAACATATGCAGCATATAATTTCTAACAGATAAGCATATTTACATAGTTACAGAGTGTGAAATAAAATGTAATTTAATTTTAAAGTGTAAGCATTTATTTATTGAAACGTCTTATATTTAACTGATGTCTGGAGCATAACCTTATTTCTATCAACATATACCAAGTTAATAACTAAATCAAAGTCATCCATGATATTAAATACCTAGAACTACCTTATAATTGTATCATATGAACTAAGTACAAATAACCATTTTCTATAAGGTATTACTCTAGTGTAAATATGATATGACAGATCATCATGCTTAAGGGCTAAATAATTTTTAATTTTTAAAATGTATATGATTATCACCTTATTGCAGAAAGGAATATTGCTGGATCAGATTATTAAAAACTTAGAAACTTCCCAATTTTCCCCATCAGTATCATCATCAATATTGATGATGATACTGATGGGGAAAATTGGGAAGTTTCTAGGTTTTTAAGAATCTGATCCAACAATATTCCTTTCTGCAATAAGGTGATAATCATATACATTTTAAAAATTAAAAATTATTTAGCCCTTAAGCATGATGATCTGTCATATCATATTTACACTAGAGTAATACCTTATAGAAAATGGTTATTTGTACTTAGTTCATATGATACAATTATAAGGTAGCTCTAGGTATTTAATATCATGGATGACTTTGATTTAGTTATTAACTTGGTATATGTTGATAGAAATAAGGTTATGCCCCAGACATCAGTTAAATATAAGACGTTTCAATAAATAAATTCTTACACTTTAAAATGAAATTACATTTTATTTCACACTCTGTAACTATGTAAATATGCTTATCTGTTAGAAATTATATGCTGCATATGTTGAATGTGATTGCCCTCCTTTTCTGATTCACCTGTACTATGATTTGCACCTGTAATGGGGGAGTGGTTAATACCTTTATTAAGGATGAGATTTCAGGTGTTGTTATAGGTCACTGAAGAAGTTACAACTATGAAATGCGTTTGACCTTGTTACCTTGCTGGCGTGTATGCCTTTTACGTGTATTTCTAAATAAAGGAGCTTTTTATTTTTAAGCCATTGGACTGGCGGTACGTTATTTACATTCACCCTATTTTCACAACCCTTATGTGTGCGAGGATTCAGCTGATCTAATACCTGAAGGATACTTAACTGAAGAACAATTAATAGAACAATCCTTTGCATCTATGCCAGAGGGACTATTTACAATTCAGTCTATTTATCCCTTCAGCTCAGAGGAAGGCATCTGTAAAATTGAAGAAGCCTCCCTGGTGTTTGATCAGCCGATCAAACAGCAAGAATACCCCAATACCCAGAGTAGTGGGGGCAATGTAAGTTATAATCAAGGGGACCTCACCTCTAGATTGGAAGAAGCCTATGAAATAGGACAGCCTGAAATCTTTCCAGGATTTCAGCAAATAGTCGAAGAGCAAATATCTTTAACTAATGGCTGTTCCAGTGATGATGAACGCCAACAGCTAAGAGAACTCCTGATGGAGTACAAGGATACTTTTGCTAGGGATTCTTATGACTGTGGGACTACAGACTTACACATTGCAAGAATCCAAACAGATCCCAATGCACCACCTGTCTTTGTCAAACAATACAGACTTCCTTTAGCCTCATATGATTCTCTTGCAGAAATCATAAGGAACCTAGAAGGAAGAGGTATTATCAGACAGGGGCACAGCTTTTATAACAATCCTATTCTAGATGTTCTTAAGCCCAATGGACAATGGCGTTTGTGTGCTGATTTAAGACAGCTAAACAAGTGAGTGTACATGTCTGGCTTGCCTGTACCATACATTCACCAGTGCCTAGCGCAGATGCAGGGATCTAAGATATTCACTGCCATTGATTGCGTGCAGGGATATTGGACCATAAAGGTACATGAGGAGGACCAGTATAAGCTGGCATTCTCATTCCAAAAGGTCCAGTATGCATTTCAGAGAGTTCCTTTTGGATACATAAATTCTGGACATGAATTTGCTGTATTCATGCATAAGGCTATGCCTGATGCACTGTAAAGGGGGCCTTATCTTATGTTGATGATGTTTTAATCAAAAGCACAGACTTTGAAAAACACATCACAGAACTTAAACACATCCTAAGCCAACTTAAAAGGGCAGGCGTCAAATTATCCCTACAAAAAGCTTAATTGTGCCGCACTCGTGTAAACTTCTTGGGACATGAAGTTACCACTGAAGAGCTAAATCCTCAAAAGAAAAAGGTGGAAACTATAGTAAATTCTAAAAACCCAACTAACTTAAAGGAATTGAGATCATTCCTGGGTATGACAAATTATTCTCGCAAATTCATAGATAATTATCCAGAATTAGCTAAACCACTACTACTTCTTCTAAAGAAGTATGTGAAATGGCACTGGAGTGAGACTCAAGAGACAGCTATCAGAGAGCTGAAGAGGAAACTCACTCAAGCACCTTGCTTAGCATACCCTGAAGGTGGTAAACCTTTCTTCTTAGAAACAGGTTACACAGATATAAGCATGAGTGCTGTTTTATACCAAAAGCAAGATAATTTAAGCAAAGTCATTGCTTATGCGAGCAAAACTCTATCCCCAGTAGAAATAAAATTTAGCAATTGCGAAAAAGCCCTCTTATCTACTGTATGGGCTCTACAAACTTTCCGCAGCTTTATACAGGGCAAGAAAATTATTGTAGAAACGGCCCACCAGCCTTTACTATATCTGCAAAGTGAGAGAATAAGATATGGGAACTTGTCTAATAGCCACATAACAGCGTGGACTCTTTCCCTACAAGGCTGGCCTTTAGAAATTTGCAACAAGCAGAATAAAAAGAATCCACTCGCACAGGGGCTTGCTGAGCTCCACGACTGTACTGCTAAGGATCCTGGGTAAGAATTATTAGAAGATGATTTCCTGGAGGAACAATTGCTTTCCCCATATAAAATATATAATGAGGACCATTGTCAAACATTACCTTGGGTATATGTTTATGGTTGTTCTTGCCATGCCACTATTGAAAATGATGGCAGACTAGTTGCTGGCATTGGTATAACTTAGGCAAGCAGATTCCCAAATATTTCTACAGGTTTCAACATTGGACTAAGATCCAGTCAAGCTGCAGAACTAACTGCTGTTCTAAAAACCATTGAGATGGCTATTGAACATGGTATTCATGAATTTGTGATCATCACTGACTCAAATTACGTGCACAACAGTTTTGTTGAATACCTGCCAACTTGGAAAAGAAATGGCATGCAGAAAAGTAACAACAAACTATTCAAGCATGGCAAGTTGTTCTGCGAGATTGATAATCTGGTGGTGTCCAATGATTTAACCATACACTGGAAAAAGACCAAGGGTCATTCCAGGGTTCTAGGTCCAGATAAGGAAGGCAATGATCTTGCGGATTCATTAGCCAAACAAGGAGCCATAACTGGAGAACTCCTTAATATCGACCATTTATTGTGGGCAATTCAGATAGAAGCCATTACCAGAAACCAGGCAAAACAACAGAGTAAGCCTAATTTGGTGCAATGGAGTCAGAATTATCCTAGTGAGGACCTGATCACAAGTCAAACAGAAGACCTCATTGTAGGCATCTTCTATAAACACATAGAAGATCCTGAAAGCAACCCCATCTGAAAAGATGATTGTATTGGCAAGGAAGATCTTAGAGTCTTAATGAAATCCAGGCCACAATTAAAATTACAGGATGACTTGCTAACTAGAACCTCCAAAACTGGCATCCAGCAAGTTCAGAGGTCTATTGTTTCAACATGCCCATGATGCTCCCACATCTGGCCATCGTGGCGCCAAATGAATGTATGAAATATTGCGTGATTACACCTTCTGGCCATACATGTTGAAAGATGTTCAAACCTACTGTCAAGGGTGTCTAATCTGTCCACAGTTCCAACCCACTGCACCAATGCATAGAGCGCCATTGCAGAAAAGGGGGATGGTAATGCCATGGTCAGATATACAAATTGATTTTATTGGTCCAGTAACAAGGTCATCAAGAGGTAACAAATACATGTTAACAGTGACATGCCTGTTCACTAAATGGGTAGAGTGCATCAGTGCACCTAACAATAATGCTGAAACATGCGCAGCATTGCTCATCAACCACGTATTTTCCAGATTTAGTTTACCCAAAAAAATCGAATCAGATCAGGGAACCCACTTCACTAGCGAAGTGATGACTCAAATGTAGAAAATACCAGGGGTTAAAAGAACGCTCCAAATTGCATATAGAGCTGCCTCAAGTGGTAGTGTAGAGCGTTACAACCAATCCATTGTGAAAATCCTCAAAAAGTTTGTGAGTGAAAGGGCAAAGACTGGGATGTAAAACTACCTCTAGTCCTAATGGCATTAAGAGCAACTCCAAGTAGTGGTACCAAGATGTCATCTTTTGAACTGATGACTGGTAGAAGAATGGTTCTACCTCAGCATCTACTGTACCGTACATCAGACCAGAACTTGATAAACGCTGCCAATATGCATCAATATGTGGAGAACCTAAGAAAGCATCTGCAATATGCCTTTGCATTTGCTCAAAGGAACTTAGAAAAGGCTGCAACTGCCACTAAAACCTATTATAATCTCAAAACGTCCAAAAAGGAATATGAAATAAATGATAAAGTTTATCTTTATAACTTTGGAAAAGATCAGGTTAAGGAGAAGAAGTTTCTTCCATCATGGAAGGGTCCTTTTGTCATTACTGACAAAATATCTCCAGTTGCCTATAAAATTAGGATACCTAAAAATGATACTTTTATGGACAAATGGGTCCATATTAATCAGTTGCGAGCGTGCCATCCTAGATCCCAACTATAAGTCATAGAGGGAGAATGAAATAGCATATCCCCAAATACATTAGACATATTGTAGTTTAAAGATGCCTAACTAATGAGCACAAGTGCTCAAAAATAATGGACTCTCTTCATAGAAGACTGTCTATGATGCATACTGTCAACATCCTCCAAATACCACTGACCTTAAGCAAATTTAAATACATGTGTCCTACATTTATTTAAAATTGGAAGGGGGATTTATGTCAAGGTATCTGTGAAGATTATTAAATAATATATGTATATATGTTATTTAATATTAATATATATATATATATATATATATATACGGCTGTCAGCACCAAATGATTCATTTATTTGTAAGACATTAAACGCTTTGGCTGACCACAGTTCAATCCTCCCCCAATCAATATGCAAAATTACAATGCATCCAGGTGAGGTCAAAGGGAAGACATGTGGCCTTATCAGCTCAGGCAGTCATTTCAAAGAAAGAACAAAGGCTTAGACTGCTGTATAGATAAGATCAGTGAACCATTTCAAAGTAATATTAACATGATGGAGCCTCAGAAGTGTATGCCCATATATGGGCTTCCTGCCCAAGATGAGCAATGAACTCACAGACCCCTGTGAAGTTATAGACAGTCCGTCTGTGAGAATGTTTGAAAATACAAACATCTTCAAGGAATTGTAGATTTTACCAACTAACTGTTAAATGATCCCCTGTGAGCTATGTACACATCTTACACAGCCATGTGTCCATGTGTGTTGAATCCACATCTATGCTGGCTAACATGAGACCATGTTTTGCAATTATACTCTTAAACTCATTGTTAAAATACAGCCTGTATGATTTTAAATACTACGTAGAAGTGAATATATATATATATATATATATATATATATATATATATATGTACATATATTCAGAATACATATTAAATATATGCCTCAGACTGTATATATATATATATATATATATATATATATATATATGAGATACAATTCAAATTTGTAATAGATTAAATAACAATTATAATAATCCCATTTTTGAAATATAACATATTTTTGTTTTTCTATCTTCCAGATGGGGCTAAAATATGCTAATACAGAATTCCAACATGGGTTGACCTAAGTCATATCATATGATTATGCACAAAATGTTTATGAAACTTTAAATACATCTCTTAAAATATAATAAGATTAATATATAGGAATTACTTTGATGTGATATGACTATAAAATATTGATGTTTGATATCAAATTGTAGGTTTTCTGTTATGCTAGATGAGATATGGATGCTGACAGGAAAGAATTATCAATGCAAGGAGTTATGGTGGTTTAAATGGTTATTTTATAAAGATATATTAAATTGTAATAGAAATAATTGAATGAAACTGTTTGTCTCTGTCTGCTGCCCCCGGTGTTGTGATGCGAGAATTACAGCCAAAAGATTTGACTGTTAACAAAGATGCATTGCCAGGGAAACAAATAAAGGGCTAATCCGATAAGACCTCCCAGGTGTCCAATGAGATGTTCAGTTTCGAAGGGCCTCCCAAACCAATTCACTAATGATGGTACAGAACAAAAAGGGGTGGGGTTATATCACATGATTTAACCCCAAGCATGGAGAAAAGAAAAAAAAACTTTGGCTGCTAAACTTTTGGCTGCTAGACTTTTGGCTGGTAACTGATAATTGCTGGAAGGCTGGTAACTGATAACTGCTGCGGGGACACAGTTACTCCAAGCAAATTGGGATACTTTTTCTTATCACATTGCAAAATTACTCCTTTTGTATTCTGAAGTGAATTGAACTGGAAGCTGAATATCGATTTGGTTATTTTTGGTAAAGTATAAGAGGTTGCTAAATATAAGTAATATTCAAATCAAAGGTATTTAGTAATTAAAATCAAATAGCAGGTCTAAAAGAACAAATTGTATTTTAACCTTGTATTTCATAGCCTATGTATTGTATAACTAATCATAAATGCCAAGTAGTTTATCTTTGTAAATATACAAATATATTTTAGAATTGTCTTAACTGTAGGTAATTAAGAACCATTTCAGCATAGATAAATTGGCATTTAAACTGACTGTTTACATTAAGAATATAAATACTTCTGGTGTTCTAATTAGAATTGTATTAGAATTATTTGTGGGTTAAATAACTTAATTGTACCAGTGTGAATGTTAGTGACTTATATCTTGGCCTCATTGTGGTATTTTAATGCAATTCAATTGTGAATAAATAAGGTAAATGTTTTTAATAATAATGTTTAATAATTTAAACATGTATAGTATTGATTCATATCTGGTTTTCTACAAATATATTTCAATGTGTCTATAAATTTTAACTAATATAAAGAATTTATGAATTTACATTAATTTTATTGTCTTGGTATATGCATTTTATTGGGGGTTTATTTTAAAGAATAATTATTCAATATATTGTGTTATAACCCAGCCATATACTGACATGACAACTTAGTATTTGTCATCTCCTGCAGACTTGGTTACAACCCAACAAGGCAAATCCTTAATTACCTTATAGTACAATTGTAAGCTCTCAGCTACTGAGGTCTCTTTATCAGACAGTCTCAGAAATCTAATTTTTCTGTATTTTGCAACACAAATGTATCTTTTTATATAGACTGTTACGATTTTATAAATTCCCACAATACACTTTTATGGGCGACAATTTGGTTAGGCCAAACAATATTATAGCTAATAACTCTGTGACATGATTATATATTGGAAGCAGGCTGCTAGTCATACTACTATTTACCAATCTTTAATTACTAAAAATGTTGAACAATGATGAATATGAGGTGAAAGTTAAATAAAAATACACTGCTGGTGACAAAAACTATGATAAAATGTGCAAGACTTTTTTTTAATCTAAAATAAACCAAATGAAAATGTCATGAACTATGATTGGACAGTTAAAGGGACAAGAAATCCATTTTTTTCTTTCATGATTCAGATAGAGAATACAATTTTAAATAACTCTTCATTTACTTCTCGTATCAAATTTGCTTCATTCTCTTGGTATCCTTGTTAAAGGAGCAGCAATGCACTACTGAGAGCTAGCTGAACATGTATGGTGAGCCAATGGCATGAGGCATGCATGTGCAGTCACTAATTAGTGTGTAGCTCCCATTGTGTATTGCTGCACCTGAGCCTACCTAGGTATGCTTTTCAACAAAGAGAACAATGCAAATTAGATAGTAGAGGCAAATTAGAAAGATGGTTAAAATTGCATGCTCTATTTGAATCATGACATTTTAATGTTAACTTTATTGTTCTTTTAATTATGGGGAACAAGGACAGAGATTTTTTTCTGAATAAAGCATGTAGCTTTAATAAATGCACTATTTTTATTAACATTTAATTGCATTCAAAAGTGTCTTTGGGAAGCACCTTGAATGGATGCAAAATTGGTAGCTGTGTGCAGGCTGTTGTTAATCTGCCACTTAGCAGTAGCTATAGGAGCATTCCACCCTTGAATTTAAAGGGACATAAAACAGTATGAACTAACACAAGTTTCTAAATATATAATGCAGCCAAAGCTTACCTGCAAAATGGTTTCTGTTTTAACCCCCATTAACCCCTTTAAGTCAGGCATAAGGCATAGTTTTGTTTGCAGCAAGCTACCCCGAGGCTATAGCTTCAGCAAAATGCACTTGTGCATGTGCACAGTAGGGGGCACAGTCACATGACACCTGACTAAAGCAGTGCACAGTATAATGCTGAAGTTTTCACAAAGCATGTGACATTACCCCATGGAAATGAGCAAGCCTCTTGGCAACAAACAATAGCAGTACCTGCTATCTCTCCTCAACCCCCCCTTACTTGCATAAGAATCTATCCTCACATGCACACTTTGTTTCATGATACCACAAGGTATGGAGTAGGACACTGATAAGGGGGGTGGAGCAGGCTACACTTGGCAACACTACAGTGTAAGTACATTTGGAGATTTTTTTTAATTTTATTTTTTTTTTACACTTTTTTTCACACACTGTTTTACCTCAGTTGACCCTTTTATAATATACACATAACTCAAAATGTTTTAAGGCACTTTAAGGTATTAAAATTCAGCAGATCGTACTGTTTTGATTGATGCTAAATTTTAAGGGGATCTGCAACCTCTGATCGATCCTGAGCTTTGAAGTCTGGTGGCCCTACAAGGAGATGCAGTGTAAGTGATTTCTTAATGTTACATACACTAACTTAACTAATCAAGTTATGGGGAGTGTGTACTACATAATCACAGATGTAAATTACAAACCTAGGAAATAAGGGGGTGCTCTCTATATATACAATAGTGAAAATAAATTGTGAACCATAAGTTTGTATAAGCAAATGCAATTATAGACAAATGAGTCACTAAACAGGCTTGGGCAATGCACTAATATAAAGTCCCAGGGAAATATTCCAATGGGAATAACAGTGTCGCGTCCGCTCTCCTCACAGGGTCAGTATAGCAATTCTGGAAAAATTCAGATAGAGGGGTGCCTCGTGTGTAGATTATCCAATGTATCTCACAGCAGATAGGATTATTATTTGCACACCATCAAAACAATATACAGTACAAAGATGATGTAGATCCTTATACTGATAGAGGTTGCTCAATCCATTCACAAATTCATACATGTTATAATTTTTTTGTTGTCAGGTTTCGACTACAACTATGATAACGGCCAAATAATGATTTTATTTTTCATTGTTAACAACTTTGTTTTTTATCTTTTTTATTGTAATGTATGTATATGATGGATATATGATATATGATCCCATATGTCGAGAATCAATTGTTATTAACAAATGGAAAATACAATTGTATATGAATTAAGCACACCCTAATTGGCAAACACCGGATTGGTTATTGTTGGGTTTAAAAAGCTCTGTAACAGTTGGTGCTTTATGCCTGATGAAAAGGCTGTTCACAAGCCGAGAAACGCTTTGCATGTAAAGGGGTTTTTATACATATATGCCCCCTGTCACGTGATACTTATGTTTTTAATTTGTTTTTAAATAAATACGTTTTAACTTAGCACATAGTGCTAGCACCTTTTGTTCTGAGCAAATCATTCCTTGGTTTGACACAGCACCTGTATTGGATACAGTCTAAAGATCTGGTCTGTTCCTGGCCCCAGGTGTGGGTGAGTTGATACACCCTGAGATATCAGCCTGTGACTACTAGCACATCAGGGTGCTCTTTCTAAATGTGAGTACCCTTGCTTAATTTATCTATTGCTGTGAGATACATTGGATAATCTACAAATGAGGTGCCCCTCTATATCTTTGATAATCACAGATATAACTGACTTGCTTGAGGAATACAAGATCCAGTGTTTGGCAGAGATAGAACAAACATTCCAATCAAAACGGTCTACTTATGTGGTAGAAATGGAGGCAATGCCACAAGCTGACTCTTCCCGACGCAGGAATAAAGGCAGTTAACGCAGTAATAGAACATCTGAAGATCAGATAACCATTTGTGCTGAGGGGTGATGAACTCATTTCTGATGAGATTACAGACTTCACTTACTATAGATTCGAGCTTCAAGTCTGCCGTAGCTGATGTTGAAATGGCTGATGGCATGGAACCAAACGTCTCTACAGGAGGTTACTGCAATGTGGCCATTATAACTCCCTTTTATAGTCCTGTTCTGCTTATATCTTATTATAGTATAGTACAAAATATACTTATTATATATTGCCCTTATAACTAAAGCATGACTACAGTGGAATTATGCAGCACCTCCATACTAGCAATATTATATAATCATATGAGAATGGTGTAATATATGTCTACTTTTTATTGACCCTTTAAATAAAACAAGTGCATATTTATGAAGCTGTAGAACATTCCATATTAAGAATATCCCAATGGCTCAGATGACCTCAGCCTATTTATTCCCCATATTATTCCCTGCATTTACATCTATTGCACAAAAAGATTAGACTCTCTAAGACAGCAAGATAACAGACCTTTATATTGTGCTCAACTTCCAAGTATGTAATACTAGTGCCAATACAATTTAGTTGGTGCCAGCAATTTATTTCTTTATGAAGCTGGCCTAATACTTCTTATTTCTTTTACATTACTTCTGGCTTTGTGAGTCTAAAGACATATTTTTATATGAAGCTTTTTCTGTATGCACCCTACAGGTTATAGTTTTGATTTACGTGTAAAAGCTTCCATATATGTATTAGACATTTCCCAGTCTAGATCTACTTGTATGCTTTATATTTATCATACAATATTTTATGTACAAAATATGCTTACTACTTGTTCACCCTATAAACAAATTACAACTATTGCATTAACATACCTCTTATACTCGCATCCTCCTATACTCTTCTGGGAATGGTGTCAATTTGACTTAGTTTAAAATGTCTGCATAGTTACAATATGGCTGATTTTTGTTCTCTCAATCGGATGATCTTACCATCTTTTTTTATGTTTTTTTTCACTGTGTTCAGCTCTCCTTTGAGTAATTTTATAGATAATATCATTTATTATCGCCCAGATGTAACACTTTTTATATTGTAATATTGATGAAATTAATAGTTTGTCTATTATTTTTGTTTTCAAGTTAATGTTTTCTGTCTTAACTTGAAGTTCGCATAGTTGTATTATTATTGTGTGTCCGAGGGCCCAAGACATTTATTTACATTATCAGAGCAATAAATTCCAAAAGTGGCCCAAAACTTCAATGATGTAACTATATTTTTTCTTAATAATTTTGAAAATTGAGGAAGTAGATTATAATTCTCAAAAGAGAATATTTGTGGACGTTTTCAAAGTATACTTTCTTTGCTGTTGTGAGCTATATGACGTTGTACACAAAAGATTATTTGCTTTCATACATCTTCTCTTCTCCTGATTGTGAGTCTTTTATTCTCAATTGTATTGAGTACAAAGACTGTAATGCCTTCTTTTATTTGCAGTATGTCTCATCTTTTTGATTGATATTTCTCTGAATATATTTGCAGGTCTCCATTTCCTGTATATAATCGGGGATGGAGTCACTGCAAACCGGGGAAAGAATTCACAATTTATTAGGGCAGAATTGGGTGGGAGTGGGTATAAGGGACACGGCCAATCTGTCCTTAACAAACTTGTTCATTTATAATGTTCTGGAGATTTTCCGGAGAGATATTGGACAATTCTACCAATCCATGATAATCCAGTAAAATGTCGGGTGTTTGGAAGCTCTTTCTTCATAAATGCATCTAGAGGTCTAGAGGGGGCATGATAGTCAACAGTTTACTTAGTTCCATCTAAAAGAGAATGTTCCAGTATGCTATGGGGTTAAACACATAGTTAAAGTCTGCTCCAAAGCAGAAGTGCACTACTGGGATCTTGATGAACAAATCTGATGAGACAATGACAGGAGACAAATGTATGTAGCCACCAATAACCTGCTAATTCCCAGTAGTGCATTACAGCTCCTGAGCTAATCTAGCTATGCTTTTCACCATTTTTTTATTTTATGTCCCTTTAATTGATGATATTATTTATTTAAAGGGACATGAAACCCAAATTTTTTCTTTCATGATTTAGGTAGAACATACAATTTTAAACAACTTTCCAGGTTACTTCTATTATCTAATTTGTTTCCTTTTCTTTGTTGTAGGAGCAGCAATGCACTACTGGTTGCTAACCAAACACATGGGTAAGCCAATGACAATCGGTATATATATATATAAAGCCACCAATCAGCAGCTAGAACCTAGGTTCTCTGCTGCTCCTGGGCTTTCCTAGATAAACCTTTCAGCAAAAGATAACAAGAGAAGGAAGCAAATTAAATAATAGAAGTAAATGGGAAAGTTGTTTAAAATTGTATGCTCTGTCTAAATCATAAATGTCTAATTATGACTTTACTGTCCCTTTAATATTTTTCTAAACTTTTGCTAATTTTTTTGAGAATGAGTTGATCCAGGTGCGTTTGGAATCTTGTGTTAACAATATTTTCATTAAAGGGCCAGTAAACCTAAAAAATAATGTTATATAATTGCTGCACATAGTGCAGAATTATATAACATTATATTAGCAGCAGCTTTATACAACCTAATATTCCCTGTAAAGCGGGAGCGAGCTGCACTGAGTATAATGGCGCGGTCGGGCCGGGCTGTGACTAGACAGCTGGCCAGATGCGCTCTGTGATAAAAACATACCCGCTCAGAAGAGTACAGAGAGCGGGTCTGAAAAACAGTCTTTTTTTATAAAAATTCACAGGGAATATTAGGTTGTATAAAGCTGCTGCTAATATAATGTTATATAATTCTGCACTATGTGCAGAATTATATAACATTATTTTTTAGGTTTACTGGCCCTTTAATTCTTACACTTAAACTTATATAAAGACGAAATTTGAATGATAGTGTAATTGAGCTGTCAACTGGATATTTATAAAGATTGATGATGTTGATTCTTTTAGATTTGCAAATCGACACAAATGTTGACAAATGACAATCTTAGATTATTTGAATACATTTATTATTTATGCAGATCTTTTGCGATTCAGTGTTTACATAATATGCAAACATACATAAACATTTATTGTAGTGTGCCTTTAAAAAATAAACTGGTAAACTAAAAACTGTTATTATCCAACTATAATATGTACATGTCAAATGCGCCAAACATTCCTGATTTCATCCAAATAAAGAGGCTGAGAAGATGCAATTTTGATAAACTGTAACTCAATATAAAACCCATTTTTTTTTAAAGGTTTAATAATTTTAATAAGGGGTAAAGTAAATAAAGTGGTCATTAAGACGTTTTGCTGTGCGGACTGGTTTTCTTTTTTTTGGTATAGAACACAGAAATACAAGAAGAGTTTACTTAATGTAGCAGAGCCAGGAGCAGTTTGCAGAAATCTCCAGATGTATCAGATTTGATAGCATCAGCTAAGCTCTTCTGAAACAATTGCTGGTACCGTTCCTTGATTGTCTCAAGATCAATCTGTTAGGAAAACAAAAATATGTTAATAGATAAAATATGTTGAGATTTTCAGCTATCCTGATTAGCTCTGCACTTACACATTTGTCAATATATACTCTGTACAACCAGAAACCAATATATCATTTATGACTGTCACTTTCCAAAAGTAACATAGTAACATAGTAGATGAGGTCATTATTATTATTATCATTTATTTGTATAGTGCCGCCAAATTCTGTAGCGCTGGGTACAATGATAGGGGTATACAATGACAAGGATTTGTGATAAAATACAAAACATAATAAAACTAAACAAAATAGTACAGGAGGAAGAGGGCCCTGCTCCTGAGAGCTCACAGTCTACAGGTTTAGGGTGCAGAGACATAAGGTTGGGGTAGCTTGTCATCGGTTGTAGTTGCAGCAGTGAGTCAGGCAGTTCATGTATTAGTTTGGTTCGGATGAGGGATGGAGGAGAGATGGTAAGCCTCTCTGAATAGGTGGGTTTTCAAGGAGCGTCTGAAGCTATACAAGGTTGGAGACAGTCTTATGGACCATGGTAGAGAGTTCCAGAGGACAGGAGCATCACATGCAAAGTCTTGGAGGCGGGAGTGGGACGTAGAGATAATAGGAGTGGAGAGACGTAGGTCAGAGGTTGATCGAAGATGATGGGATAGGGAATATTTCACGATGAGAGAGGAAATATAGTTGGGAGTTAGGCAGTTAGAAATCTGGTTGAGTAAAGAGGGAGAGATATCAGGAGAGGAAAGATAGATTTGGGTTTGAGAGATATGAGGCAAACCAGGGGAGGGCTGTGTCTCGGATGCCAAATGAATGTAGTATTTTTAGGAGGAGAGGATGGTCGACTGTGTCAAAAGCAGCGGATAGGTCAAGAAGAATTAGTAAGGAGTAGTGGCCTTTTGCTTTAGCTGATAACAGGTAATTTGTTATTTTAGCAAGAGCAGTTTCTGTTGAGTGTTTTGGGCGGAAACCAGATTGTAGTGGATCAAGTAAGGAGTTAGTTGTGAGAAATTGAGTTAGCCGATTATAGACCAATCGTTCCAATAATTTTGAAGCAAAGGGAAGTAAGGAGACCGGTCGATAGAAGGCGTGGAGGGGTCAAGCGAGGGCTTTTTTAGGATTGGTATGATTGACGCATGCTTGAATGTATCCTGAAATGTGCCAGCGGGGAGAGATTAGTTAAAGAGATGAGTTAAGGTAGGGGTTAATGAAGCAGAGAGAGAGGGAAGAAGTCATGAAGGAATAGGGTCAAGTGAGCAGGTTGTGAGATGAGCCAAGGATAAGAGTACAGAGACTTCTAGCTCTGTTACAGGAGGGAAATAGCATAGAGCTTTGTTAATAGAAGGGGTGGGTAGGATTGCTGAGTCTGAGGGGTGTGAGGTGCAGATATCTTTTCTAACGGTGTCAATTTTATTTTTGAAGTGATCAGCAATAATCTGAACAGTGAGGCTGGTAGTGGGTGGGGGTGCAGGCAGATGTAGAAGGGAGTTAAAGGTTGAGAACAGCTTTCTGGGGTTGGATGTGTGATATGACACAATGGAGGAAAAATAGACTTGTTTGGCTAGGCTTAGCGCAGAGTTGTAGGACTTAAGGATGAATTTATAATGCCGGAAATCAGCACAGGTGCGTGATTTCCTCCACTGGCGTTCAGCAGCCCATGAACATCGCTGAAGATATCTGGTCTGTTTGGTGTGCCACGGTTGCCATCGAATGATTGATGTACGGCGAACAGTGGAGGGTGCTGCTTTGTCAAGTGTTGATTTTAGTGCCGAATTATACTGTAAAGCCACCAGGTTTGGGCAAGAGAGGGATGAAATGTCAGAGAGCAGGGGATTCAGTTGAGTGGAAAAGTCTGTGAGATCCAAGTCATTTAAATTTCTGTAAGGTAGCAGTTTCTTGGGGGCTTGCAAAGATGTAGCAGGTAGAGTAAGAGAGAAAGTTAGTAGATGGTGGTCAGAGAGAGGAAAGGGGAAGTTAAGGAAGTTGGAAAGGCACAGAGATTAGTGAAGACCAGGTCTATGGAGTTGCCTTCACAGTGGGTTAGAGATGTTGTCCACTGGGACCGGCTAAAAGAGGTGGTAAGGGATAGAAGTTTAGAGGCAGCAGGCATGTTAGGATTATCAACGGGTATGTTGAAGTCCCCAAAGATGAGAGAAGGAATATTACAAGAGAGAAAATGTGGAAGCCAGGCTTCAAACTGGTCCAGAAATTGTGATGCTGGGCCAGGGGGCTGATAGATAATGGCCAAATGAGAAGGAAAGAGGGGGGGAAGGAATGCAGTGAAAGGTATTGTGTGGAGAGAGGAGAATTCCTACTCCCCCTCCTTGTTTGTCTCCTGGCCTGGGAGTGTGACTGAAGTGCAGGCTGCCATAGGACAGAGAGGCTACAGCAGTTGTGTTAAGAGGAGGAAAACCAAGTTTCAGTGAGGGCTAACAGATTAAGTGAACGTGAAATGAGGTTGAAAAACCATTGAGTTCAACCTATACAAATGTAATATACTTTCAAAAAAGCTCCAGTTGAACTTAAATTAATCCCATTCAAATGTGGCTCATTTAACGCAAGCAATCATATCCCTGAATTCTGTTTCTAGTCAAAAATGTATCCAAACCATTTTTAAATGTATCTAAGCTATTGGCATTCACTACCTCCTTTGGTAATGAGTTCCACAATTTATTGCTGTTACAGTGAAAAATATTTCCATTGCAGGAGATTAAATCTCCAGCCTTAAATTGTAACCCCTTGTCACAAACAATTTTCTTGGAATAAATAGAGCTTCTGCCATCTCTGTATAAGGGCCTTGAATATATATAAAGTAATCATGTCACCTCTCAAACAACTTTTTTCTAAAGAAAACAGACCTAGTTTGGCTAAACTCTCCTCATAGCTTAAATTCTCCTTTCCCCTTATTAGCTTTGTGGCCCTTCTCTGAACTTTTTCTAGGTCTGCAATGTCTTTTTTTTTTTAGATCGGTCCCCAGAACTGCAATCCATACTCAAGGTGAGGTCTTACCAGGGATTTATATAGTGACTACACTGCAAATATTCTTTATTTTCTGCTGAAGATGATTCTGGTGCCATCATTCAATTTAGAAGTGTGTGGTTATTGTCAAAATTAGAACATGCATACATTTCAGTTTTAAATACAAGCATTTTTGCAATATACTTCCATTAAAAGTTATTTATTTTTGCTGTTATAATATGATGGCCTGTGCAGCAGAACTAAACACTATACTTTCTCAACGTCAACAGTGGCTTGTATGACAAAAATTAAGTCTTTACAGACACTGCACACCTGACTAAATAGCTCTCTGACCAGGCATGGTGTCTGAATGCATGGGCTCTCACAGCATATGTGCATATGCAACTGATAATCACTTTTACTGGAACCATTTTTGATCATTGAAGTATATTGTAAAAGTGCTTCTTTTTAATATTGAAAGGCACTCATGCACATTTCAATTTTGACCTTTCTATCCCTTTAATAAAACAGCTAAATGCAATTAAAGGGACATTAAATCGATCCATTAGCAGCAATGCATCACTTACTTTAGTGTCCTTTGAATGATACAGTCCGGGGAAATGTTTAAGAATGCTTGTTTGAAATGTAATGGAACCTGTTATTTTTTTCATAGTCTGCTGGAGCTAAAAACGAGAGGCCGTAGTGTTCATGCCATTATTGTGATAGTGCTCAAGGCCAACACTGGAGTCCTCTTATTATTTCGTTTGTCGTGTTTTTGTTTAAAAACACAATGGGATATTTATTTTAGATTTCTTATTGTTGAAAGAGCATGGGGGCTGCTATGCTTGTCAGATCATGCGCAAAAGCAAATGTACCACAAAATTTGTAATAAAGTTTCAAACCATTTTTTTTTAAATTAAGTTGCAAAAATGATTCTCAATTAATTTGAAATATTCTTCTTTGTATTGCAAAAAATCACTTTCTATCCTTTTGATCATTTATTGCTGTAAAATCAGCATTTATTTGCCCATTTATTTTAAGTAATGTTGTAATATTAATGTTGTAATATAGAGGCGCATTTATAAAGCTCCGGATGAAGCTTAAGGGCCCGTGTTTCTGGCGAGTCTTCAGTCTAAAGACCGCTGCTCCATAACCCGGTCCGCCTGCTCTGATGAGGCGGACAGGAATCGACACAATTCAACCCGATCGAGTATGATCGGGTTGATTGACACCTCCCTGCTGGCGGCCCATTGGCTGCGAGTCTGCAGGGGGCGGCGTTGCACCAGCAGCTCTTGTGATCTGCTGGTGCAATGCTGAATACGGAGAGCGTATTGCTCTCCGCATTCAGCGATGTCTGACTGAACTGATCCGCACTGTCGGATCAGGTCCGACAGACATTTCATAAATTGGCCTCATACAATGGATATTTATTTTGCTTGCTGTTTCTTTTCCTTTAAACATAGCACCTATATCATGCCCCCCTAGGGAAGCCAAAAATCTAATTCTGTAATGTACAAACGGCCTGAACCAGCTACATACCTTTTGTCTCTTGGATATGGGCAATTAGTACTAATTGGGTTCAAATCTATTGTATATCAGGCAATCAGGGAGCAGAATATCGGCTCCAGCCTCTCGACAGCAAGAGCAAAATATATCATCTGTGTATATTACAATGTTTCCTTTAATTAAATAATATGAGGGGAGATCAGTTTTGAGATTATTATCCTTTAAACTCTTGGTGGTATAGTTTTTACTGTTTTACCGCATTAACATAAATTCTTTCAGCTACTTCCATGTACATTTCTGCTCCGTTATGTTTAACAGTGAGAATGTGATGGATTTATCAGATAATGTTCTTGTTTATAAAGCAGCGTTTCCAAGTCTCTGCTTTTTGTAAAGAGAGGCAAAGATTTTTGCTTACAATTTTTTTTTTTTACATTGCTGGCTGCTGTATGCAAAAGAAAGACGGCTAAATCAAATACATCTGTCTTGCATCAAAAGCTATTGAAATGAATTCAATGGAGATGTTGCTCGCTTACCTTGTTAACTTGGTTAATGCTAAACAGGCCTGCAGCCCTTTATTGCTTATTTGTGAATTATTTAAAGGGGCATTGTGACAGAAAATAAAATGGTCTTATTGGTTAGGACATTTTATTTTAACATTAACGTCCATTGCAAACTATGGGCTTGTGCAGAGGGTACCGCCTCGCAATCCTCAAATACCCTTAAATAGGGCAGTATGTATTGAACCCCCCATAATTGACAGCTACATCCATATGAGATTCCTAATTAGCTCAAAGGTCTTATTCTAAGGTCTTTTTCTCTTGTTCTAAGATCTATTATAAAATACTAGACACTTAAATGTCCCGTTTTTTAAAGTACCCTGAGGGGCCTATTTATCATGATGTGAGCGGACATGATCCGATATTGAGGATCATGTCCGCTGCACATCGATAAATGCCGACAACATATGCTGTCAGCATTTATCATTGCACCAGCAGTTCTGTTAAACTGCTGGTGCAATACCGCCCCATGCAGATTTGCATCGTTCGGAGCTGGATAATTCGGCCCCTAAATGTCAGTTAAATTTTAAATGGCTCATATGCAGCTAAGACCCCGAATGAAGTATCACTGGGGTAAAATCAATGCTCTGAGGTTTTTTACTGGAAACCATGGAGGAATAAAACCACTGATCTGTGTGTGCAGCAAAAAGGTTTAAATCATTGATTTGTGTGCTACTGCTGTGCAAAATATGTATGTTGTGTTCAAGGGTGGGCTTAAGTTAGATCTTTGGGAAGGGGCCATTGTTATATATAATATATAATAATAATTTGCGATTTATATAGCGCTTTTCTCCCTGTGAGACTCAAAGCACTTTACAAATATACTGTACCAACATAAGACATAAAAGTTAGGAGTTTCTGAAGGTCAGATAAGCGGACTGAATGCCTGATGGAAGAGGTGGGTCTTTAGCTTTTTTTTTAAAAGTCTGTAAGGATGGTGCCTCTCTGATTGCGCATGGTAAAGAGTTCCAGAAAGTAGGGGCAGCGTGGCAGAATGCTCTGGAGCCTGAGTTTGTCCTTATTCTTGGCACTGAGAGGAGGGATGTGTTGGCTGACCTAAGTGAACGGGATGGGATGTAGGGTGTCAGGAGCTCTTTCAGGCACTGTGGGCCTTGGTTGTTTAAGGCTTTTAAGGTCAGCAGGCCAATTTTAAAATATGTTCGCCATTTAATTGTAAGTCAATGCAGGGAGTGGAGAACAGGTGTTATGTAGGAGCTACCTCCAGTGCCCAGTCATCCATAGGTTTTCCAGTATTTTGCAGTGGCAACCCTAGATAAACCCTTGCATTGGGGTTAAAGACATACCTTGAGACACTATTTTTAATTAGTATTTACCTTTACTTAAATTTTGTAATAATAAACAGTCAATCAAGAGAAATGACAGTTACATTAATGTGTTTAGTGCCATGGTATACGTCCATATCAGGATTAGCCAAAAGGCACTGTTTCTATAGAAACATGAAAGCATTTGAAATGCTTAAGATAAGTGGCTTATTGCAAGTTTTTTAGCTGAGTGGAATGGCTTTGAATTTGAAAACCTTGAAAAGAGGAATTCTGACATTAAAATAGGGCATACATTTGTAATAAAAAAAACTTACCTCAGCTCTGGTCACAAGAATGCGTATTAATGAAGCCTCATTAGTCCCTGCTCCTTTCATGGCTTTGTTCAGTTTCTCAGCAAAGTAGCCCTGACAGTCCTTTGTGACTCTTACTGTAGAAACATTCAAGAGGTTACAATATTGGTAAGGAAAACTGCTATACACTTAGCATAGATAGTTGCAAAATTCCATAAAAAATAACTACTCAAAACATTCTCCATTAATAGTGCATAGACCGGGACTTCTACAGAGGGGGCATGGTGCTCCCACTGGCTTTTACACATCTGGAGTCAGAGTCTTGTGTATAGGCAGCATAAAAGACCTCAGATCGGCCTCTTGCAACCTAGAAAGGCATATTTTGCATAATTTAAATGTGGAGAATCTCTTTTTCACATCAGGAGTCATCTCACCTATTGTAGATGTGCAAATGGGAGCCCATTACACAAACAGTTTAGAGTATAAGTATGAGGGCACTATTAGACAATTAATTAGCTTCAATAAAACCGTTTGTGAAATTAATATCAGGCTTAATAAAATTGCCACAAACAATACAGCTCGATAATAGTGCGATTCATAAAAATTTGTACGAAGCACTCATCACAGCAATTTCCGTTTCATTATAATTAACAGAGCTGCATCTATCTCACAACCAAGTACTATTTAACACGTAAAACTACTTCCACAAAAATGGCTACTGGCATCACAAAAAATGCTTTCAAGACATTACAGAACAGACAACACAGAAAAAATACAGAAAAAAAAAATATCCAAGGAAAGTCAGTCCAGACTCTTAATAAATAAAAAACGATACTTTATTTTAAATCCATTAAAATAAAAACAGCAACAGGCTGTAAATGAGGAAGGAAGAAAATCAGGACAGAATAGTCTGACCGCTTTTGGTCATATTGACCGTAATCATAGACTTAAATCTCACACTCATGTATGTTACTATTTAAACAGATTAAAAGCAATCTTATTGGATGATACCAACAAGTGTCCTAATTAACCCTAGATGTACAGATATGACTTGAATGAACAAGGTTATCCTAAAGAGTACCTTCAGGGGGAGCACAGGATGTAACGAATTGGGACGAAAGTAATATAATGCAATATAACAGGCGACCGAGTAAACAATGAACATAATACTTAAAGGGACAGTTTATTCGAAATATGTATCCCCTTAAATTTGTTCCTAATGATCCACTTTACCTGCTGGAGTGTATTAAAATTGTTTACAAGTATTTCCATTACCCTTATATTGGCATTTGAAATAGTTTATTTAGCCTGTGGTATACCCACCCACCCTGAAACTTTTAGGCCTCAAGGCCAAGCTGTGTTAACACACCAAGCAGAATAAATTACACACCCAGTTATAGAAGAGATAAGATAATAAAATGTTAATTTTCCATTGTTCTCCAAGTATTGGTGATTGGTTTATGGACAGATAAGATAAAGAAGCAGTTATATGTACACAATGTGATAAAGTAATGAGATCTGATTATACCTACAAGCTCAACCCATTTTATTAGGTTGTGGCTTCAAAACACAAAATCAGCTAATTCATATACACAAATAAGCCTTAAAAGGCAAATCTCATACATTTTATACCCTGCAGCTGGTAAAAAAGTAATTGGAACACATTAAGGGAAAAACTATTTTATAGTATACTGTTCATTTAACTCAGGGTACCCATGTATGTAGACATATACACATAAAAGTCTGAATATATCTAGACCCACTCTCAAATATATTGCGAAAACCAATCTTAAGTAAATACACATATACTGTATATATATATATATATATATATATATATATATATATATATATATATATAAATGTATATATGTATATATGCATGGGAACACGCACATCAGATATCTATAGTGCAGCTTATCCTAAATATAGCAAAACTCAAAATGGCAATAAACTGAAGTATATAGCCACTCAGGAATCAATATAAAGAGAAAAAGAAGCACAGTAGTACTATGCACAGATTAAGAGTGTATAATGCAATACAATGTATACATATACATATATTACCCTCAACACACAGTATGTAAAATGGGAGAACCTATTATTGGTCGTAATATCCCACTTGCATAAAATGTAAAACACTTCATTGTGTGATGCAGTATGTATCTGTACATAGTATACAATGTATGATCAAATGTGCACAACGAAAACTACAATTTAACATGACATATTAAAATGATCAGTATAATGCGTTAAACATTAATTCCCTGTAAACTCAAACTATCAAAAAAGTATAGATAAATGAGTACTAAGGAATATACATTAACATATTAACATATTGCCAGAAGTATGCACTGCATATTAGACATGTGCGTTTTGTTTCGTTCCGAATCAAAATTCGGACGATTTCGCCAAATTCGGAGATTCGATTTGATTTGAATTTCCGAATTACCATAGAAACTAAATTAAAGTAATCTGAATGTATTTGTAACAAATAAATCCGAATTAGTTTGGATTTATTCATTACATTCAAATTTCCATGGACTAATCACAATTCAGTATAAAAATTAAATTTAGTGAGATTTAGTGAGATAGAACAGTGAAATTATTCCATTTGTGCAACGTGGAACCATCTGAATCAACATAACACATACCGAACTTCCAAATTTACGAATCGAATCCGAAACGAATACATCCAAATTTATTTGAATCTGAAAGGAATACATTAGAATGTATCCGAATTTGAATCGATCCGAAACTAAATAAAAAAAAATCCAAATCAGTCCGAAACTAACCTAAACTAATTTTTCTGCTGTGCACATGTCTACTGCTTATTCATTTAGGCGTCTAGTCTATATCGGACAGTATGATATGAACAACCTGTATTAATGTATTGATAACGGATATTATTGTTATAGAAGGACAAATAGGATAATACGTACATGTAGGTGGTAGCATATTCATTATCGTGTAAACAGCATCTATATATATATATATATATATATATATATATATATATACAGTATATATATATTTATGTAGCTATTTGTCAGTCACTAGAATTTGAAACTTATTGCCTCCTCTCGGTGGCCTTGCTATTAATTTAAACGCTTGCCCCCTAAATGTACTTGTATTACCCTCATGGACTTCAATGAAATGTTGGGAAAGAGCCGAGCATGCTCTTTCTCCAGCTATATATGATAGATGTTCTCTTATCCGTTTGCCCACTTCTCTAGTTGTTCTACCAATATATTGGCGAGAGCAAGATGTGCATGCAATGAGGTAGATAATGAATTTACTCTTACAATTAATACAGCCCCTAGTAACATAGGATTCGGGGGGGGGGTTTAGGGAATAGAATGTATCCGTAACATGTACATGGTCACAGGACTTGCAAGAGTTTTTCCCACACCTGAATGTACCTTTGAATCGCATCCAGGAGCTGCCTGATCTATCTTCCTTCAGAAGACTGGGTGACAGAATATTGCCCAGTAATGAGTTCTTTTTATACACAAACCCTTTTGTATTGTGTCCCTAAGTTGTTTATCTCCCATTAAAATAGGTAGGTTTTTCTTGACAATATTGCACACTTGCTCGTATTGGTTCGAGAAAGTAGTGACAAATAAGGGTTTGTCAGTGTCACTAAAAGAGTGTTCTAAACCTTTCTTAATTGTATTTTTGTTCTTTGAGAATTTACTATCTAGGAGGTCATTATGTGATACACATATCCATTGGCAGGTCCATAGACGTGGAGCCGCTCCCAACACCCCATGAAGAGGTTGGCATATGAGGGGGCAAACTTGGCCCCCATAGCGGTCCCACGTCTCTGGAGGTAGAATTTACAGGAGAAGGTGAAAAAATTGTGCTCAAGTAAAAATCTGATAACTCTAATCAGAAAACCCCTAACGGTTAAGGACAAATTTGTATACAGATCCAAAAAGAATTCCACTGCCTCTAGGCCAAAAGTGTGAGGGATTGAGGAATAAAATGAGACAACATCAACTGTCATCCAACTGTATCCATCGTCCCACAAAACATCTTCCATTTTTTATAAAGTATGTGTGATATCCCTAAGGTAGCTGGGGAGTCTACTCACCAGGGGCTGTAGAAATTGATCCACCCAGTTTGAGAGAGGTTCAAGGAGAGAACCTATACCCACAACTATAGGTCTCCCCTTGACATTGTCCAGACCCTTGTGCACCTTTGGAAGATGGTGAAAGATGGGTACAATCGGGTTATCGACCAATAGATATTTAATTGTTTTCTGATTGATTACACCCATCTCTACACCATCATCCACAAGGTGTTTAAGTTGAATTTTATAATTCTCAGTTGGATCCCTTTGAAGCTAATCTTTTATTTTTCATCTGCTAAAGGGACATCAAATTTGGAGCAATACTTTGCTTGTCCCCTTGCTTTGTAATGAGAGACAAAGATGTAACATAATCCATAAGTAGGGTAACATCTCCCTAGTTTACTTTTATTATCTAATATGCTTCATTGTCTTGCAGCATTGAACATAACCTTTCTGTGTTTTCAGACTCCCATTGATTCCTATGGAATTTGCGGCCTTAAGGGTGGTGGTTTGAACAAATGGTACACTGCGTCAGAATAGACGTGAGCGTACCTGTTGAATGTTTAATAAATATGGCAAGAGGGTCAAATAGAGTTGAATGTGACGGCAGATGATCAGTACTCCGCTCGAATAACACAAGCATCAATCTGCGTCGGATTGATATAGCGGGAGCGTACATTACGTCACACATTTTAACATTTGATGATCTTGACGCTTTGTTAACTACAGCGGATCACCTTTGTGTCTAATTTGAAGTGAGATTCCAGCGTATTATCAGTTGAAGCATTGATAAATCGGCCCCCAAGTGTAAGAATTAAATCTGATAACAAAAGTACATTGAAAAACATTGAAACTACATGCTCTTTCTGAACCATAGACGTGTCATTTTTACTTTACCGTCCTTTTAAAATAAAGATAAGAATAGGCAGTTGTAACATAGTGCTGTGGTCAATTTTTTTAGCAACCTCAAATTTGATGTTCATTAGTTACACCTGAGTTGAAGAAGAGCTAGCATTGAAACTAACACAAAATATATGTCTGTGTACAACTGGTCCCCAGGGATCTATTGCTCCCTGACAGATGCGTAAAAGAGTAGTTCTAGTATACACATAAACATATACTTTAGAAAACACAAAAACTTGTAATATATTTTAAAATTCCCTCTTTCAGATGAAACAAAGAGCAATTGTTCACTTCGTACCCATATAATACATAGGGCCCCATTTATCAATGCCTGGACGAACAAGGTTCGCTTCTGCAAACCTGTCCACCCAGGATCGCAGCCAGCAGTACGCTGCCCGCAATTAACATTGCACAAGCAGCTGCATCTGTAATGCCGCCCCCTGCTCATGCTAGGTCAATGGGCAGGGGCTGCCAATCACCCCGGGCGAACGTTTCCGGTGTGAGGCGTACAGGTTAGGAAGCAGCGGTCTGATGACAGCTGCTTTATAACTATGGGCTGCAGGATTACTCATGGCAGCCTCCAAAGTCGCATATGCAGCTTGATAAAATGGAGCCCTTATAATAGAGTAGATTCAAAACCCCAACATTTCTTCTTAAATACATCACCTGCTAAATCAATTAACTTATTCTTCCAACCTTCACCAACTATTACATGCCATTTACAAAAATTTTTTGCAGATTTTATTGTGGAATATAATGGGCTAGATTACGAGTAGTGTGCTAACTGTTGCACGCAATTGGTAAGGGGTTTATCGCGGGTCTTTGCATGCTTCGAAAGTAGCGCTCGTATTACGAGTTGAAAGTAAACACGTTCTCTTGAGTGCAATTGAATTTAATGCGCATCAGGTAAGCGTGATTTCAGAGCTCTGGTTAACTGTGAGACAAAAATGTTGCACAAAAAACATAAAAAATACATTGTTCAATACAGTTACACTCATAATAACATGGTCTGATAACAATTATTATTTAAAAAATTGCATAAAAAAGTTATAAGGGCTCACAGATATGAGGTCTCAGGTGTTAGAGGAAAAAAGGCAGGCAAAGGGCTTTAATATAGAGATACATACATACACATGTCTAAATACAGTATGTATATATATATATATATATATATATATATGTGTGTGTGTGTGTGTGTTTGTGTACATATGTATTTATATAATGTGTATATATATGTATTTACAGATATATATACTGTATATATGTGTGTGTGTGTACATATGTATTTATATGATGTGTATATATGTATTTACAGATATATATACTGTATATATATATATATATATATATATATATAAACACAAAAATACACACACACATATATATATATATATATATATATATATATAAATCATATTTATACAATATTCAAATTTACTACAGTGTTTAATTATGTATTTGCATTAAATAGTCTACATCCCAATGTTCTTCACATAGGGAAATAGAACAGAATTATTTATTCGCCAAGTATAAAATAACAAAATTATAAATAGAATTGTTCATGGTGCAAAGGTATCAGATGACAATGAACAAACAAATACAATCAGCAAAGTAAAAATATAACCATCAAATATATTCAGAAAGAGTGACTAAAATACAGGGAGTGCAGAATTATTAGGCAAGTTGTATTTTTGAGGATTAATTTTATTATTGAACAACAACCATGTTCTCAATGAACCCAAAAAACTCATTAATATCAAAGCTGAATAGTTTTGGAAGTAGTTTTTAGTTTGTTTTGAGTTATAGCTATTTTAGGGGGATATCTGTGTGTGCAGGTGACTATTACTGTGCATAATTATTAGGCAACTTAACAAAAAACAAATATATACCCATTTCAATTATTTATTTTTACCAGTGAAACCAATATAACATCTCAACATACACAAATATACATTTCTGACATTCAAAAACAAAACAAAAACAAATCAGTGACCAATATAGCCACCTTTCTTTGCAAGGACACTCAAAAGCCTGCCATCCATGGATTCTGTCAGTGTTTTGATCTGTTCACCATCAACATTGCGTGCAGCAGCAACCACAGCCTCCCAGACACTGTTCAGAGAGGTGTACTGTTTTCCCTCCTTGTAAATCTCACATTTGATGATGGACCACAGGTTCTCAATGGGGTTCAGATCAGGTGAACAAGGAGGCCATGTCATTAGATTTTCTTCTTTTATACCCTTTCTTGCCAGCCACGCTGTGGAGTACTTGGATGCGTGTGATGGAGCATTGTCCTGCGTGAAAATCATGTTTTTCTTGAAGGATGCAGACTTCTTCCTGTACCACTGCTTGAAGAAGGTGTCTTCCAGAAACTGGCAGTAGGACTGGGAGTTGAGCTTGACTCCATCCTCAACCCGAAAAGGCCCCACAAGCTCATCTTTGATGATACTAGCCCAAACCAGTACTCCACCTTGCTGGCGTCTGAGTCGGACTGGAGCTCTCTGCCCTTTACCAATCCAGCCACGGGCCCATCCATCTGGCCCATCAAGACTCACTCTCATTTCATCAGTCCATAAAACCTTAGAAAAATCAGTCTTGAGATATTTCTTGGCCCAGTCTTGACGTTTCAGCTTGTGTGTCTTGTTCAGTGGTGGTCGTCTTTCAGCCTTTCTTACCTTGGCCATGTCTCTGAGTATTGCACACCTTGTGCTTTTGGGCACTCCAGTGATGTTGCAGCTCTGAAATATGGCCAAACTGGTGGCAAGTGGCATCTTGGCAGCTGCACGCTTGACTTTTCTCAGTTCATGGGCAGTTATTTTGCGCCTTGGTTTTTCCACACGCTTCTTGCGACCCTGTTGACTATTTTGAATGAAACGCTTGATTGTTCGATGATCACGCTTCAGAAGCTTTGCAATTTTAAGAGTGCTGCATCCCTCTGCAAGATATCTCACTATTTTTGACTTTTCTGAGCCTGTCAAGTCCTTCTTTTGACACATTTTGCCAAAGGAAAGGAAGTTGCCTAATAATTATGCACACCTGATATAGGGTGTTGATGTCATTAGACCACACCCCTTCTCATTACAGATGCACATCACCTAATATGCTTAATTGGTAGTAGGCTTTCGAGCCTATACAGCTTGGAGTAAGACAACATGCATAAAGAGGATGATGTGGTCAAAATACTCATTTGCCTAATAATTCTGCACTCCCTGTATAAGAAATATGTATTTAATAATAAATAGAACATTCTGCTATGTGAAGAACATTGGAATGGGAAATATTCATATTTCATGTCGAGTTAGCACACTTGAGTAAACGCGATCGGATTTGCATGTAAGTAGGGTGTTGTTTTTTTTCCACTTTTCACGCTCCATTGAAGTATATGGGAGAACACATTAACACAAAGTTTAGCTTTTTGAACGCTTTGGATCAGCGCTTGTGTGAAAATGTTTTATTTTCAAATTGTAATATGCGCCCTACAGGACACATGCAAAAAGCTTACTTCTAGCAAAGTTAACGTGTGAGCGGGAGCACTAATATTTTCCTGCAGCATTTCACCATTCAGCCAAAAAACTGCCTATATCAGCTTGACTGATTTATTTTGAATATTGCCTCCTGATTTTAAGGCGAGGTGTGATGCAAATTGGCTGGCTTGCTTGATTTTCAACATTAGAAGCTATACAGAAGATTAAAAGGTGCACATATTGTTAAAAATATTTTCATTTAAAAATGAATTATTAACACTTTCACCCCTGAATCCTTATGGCATATCAAGTTTATTGATTAATGGCTCCTTAATAGAATTGAAAAGCAAATATCATATAGATGTAAGAAAAACAAATGGTCAGATTGCATCAATTCTGAAAAAAATGCAGAGGTATGTTTAATATAACAACTTAGACAAGACATTCTCATTAATAAGGTAACCAAAGCACCTGCATTAATGTAACCACAGAATGCCCAGAATCATGCAAACCATTTCTGGAATCTGAATGAATAATAAACTTCTAGTGCACATGACTGCTACACATGTGTATAGTGCTTTATATCCCCCTTCATTTAGAGCCCTCAGATATCCCAAAATGAGATTTATTTGAACAGTTTTAATACACGTTTAAAGAAATTCATCATTTTAATAAATTGTTTCTTTATAATTCCTAATATGGTGTTTTCTTTCAAACTTGGATTGGCAAACAAAAATTACACAAAACATTTTTTTCAGAGGATATCAGAAAAATAGTTCATCCCAGAAAAATCATAATGCACATGAAAGGATATATAAAATCTCTATTTATCACTTTTATTTTCCAGACTTGGGGGCATATTTATCAAGCTCCACATGAAGAAGTTTTCAAGAAGGTATAAAGCAGCGATCTAAAGACCGCTGCTCTATAACTTGTCTGTCTATATAAACCTGACCAAGCTAATATTATATAAACCTGACCAAGCTAATGTTATATAAACCTGACCAAGCTAATCCTATATAAACCTGACCAAGCTAATCCTATATAAACCTGATCAAGCTAATACTATATAAACCTGACCGAGCTAATACTATATAAACCTGACCAAGCTAATCCTATATAAACCTGACCAAACTAATATTATATAAACCTGACCAAGCTAATACTATATAAACCTGACCAAACTAATCCTATATAAACCTGACCAAGCTAATACTATATAAACCTGACCAAGCTAATACTATATAAACCTGACCAAGCTAATACTATATAAACCTGACCGAGCTAATACTATATAAACCTGACCAAGCTAATACTATATAAACCTGACCGAGCTAATACTATATAAACCTGACCAAGCTAATACTATATAAACCTGACCAAGCTAATACTATATAAACCTGACCAAGCTAATGTTATATAAACCTGACCAAGCTAATACTATATAAACCTGACCAAGCTAATCCTATATAAGCCTGACCAAGCTAATACTATATAAACCTGACCAAGCTAATACTATATAAAACTGACCAAGCTAATGTTATATAAACCTGACCAAGCTAATACTATATAAACCTGACCAAGCTAATCCTATATAAACCTGACCAAGCTAATACTATATAAACCTGACCAAGCTAATACTATATAAACCTGACCAAGCTAATACTATATAAACCTGACTGAGCTAATACTATATAAACCTGACCAAGCTAATACTATATAAACCTTATCAAGCTAATACTATATAAACCTGACTGAGCTAATACTATATAAACCTGACCAAGCTAATACTATATAAACCTGACCAAGCTAATCCTATATAAACCTGACCAAGCTAATACTATATAAACCTGACCAAGCTAATACTATATAAACCTGACCAAGCTAATACTATAAACCTGACCAAGCTAATACTATATAAACCTGACCAAGCTAAACCTATATAAACCTGACCAAGCTGATACTATATAAACCTGACCAAGCTAATCCTATATAAACCTGACCGAGCTAATACTATATAAAACTGACCGAGCTAATCCTATATAAACCTGGCAAAGCTAATACTATATAAACCTGACCAAGCTAATACTATATAAACCTGACTGAGCTAATACTATATAAACCTGACCAAGCTAATACTATATAAACCTTATCAAGCTAATACTATATAAACCTGACTGAGCTAATACTATATAAACCTGACCAAGCTAATACTATATAAACCTGACCAAGCTAATCCTATATAAACCTGACCAAGCTAATACTATATAAACCTGACCAAGCTAATACTATATAAACCTGACCAAGCTAATACTATAAACCTGACCAAGCTAATACTATATAAACCTGACCAAGCTAAACCTATATAAACCTGACCAAGCTGATACTATATAAACCTGACCAAGCTAATCCTATATAAACCTGACCGAGCTAATACTATATAAAACTGACCGAGCTAATCCTATATACAGGGAGTGCAGAATTATTAGGCAAGTTGTATTTTTGAGGATTCATTTTATTATTGAACAACAACCATGTTCTCAATGAACCCAAAAAACTCATTAATATCAAAGCTGAATATTTTTGGAAGTAGTTTTTAGTTTGTTTTTAGTTTTAGCTATTTTAGGGGGATATCTGTGTGTGCAGGTGACTATTACTGTGCATAATTATTAGGCAACTTAACAAAAAACAAATATATACCCATTTCAATTATTTATTTTTACCAGTGAAACCAATATAACATCTCAACATTCAAAAATATACATTTCTGACATTCAAAAACAAAACAAAAACAAATCAGTGACCAATATAGCCACCTTTCTTTGCAAGGACACTCAAAAGCCTGCCATCCATGGATTCTGTCAGTGTTTTGATCTGTTCACCATCAACATTGCATGCAGCAGCAACCACAGCCTCCCAGACACTGTTCAGAGAGGTGTACTGTTTTCCCTCCTTGTAAATCTCACATTTGATGATGGACCACAGGTTCTCAATGGGGTTCAGATCAGGTGAACAAGGAGGCCATGTCATTAGATTTTCTTTTTTTATACCCTTTCTTGCCAGCCACGCTGTGGAGTACTTGGACGCGTGTGATGGAGCATTGTCCTGCATGAAAATCATGTTTTTCTTGAAGGATGCAGACTTCTTCCTGACCAAGCTAATACTATATAAACCTGACCAAGCTAATACTATATAAACCTGACCAAGCTAATACTATATAAACCTGACCAAGCTAATACTATATAAACCTGACCAAGCTAATACTCTATAAACCTCACCAAGCTAATACTATATAAACCTGACCAAACTAATATTATATAAACCTGACCAAGCTAATACTATATAAACCTGACCGAGCTAATACTATATAAACCTGACCGAGCTAATACTATATAAACCTGACCAAGCTAATACTATAAACCTGACCAAGCTAAAACTATATAAACCTGACCAAGCTGATATTATATAAACCTAACCAAGCTAATACTATATGAACCTGACCAAGCTAATACTATAAACCTGACCAAGCTAATACTTTATAAACGTGACCAAGCTAATATTATATAAACTTGACCAAACTAATATTCTATAAACCTGACCAAGCTAATACTATATAAACTGGACCAAGCTAATACTATATAAACCTGACTAAGCTAATACTATATAAAACCTGAACAAGCTAATATTATATAAATCTGACCAAGCTAATACTATACTATATAAACCTGACCAAGCTAATTCTATAAAAACCTGACCAAGCTAATACTATATAACAAGCTAATACTATATAATACTATATCTGCAATAACCTTGCAATGTACTTCCACCGCAAGATTGTCGACATCTATCACAGCTTCGTGCCCCAGAACTCACCCACCACCGCCTACCCACCAACTCCCACGATACCTCACCCAAATACACCACTGCCTACCCCCCACTGACCATCTGGAGCCCCCTCATCACAGAGGACACCATCAGGATCATGAGATGGATCCACTCCGGAGCACCCTCGGACCCATGCCCGCATCACATTTTCAACAAAGCGGTTCACACCATCTCCCCCGAGCTCTGCAGCACCATCAACTGCTCCATCAAAACCGGCACCTTCCCGGATGACTGGAAGCACGCAGAATTAAAACCCCTACTGAAAAAAACCACGGCTGACCCCAATGATCCAAAGAACTACCGCCCAATCTCTTTGCTCCCCTTTGCGGCCAAAGTCATCGAGAAGTCCATCAACGCACAACTCGTTGACTACATTGAAGCCAACCACACCCTGGACACCTCCCAATCCGGTTTCAGGAGCAACCATAGCACCGAGACCGCCCTCCTTGCCGCCACAGACGACATCCTCGCCCTACTCGATCGAGGAGAGACCTCATTCTCCTAGACCTCTCAGCAGCATTCGACACTGTCTCCCACCCTCCGCAACCGACTACACGATGCCGGCATACGCGACAAAGCCCTGGAATGGATCACCTCCTTCCTCACTGGCAGAACCCAGAAAGTTAGACTCCCACCCTTCACCTCCAAGCCCACAGAAATCAGCTGCGGTGTACCCCAAGGCTCTTCTCTGAGCCCCACCCTATTCAACATCTATATGGCCCCTCTCTCCACCATCGCCCGACGACACGACCTCAACATCGTCTCCTACGCCGACGACTGCCAGCTAATCATCTCATTCACCAGTGACCCCACCACCGCCAAGAGAAACGTCCATGAAGGGCTGACAGCAGTCGCCACCTGGATGAACTACAACTGCCTAAAGCTGAACGCAGACAAGACCGAAGTCCTCCTCCTCGGCCCCACCACATCCACGTGGAATAACTCCTGGTGGCCCACAGCCCTCGGACACCCTCCAACCCCCACCAACCATGCACGAAATCTAGGCATCATCCTGGACTCATCGCTCTCCATGGACCGGCAAATCAACGCTGTCTCTTCTGCATGCTTCCACACACTTCACCTGCTGCGAAAGATCTTCAAATGGATCCCAACCGAGACCAGGAAGACTGTCACTCACGCCCTCGTCAACAGTCGACTGGACTATGGTAACGCACTCTACGCCGGCACCACCATCAAGCTCCAAAAGAGACTACAGCGCATCCAGAACTCCTCGGCCAGACTAATCCTTGACATCCCTCGTCAATGCCACATCACCAAATACCTGCCGGACCTGCACTGGCTCCCCATCAACAAAAGAATAACCTTCAAGTTTCTCACCCACGCATTCAATGCCCTCCACAACATCGGTCCCGAATACTTGAACCACCGCGTTACCTTCTACACCCCTGCCAGACAACTTCGATCGGCCGACCAAGCCCTCGCTGTCATCCCCCGCATCAGGAATACCACAGCGGGAGGCAGATCCTTCTCTCACCTGGCTGCCAAGACTTGGAACACCCTCCCGCTGCACCTTAGACAAGCTACCGCCCTAACTAAGTTCAGAAAGGACCTCAAGACCTGGCTCTTCGACTGAACTGCAACCCTCAGCGCCTTGAGACCCTTACGGGTGAATAGCCGTGCTTTACAAGAACCCAATAGATCGAATAGATGGATAGACCAAGCTAATACTATAAACCTGATCAAGCTAATACTATATAAACCTGACCAAGCTAATACTATATAAACCTGACCAAACTAATACTATATAAACCTGACCAAACTAATACTATATAAACCTGACCAAACTAATACTATAAACCTGACCAAGCTAATCCTATATAAACCTGAACAAACTAATACTATATAAACCTGACCAAACTAATATTATATAAACCTGACCGAGCTAATACTATATAAACCTGACCAAGCTAATACTATATAAACATGACCAAGCTAATCCTATATAAACCTGACTGAGCTAATACTATATAAACCTGACTGAGTTTATACTATATAAACATGACCAAGCTAATATTATATAAACCTGACCAAGCTAATCCTATATAAACCTGACCAAGCTAATATTATATAAACCTGACCAAGCTAATACTATATAAACCTGACCGAGCTAATACTATATAAACCTGACCAAACTAATCCTATATAAACCTGACCAAGCTAATACTATATAAACCTGACCAAGCTAATACTATATAAACCTGACCGAGCTAATACTATATAAACCTGACCAAACTAATACTATATAAACCTTACCGAGCTAATACTATATAAACCTGACCAAGCTAACACTATATAAACCTGACCAAGCTAATACTATAAACCTGACCAAGCTAATCCTATATAAACCTGACTGAGCTAATACTATATAAACCTGACCAAGCTAATACTATAAACCTGACCAAACTAATACTATATAAACCTGACTGAGCTAATACTATATAAACCTGACCAAGCTAATACTATATAAACCTGACAAAGATAATACTATATAAACCTGACCGAGCTAATACTATATAAACCTGACCAAACTAATACTATATAAACCTGACCGAGCTAATACTATATAAACCTGACCAAGCTAATACTATATAAACCTGACCGAGCTAATACTATATAAACCTGACCAAGCTAATACAATATAAACCTGACCAAACTAATACTATATAAACCTGACCAAGCTAATACTATATAAACCTGACCAAGCTAATGCTATATATACCTGACCAAGCTAATACTATATAAACCTGACTGAGCTAATACTATATAAACCTGACCAAACTAATACTATATAAACCTGACCAAGCTAATACTATATAAACCTGACCAAGCTAATACTATATAAACCTGACCAAACTAATATTATATAAACCTGACCGAGCTAATACTATATAAACCTGACCAAGCTAATACTATATAAACATGACCAAGCTAATCCTATATAAACCTGACCGAGCTAATATTATATAAACCTGACCAAGCTAATATTATATAAACCTGACCAAGCTAATACTATATAAACCTGACTGAGCTAATACTATATAAACATGACCAAGCTAATATTATATAAACCTGACCAAGCTAATCCTATATAAACCTGACCAAGCTAATATTATATAAACCTGACCGTGCAAATACTATATAAACCTGACCAAGCTAATACTATATAAACCTGACCAAGCTTATATTATATAAACCTGACCAAGCTAATACTATATAAACCTGACCGAGCTAATACTATATAAACCTGACCAAACTAATCCTATATAAACCTGACCAAGCTAATACTATATAAACCTGACCAAGCTAATACTATATAAACCTGACCAAACTAATACTATATAAACCTGACCGAGTTAATACTATATAAACCTGACCAAGCTAATACTATAAACCTGACCAAGCTAATCCTATATAAACCTGACTGAGCTAATACTATATAAACCTGACTGAGCTAACACTATATAAACCTGACCAAGCTAATCCTATATAAACCTGACCAAGCTAATACTATAAACCTGACCAAGCTAATCCTATATAAACCTGACTGAGCTAATACTATATAAACCTGACCAAGCTAATACTATATAAACCTGACCAAGCTAATACTATAAACCTGACCAAGCTAATACTATATATAAACCTGACTGAGCTAATACTATATAAACCTGACCAAGCTAATACTATATAAACCTGACCAAGCTAATACTATATAAACCTGACCAAACTAATACTATATAAACCTAACCAAACTAATACTATATAAACCTGACCAAACTAATACTATAAACCTGACCAAGCTAATCCTATATAAACTTGAACGAACTAATACTATATAAACCTGACAAAACTAATATTATATAAACCTGACCGAGCTAATACTATATAAACCTGACCAAGCTAATACTATATAAACATGACCAAGCTAATCCTATATAAACCTGACCGAGCTAATACTATATAAACCTGACTGAGCTTATACTATATAAACATGACCAAGCTAATATTATATAAACCTGACCAAGCTAATCCTATATAAACCTGACCAAGCTAATATTATATAAACCTGACCGTGCAAATACTATATAAACCTGACCAAGCTAATACTATATAAACCTGACCAAGCTAATACTATATATACCTGACCAAGCTAATACTATATAAACCTGACCGAGCTAATACTATATAAACCTGACCAAACTAATACTATATAAACCTGACCAAGCTAATATTATATAAACCTGACCAAGCTAATACTATATAAACCTGACTGAGCTAATACTATATAAACCTGACCAAGCTAATACTATATAAACCTGACCAAGCTAATACTATATAAACCTGACCGAGCTAATACTATATAAACCTGACTGAGCTAATACTATATAAACCTGACTAAGCTAATACTATATAAACCTGACCGAGCTAATACTATAAACCTGACCAAGCTAATACTATATAAACCTGACCAAGCTAATATTATATAAACCTAACCGAGCTAATACTTTATAAACCTGACCGAGCTAATACTATATAAACCTGACCAAACTAATACTACATAAACCTGACCAAGCTAATATTATATAAACCTGACCAAGCTAATACTATATAAACCTGACTGAGCTAATAATATATAAACCTGACCAAGCTAATACTATACTATATAAACCTGACCAAGCTAATACTATATAAACCTGACCGAGCTAATACTATATAAACATGACCAAGCTAATACTATATAAACCTGACCAAGCTAATACTATATAAACCTGACCAAGCTAATACTATATAAACCTGACCGATCTAATACTATAAACCTGACCAAGCTAATACTATATAAACCTGACCAAGCTAATATTATATAAACCTGACCAAGCTAATCCTATATAAACCTGACCGAGCTAATACTATATAAACCTGACCAAGCTAATACTATAAACCTGACCGAGCTAATGTTATATAAACCTGACCAACCTGTGTTTGGTTGTTAAATGTTTATATTGCAACCAATCAGTGTTGCCCAGCAACATCAAAAGCAAAGCACTCTAAAGTCTCTTTTAGATGGAAAAAAGAACATAATGGTTCAGTGCCTGTTTTTAAACAGTAAAGAGAATTGAATGTCAAAACTAAACTTCCTTGTTTTGGAGCAGGAAATTTAAGACACTTCTAAATGTACTTCTATTATCAAATTATTTCTTATCTTAGGGCATTGCTGGTCCTGCTCTTACACAAGGAAACTTTGCCTATTGGTGGCTACATACATATGCCTCTTATTATTGGCTCACCATATGTGTTCAGCTAGCAACCTGTAGTGCATTGCTGCTTTGGAGTTGACTAATCCCTTGAAAGTAAAACGTTTTATCACGAGTTTTAACCCAACGTGGGAAAAAAGCCAAACTTCAAAAATTGATCTTGCGTTAATGTATACCCCCATAGACTTCAATGGAGCACGAAAAGTGGAAAAAAACACCTAACAACCATACTCGCATGCACACCCGATCACGTCTACCCTAAATCGACATGAAATATTAGTATTTCACATTCTAATGTTCTTCGCATAGAAGAAAATGTTCTATTTATTCTTAAATACAAATTGCTATATATAGCTGACGTTTCAAATATTCCCCTATGTAAAGAACATTGGAATGTGAAATATTTACAGTAAATACATAGTTAAACACTTTATTAAATAAGAATATTACATAAATATGAGTTTTTATGTTTTCAGCTACTTGACTGCAAAGGGCTCTAATGCACTTATATACAGTATATCTATACATGTATACATACGTGTTTATGTGTTTATATGTGTATATATGTCTGTAAATACATATATACATATATAAATACATAAATACATATGTACACACATAAAAACACACACACACATACAGTATAAATATATGTAAATATATGAAACTGTACTATCTATCAGTATTGCTGCTGTCTTTTCACTGTTTGCTTCATTACTTACAATGGATCTATGGAGCAAGCAGAGAATTTTTGTTTTGGTGCTGTTCTGTGTGGGTGAGACGTTTCCACTGCTGTTTTGAATATCAATTTCTGACAATATGGCTGCCAGGGGGTGGGGTTACAAACTACAGCACCTGTCAGTTATATGCCCATATCAGTCTTCAGATCAAACCTACAGCCCCATAGCCCAACAGCCGTATGCCAAAATCAGGTCTTGAACTAGATCTCACCAGTTAATTACAGACGTCTAAATTACGAGTTTTGCGGTATGAGTGAAAACGCAGCGTTATGGCTCTTTTTCACTACCGCTGGTATTACGAGTCTTGCAGTTATTTCTGTACCGCACACTTTTTTGGCCGTAACGCAAAGTAACTACCGCAGCTTTCAAAAAGTCCTTTTTCAATGGAGGCCAAAAAGTGAGAGAAAAAGCACATACCTTCAAGATCCATACCATAAACTGAAAGTCAGTAGTTATGAGTTTTACACTACAAAGCTGTAACATAAAACTCATAATTAAAGAGCTAAAAAGTACACTAACACCCATAAACTACCTATTAACCCCTAAACCGAGGCCCTCCCACACTGCAAACCATAAAATAAAAGTTATTAAACCCTAATCTGCCGCTCCGGACATCTCTGCCACTATAATAAACATATTAACCCCTAAACCGTCGCACTCCTGCATCGTAAACACTAGTTAAATATTATTAACCCCTAATCTGCTGTCCCTAACATCGCCGCAACCTACATTACTATTATTAACCCATTATCTGCTGTCCCTAACATCGCCGCCACTATACTAAAGTTATTAACCCCTAAACCTAACCCTAAGTCTAACCCTAACACCCCTAATTTTAATATAATTAAAATAAATCTAAATAAAAATTACTATTATTAACTAAATAATTCCTATTTAAAACTAAATACTTACCTGTAAAATAAACCCTTTGTAGCTATCTTAGGTTTTATTTTTATTTTACAGGTAAGTTTATATTTATGTTAACTACGTTGAATAGTTACTAAAAAAAGCTAAAATAAATACAAATTTACCTGTAAAATAAAACCTAACTTGAGTTACACTAACACCTAACATTACCCTACAATTAAATAAATTGCATTAATTAAATACAATTAACTAAATTGCAAAAAAAAACACTAAATTACACAAAATAAACAAGAAATGATCAAATATTTAAACTAATTACACCTAATCTAATAGCCCTATCAAAATAAAAAAGCCCCCCCCCAAAATTAAAACCCTCTAGCCTAAACTAAACTACCAATAGCCCTTAAAAGGGCCTTTTGTGGGGCATTGCCCCAAATAAATCAGCTCTTTTACCTTTAAAAAAATAATACAAACAACCCCCCAACAGTAAAACCCACCACCCACACAACCAAACCCCCCAAATAAAATCCTATCTAAAAAAAACAAAGCTCCCCATTGCCCTGAAAAGAGCATTTGTATGGACATTGCCCTTAAAAGGGCATTTAGCTCTTTTTCACCCAAACCCTAAGCTAAAAATAAAACCCACCCAATAAACCATTAAAAAAAATCTAACGCTAACCCCCGAAGATCCACTTACAGTTTTTGAAGACCCGATATCCATCCTTAACGAAACGGCAGAAGTCCTCATCGAAGCCAGCAGAAGTCTTCATCCAAGCGGGCCGAAGTCTTCATCCAAGCCGGCAGAAGTCTTCATCCAGAACCAGAAGGCATCTTCATCCATCCGGCGCTAATCGGCTCCATCTTCAAGACATACGGCGCGGAGCATCCTCTTCAATGCAATCAGCCAATAGGATTGAGCTTAAATTCTATTGGCTGATCCAATCAGCCAATAGGATTGAGCTTGCATTCTATTGGTTGTTCCAACCAGCCAATAGAATACAAGCTCAATCCTATTGGCTGATTGCAGCAGCCAATAGGATTTTTTACCCTTTAATTCCGATTGGCTGATAGAATTCTATCAGCCAATCGGAATTTAAGGGACTCCATCTTGGATGACGTCCCTTAAAGGAACCTTCATTCTGAAAGAGACGTCGATTGAAGAGGATGCTCCGCGCCGGATGTCTTGAAGATGGAGCCGTGTCCGCGCCGGATGGATGAAGATAGAAGATGCCGTCTGGATGAAGACTTCTGCCGGCTTGGATGAAGACTTCGGCCCGCTTGGATGAAGACTTCGGCCGGCTTTAATGAGGACTTCTGCCGCTTCGTTGAGGATGGATGTCGGGTCTTCAAAAACTGTAAGTGGATCTTCGGGGGTTAGTGTTAGGTTTTTTTAAGGGTTTATTGGGTGAGTTTTATTTTTAGCTTAGGATTTTGGCGGAAAAAGAGCTAAATGCCCTTTTAAGGGCAATGCCCATACAAATGCCTTTCAGGGCAATGCGGAGCTTAAGTTTATTTAGATAGGATTTTATTTGGGCGGTTCGGTTGTGTGGGTGGTGGGTTTTACTGTTGGGTAACAAGAGCTGATTTCTTTGGGGCAGTACCCCACAAAAGGCCCTTTTAAGGGCTATTGGTAGTTTAGTTTAGGCTAGGGTTTTTTTTTTATTTTGGGGGGGCTTTTTATTTTGATAGGGCTATTAGATTAGGTGTAATTAGTTTAAATATTTGATCATTTCTTTTTTACTTTGTGTAATTTAGTGGGTTTTTTTTAATTTAGTTAATTGTATTTAATTAATGTAATTGATTTTGATGTTAGTGTAACTCAGATTAGGTTTTATTTTACAGGTAAATTTGTATTTATTTTTACTAGGTAGTTAGTAAATAGTTAATAACTATTTACTAACTAGTCTACCTAGTTAAAATAAATACAAACTTAGCTGTGAAATAAAAATAAAACCTAAGATAGATACAATCTAACTATTACTTATATTGTAGCTAGCTTCTGGTTTATTTTATAGGTAAGCATTTAGTTTTAAATAGGAATTATTTAGGTATTGATAGTAATTTTTATTTAGATTTATTTTAATTATATTAAAGTTAGGGGTGTTAGGTTTAGGGTTAGACTTAGGGTTAGGTTTAGGGGTTTATAACTTTAGTATAGTGGCGGCGATGTTAGGGGCGGCAGATTAGGGGTTAGTAAGTGTAGGTAGGTGGCGGCGACGACATTGGGGCCGGTAGATTAGGGGTTAATAAGTGTAGGTAGGTGGTGGTGACATTGGGGCCGGCAGATTAGGGGTTAATAAGTGTAGGTAGGTGGTGGCGACATTGGGGACGGCAGATTAGGGGTTAATAAGTGTAGGTAGGTGTCAGCGTTGTCGGGGGCAGCAGATTAGGGGTTAATAAGTGTAATGTAGGTGGCGGCGACATTGGGGCGGCAGATTAGGGGTTAATAAGTGTAGGTAGGTGGCGGCGATGTCGGGGCAGCAGATTAGTGGTTAATAAGTGTAATGTAGGAGTCTGCGATGTTGGGGGCGGCAGATTAGGGGTGTTTAGACTCTGGGTTTATGTTAGGGTGTTAGGTGTAAACATAACTTTCTTTCCCCATAGGAATCAATGGGGCTGCGTTACGGAGCTGTACGCTCCTTTATTGCAGGTGTTAGGCTTTTTTTTAGCTGGCTCTCCCCATTGATGTCTATGGGGAAATCGTGCACGAGCACGTAAAACCAGCTCAAAGCAGTGCTGGTATTTGGGTGCGGTATGGAGCTCAATTTTGCTCAACGCTCACTTATTGCCTGCTAACGCCGGGTTTTTGTAAACCTGTAATAGCAGCGCTATAGGGAGGTGAGCGGTGACAATAACTTGCTAGTTAGCACCGAGCCGCTCATAACGTAAAACTCATAATCTAGCTGTTAGTTTTTATAAATATTTTACTGAAATATTAGGCTCTCCAGTAAAATACTAAACACTGACATGAAAAAGTATGTTGCCCATATATTATTTGTTTCTAATACACTTTCTTTTGAGTAGCACTCAAACATATACTCGGCATATAAGAAGTGAAGAACGTAAATGTGTCATAGTGATTTAAAGGGCCACTAAAGTCAAAATTAAAATGTCATGATTCGGATAAAGCATTCCATTTTTTAAAAAAAAAACTTTATTTTTCCATTATCAAAAGTGCACATTATTTTTATATGCACACTTTCTGAGGCTCCAGCTCCTACTCAGCATGTGCAAAAGAGCACAGTATATACATATATGCATTTTGTGATTGGCTGATGGCTATCATATGATACGGAGGGGCTGGATTCACTTTGAAATTTGCCGGAAAATATTCTGCTGCTCATTTTAAATTAAGTGCTATCAAGATGAACTTAATAATCAGTATATACTGTGTCACGTCTGATTATACTGGCGATGTCACATCTCACATAAATTGCCTTCGAAGAAAGAAATATACAAATTGCATATTTCTGAACACCTCCTAAAGGCTTTCTGGGGACGCTGATGAGAAAGGGACTTGTGGGCAAAGGGGCACGGCTGCGGGTGTACGATGGGCATCTCCAGGGAAGCCATGAGAGGGGTTGGACAAGGTTTGGGAGTGTTGTAGGAGGATTATATAAGACTATATAATTAGCAAAATATATGCAATGGTGGGAAAATACCACTGTAGTTTACCAATTAGAGAAAAAAGTTACTAGTTGAGGTGGAGTCACAGGTGTTCCAGGTCAGGTGATCTGGTGGTGTGGTTAGGTAGTTGTGGGACGTGGCCTGTCTAAAATAACAGGGATGGGGAGTAGTCATTTTTTACCTTTTTTACTCTTCTCCTCAGCTCAATGGGGGAGCAAAATACAAGATTGGGGGAGCTTTGCACCTCTTGCTGCCCTCGTAACCACGACTGTGCAGCAAGCTAGGTGACCTGAAAGCTTTCAGAGACTCATGTGTGGCCCTTAGAAGGATAAAGGAACAGGAAAGGGAGAAGCAGATTTCATACTTTTAAGTGGAGGCCTAAGTAATTACCCAGATGTACAGAATACTACTTAATTTGCTGTCATGACGTGAGAGAACATAAATATAGAAAGAGAATATTTGTTAAAACAAATCAGTTTACCTATTGTTAAATAAGCTTTCTTCAAGTTTCCAGATGTTTCACTTTTAATTACATCCTCAATGTCTTTTTTATGGAGCTGAAAACAAATGGAAAACACCTAGTTAGTTATAATTATTAGAAGCTGTGGGATTGCTCGTATATAGGAATTTTTCTCTGTATATTTTTTTTAAATATATTGACACAGCATGTTTATGCCTGGTGCACATAAGAGGACACTGCATGATAGTACAGAGCATACTTACCAATTTGTGGTGGTGCTGTGTACATCCACATAGCGCCAACTGGCATTTATTTTTTTGGCTATACTATAGTAGCTGTTACTCTGTACCTTTTATGTCCCTTTAAAAGTTAAAGGGACAGTATACACTCATTTTCATATAACTGCATGTAATAGACACTACTATAAAGAATAAGATGCACAGATACTGATATAAAAATCCAGTATAAAACCATTTAAAAACTTACTTAGAAGCTCCCAGTTTAGCTCTGTTAAAAAGGTAGCTGGAACACCCACTGCAAGTGGTAAATAGCAGACACTCCCCCCTCCCCCTTCATTTGCATATGAAAAGACCCTTTACACAAACAGGAGCAAGCTGGATTAGGTATACATCAGTATTCTCCTAAAACTTTGGGACTTGTTTAGGAGTCTGAAAATCAGAGCAATGTTTTTTAAAAATAAGCAAAACTACACATTAAAAAAACAAACAAAAAAAAACTGTATGGCCTATATAAATGGATCATCTACAAAATATTTATACAAAGAAAAATCTAGTGTATAATGTCCCTTTAAAGGTCACTTTCCAATCTATCAGAATTTTCATGGTAATGGAAGCTTGGGTGACTTTTTGCTTTTTTTCTAAATTTATCCAAACCATCAGAAGAGCTGCCATTGAAACTAGTAGAAAACCCTCAGTTAACATACACTATACAGTAGGGAAATCAATTTACACAAGTGAAAAAGTGTTAGAAACAGACATTTCACGGGATTTGTAATAACGTTTTTACGGGGGGTTTACAAGAGTTTCACTGAAGCAACATAACCAAAGAGAAGAGACAGCTTACTGACAGCTAATTCAATCAAGAAAATGACTTCCTTAAAGGGACATGAAAACCAAAAATTTTCTTTCATGATTTAGGTAGAACATACAATTTTAAACAACTTTCCAGTTAACTTTAAATTGTTTCATTCTCTTGGTATCATTTGTTGAAGGAGCAGCAATGCACAACTGGTTTATAACTGAACACAGGGGTGAGCTAATGTATATATATATATTTATATATATATGCAGCCACCAATCAGCAGCTAGAACCTAGGTTCTTTACTGCTCCTGAGCTTACCTAGATAAACCTTTCAGCAAAGGATAAGAAAATAAAGAAGCAAATTAAATAAATTAAGTAAATTGGAAAGATGTTCTGTCTAAATCATGAATGTCTAATAATGACTTTACTGTAATGTGTTAGAACATTTTATTATTGCATTATTTCTTGTACGCTGTTGGCATTTATCGATGTGGGGCGGACATGATTGGCTACAACGGATCATGTCCGCACGCACATTAATAAATCGGCCCCTAAGTGTGTACCATGACCATCCCATAGGATAAACTATTAAGTGATATCCGTCCCTCAGCTTAGTGCTTATCTTTCTTAGTTTACTGTTACTTTTATCTGGGATTTTCTTTCATATATATTATTTTTTTTTTGTATTATTTATTATTTTACAGCTAACATGATTTACAATAAATTAAACTGACTTATTTGTTACTTACAATTTCATACGCTTTAAAGGTGGCTCTTAATTGCATGTAGTTTCTTGTTGCTAGAACAACATTAAATTCCAACTCCTCTGTGCCCCATCGACCTTCTCCTGCCTTGGAAAAAGAAATAATCATAAATGAAAATTCTTGGTCTAATTTTTAAATGTCCTTCCACCCTTTAATCGGATGTTTCCTTTTACCATTATTATATCCCTATAAAAGCAGGAATTTCATTAACACATTATTTATATAGTTCCACAAACTTTCTCTCTTGCAAGGGAAAACTAGGTGCCAACCAACTGCACAATACTGACTTGTACCAAAAGCTGTGATGAAATGATTAACAAAAAAACAGCATTCCAAATAAAATAATAAAAAAGACATATTCCAGTGAGATTATCAAATATAAATAGTCCATTCACACAGAATTATTACCAACATTTCAAACCTTTGGCCAAATTATTATACAAAAAAAATAACTTGATTTGTTTACACTTAAAGGGACAGTCTGGACCCAATGCTTATTCTTTATTACGTATTGTTACATAACAGACAAGCATCTTGCAATATCTATAAGCTTGTAAGAAGTGCTTGAACCTTTTAAATAATCATCGTTTGTTAGCAGCCAAGCTCCACCCACAGCTTTTTTCAAATTGCACATGCACAAATCAGCATAGGAAAAGTTATTCATGAGTTAAGTGATTGGAGAAACTTAACATACTAAAATATACACGGAACAGGTGGACATTTGCGGCTCCTAACAAATGATGAATATTTAAATGTTTCATGTACTTCTTACAAGCTTATAGATGTGGGACCAGTTGCAGGGTGCTTCTCTGGTATGTAACAATAAGTTCATCAAAATTATGTATTGGGTCTAGACTGTCCCTTTAAATACTTTGCAGACAAGTGACAGTGACAAAGGGGGGTAGTTATCAAGCCGTCTACTTTACCTGCCTTCGCCGGTTCAATACGCCCGCCTAAGCTCGCCTACCATCGCCGCTGCGGACCTGCAAAATTTCGCCTAAGTTATCAAAAAAACTGTCAAAAAGCCGCGCACCAAATACGGGGCGATGAGCAGCGGACTGTGAGAGTTATCACTCATCCGATCTCGCTGCTCTTCGGCTTTTTGACAGCTTTATTGCTAGCCTGTCACTAAGCACCCACACTAACTACACTGTTCTACCCCCTATACCGGCGCCCCCGGAGCCCCCCGCAACTAAATAAAGTTATTAACCCCTAAACCGCCGCTCCTAGACCCCGCCGCAACTATAATAAATGTATTAACCCCTAAAACGCCGCTCCCGGACACCGCCGCCACCTACATTATACCTAGTAACCCCTATCCTGCCCCCCCTATACCGTCACCACCTATAATAAAGTTATTAACCCCTATCCTGCTGATCCCGGACCTCGCCGCAACTAAATAAATAGTTTAACCCCTAAACCGCCGCTCCTGGACCCCGCCGCAACTTATATTAAACTTATTAACCCCTAATCTGCCCCCCTACACTGTCGCCACCTATAATAAGTTTATTAAACCCTATCCTGCCCCCCCTACACCGCTGCCACTGTAATAAAATTATTAACCCCTAAACCTAAGTCTAACCCTAACCCTAACACCCCCCTAACTTAAATATTAATTACATAAATCTAAATAATATTTCTCTTATTAAATAAATTAATCCTATTTAAAACTAAATACCTTTAAAATAAACCCTAATATAGCTACAATATAAATAATAATTATATTGTAGCTATCTTAGGATTTATTTTTATTTTACAGGTAACTTTCAATTTATTTTAACTAGGTACAATAGTTATTAAATAGTTATTAACTATTTAATAACTACCTAGCTAAGATAAAGAGAAATTTACCTGTAAAATAAAAACTAACCTAAGTTACAATTACACCTAACACTACACTATACTATAATAAATTATTTCTATTTAAAACTAAATACTTACCTGTAAAATAAACCCTAAGATAGCTACAATATAATTAATAATTACATTGTAGCTATTTTAGGATTTATATTTATTTTACAGGTAACTTTGTATTTATTTTAGCTAGTTAGAATAGTTATTAAATAGTTATTAACTATTTAATAACTACCTAGCTAAAAGAAATACAAAATTACCTGTAAAATAAATCCTAACCTAAGTTACAATTAAACCTAACACTACACTATCATTAAATTAATTAAATAAATTACCTACAAATAACTACAATGAAATACAATTAAATAAACTAACTAAAGTACAAAAAATAAAAAAAGTTAAGTTACAAAAAATAAAAAAAATAAGTTACAAACATTTAAAAAATATTACAACAATTTTAAGCTACTTACACCTGATCTAAGCCCCCTAATAAAATAACAAAGCCCCCCAAAATAAAAAAATGCCCTACCCTATTCTAAATTAAAAAGGTCTTTTACCTTACCAGCCCTTAAAAGGGCCTTTTGCGGGGCATGCCCCAAAGAATTCTGCTCTTTTGCCTGTAAAAGAATAATACAACCCACCCAACATTAAAACCCACCACCCACATACCCCTAATCTAACCCAAACCCCCCTTAAAAAAAACCTAACACTACCCCCCTGAAGATCATCCTACCTTGAGTCGTCTTCAGCCAGCCGACCATCGATGGAACCGAAGAGGAGATCCGGAGCGGCAGAAGTCATCATCCAGGCGGAGCTGAATAAGTCTTCCATCCGATGAAGTTATCATCCAGGCGGCGCTGAAGAAGTCTTCCATCCGATAGAAGTCTTCATCCAGGCGGCGTCTTCAATCTTCATCCATCCGGAGCGGAGCAGAGCCATCTTCAGACGAGCAGACGCGGAGCCATCCTCTTCATCCCGACGACTAACGACGAATGGATATTCCTTTAAGGGACGTCATCCAAGATGGCGTCCCTTCAATTCCGATTGGCTGAAATGATTCTATCAGTCAATCGGAATTAAGGTAGAAAAAATTTGATTGGCTGATTGAATCAGCCAATCAGATTGAAGTTCAATCCGATTGGCTGATCCAATCAGCCAATCAGATTGAGCTCGCATTCTATTGGCTGTTCCGATCAGCCAAAAGAATGCGAGCGCAATCTGATTGGCTGATTGGATCAGCCAATCGGAATGAACTTCAATCTGATTGGCTGATTCAATCAGCCAATCAGATTTTTCCTACCTTAATTCCGATTGGCTGATAGAATCCTATCAGCCAATCGGAATTGAAGGGACGCCATCTTGGATGATGTCCCTTAAAGGAATATCCATTCGTCGTTAGTCGTCGGGAAGAAGAGGATGGCTCTGCGTCGGCTCGTCTGAAGATGGCTCCGCTCCGGATGGATGAAGATTGAAGATGCCGCCTAGATGAAGACTTCTATCAGATGGAAGACTTCTTCAGCGCCGCCTGGATGATGACTTCATCGGATGGAAGACTTATTCAGCGCCGCCTGGATGATGACTTCTGCCGCTCTGGATCTCCTCTTCGATTCCATCGATGGTCGGCTGGCTGAAGACGACTCAAGGTAGGATGATCTTCAGGGGGGTAGTGTTAGTTTTTTTTAAGGGGGGTTTGGGTTAGATTAGGGGGTGGTGGGTTTTAATGTTGGGGGGGTTGTATTTTTCTTTTACAGGCAAAAGAGCAGAATTCTTTGGGGCATGCCCCGCAAAACGCCCTTTTAAGGGCTGGTAAGGTAAAAGAGCTTTGAACTTTTTAATTTAGAATAGGGTAGGGCATTTTTTTTATTTTGGGGGGCTTTGTTATTTTATTAGGGGGCTTAGATTAGGTGTAAGTAGCTTAAAATTGTTGTAATATTTTTTAAATGTTTGTAACTTATTTTTTTTATTTTTTGTAACTTAGCTTTTTTTATTTTTTGTACTTTAGTTAGTTTATTTAATTGTATTTAATTGTAGTTATTTGTAGGTAATTTATTTAATTAATTTAATGATAGTGTAGTGTTAGGTTTAATTGTAACTTAGGTTAGGATTTATTTTACAGGTAATTTTGTATTTCTTTTAGCTAGGTTTGGGGTTAGATTAGGGGGTGGTGGGTTTTAATGTTGGGGGAGGGTTGTATTTTTCTTTTACAGGCAAAAGAGCAGAATTCTTTGGGGCATGCCCCGCAAAAGGCCCTTTTAAGGGCTGGTAAGGTAAAAGAGCCTTGAACTTTTTAATTTAGAATAGGGTAGGGCATTTTTTTATTTTGGGGGGCTTTGTTATTTTATTAGGGGGCTTAGATTAGGTGTAAGTAGCTTAAAATTGTTGTAATATTTTTTAAATGTTTGTAACTTATTTTTTTTATTTTTTGTAACTTAGCTTTTTTATTTTTTGTACTTTAGTTAGTTTATTTAATTGTATTTAATTGTAGTTATTTGTAGGTAATTTATTTAATTAATTTAATGATAGTGTAGTGTTAGGCTTAATTGTAACTTAGGTTAGGATTTATTTTACAGGTAATTTTGTATTTCTTTTAGCTAGGTAGTTATTAAATAGTTAATAACTATTTAATAACTATTCTAACTAGCTAAAATAAATACAAAGTTACCTGTAAAATAAATATAAATCCTAAAATAGCTACAATGTAATTATTAATTATATTGTAGCTATCTTAGGGTTTATTTTACAGATAAGTATTTAGTTTTAAATAGAAATAATTTATTAAAGTATAGTGTAGTGTTAGGTGTAATTGTAACTTAGGTTAGTTTTTATTTTACAGGTAAAATTCTCTTTATTTTAGCTAGGTAGTTATTAAATAGTTAATAACTATTTAATAACTATTGTACCTAGTTAAAATAAATTGAAAGTTACCTGTAAAATAAAAATAAATCCTAAGATAGCTACAATATAATTATTATTTATATTGTAGCTATATTAGGGTTTATTTTAAAGGTAAGTATTTAGTTTTAAATAGGATTAATTTATTTAATAAGAGAAATATTATTTAGATTTATTTAATTAATATTTAAGTTAGGGGGGGGTGTTAGGGTTAGACTTAGGTTTAGGGGTTAATAATTTTATTACAGTGGTGGCAGTGTAGGGGGGGCAGGATAGGGGTTAATAAACTTATTATAGGTGGCGACGGTGTAGGGGGGCAGATTAGGGGTTAATAAGTTTAATATAGGTTTCGGCGGGGTCCGGGAGCGGCGGTTTAGGGGTTAAACTATTTATTTAGTTGCGGCGAGGTCTGGGATTGGCAGGATAGGGGTTAATAACTTTATTATAGGTGGTGACGGTATAGGGGGGGCAGGATAGGGGTTAATAGGTATCATGTAGGTGGCGGCGGGGACCGGGAGCGGCGGTTTAGGGGTTAACATATTTATTATTGCTTGCGGTGGGCTCCGGGAGCAGCGGTTTAGGGGTTAATAAGTTTATTAGAGTGGCGGTGGGTTCCGGGAGCTGCGTTTTAGGGGGTATATAACTTTATTTAGTTGCGGTGGTGTAGGGGGGAAAGATTAGGGGTGTTTAGACTCAGGGTACATGTTAGGGTGTTAGGTGTAGACAGCTCCCATAGGAATCAATGGGATATCTGGCAGCAGCGAACATGAACTTTCGCTATGGTCAGACTCCCATTGATTCCTATGGGATCCGCCGCCTTCAGGGCGGCGGATTGAAAACCAGGTACGCTGGGCCGGAAAAGTGCCGAGCGTACCTGCTAGTTTTTTGATAACTAGCAAAAGTAGTCAGATTGTGTCGCACTTGTGTGCGGAACATCTGGAGTGACGTAAGAATCGATCTGTGTCTGACTGAGTCTGGCGGATCGAAAGCTTACGTCACTAAATTCTACTTTTGCCGGTATCAAGGGCTTGATAACTACGCTGAATCAGCCTCGCCACAAATACGCTGCGGAATTCCAGGGTATTTGAGGTTGACGGCTTGATAACTACCCCCCAATGAATCATGTTTGGTTTTTTTACCCAGAAGTACTGAAATGTAAAATGACAGTGGAAACAACATCTGACAACTCCAATATCTGAGTCAGTGGGGCCGATTAATCAAGGACGGAATGGCCCCTGATGGCCGTTTCCGTGTGAGCCTTCAGGCTCGTCGGAAACAGCAGTTATGAAGCTGCGATCTTAAGACCGCTGCTCCTTAAATGGTCCGCCTGCTCTGAGGCTGCAGAAATCAATCCACCCGATCTTATAAGATAGGGCTGATTGACACCCCCTGCTAGCGGCCAATCTGCAGGAGAACTGCTTGTGCATTCATCAATGTCTGTCGGGCATGATCCACTGAGCGGACCATGTCGGATAGACCGTTGATAAATTGGCCCCACAGTCACATGCTCCTTTGGCCATGAAATACTGAAATGCCAAGTGACAGACAAGTAACAGAGTTCTTGCATAAATCAGTGTCCCTTTCAGAATATTTTTGAAGTTTGACATCTGATTCTGAGACCTGATATTAAAGGGATACTAAACCCCCCAAAAATATTTAATGATTCAGATGGAGCGTGCAATGTAAGCAACTTTCTAATTTACTCCTATTATCAATTTTTTTTCATTCTCTTGCTATCTTTATTTAAAAAGCAGGAATGTAAAGCTTAAGAGCCAGCCCATTTTTGGCTAAGAACCTGGGTTATGCTTGCTTATTGGTTTGCTAAATGTAGCCACCAATAAGCAAGCAATATCACGGGTGCTGAACCAAAAATGGACTGGCTCCTAAGCTTTACCTTCCTGCTTTTTAAATAAAGATAGCAAGAGAACGAAGAAAAATTGATAGTAGGAGTAATTGCATACTCTATCATTAAAGTAGCAATTTGGGTTTAGTATCCCTTTAAGCTAAAATTAATACTATAACTATGGGAAAGCTATAAATTCAGTGGATTTTAATATCTCTCACATTTTACCTCCTTATTTATTGAATTCAGTTTTGAGCACCGTATTACAGTAAAATGTTATGTTAATACTTCTAATAAATGCTGCTACTCTGTGACATTTTCCTATCTGCTATGTACTTTAATAATAGAACAAAGCTAGTACTGTATGGCAGAATTTGCAACTCTATATCATTGTAGTTTTTATTTTTCCTTCTGATTGTTGCACCAGGATCATAATATTCAGCATCTGATATTTTATGGTTACTACTTACTTCATACAAGTTTTTGGCATCCTGACCAGCCAGTTCTTCGTTAATATTAAGGCCTTCATCACGGTTTGCCTAGGAATAAACATTGTTAGATAAATTGGAGGCAGTAGTTATGTTTTATAAACTTAGCATTTACAGGGGAGATATGGTTACTCTATTGTAGAAACATTTATTACTAGAGGCAAAGCACCTCCAAGCAAACTTTAAGAATTTGTTTTTCTTTATGGCTACTGAATCTGATGTATTTAGGTAGTTGATAGAGAAGAACAGAGTAGAAAAATCATTTTTACTCAGGTATCACCTCATGTTTATTTGTGACTTTCCTCTAAGGCCTGTAACTACCTCGTATCATGCCACTTTACAGATTGCTAGTTAGGCCTCTTCTTGAGTATTGTGTGTAGTTCAGGAAGCCATATTTCCAGAAGGATATAAATAAAGTAAATCTGTTCAAAGGAAGACTACTAAAATGGAACATGGTCTTAACAAATAAAACAAAGAAAGACTCAGTGGCCTAAATAAATATAGAGATATGAAACTTTTATAGTGACAGTAAGGTCAAACTTTACCTTACTTTAAACCTTCATAATTGAGACAGCACATGTAATGTTAAACAACTTTCCAATTGACTTCTGTGATCTAATTTGCTTCATTCTCTTGGTATTCTTTTTTGAAGAGTATACCTAGGTTGGCTCAGGAGCAGAAATGCATTACTGGGAGCTAGCTGCTGATTGGTAGCTGCACATATATACCTGTTGTCATTGGCTCACCAGATTCATCAAGCTCCCAGTAGTGCATTGGACAAAGGATTCCAAGAGAATGAGGCTAATTTGATAATAGAGGTAAATTGGAAAGGTGTTTAAAATTGTATGTTCTATCTGAATAATGAAGGAAAATATTGGTGTTTCACATGCCTTTAAGTATATTAAAGGGCTTAATAAAGCTGAGGTTAATGGCATTTTTCACAAAAAGAACAACACCAAAACAAGGGGGCAAGATCTCTAGTTGTAAGGTACCAAGATTAAGAGTAATTTGTGGAAGATTCTTCACAGAAAGGGCAGTTGATTCATGGAAAAAACTTCCATTAGAGGTGGTAAAGACAAACATGTGGGGGACTTCAGGAATGCCTGGGATAAACACAAGGATATCCTAGAAACTAATTAAACTTACACTTTAAAAGAAATGTGGGCAGACTGGTTGGGCCTATGGTTCCTATCTACCGTCAAAATCGATGTTTTTATGTCTCAGGTTATATCAGTAGGATTCTGGAGAAATGCTAATATAACAATTATTTTAATTGAAATGGATTAGATTCCCAGCACCCAATGCTCAAACCACCGTTTTTATAACTATTAAATCAATAAAGCTGAACAACTGCATAACCAAACATCAGTTCTCAGTAGAGGTGCATTTACCCAGCATGCCATACATGCCCAAACATCAGTCCCCAGGCCAGGTGCAATTACCCAGCATTCCATACATGCCCAAACATCAGTCCTCAGTAGAGATGCATTTACCCAGCATTCCATACATTACCAAACATCAGTCCTCAGGTCAGGTGCATTTACCCAGCATTCCATACATGCCCAAACATCAGTCCTCAGGCCAGGTGTAATTACCCAGCATTCCATACATGCCCAAACATCAGTCCTCAGGCCAGGTGCATTTACCCAGCATTCCATACATGCCCAAACATCAGTCCTCAGGCCAGGTGCATTTACCCAGCATTCCATACATGCCCAAACATCAGTCCTCAGGCCAGGTGCATTTACCCAGCATTCCATACATGCCCAAACATCAGTCCTCAGGCCAGGTGCAATTACCCAGCATTCCATACATGCCCAAACATCAGTCCTCAGGCCAGGTGCATTTACCCAGCATTCCATCTATACCCAAACATCAGTCCTCAGGCCAGGTGCATTTACCCAGCATTCCATACATGCCCAAACATCAGTCCTCAGGCCAGGTGCATTTACCCAGCATTCAATCTATACCCAAACATCAGTCCTCAGGCCAGGTGCATGTACCCAGCATTCCATACATGCCCACATACCCAAACATAATTCCTCGCTAGGATTTACCATCAATAAAAATAAACTGTAGTTTCAGTCATCAGTCATTAAAAAAAGGGTGCTAAAATAAAGTCAGCGGCTCTGGTTGCCCACAGCACAGCGCTCTTCAATGAGGTGGCGTTTCCACCTTTAAACCAATAGCCGTGCGTGTCATCTAACATCTTAGCATGGCTATTGGTTTAGAGGTGGAAACGTAACCTCATTGGTAAAGAGCGCTTTGTCATGGGCAGTGGTGCCGCTGACTTTAGAGAGCTTTTAGATAAGATGAAACTACAGTTGATTTTTGTGATGGTAAATCCTAGTGTTTTTTTAACGCTTGGATTTACCATCGCTTTAAAACAAAAAAAGGAAATAAATGAATACTGATTATTTTCATCAGTATTTTTTTGTTTTCTTTATTTTTGTTGGTGCATTCTTTAGAATTTTCATGAAAAATGTGCATTCGTCCGAAAACGAATGCACATCTGTAATAAGTACAGTGCCAGCAAATTACGCAGCGCTATACAAATAATAAAACATTATAGGGATTACACTTGTAGTTGCAATCATTGAGTTATACAAAAGGTGAGAAATGGTAAAATATATATCTATACAGTGGGGCAAAAAAGTATTTAGTCAGCCACCAATTGTGCAAGTTCTCCCACTTAAGAAGATGAGAGAGGCCTGTAATTTAATCATAGGTATACCTCAACTATCAGAGACAAAATGTGGAAACAAATCCAGACAATCACATTGTCTGATTTGGAAAGAATTTATTTGCAAATTATGGTGGAAAATGAGTATTTGGTCAAAAGTTCATCTCAATACTTTGTTATATATCCTTTGTTGGCAATGACAGAGATCAAACGCTTTCTGTAAGTCTTCACAAGGTTGTCACACACTGTTGCTGGTATGTTGGTCCATTCCTGCATGCAGATCTCTTCTAGAGCAGTGATGTTTTGGGGCTGTCACTGGGCAACACAGACTTTCAACTCCCTCCAAAGGTTTTCTATGGGGTTGAGATCTGGAGACTGGCTAGGCCACTCCAGGACCTTGAAATGCTTCTTACGAATCCACTTCTTCATTGCCCGGGCGGTGTGTTTGGGATCATTGTCATGCTGAAAGACCAGCCACATTTCATCTTCAATGCCCTTGCTGATGGAAGGAGGTTTGCACTCAAAATCTCACGATACATGGCCCCATTCATTCTTTCATGTACACGGATCAGTCGTCCTGTTCCCTTTGCAGAGAAACAGCCCCAAAGCATGATGTTGCCACCCCCATGCTTCACAGTAGGTATGGTGTTCTCTCTCCTATAAACACGACAAGTTGTGTTTCTACCAAACAGTTCTACTTTGGTTTCATCTGACCATATGCCATTCTCCCAATCAGCTTCTGGATCATCCAAATGCTCTCTAGCATACTTCAGATGGGCCCGGACATGTACTGGCTTAAGCAGGGGGACACGTCTGGCACTGCAGGATCTGAGTCCCTGGCGGCGTAGTGTGTTACTGATGGTAGCCTTTGTTACATTGGTCCCAGCTCTCTGCAGGTCATTCACTAGGACCCCCCGTGTGGTTCTGGGATGTTTGCTCACCGTTCTTGTGATCATTTTGACCCCACGGGGTGAGATCTTGCGTGGAGCCCCAGATCGAGGGACATTATCAGTGGTCTTGTATGTCTTCCATTTTCTAATTATTGCTCCCACAGTTGATTTCTTCACACCAAGCTGCTTGCCTATTGCAGATTCAGTCTTCCCAGCCTGGTGCAGGTCTACCATTTTGTTTCTGGTGTTCTTCGACAGCTCTTTGGTCTTCACCATAGTGGAGTTTGGAGTGTGACTGTTTGAGGTTGTGGACAGGTGTCTTTTATACTGATAACAAGTTCAAACAGGTGCCATTAATACAGGTAATGAGTGGAGGACAGAGGAGCATCTTAAAGAAAATTACACAGGTCTGTGAGAGCCAGAAATCTTGCTTGTTTGTAGGTAACCAAATACTTATTTTCCACCATAATTTGCAAATAAATTCTTTCCAAATCAGTCAAAGTGATTGTCTGGATTTGTTTCCACATTTTGTCTCTCATAGTTGAGGTATACCTATGATGAAAATTACAGGCCTCTCTCATCTTCTTAAGTGGGAGAACTTGCACAATTGGTGGCTGACTAAATACTTTTTTGCCCCACTGTATAGATATATATTTTACCATTTCTCACCTTTTGTATAACTCAATTATTGCAACTACAAGTGTAATCCCTGTAATGTTTTATTATTTGTATAGCGCTGCGTAATTTGCTGGCACTTTTTAACTAACTGATAATAATAATTACCAAAAAATCATCAGATATATATATAAATATGTATTTAAAGGGACACTGAACCCAAAATTTTTCTTTTGTAATTCAGAAAGAGCATGCAATTTTAAGCAACTTTCTAATTTACTCCTAGTATCAATTTTTCTTCGTTCTCTTGCTATCTTTATTTGAAAAAGAACGCATCTAAGATTTTTTTGGGTTCAGTACTCTGGACAGCACTTTTTTATTGGTGAATGAATTTATCCACCAATCAGCAAGGACAACCCAGGTTGTTCACCAAAAATGGGCCGGCATCTAAACTTACATTCTTGCATTTCAAATAAAGATACCAAGAGAATGAAGAACATTTTATAATAGGAGTAAATTAGAAAGTTGCTTAAAATTTCATGCTCAATCTGAATCACGAAAGAAAAATTTTGGTTACAGTGTCCCTTTAAGAATACATAGAACTCATTCTTCTATGTGAAGAACATTGGAATGTGAAATATTAATATTTCATGTCAGGTTAGTGCACTTGGCTAAATGTGATCGGGTTTGTTCGTCAGTAATGGTGTTCGTTTTTTTTCTTTCTACTTTTCTCACTCGATTGAAGTCTATGGTGGAATATGTTAACGCATTCACGATATTCAAAGTTCTGCTTTTTGCACACACCAGGGTATAGCTCATGCAAAACCTTTTTACTGAAATACGCACTCCACCCGAATAAAGCAAAAAGCTTACTACTATCAGAGTTAATGTGCAAGTGGGAGTAATAAATTGTGCTCCACTTGTAATCTAGCCCTTAAAGTTTAATGAGAATAATAAGAATGCTTACTTAACCCAGAAAAGCATTGTAGTTGCTCATTCAAACTATGTATATGCACACAAAGGCAACAGACATGAGTAACAGCTATGCTCTTTAAATAGACTACACCACAGCAATCTAAGGCATTCTGTGTCAAGCCACAAGGAAACATACAAGAACTTATTTTATTTGTATACACCAAGGAAATATATAAAGAATGTACTGAGATCTATATTGTGTATGCAGATGAGGCCACCTAGTGTCTAGAGTATAAACTGCAACTGCAGTGTTCTGACTGTTGTCTGTAATATTGATAGTCTACTCTAGATTAATTTTGTGTTTTTCAGGTACTTGTAATTTTTGGTTACATAAATAAATTTGCAGATTTTTAGGTGACTTAAAATGCTGAAATTTAAAGTCAATTAGTTGAGTAGTTTTGGAGTTAATAAGTATTGAAAAAACAAAATTTATGCTTACCTGATAAATTTATTTATTTCCGGACATGAAGAGTCCACAACATCATTCCAATTACTAGTGAGATATTCAACTCCTGGCCAGCAGGAGGAGGCAGAGAGCACCCCAGCAAAGCTGTTAGGTGTAACTGCCTTACCCATAACCCCCAGCCATACAGCCGAAGGAAATGGAAAAGGAAGAAAAACACAAGGGCGAAAAGGTGCCTGAGGTTAACTAAAAAAAAAATGCCGAATTATAATTAAAAAAGAGGGTGGGGTCGTGGACTCTCCATGTCCGCAAATAAATAAATTTATCAAGTAAGCATAAATCTGTTTTCTTTCCTATGACATGGAGAGTCCACAACATCATTCCAATTACTAGTGGGAACCAATACCCAAGCTAGAGGACACAAAATGAACAGGGAGGGAGAAAAAGCAGGAGGACCTAAACAGAAGGCACCACCACTTGAAGAAACTTTCTCCCAAAATAAGCCTCGGCCGATGCAAAAGTATCAAATTTGTAGAATTTGGAAAAAGTATGTAGAGAGGACCATGTTGCCGCCTTGTAAATCTGATCCACATTTTTTAAAGCACAAGAAGAGGAGACAGCCCTAGTGGAATGAGCCGTAATTCTCTCAGGAGGCTGCTGTCCAGCAGTCTCATAAGTCTAACAAATCAAACTTCTCAACCAGAGAGACAGATAAGTAGAAGTGGCCTTCTGACCCTTATGTTTTCCAGAGAAAACAACAAACAGGGCAAAGATTGCCTAAAATCTTTAGTAGCTTACAAGTAGAATTTTAGAGCCTGCACAACATCCAAATTATGCAAAAAACGTTCCTTTTGAGAAGAAGGATTAGGACAAAAAGAAGGAACAACAATTTCCTGATTAATGTTTTGATACAATACCACCTTAGGGAGAAACCCCAATTTAGTACGAAGGACCGCCTTATCATCATGAAAAATAAGGTACGGGGAATCACACTGCAGAGCTGAAAGCTCAGACACTCTGTGAGTGGAAGAAATGGTAACAGGCTGGCCATAGGGCATGCTGGCCATAGGGCATGCTGGGCAAATGCCCGGTGGGCCGCGGGGTCTGTTAGCTCCGCCCACTGACCGGATTCCCTTAGCCCCGCCCACAGACCAGATCCCTTAGCTTGCCGCTTCCAGTACTACTGGTGTAAGATTAATGCGCTGGTTTTTTTTTTTGTAAGAGGTCAGGTGGGGACCCTGGAAGTCCTCCCTCTATGCCAGCTGATCTGCGGTTGGCGGTCTGCCGAACAGCCGGCTGTGTATACAGCTTCACCTGGGACATTCACACATGCAGGCAGCAGAAGCCAGGGGGGCCACAATGTAGCCCCTGTGCATGGAGCCATGGCATCCAGATTTTGCTTCAATCTTCTGCTCCGCAGTAATAGTTGCCAACTGTCAGCTAGCGCAATGTGTGCTGCAACTGCCGAGGAATGGCGATGGATTGATTCTCCTCCTTTCTTTTAGAATCTCGCAATTGCTCAGGCAGTGACGTCAGCACACGAGTGGACAGTCGCGGAATCAATTTGCGTTTACTTTTAGCCTAGGAGCTGCCAAAGCTATGCTGCGTAAGTGTTATATTTGGTGGCTCACAAACTGCCCCTGAATACTGCATTAAAGATATTAGACATCGGCGCATCGCTAGAAATCTGGAACCTAACGCTGTGCTAACTACCATGGGAAAGTTGAGTTACTTACTATGGCAAGTGATTGAGTAGAAGGGACAACTTAGTCTTACTAGCTTGATCACAGAAGGCATCGGCTGAATGGTGGTTTTGTTTGTGGGTCGTAGATGTGAGAGTGCGCCCAATTTACCATTTCATATAAATCTCTTGCTTCACATTTCTGTCAGAATCCCCTGGCTATAACATTTTGACCACCAGATACGGACATAAGAGGCTTCCCCAGGCTATTATTGTGGGAGTCAAGAAGGGGGGTACCAGAGCTGTGCTGGAATTTATTAGGGTGCACCCTGAGGTGAGGGCAATGGGGACTGAACCTCACTTTTTTTATAGAAACTATGAGAGAGGTCTAGACTGGTACAGGTAAGTGACCCTGCTGTTATGAAAGGTATTGTGCAAGAGTGAACTTAATATTTATTATATATAGCTAGATAAATAGAGAGATGTTGTTTTTTTAGCTTCCTATTTTTTTGGGTGTTAGAGGTTTTAAGGTAATTTTGCGGTAGCAAATAATTGATTTCATCTGATGAATTTATGGGTTTTCTTTCATTCTTATTTTTCTGGTCTCCCTGGCAGTGAATTAGTTAAAGATCTTGACAGCACCTTAAGTATTGTGGCTTTTATACCCCATTTTTGTTAGGCGTTTGGGTTTTTTAAGATGCTGATTTGACATATCCTGAAATCTCCAACTGGAATTCATTTAATGTAGCTTGCTGACTCGGGGTAGGGGCCCAGCGCCTTCCCTCTTACAGTTCCTCACCTCACCATCACCAAGCAGTGAACACATCCTGTTCAGCTGCAAGTCTGGCATAAAATTAAAGGGACATGAAACCCACATTTTTTCTTTCAGGATTTAGAAATAGAATGCAATTTTAAATATCTTTCTAATTTACTTCTATTATCTAATTTGTTTTATTCTCTTGATATTCTTTGCTGAAAAGCATATCTAGATATGCTCAGTAGCTGCTGATTGGTTGCTGCACATAGAAGCCTCGTGTGATTGGCTCACCCATGCACATTGCTTTCTCTTCAAATAAGGATATCTAAAAAATGAAGCAAAATAAATAATAGAAGTAAATTGTAATGTTGTTTAAATTTGTATGTTCTATCTGAATCATGAAAGAAAGATTTTGGGTTTAGTGGCCCTTTAACCTACTGCCAAAAGGGAAAAAAAATGTTTCTTTTATTTCTTTCAAACGCATGGCTGCTGAATGTGGTGGTGTGAGATATGTTGCAGCACTTGTTGGCAGCATGGGGTTAACTGTAGTCTGCAAGTTTATTGCTTTAATACACACACTGTGTATTTAGAATGGGTCCTGGGAGCACTTGGGAGGGACTGCTCTGGGTAAGCTGCAGAGCAAAGATTTATAGACCTACAAACAGAACAGCAGACCATTTAAGCAAAACGTGTCTTCAAGTGTGACTTGCAGGTAATACTAAGCTTAAAAAAGATGCAACTTCTGTTTTATTTGGGCCTCTTTGCCCTAAAATGCCCGGGCCTATTTTTGATCCCAGTCCGGCCCTGTATGGTAACAAGAAACAAAACTCAAATGGAGCCTTGAGCAAAACTTTAAGAACTAAATTAAGGCTCCACGGGGGAGCAACAGGTTTAAACACAGGCCTGATTCTAACCAGAGCCTGCACAAAGGCTTGAACATTTGGTAGATCTGCCAGACGTTTGTGCAAAAGGATAGATAACACCAAAATCTGACCCTTTAGGGTACTGACTGATAAACCCTTATCCAGGCCATCCTGAAGAAAAGATAAAATCCGGGGAATCCTCACCCGGCTCCAGGAGAACCCCATAGATTCACACCAATAAATATATTTACGCCATATCGTATGTTAAATCTTGCGAGTAACTAGTTTTCGAGCCTGAATCATAGTTTCAATTACTGCTTCAGGAAAACCATGTCTAGACAGAACATGGGGCGCGATCCGATATAGATCGTAGTTTGCGGCGCAAGCGAGGGAACCTGCGTCGCCCGCAGTTTCAGCTCGCAACTCGAGCTATCCCATATATGGCGCCGTCAGATGCTAACGTGCCGTAAGTCGGATAAACCAGCGATGTCCAGAAATCTGCGCAAGTACAAATTTCTGGCGTCGCCAGTGACTTACGGCACGTTAGAAACTGCCGGCGCCTACAAAACCTGACTAAGGTCTAAATCACCCGCACTGTCTAACAAGCCTCCCTAACATAGCCCGACACGTCTAACCCTCTATCCGCTATCCCCCCTCACTATCCTAACAATAAAATATGTATTAACCCCTAAACCGCCGCTCCCGGAGCCCGCCGCTACCTAATAAAGTTATTAACCCCTAAACCGCCGCCAGCTATATTAAATCTATAACCCCCTAAAGTGAGCCCCTACCCTGCCGCTATCTATTTTAAAATTATTAACCCCTAATCTAATCCCCCTACCCCGCCGCCATCTATATTAAATTATCTAACCCCTAAAATACTAAACTATCCCTACCACTAAACCTAAGTCTAACCCTACAAATAGCCCTGAAAAGGGCTTTTTGTGTGGCATTGCCCCAAAGTAACAGCTCTTTTGCCAGCCCTTAAAAGGGCTTTTTGTGGGGCATGCCCCAAAGAATTCAGCTCTTTTGCCAGCCCTTAAAAGGGCTTTTGGCGGGGCTTTGTCACAAAGTAAACTGCTCTTTTGCCTACAATCTACATCCCCCTACACCGCCGCCATCTATAATAAATGTATTAACCCCTAATCTAATCCCCCTACACCGCCGCCAGCTATATTAACTATATTAACCCTAATTATATTAGGGTTAATATAGTTAATATAGTTATTATATTATATATATTAACTATATTAACCCTAATTATATTAGGGTTATTATAGTTAATATCATTATTATATTATAGATATATATTAAGTATAATAACCCTATCTAGCTCTAACATCCTAACTAAACTCTTATTAAAATAAATCTAATATTAATATTATTAATTAAAATATTCCTATTTAAATCTAAATACTTACTTATAAAATAAACCCTAAGATAGCTACAATATAATTAATAATTACATTGTAGCTATGTTAGGGTTTATATTTATTTTACAGGTAAATTGTTAATTATTTTAACTAGGTATAATAGCTATTAAATAGTTATTACCTATTTAATAGCTACCTAGTTAAAATAATTACCCAATTACCTGTAAAATAAATCCTAACCTAAGTTACAAATACACCTACACTATCAATAAATTAAATAAACTACAAATATCTATCTAAAAATACAATTAAACTAAACTAAACTAAATTACAAAAACAAACAAACACTAAATTACAAAAAATTCATTGGTTCAGCCAATCGGATTGAACTTGAATCTGATTGGCTGATTCAATCAGCCAATCAGATTTTTCTACCTTAATTCCGATTGGCTGATAGAATCCTATCAGCCAATCGGAATTCGACGGACGCCATCTTGGATGACGTCATTTAAAGGTACCTCATTCGTCGTTCAGTCGTCGGCCGGGATGGATGCTCCGCGTCGGTGGAGAGAAGATTCAAGATACCGCTTGATGGAAGATGCTGCCCGATGGAAGAAGACTTTGCTGCCGCTTGGATAAAGACATCGCTGGGATGAAGACCTCTTCTTTGCCGCTTGGATAGACATCGCCCGGATCGGATGAGGAGTTCGGCCCGGTTGGATGAAGACAAGGTAGGGAGATCTTCAGGGGGGTAGTGTTAGGTTTATTTAAGGGGGGTTTGGGTTAGATTAGGGGTATGTGGGTGGTGGGTTGTAATGTTGGGGGGTGGTATTGTGTTTTTTTTTTTCAGGCAAAAGAGCAGTTTTCTTTGGGGCATGCCCCCACAAAAGGCCCTTTTAAGGGATGGTAAGGTAAAAGAGCTTTGAACTTTTTTTAATTTAGAATAGGGTAGGGAAATTTTTTTATTTTGGGGGGCTTTATTATTTTATTAGGGGGCTTAGAATAGGTGTAATTAGCTTAAAAATCTTGTAATCTTTTTTTTATTTTTTGTAATTTAGTGTTTGTTTTTTTATGTAATTTAGTTTAGTTTAGTTTAATTGTATTTTTAGATAGATATTTGTAGTTTATTTAATTTATTGATAGTGTAGGTGTATTTGTAACTTAGGTTAGGATTTATTTTACAGGTAATTGGGTAATTATTTTAACTAGGTAGCTATTAAATAGGTAATAACTATTTAATAGCTATTATACCTAGTTAAAATAATTAACAATTTACCTGTAAAATAAATATAAACCCTAACATAGCTACAATGTAATTATTAATTATATTGTAGCTATCTTAGGTTTTATTTTATAGGTAAGTATTTAGATTTAAATAGGAATATTTTAGTTTATAATATAAATTAGATTTATTTAATAAGAATTTAGTTAGGGGTGTTAGGGTTAGATAGAGTTAATATAGTTAATATAAATACTATAGTAACTATATTAACTATATTAACCCTAATATAATTAGGGTTAATATAGTTAATGTATATAATGTAATAACTATATTAACTATAATATACTTAGGGTTAATATAGATAATATAGCTGGCGGCGGGGTAGGTAGATTAAATTAAGGGTTAATAATTTTAATATAGATGGCGGCGGTGTAAGGGGCTTATATTAGGGGTTAATACCATTAATATAGGTGCGGCGGTGTAGGGAGGGCAGGTTATAGGGCAAAAGAGCTGTTAACTTTGGGGCAAAGCCCCGCAAAAGGCCCTTTTAAGGGCTGGTAATAGAGTTTATTACTTTATGGATATTAGATTAGGGGTTAATATTATTAATATAGCTGGCGGCGGTGTAAGGGGTCAGATTAGGGGATAGATCAGGTAGATGGCGGCGGTTTTAGGGGCTCACAGTAGGGGGTTAGTTTATGTAGATGGCGGCGGTTTTAGGGGTTAAATACTTTATTAGGGATTGCGGCGGGGGATCGCGGTTGACAGTTAGATAGACATTGCGCATGCGTTAGGTGTTAGGTTTATTTAGCAGATCGCGGTTGACAGTTAGATAGACATTGCGCATGCGTTAGGTGTTAGGTTTATTTAGCAGCTAGTTTAGAGAGTTACGGGGCTCCAATAGTCAGCATAAGGCTTCTTACGGCTGCTTTTTGTGGCAAGGTGAAAATGGAGTAAGATTTCTCCATTTTCGCCACGTAAGTCCTTACGCTGTATATTGGATACCAAACTGCGCGGGTTTGGTATACCTGCCTATGGCCCAAAAAACTACGGGCGACGGCAGAAATATACGGGCGTAACTTCTAGGTTACGCCGTATATAGGATACCAAACCCGCGCAAATATTGGCATCGCCAGCTTTTGCGGGCGACGATTTTTATCGGATCGACCCCCTAGGTGTTCAATCTCCAAGCAGGAAACAGGTAAGCCAGAGAAAACCCCCAAGGAACTGCTAGATCATCTATCAGAATGGCCCGAGGATCTCTTCACCTTGAACCATACTTTGGAACCTTGGTGTTTTGATGGGACACCATCAGATCAAACTCTGGAATCCCCCACTTGAGGGATATCTGAGAGAACACTCCCCGGGATGAAAGGTCTGTCTGCTCAGAAAATCTGCTTCCCTGTTGTCCACTCCTGGCATGTGGATGGCAGATAGACAATCGTGGGCTTCCGCCCACTGCAGAATGCGAGTCACCTCCTTCATGGCTAAGTAACTCCAAGCCCCTCCCTGGTGGTTGATGTAAGCCACTGAGGTGATGTTGGAATCTGATAAACTGGACCAACGACAGTTGAGGCCACGCTGATAAACTTCAATATGTTTATGGGGAGAGAGAACTCTTCCCGAGATCACAGGCCCTGAGCCTTTAGAGGACCACAAACAGCTGTGGTAGTCACAATTTCCCAGAAAGGTCTCAGAAAACAAGTGCCCCAAGACAGATGTTCCTTTGACACCCACCACAAGATAAAGTCTCTTGTTAGAGGGTCCAGATTTATCCTCTATGATAAATCTGAATGATCTCCGTTCCATTGACGGAGCATACAAAGTTGCAGCTGTCGCAGATGGAACCGAGCAAAAGGAATGATGTCCATGGATGCCACCATCAGACCACTCACCTCCATGCATTGAGACACAGATGGACGAAAGGCAGACTGGAGAGAAAGCAGGAAGCAGGAATTTTGTTTTTTTCTGACCTCTGTTCTCTTAGAGGAACAATTACTCCCAGAGTGTATAGGTCTTTTACACAGTTTTTTTTATCCTTCTTTATTTGGTTTGAGGATAGTCTTGACAGGAGAAATCTGCCCATTGGAGGGCAAGACTTGAATCCCATTCTGTAACCCTGGGATACCCTGGGACATTGCGTATCCAGGCTTAACGAAAAAGAGAAATCATGCCCCCCACCTAATCCACATTGGAATCGGGGGTGGAACCTTCATGCTGATTTAGAGTCAGCAGAAGGCTTCTTGTTTTGTTTTCCCTTGTTCCAGGGCTGGTTGGATTTCCAAGTGGATCTGGGTTAATCTGATTTTGAAGAGGAAGAGGAGGACTTTTGTCCCTTAAAGTTACGAAAGGAACAAAAATGAGAGGTCTGACGACCTCTAAGTCTATTCTTCTTGTCCTGAGGTAGGAAGATTCCTTTCCACCCGTATTCTCTGAAATTATCTCTGCCAGACCAGGTCCAAACAGAGTCTTTCCTTTATAAGATAAAGCTGAAAGCTTGGCTTTAGAAGAGACATCAGCCGACCAAGATTTTAACCATAGAGCCCTGCGGGCTAGTACCGTGAAGCTAGATATTTTAGCTCCCAGACGAATTATCTGCATGTTGGCATCATAGATAAAGGTATTGGCCAATTTGAGAGCTTTGATCCTATCTTGGATCTCCTCTACTGTAGTTTCCTCTGTAATAAGATCAAACAACACATCATACCAATAAGATGCTGCTCCCACAAATATAGCAATACTCGCTGCAGGTTGCCTCTGTAACCCTTGACGGATGTACATCTTTTTTAAGTAAGCCTCTAGCTTCTTGTACATTGGGTCTTTAAAAGAGAAACTATCCTCTATAGGAATGGTAGTTCTCTTAGCAAGAGTAGAAATAGCTCCTTCTACTTTAGGAACAGTGTGCCATGAGTCACAACAGGAAATATCTTCTTAAAAACAGGGGAAGGGAAAAAAGGAACCCCTGGCTTATCCCATTCTTGAGCAATAATTTCAGGCATCTTCCTAGGGACAGGAAAAACATCCTCAGAAGATGGGGAATCATAAACTCTATCCAACTTAGAAGACTTTGTGAGGTTGACAGCAACCAAAGGTTCAGAATCGTCCAAAGTTGCTAAAACTTTCTTCAGTAGTAGGTGCTCAAGCTTAAATCTAAAATTTTCCTCTTCAGATTCTGAAGGTTTTTCTGCTTAAGTGTCAGACTATGAGATTTCACCTTCAGAAGCTACTGAAGTATTCTCCTCATCAGATATCTGAGAAAGATTGGCTAATGCCGACCTAGAGTCAGAAGCCTTACTCTCAGGCAGATTTTTAGATTTTCTCTTACGCTTACCCGAAGAAGGGAAAGCTGACAAAACCCCAGATACTGCAGATGAAATCTGAGTGGCAAAATCCCCAAGTAAATACACCCCCCCCCCCCCAGGTGGATGAGAGGACACAGAAGGCACATTATGAGAAACAATTAAGGCTTGGGACGTTTGAGGAGAAAGCTGAGGCATTTCATGCACAGCTTTATCCCGAGAGACAGAAGGCTCAGAAGAGAGTAATTTAAATTTTAAAGTAATAATTAAACAAGAGGAGCAAAATTGCATCAGCAGGACAATTTGGGCTTCTAAACATAGTAAACATTTATACATAGAAATGGACTGATCCTGTTCAGAGTACATAGATGAAAATAAACAGGTCCCACAAGTAATTTTAAAAGTAAGCAAAATAAAATAAAGCAGACTATAAAATCTTATAAATGAAAATTAGAATTCAAATTTTAATAAAAATAACAAAGAAGGCTTTCTAGAAAAAAAACAAATTGTCTGAGGCTCCTACCACCAAGAGGAAGTAAGAGGAAATCCTCTACTCCTAAAAGATCCTTGTCCTGTGTAGATGATGTAAATAAATATCACAAGATATGAGAAGACACTGGAGCTCCCTCCGTAATGAAAGCTACTAGTCTCACAACGGCACCACTCTGCTAAACCGGAAGTTCGGGCGTCACATGAGCAGGATCAAATAAAACTATGCAATACTTTTTACCAGTCTAAAAAGGCTGCAAAGATTAAAACAGTTTAAAAAATGGCTCACTCGTTTATACTCACAACGGTACCGCTCTTCATATAATAAAATAAGTCTCAATAGTCAATATGACTTCTCTTGTCCTGCATTTAAGCTCCTGCTTTAAAAATAATATTAAGACCTAGGTTACATAATAAAGTATATCCTTTACTGTTAACCTCATACATCCCACCTGGATGAACAATATCCGCCTCAAACTCAACACTGACAAGACCGAAATCCTCCTCCTCGGACCCACCAAATCTGCATGGGATGACTCCTGGTGGCCCACAGCCCTCGGACACCCTCCAACTCCAACACGCCACGCACGAAATCTAGGCGTCATCCTCAACTCATCACTTTCCATGGACGGCCAAGTCAACGCCGTCTCTTCGACTTGTTTTCACATACTCCACCTACTGCGAAAAATCTTCAAGTTCCCCACTGAAACTAGAAAATCTGTCACCCATGCCCTCGTCAGTAGTCAACTGGACTACAGCAATGCACTCTACGCCGGGTCCACTATCAAGCTCCAGAAACGACTCCAACGCATCCAGAACACCTTGGCCAGACTCATCCTCGACATCCCTCGCCAAAACCACATCACCGAACACCTAAGGAACCTACACTGGCTCCCCATCAACAAGAGAATCACCTTCAAGCTCCTAACTCATGCATTCAAGGCCCTCCACAACATCGGCACTGAATACATCAACCACCCCTCCAGACAATTCCGCTCTGCCGACCAAGCACTCGCAGTCATCCCCCGCATCAAGAAATAAACAGCTGGAGGAAAATCCTTCTCCTATATGGCAGCAAGGTCATGGAACTCCCTCCTGCTGCACCTCAGACAAACTTCAGGAAGGACCTCAAGACCTGGCTCTTCGACTGAATCGTCTTCCCTTAGCCCCCCACTCCCCCCCATAGCGCCTTGAGACCCTCACGGGTGATTAGTTTGCACTTTACAAGTACCCAATAGATAGATAGATAGATAGATAGATAGATAGATAGTTAAAGTCATGTCTCATGCTGAGTGCCAATTCATATTATGTGCCAAATAAATTGTCCCCATATGAATCCTCTCTTTTTTTTAAAAAAAAAAGGTTTATTATGTCCCAGAACAAACGGATCTGAAAGAGAGGTTTAACCTCTTAAGTGCTGCTGTCCTTCTGTACCTAGAAGGCAAAGGCACTTACATTAGATCCAATTGCATGATAGATGCTGATCTTTAGGTGTGGCAGGCGTTTCACTCCCTGTCATAGACCTGTAGGAAAAGAAAGAACAGAGTAACTAACTCTGGCTTTCTACAAAGGGGTAGCAAAGTGTTAAAAGTAAAGCAAAGACTTCCTCGCTGCCTTTTAACTGCTAAAAGCCACCACTACTCTTACTCAAGAGATTGACATGGACACAGCTAGACCCCAATCCTTGCTTGCAGTACCCATAAAAGGATTAAAATCTTCAGACACCAACTTCGCACAACCTCCATTGACAGAGGCAAAGAGAATGACTAGGGGTTATGGGTAAGGCAGTTACACTTAACAGCTTTGCTGGGGAGCTCCTTGCATCCTCCTGCTGGCCAGGAGTGGAATATCCCACTAGTAATTGGAATGACGTTGTGGATTCTCCATGTCATAGGAAAGAAAAGGTGATTTTTCTCCTAAAACTACAGCGAAAACTGCTACACAAACCTATATGAAATTTGGCATGCAAATACTATTCATTTTGAAAAATTTCCAGTTTACTTCTATTACCAAATTTGCTTTGTTCCCATGATATTCTGTGTTGGACTACTACATGGCAGGAAATAGGGCTGCCCTCTAGTGCTCTTGTAGATGGATAATATTCTTGCAAAACTGCTGCCATATAGTGCTCCAGAAATGGGCTGGCTTCTAAACATTACGTCCCTGCTTTTCAACAAAAGATACCAAGAGAACAACGAAAAATTGATAATAGAAGTAAATTATAAAGTTGTTTAAAATCACATACTTTTCATATACCTTTAATTTCAAAAGTATCATATTTTTTAATGTTTGCTTTGGAAACTTTGTTTAGGGGTGTAATTCTTTTTTTTTTTTTCTGAGGGGGCTGAATGAGCCGCCACAAAAAATCAAAACAACAACAGCCACCACTTGTTTATACTAAAATAATTTATAACAAGTGGTTTACTGAAATATTCAATTTTTTTCCTAGAAAATAGCACTGTAAACACATTTGCAATGAATAAGATAGGACATTTTGTGCTGAGTGGCCAAAACCGGACTGGAAATAGAAAGCAGCACCGGAAAAATTAGAAGACCAGACCCATTTTCTGTAGAGTCCGTAGAATGCACACAGCCCATTTTTCTCAAGGGTATTACTGGGATATTCCTCCCCCCAATATTTTCTTTTTAGAATTAAATATATTAGTTTCCTGATGTCCTGGTCAACTAATCCAGCCTTGTGAGTGGCTAGAGAAGGAAACTCCTTTCATGCCTTTTTTTTAGACATGATACATATATTTATACTGATGTCTTTTAAACATAAGGAGGTTTATTGCTGCAACACACATATGTATCCGTTTTTTAGCAACTCTATTTAGCATTTTGCTGCAGTTAAAGCGGCATTATACTGTAAACTCTTCTTCTCCCTTTAATATGATCCCAGTCATCCATTTAGCTGCTGGAGCGTATTAAACTGATTACAAATAACTCCTTTACTTTTATCTTGTCATTTGAAATAGCTGATTTTGCCTGTTAAAACCACCACCTATACTGAAAATATGAATACTTTTGTATCCTCTAAACAGCAGTAGCCCAGTGAGTGTGGAAGTGACAGGTACTAAATCTTAATTTTTAATAGTTTTTTTTAAGTGTCAGCCTTTGTTTGTAGACAGAGAGATAAGATAAGCAAGCATGTGTATCAGTAAATACATGTTCTGCAGGCTCAGTCCATTTAAATGGGCTGTGTTATCAATGAGAGAGAGAGAACTCCCCAGTTATTTCATATACAAAAATAAACCAAAATTAGTTTCTCATGTATTTTATACTCTACAGCTGCTATAACAAGCATTTGGAAATACATTAAGGGAAAACAAATATAACAGTACAATGTCTCTTTAAAAGCATTGCAAGTCCATGCCTGCAGTAACAATACAAGTATTTTCTTGAACAATCCAGCCTCTTTTATAGACAGAACTATAAGATAAGGAAGCATGTGTATCAAGAAACGGATATTTTTCAAGCTCAGCCCATTACAACGGGTTGTGTTTTTAATGAGAAAAATAGCTATTTCATATACAGAAATAAACCCAAACTAGCCATTTATGGTGTACTTTATACTATACAGTTTATATAACAAGTCATTAAAAAGACATTAAGAGGAAATACATTTTACAATACAGTGCCCCTTTAATCTCCACCCTTTAAACGCATAGCAAGTCAGTACCTGCAGTAACGATACAAGTATTTTCCTGAAGGATCCACTTGTTTCACTTTTAATATCTGATTCCAAATTTCTGTCAAACACTGAAAGATTACAGAATGTTAATACACATTTATTGTCCACAAAGTAAAGGAATATGTCAATATTATGAAACTTACATTTTGTGTATGCGTCTTTAATGGCAACTATTTGCTGAAAAGTAGAAAAAAAACAGGCATTGATTGTTGTATTCCAGACATTTGTATTATAAATATTGTAATCCAAAGACATATAGTCAGCACAATAGAACCCTCTGGGCAGAGCTCATATCACATATTAAGCGACATGTTACTCAAAGATTGTTTGTCATAAAGTATTTTTCATATTTTATAAAGTAGAAATGATTTGTTTTTTGTTTTATTTTGCATTGCATTGGGAACAGGAAATCAGATTAAAGGGACAGTCAAGATAGATAATCCCTTTATTATCCATTCCCCAGTTTTGCATAACCAACACAGTTATTTTAGTATACTATTAACCTCTGTGATTACCTTGTATCTAAGCCTCTATTGTCAAACCCCTGATCACATGGCTATTTATTTATCTATTGACTTGCATTTTGCATTTTGTGTCATCCGCAACCCACGAGCGTGAGCACAATGTTATCTAAACTGCTCACATGAAATAGCAGTATCCTGTAGTGAAAAACTAATAAAAAAGCATGTGATAAGAGGCTGTTTGTAGTGGCTTAGAAACAGGCAAACATTTAGAGGTTTAAATGTTATAAACTATATTAAAGGATTACTAACTTGTTTTTGTTCAGTGTAAAACGGAACAAACATTTTACATTTAAAATATCATAGCAATGTAATGTACCTTGTTTTTGTTTGAAACAAAGCTCCCTTTTGCAGTAAAATCATATTTTATTTTATCCCCATGACATCACGTCATCCAGCCCTCAAATGTGGGCCGTCTAAGGGCTAAGAAACTCGCCAATCGGATGTGTTGTTTTTGCATATAATTAAACTATATTATCCAGATTCAACGCGTGCGCAATACCATTTCATTCCTCTCGCATGCGCATATTGCGGCACTCAAGCCGACATGATAGCTAACAGGAAAAAAAAGAATGCATGCGCATTTAAAATTTCAATCGATTAGATAAGATGGTGACGTATCCGATGCCGTTGCGCTAACTCTCGCATGCGCAATGTGTCTCGGAGTCGCCATCTTACAACTGCAGTTGTCAGCCCGGATTGGGAATCCGTAACGGCAGACAACACAGTGGGTTTGTAAAAATTAATTATTTTAAACTTATATATTGTGAAAACGGCTCATATTTAATACAATATCCACATTATAAAAAGCTTGTTTAACATGTATACTCATGTGAGATACCCATTACAATTCTGACTACAGTGTCCCTTTAATATAATAATGTTGGTTGTGCAAAGCTGGGGAATGGGTAGTAAAGGCGTTATCTATCTTTTTAAACAATAACAATTTTCGTGATGACTGTCCCTTTAAGCTTGATTTTTTTTCTTACGGAAAACCAAGAGTCATTTTACCTTATTGGCCCTTGTACATAATATCTGTATCAACAATGACTCATCAGTTCCAGCTCCCTTCATTGCGCTCCTGAGTTCTCGGGCATCATATTCACATGGTCGGTCCAGCAGCGCTAAAGCTGTTTTCTCAAAGTTTCCACTCAGCTCTCCTTTTAGTACGCTATCTAAATCCTGGGGGAAAAAAGCTTTATATTGTAAGTAAAAGTAACATACAGGTCAAGTATGGATTCAGTGTAGAAATAATTACCAATGTTTTTATTAATTGCGCACTAAGGTCAGCTGGTTTTGATGGGTTAATAACATTACAACTCCCCAGGGGCGTATTTATGCATAGGCCAACAAGGCGGCAGATTTGGGGGGGGCAGCAGGATTCTGAGTGCCTAGGGCAGCACAAAACCTAAATACGCCTCTGCAACGCCCTTATCGTGTCTCACATTATTGTAACATACTACAGATAATATTCAGTGTAAAAGAAGAGCTGTTCCTTCACCTTCATGCACAAAAAAATAAAATGGATAGACACACAAACAATTCATGTGGCAATGCACTTTCTCCTGGAGTACATGAAATGGAGAAAATCATTAAAGGGACATGAAACCCGCATTTTTTTCTTTCATGATTCAGACAGGGCATACATTTTGAAACAACTTTCCAATTGACTTATATTGTCAACTTTGCTTCATTCTCTTGTCATCCAGTGTTGAAGGAAGAGCAATGCACTACTGGGAGCTAGCTGAACACATCTGTAAGCTAATGACAAGAGTTATATTTGTGCAGCCACCAATGAACAGCTAACTTCCACCTCCTGAGCCTACCTAGGTATACTTTTGAACTAAGTCAATTAGATAACTGAAATAAATTGGAAAATTGATTAAAGTTGTACCATTTATCTGAACCAAGGAAACATTTTTGGTTTCATATCTCTTTAAATAGCCTTTTCATGTTTCAGTAATGAACTTGTTATTGGACTCATTTTATATAGACCCAAACATATGCTGAACAGTACCTGTATCAGTAAATGCACCAAGTATTAGAAGGCACTGGAGACTGGATACTATCAATCAAATTATTTCAACTCAGTCTAATAAATTGTAATTAGGATAACTGGAGCAAAAAGCTTTGTAAGGCTTGGACAATCTGATTATATAAATTTAGCCCAGCAAACAGAAAACAAGGAAACTGGAACACGAGGTACTGTATGGCTGGAGCAAGTTGTTGCAGATTTTTAAAAGCACAGTTCAGCATGAAAAAACATGGGAATTTACACATATTAAAGCTCGAGTAGTTGAACTTTAGCAGTTTTCAGTCTGTTTGTACTAGCAGGGTCACACACTGGTATTCGGGCTTAGGCAGGATTTAGATTGTAAGGCAGGTCAAGATGCAGGAGAAATTATAATTACACCCAATCACAGACTGTCTTTATACATGGTATGAAACGTTATCCAAATAACACTGTACACACAATACACAAACCAAAAAAACAATTCCACTATTGGAATAATGCAGAAAATGATCACTAATTATTAGAATCTGCTCCTTTTCGTGATGTAATGATGCAAGTTCTTTAGATTCTCTGACATACGTTTCACCTCTAAGTTTTGTCAACGATGATCAGGACATTCTATCCACTTTGCCAAACAGTATTACTCTATGGAACTTTCTGTTGTCTGTTTCATTTGAGTTTTACCTGCACCTTCAGGAAGGAGGACATTTTTGATGATTCTGTGCATGCTTGCTAGTGGAATTGTTTTCTCGGCTTTGTTTGTGTGCACATCGCTATTGGTATATTGGTATATCACTGTGTGCTATGAACTATGAGGAAGTGTGATGCTGTTCAAAAGGAAGTGTGATACAGTTCAAAACACTAATGGCTAGATTACGAGTTTTTGTCTGTAATGGTGTGCGGTGTTAACAAGCATTTTTTTCTCAACGCTCACTTAAGACAACGCTGGAATTACAGATTTTTCTAAACCCGGCGTTAGTCGCAAAAAAGTGAGCGGAGAGAAAAATTTAGCTCCACATCTCACCTCAATACCAGCGCTGCTTACGGTAGCAGTGAGCTGGCAAAACGTGCTTGTGCACTATTTCACCATAGGAATCAATGGGGCAGATTCGGCTGAAAAAAAACCTAACACCTGCAAAAAAGCAGTGTTCTGCTCCTAACGCAGCCCCATTGATTCCTATGGGGAAATAAATGTTATGTCTACACCTAACACCCTAACATGAACCCTGAGTCTAAACACCCCTAATCTTACACTTATTAACCCCTAATCTGCCAACCCCGACATCGTCGCCACCTGCATAATATTTTTAACCCCTAATCTGCTACTCCGGACACCACCGCCACCTACATTATACTTATGTACCTAGTCTGTCACCCCCAACATCGCCGACACCTACATTATAGTTATTAACCCCTATTCTGCTGCACCCAATGTCGTCAAAACCTACCTACAATTATTAACCCCTAATCTGCCGCCCCCAACGTCGCTGCCACTATATTAAATTTTATTAACCCCTAAATCTAAGTCTAACCCTAACACCCCCCCCTAACTTAAATATAATTTAAATAAATCTAAATAAAATTACTATTATTAAATAAATTATTCCTATTTAAAACTAAATACTTACCTGTAAAATAAACCCTAAGATAGCTACAATATAAATAATAGTTACATTGTAGCTAGCTTAGGGTTTATTTTTATTTTACAGGCAACTTTGTATTTATTTTAACAAGGTACAATAGTTATTAAATAGTTATTATTTACTAACTTCCTAGTTAAAATAAAGATAAAGACAAATATACCTGTAAAATAAATCCTAACCTAAGTTACAATTACACCTAACAATACACTATCATTAAATAAATTACCTAAATTAACTACAATTAATTACAATTAAATTAAATAAACTAAATTACGGGAAAAAAGCACTAAACTACAGAAAATAATAAAATAATTTAAAAAAAAATTAAACTAATTACACCTAATCTAATCCCCCTAATAAAAAAAGCCCCCCAAATAATAAAAATCCCTACCCTACACTAAATTACAAATAGCCCTTAAAAGGCCCCAAAGTAATCAGCTCTTTTACCTGTAAAAACAAATACAATACCCCCCCAACATTACAACTTACCACCCACACACCCAACCCTACTCTAAAACCCACCCAATCCCCCCTTAATAAAACCTAACACTACCCCCTTGAAGATCACCCTACCTTGAGACGTCTTCACCCAACCGGGCAGAAGTGGTCCTCCAGACTGTCCGAAGTCTTCATCCTATCCGGGCAGAAGAGGTCCTCCAGACATGCAGAAGTCTTCATCCAGGCGGCATCTTCAAGACATCCGACGCGGAGGCGACTGGAACAATGAAGGGTCCTTTAAATGACATCATCCAAGATGGCGTCCCTTCAATTCCGATTGGCTGATAGAATTCTATCAGCCAATCGGAATTAAGGTAGAAAAAATCCTAATGGCTGATCCAATCAGCCAATAGTATGCAAGCTCAATCCTATTGGCTGTTCAAAACTAATCAGCCAATAGGATTTTTTCTACCTTAATTCCGATTGGCTGATAGAATTCTATCAGCCAATCGGAATTGAAGGGATGTCATCTTGGATGACGTCATTCTAGTTACCGTCGAAAGAAGAGGATGCTCCGCGTCGGATGTCTTGAAGATGGGTCCGCTCCACTCCAGATGGATGAAAATAGAAGATGCCGCCTGGATGAAGACTTCTGCACGTCTGGAGGACCTCTTCTGCCCGGATAGGATGAAGACTTCAGCCCGTCTGGAGGACCACTTCTGCCCAGTTGGGTGAAGACGTCTAAAGGAAGGGTGATCTTCAAGGGGTTAGTGTTAGGTTTTATTAAGGGGGGATTGGGTGCGTTTTAGAGTAGGGTTGGGTGTGTGGGTGGTGGGTTGTAATGTTGAGGGGGGTATTGTATTTTTTTTTACAGGTAAAAGAGCTGATTACTTTGGGGCAATGCCCCGCAAAAAGCACTTTTAAGGGCTATTTGTAATTTAGTGTAGGGTAGGGATTTTTATTATTTTGGGGGGCTTTTTTTTATTAGGGGGATTAGATTAGGTGTAATTAGTTTTTAAAATTTTTAATTATTTTATTATTTTATGTAATTTAGTGTTTGTTTTTTCGTAATTTAGTTTATTTAATTTAATTGTAATTAATTGTAGTTAATTTAGTTAATTTATTTAATGATAGTGTAGTGTTAGGTGTAATTGTAACTTAGGTTAGGTTTTATTTTACAGGTATATTTGTCTTTATTTTAACTAGGAAGTTATTAAATAGTTAATAGCTATTTAATAAGTATTGTACCTAGTTAAAATAAATACAAAGTTGCCTGTAAAATAAAAATAAAACCTAAGCTAGATACAATGTAACTATTAGTTATATTGTAGCTATCTTAGGGCTTATTTTATAGGTAAGTATTTAGTTTTAAATAGGAATAATTTATTTTATTGTAGTAATTTTATTTAGATTTATTTAAATTATATTTAAGTTAGGGGGTGTTAGGATTAGACTTAGATTTAGGGGTTAATAAATTTAATATAGTGGCGGCGACGTTGGGGGCGGCAGATTAGGGGTTAATAAATGTAGGTAGGTGGCAGCGATGTTAGGGATGGCAGATTAGGGGTTAATAATATTTAACTAGTGTTTGCGAGGCGGGAGTGAGGCAGTTTAGGGGTTAATACATTTATTGAAGCGGCGGCGATGTCCGGTCAGGCAGATTAGGGGTTAAAAATGTTAATATAGTGTTTGCGATGTGGGGGGGGGCCTCGGTTTAGGGGTTAATAGGTAATTTATGGGTGTTAGTGTACTTTTTAGCACTTTAGTTAAGAGTTTTATGTTACGGCGTTAGCCCATAAAACTCTAAACTACTGACTTTTAAATGTGGTAGGAGTCTTGACAGGAGAGGGTGTACCGCTCACTTTTTCCAAGACGCGTAATACCAGCGTTAGGAAAATCCCATTGAAAAGATAGGATACGCAATTTACGTAAAGGGATTTGCGGTATGCTCGAGTCACGGAAAAAAAGGGAGTGGTACACCTGTACCTGCCAGACTCGTTATACCAGCGGGCGTTAAAAAGCAGCGTTGGGACCTCTCAACGCTGCTTTTTAAGGCTAACGCAAGACTCGTAATCTAGGCGTAAGAAAATCTGTTAAAGTGATTGTAAAGTTGCTTAACTTAATGCACAGTATATACAATTAAACTTCAATACAGGGGGACTTTCATTAATTACATTTTTTTAATATGCTTTATTTGAAAAATATTTACCATTTTGTGAAGGTAAACATACCGCCGTTCCTCCAACTGCATCTCATCCTCCATCTAGGTAGGTGATGATGAATCCGGCTTCATCCAATCGCTGCGTGCCCCATGAGCTGGGCGTCTTGTGGGGCACGCAACGATTGGATGAAGCCAGATTTGTCATTGCTCAGCTAGATGGAGTATGAGATGCGGGCGGAGGAGCGGTGGTATGTTTACCTTCACAAAATGGTAAATAATTTTCAAATAAAGCGTGTTTGAAAAATGTAATCAATGAAAGTCCCCCAGTATTGCAGTCTAATTGTATATACTGTGCGTTAAGTTAGGAAACTTTACACTTAAAGTAATTAACAGATAAAATAAGAAAACAATGTGGTTTCTGCTGTTATTGGTTGGGTGGTTTATAATTATAATACATTCTGTTTGTAACCTCATCGCAGCAAGATCATTTTAATCAGGTTTCTTTAAAGTCAATAATTGCAACAGTGACTACTAAACAATAGTCCTTGAGTTCACACACATAAGTTTGTTACACAAAACAACACGTTTACCTTGCCATACAAGGTCTTATATTTTTGTTTAATTTCTTGTCGCTGATCTGACGTTCTGTTTGCTAGGATTTCAATAATTGCTTTTTCATCTGTTCCTGTAGAAATCAAATAGAAACAGAATATAACAGTTAGCATTAAAACTTTTATTTTAATGAAAAAGGAAATTCTAATAATAAATCAGACTGTTCTATTTTTACATACACTATTAGGGGCTTGATTACGAGTGTAGTGGTAATTGGCGCTCCTGCTCGTGCTTTAACTTCGCCAGAAGTAAGCTGTACTTGGAATATCATTCATGTATTTCCCTATAGACTTCAATGCTTGTGCGTAAACCCGTTTAATTACCTGCCTAACCCGTCATGAAATATGAATATTTCACATTCCAATGTTCTTCACATAACTGAATATGTTCTATTTGTTCTTAGAAACATATTTTTACATTTATTCCGATGGTATTTTGGTACAATATATACCTATATTTATATACTGTATATATATATATATATATATATATATATATATATATATATATATATATATATATATATATGCATATGATTATATAGGTATAGATATACTGTATATAAATATAAATAGGAATATCTATATATAAAAATACTTGGAATATATTCCCCAATGTAAATAATATTGGAATGTGAAATATTTACAGTAAATACACAGTATAACACTTGATTAAATATGAATATTGCATAAATAAATATGCTTTTACATGTTTCCAGCTACTTACAAACTTGCATTGTAGCCATGGGAGAGAGCACAATGTTATCTATATGGTACACATGAACTAGCACTGTGTGGCAGTGAAAAGCTAATATAAAGCACTGAGATAAGAGGTGGCATGCAGGGGCTTAGAAACAGGCAGAGATTCAGAGGTTTAGAGATTATAAAGTACATTAATATAACAATATTGGTTATGCAAAGCTGAGGAATGGGTAGTAAAACTGTTACAGTATCTATCTTTTTAAATGATAAAAATATCAAGAAATGGGTTATTTTGGTGTTGTATCACTGATCACAATACATCCTAATGCACTGTTAGAGTTGTTACATTTTCAGTTCATGGTAGTGGATTTGCAACATCATTGTGGGCTTATAATTTGAATATTAGAAAATGTACACATATTTTGAGTGCAAGGTACACACACTTTTGGGAGTTTCCTGCATATGTAGAAATAGGCAGACAGTAAAACACACATCCAATAAATCTGAATCTGTTAGTATTATGCCAAACGTTCCTACTATAGTAAGTATAGTAATGAACTGTTTTTGGATGGTAAGATCTTAATTTGTGATAAAATGCATAAGGGAATAGTAAATCTTTGACTGAAAAAGTGAATAATGTTTAAAGATTACTTGTTATCACAGCTTTGGGTATTCCCACCCAAATATTCACAAAAGGGTTTGCAAAGTACAGTTAAAGGTGCATAAGACTTTATAGATTCGTGCTACTTAATTTTCATGAAAAAAAATGTTTTTTTACAATATGTTAAAGATGTTATACATTTTAATTGTAGCATTTATTTTCCCTTTATTAGCAGAGATGGCTTTGTAGCTTCAATACATGTTGATTAGTCTGTGTAACATTGTAACAATTTATTTCAAGTGATACACAAAATGAATATACAATAAAGCCTTTGTGCCATGTACAATTTACTAACACTGTGCTCTGCTTGATGAGAGTCGTACAATATTATTCATTGTACCTCTTTCTCCAATAAATAACTTCCTATATTTTACACTAAAAATCAGTTAGTACACAATTAACTAGTTGTTAAGCTAAAAATAATGCATGAATTATTTACCCTATGCCAAAAAAATACTAAATGTATAAGCACTTCTACTAACAAGGGCATAACATACACACATGCCTTAAATTATTGCAGCACACATGCACATGAACACATGCCTTATATTGTTACAACACACATGCACATGCACACGTGCCTTATATTATTACAGCACACATGCACATGCACACATGCCTTATATTATTACAGCACACATGCCTTAAATTATTACAGCACACATGAACACATGCCTTATATTATTACAGCACACATGGACATGCACACGTGCCTTATATTATTACAGCACACATGCACACATGCCTTAAATTATTACAGCACACATGCACAGGTGCCTTATATTATTACAGTACACATGCACATGTACACGCACACATGCCTCAAATTATTACAGAACACATGCACATGCACACATGCCTTATATTATTACAGCACACATGCCTTATATTATTTCAGCACACATGCACATGCACACATGCCTTAAATTATTACAGCACACATGCATATGCACACATGCCTTATATTATTACAGCACACATGCACATGCACACATGCCTTATATTATTACAGCACACATGCACATGCACACGTGCCTTATATTATTACAGCACACATGCCTTATATTATTACAGCGCACATGCACATGTGCCTTATATTATTACAGCACACATGCACATGCACAAATGCCTTATATTATTACAGCACACATGCACATGCACACACGCCTTATATTATTACAGCACACATGAACATGCACACGTGCCCTATATTATTACAGCACACATGAACATGCACACATGCCTTATATTATTACAGCACACATGCACATGCACACATGCCTTATATTATTACAGCACACATGAACATGCACACATGCCTTATATTATTACAGCACACATAATAATAAAAATAATGCATTAATTATTTACCCTATGACAAAAAAATACTAAATGTATAAGCACTTCTACTAACAAGGGCATCACATGCACACATGCCTTAAATTATTGCAGCACACATGCACATGAACACATGCCTTATATTATTACAGCACACATGCACACATGCCTTAAATTATTACAGCACACATGCACACATGCCTTATATTATTACAGCACACATGCTTTAAATTATTACAGCACACATGCACACATGCCTTATATTATTACAGCACACATGGACATGCACACGTGCCTTATATTATTACAGCACACCTGCACATGCACACATACCTTAAATTATTACAGCACACATGCACATGCACACGTGCCTTATATTATTACAGTACACATGCATATGCACACGCACACATGCCTTAAATTATTACAGCACACATGCCTTATATTATTACTGCACACATGCACATGCACACGTGCGTTATATTATTACAGTACACATGCACAATCACATGCACACATGCCTTAAATTATTACAGCACACATGCCTTATATTATTACAGCACACATGCACATGCACACGTGCCTTATATTATTACAGCACACATGCACATGCACACATGCCTTAAATTATTACAGCACACATGCCTTAAATTATTACAGCACACATGCACACATGCCTTAAATTATTACAGCACACATGCACATGCACACATACCTTAAATTATTACAGCACATGCACATGCACACATGCCTTAAATTATTACAGCACACATGCACATGCACACGTGCCTTATATTGTTACAGCACACATGCACACATGCTTTAAACTATTACAGCACACATGCACATGCACACATGCCTTATATTATTACAGTACACATGCACATGCACACGCACACATGCCTCAAATTATTACAGCACACATGCACATGCACACATGCCTTATATTATTACAGCACACATGCACATGCACACATGCCATATATTATTACAGCACACATGCACATGCACACATGCCTTAAATTATTACAGCACACATGCACATGCACACATGCCTTATATTATTACAGCACACATGCACATGCACACATGCCTTATATTATTACAGCACACATGCACATGCACACATGCCATATATTATTACAGCACACATGCACATGCACACATGCCTTAAATTATTACAGCACACATGCACATGCACACATGCCTTATATTATTACAGCACACATGCACATGCACACATGCCTTATATTATTACAGCACACATGCCCATGCTCTGCTTGATGAGAGTCGTACAATATTATTCATTGTACCTCTTTCTCCAATAAATAACTTCCTATATTTTACACTAAAAATCAGTTAGTACACAATTAACTAGTTGTTAAGCTAAAAATAATGCATGAATTATTTACCCTATGCCAAAAAAATACTAAATGTATAAGCACTTCTACTAACAAGGGCATCACATGCACACATGCCTTAAATTATTGCAGCACACATGCACATGAACACATGCCTTATATTGTTACAACACACATGCACATGCACACGTGCCTTATATTATTGCAGCACACATGCACATGCACACATGCCTTATATTATTACAGCACACATGCCTTAAATTATTACAGCACACATGAACACATGCCTTATATTATTACAGCACACATGGACATGCACACATGCCTTATATTATTACAGCACACATGCCTTAAATTATTACAGCACACATGCACACATGCCTTATATTATTACAGCACACATGGACATGCACACGTGCCTTATATTATTACAGCGCACATGCACACATGCCTTAAATTATTACATCACACATGCACAGGTGCCTTATATTATTACAGTACACATGCACATGCACACGCACACATGCCTCAAATTATTACAGAACACATGCACATGCACACATGCCTTATATTATTACAGCACACATGCACATGCACACATGCCTTATATTATTTCAGCACACATGCACACATGCCTTAAATTATTACAGCACACATGCACATGCACACATGCCTTATATTATTACAGCACACATGCACATGCACACGTGCCTTATATTATTACAGCACACATGCACATGCACACATGCCTTATATTATTACAGCACACATGCACATGCACACGTGCCTTATATTATTACAGCACACATGCCTTATATTGTTACAGCGCACATGCACACGTGCCTTATATTATTACAGCACACATGCACATGCACAAATGCCTTATATTATTACAGCACACATGCACATGCACACACGCCTTATATTATTACAGCACACATGAACATGCACACGTGCCTTATATTATTACAGCACACATGAACATGCACACATGCCTTATATTATTACAGCACACATGCACATGCACACATGCCTTATATTATTACAGCACACATGAACATGCACACGTGCCTTATATTATTACAGCACACATGAACATGCACACGTGCCTTATATTATTACAGCACACATGCCCATGCACACATGCCTTATATTATTACAGCACACATGCCCATGCACACGTGCCTTTAAACAATTTAGAGAGTGTCACTCAATTCCAATCTAATACAAGCAGATGGTTAAGGATATTGCCTATTGTTCAAGCATAGTAATGTAAACATAGGAATGCCATTTATAATATGCTTGTGTGTTCTCTTATTTTACTTTTATACCCTTGTAATATTCTATCTTATCTCAATAAAAATTAAATTTGAGAAAAAAAATCAGCACACAAAATAAATAATTTAAAAAGTACTTAAATCTTTCATTTGCCCAAATAAGCATTGCTTTGCAGTCAAGGGGCATACCACTTTAAAAAAACACCTTTTGAGTATTATCTCCTTTACTGCAGCATGTAAGGAACAGGTATAAATGTGTTCAGCTTGATCAAGCAATATCTGTGTAGCATTTTACAGGGGTAAGGTTATGCATAATGCAGCACATACACCATCCTCTCTTATGGTAGTGGGAAAACCAACATTTTCATAGTTAAATTACAAGACAAGTGATAAGACTAAATAATAAATACCTTCTCTATCAAGTGTTATTACATAGTGGCCATTTATCAAGCTCCGTGTTTCTTGCGAGCTTTCAGACTCGAGAAAAACACCAGTTATGAAGCAGCAGTCTAAAGAATGCTGCTCCATAACCTTTCCGCCTGCTCTGAGGAGGCGGACAGAGATCGGGTGAAATCACCCCGATCCAATACGATCGGGTTTATTGACACCCCCTACTAACCGCCGATTGGCCACGAATCTGCAGGGGGCGGCGTTTCACCAGCAGTTCACAGGAGCTGCTGGTGCAATGCTGAACACCGGAGAGCATATTGCTGTCCGCATTCAGCGATGTCTGTCGGACACGATCTGCTGATCGGATCATGTAGGACAAACATTTCATAAATAGGCCCCATAGTATTTTTACACAATTGTATAATTTAAAACAATATTTGTTTACTAAATATAATCCTATTAAATGTGAAATATATGTTTTAAGTTCATCGCTAAACAAAAACGGCTTTCCCAGGAAGACGAATCTGAGTCATATTTACCCATTCCCTTGCAGGCCTTTTGCAGTTTCTTGGCGTCTCTTTCTGCACTGGAGCCATGATGATGCTTAATGGTCGGCTATAAAACAAATAACAAAATGATTTAACGATTACAATTTAAATAATTGGTTTTATATTAGAATAATAGGTAAATGTAAAACTGCATAAGTATTTTAAAGGGACAGTCTACTCCAGAATTTATATTGTTTAAAAAAGATAGATAATCCCATTATTACCCATTCCCCAGTTTTGCATAACCAACACAGTTATATTAATGTACTTTTTACCTCTGTGATTACCTTGTATCTGAGCCTCTGCAGACTGCCCCTTATATCAGTTCTTTTGACAGACTTGCATTTTAACCAATCAGTGCTGACTCCTAGGTAACTCCACGGGCGTGAGCACCATGTTATCTATATGGCACACATGAACTAACACCCTCTAGTTGTGAAAAACTGTCAAAATCCACTGAGATTAGAGGGGGCCTTCAAGGGCTTATAAATTAGCAAAATGAGGCTACCTAGGTTTAGCTTTCAACTAAGAATACCAAGAGAACAAAGCAAATTTGATGACAAAAGTACATTTGAAAGTTGTTTAAAAAAATGAAATGCCCTATCTAAATCATGAGTTTAATTTTTACTAGACTGTCCCTTTAAGGATACTAAAGCCTTCCTACAGTAATCTAATCTGTGTAAGGACGGATATACAGTATGTTGGTAAAACCAAGAATTAGAATTTGGAAACTCATAAGAGACATAAAGTTTAAACATTGGTAGCAAAGCAGTTTAAAGGGACATACAGCTCAAAAATATATTATATGATTCAGATAAAGAATACAATTTTAAACATCATTCCAATTTACTTCTATTATCTAATTTGTTTCCTTCTTTAGATATCATTTCTTGAAGAAATAGCAATGCACATGGGTGAGCCAATCACAGGAGCTACTAAGCATATTTAGATGTGCTTTTTAACAAAGGATATCAAGAGAATGAAGCATATTATATAAGAGAAGTAAATTGGAAAGTTGTTTAAAATTGCATGCTCCCTCTAAATCATGAAAGGGTTTCTGTCCCTTAAGTTATTTCATGACCTTGACACTACAGTTCTTCACATAGACCTGATTACAAGTTGATCTATACATATAATGAGCATTGCGTTATTTTGCACTCTGCCTCATGCAAACAATAAAAATGGTATTCAAGAGTGTTGGTTAAAACTAATTTTAAACAAAGTAAAACATTTAACCAAAACATTATGATGCACATAATACATACATTTTTCCTCTCCTTTGAAAGCAAAGACAAATATATATATATATATATATATATATATATATATATATATATATATATATATATATATATAAAATGTATCAAATCGTTGTGCAGATAGATAGATGATAAATAGATAGATAGATAGATAGATAGATAGACAGATGATAGCCATATAGATATATATATGATAGACAGACAGATAGATAAATGATAGCCAGATAGATATATGATAGCTAGATAGATAGATAGATAGATAGATAGATAGATAGATGATTGATAGATAGATAGATAGATAGATAGATGATAGCCAGATAGATAGATGATAGATAGATAATTAGATATATGATAGGTAGGTAGATAGATAGATAGATAGATAGATAGATAGATATATGATAGACAGATGATAGCCAGATAGATAGATAGACAGACAGACAAACAGACAGATTGATAGATAGACAGACAGACAGATAGATGATAGCCAGATAGATAGACAGACAGACGATGGATAGATAGATAGATAGATAGATAGATAGATAGATTATAGATAGATAGATGATAGATAGATTATAGATAGATAGATAGATAGATATATGATATATATATATATGATAGATAGATAGATAGATAGATAGATAGATAGATAGATAGATAGATAGATAGATAGATAGATAGATAGATAGATGATAGACTGACAGACAGACAGACGATGGATAGATAGATGATAGATAGATATATGACAGATAGATAGATATATAGATTATAGATAGATATATAGATATATGATAGATAGATATATGATAGATAGATAGATAGATAGATAGATAGATAGATAGATAGATAGATAGATAGATAGATAGATAGATGATAGACAGACAGACAGATAGATAGATAGATAGATAGATAGATAGATAGATAGATAGATAGATAGATAATGGATAGATGATAGATAGATGATGGATAGATAGATAGATGATTGATAGATGATGGATAGATAGATGATGGATAGATAGATAGATAGATAGATAGATAGATATGATATGTGTTTCCAATTACTTTATTTACCAGCTGCAGAGTATAAAATGTATGAGATTTGCTTTTTTAAGGTTTATTTGTGCATATGAAAGAGCTGATTTTGTGTTTTGAAGTCACAACCTAATAAAATGGGTTGAGCTTGTAGGTATAATCAGATCTCATTACTTTATCACATTGTGTACATATAACTGCTTCTTTATCTTATATCTGTCCATAAATCAATCACCAATACTTGGAGAGAACAATGGAAAATTAACATTTTATTTCCTTATCTCTTCTATACCCCACTGGGAGTGTAAGTTCTTCTACTGGCTGTGTTTACACCTTGAGGCCAAAAACTTACAGGTTGGGTGGGGATACCACAGGCTAAATAAACTATTTCAAATGCCTATATAAGGGCAATGGAAATACTTGTAAATAATTTAATACACTCCAGCAGGTAAAGTGGATCATTAGGAACCAATTAAAGGGGAAAACATTTTTGTGTAAACTGTCCCTTTAAGTGCATAAGTAATTTGGGATTCTATAGAACCATTGGCAGGAATTATACAATTGGAAGTTGTTTTAACTAAGCATAATTTGGGATTATGATAGCATCTCCTACATCCAATTTCAAAATGATATTTAAACTTGAATAAGTACCTATAACATGTATTACACCATTTAATTGTAAAATAATACAATGATCACAAGGGGCTCATGCTTTAATAATAAGGTAGCATTTTTTCCGATAAAGCACAGGTGTAAGATTAGTGCATTGGAAACGTGTGACAGACGTGTGACGCTAACTATGTGATGCTTATCAAGGAAATATGGATAAATATGTTTGCATCTACATTGTCTATTCAAGGCCACAGTACAGTATATTATCACTTCCTCATTTCTTATCAAGTTACCTGTTTTCTATTGATAATTTTCAATGGCATCATTTTTCATTTGTAACTGTATATGCAAGAAATCCAAGTAAAAAATATACCTTGCAAGTCCTATAATATTATATATACAAAGTATAATTTATTGTAGCTAAATGAAGAGATTAGGGTAATAAAATGCTGTCACTGATGTTGTTTCACTACATGATTTATATTGTGAATTATCTTTCTCCAATGGCACAGAAATTCATTTTAAAATGTCTGTTTATTCAGTGCAAGAGCACATCTGTGAAAGCTTAAAAGTTCATTTTAACAAAAATAATTTCTTTATCTTGAATTTGAATTCATATATCTCTATTAAAGTCTATGGAGATGCTCAAAGCTTAAACATAGGAAAAGGGAGTAAAATAAATAATGAAATCATATTGCCAAGTGTATTTAGCTATGCATAATTAAGCATTTTATATTCCAATCTTAAAACATTTCATACCCCTTTAACTTGCATCAGTGACCTGGCAACCTATGTGGCTCACCATTGTATTTCTTTATATTTTTTTTATTTCAGTGCATTTAGTTTTTGGTTAATTTTAAGGTCCGGTAGAATTTGTACTAGAAGTGTCTATATTCTACTTAGGACCAATGGCTGAGTAGTGATTAATAAAAACACCTGACCCAACACGCTGGATGAGGCCTAGTATGTGACCTATTGAACTAGTAAGACAGTTGAATAGAAGTTAATGGTCTGACAGCAGCAGTACCAGGGGATGCTCAGAAGGGTAGTCAAAAGCAGGCAAAGCTGAAACACTCTCAGGCAATAGCAAACAAAATCAGAAGGCGAGCAGATAGTCAGGAGGAGGTATGAGTTGACAACAAGAATTTACAAGCAGAACAAAACAGGAGCAGAGTTCAACAAATGGGTAAAAATGGTTATGGATAATGTGCATTTATGATGCTATTGGACTAAAAAAACAACACAAGATACATGGTGGTAAAATTAAATCAATCATCATTTAACAAACACCTAAAAATCACATATGACACCCTAAAATCATACAACTACATCCAAAGCAATCCCAAAATGATAGGTATAGAGGCAACTAGCTCCATATGTAACACACTAAAATCGTGAGGGCCAGAGGAATGGTCTCAGGGTCACCAAGGGATATGGGCGTCAAGTACTAAGCAGCGAATGCTGCTATTGAACTCTTGCAGGGCAGGATCGCTCATGTGAGCCTGCTTTATGCTACGTAAGATGCAGCAGTCATTCGATCACTGCTTCTTACCCTCTCCACCATCTCTAAATTGGTGAAAATAAATCACCCCGAACATGTGCAATAGCTTGTTCACTGCAAAGCCAGGTGGATGGGTTCCCAAGTTGGAAGCCTTATTTGCCCACAGCTTCATACATGGGACCCTATGCTAAGAGGTTGATTGCTTATACTCGTCAGAAACATTTTCTTTGTAAAGATATCATAAGAAGTTTAACAAAATATAAATCTGTAAATAATCCAGGTGCTCCTGAGCTAATCAGAGCTTCCACATGAATAAAGAGGTCACCAAAAAAATAGTGATTGTCAGGTGTTTTAGGTTGAAGAAAGGGTTGGTAGATAGTCAGAAAGCTCAGCATGCTAAGGCATTGTGGCTGAGCTCTGTAGCAACCTAAGGGTTGCAGGTTCAATTCCCGGCAAGGTCCACTCAGCCTTTCATCCTTCCAAGTTTGATAAAATGAGCAGCACCTTGAGACCCTTATGGGTGATTAGCTGCGCTTTACAAGTACCCAATACAATACAATAGTCCAAACAATTGATAAGTTCCTAGTATTTCTTTAGCGGCATATGAAACAAAAACACTGTCTCAGAGGTAAGAAGAATCAGCTTTACTTCTTCTGGAATGTTCATTTGAGCTTAAAGTATGGACTCACTACCATAAAGATATAATAATTCTGGCAAATCCTCATTAAAAGGATATTTTAATGCAAATACATAGGCCTAATTGCTAAATTATAGCTACCCACAAATAGGTTACACATATTGGTAAAGTCCTGCTTCACAGCTCCCAAGCATAGCATTGGTGGTGATTAGAGAGGTTGTGTGACTGTTGCTCACCGGCCATTTCCTCTCAAGGCTCTGGGGTGGAACTTTACCTATACGTTTAACCCCTTTTTAGCATATCTAAAGTCACTAAAGCATGTAACTCTTGTAGAATGTCCATTTAAAGGGATAGGAAAGGCATAATTAAACTTGCATGATTGAGATAGAGCATGTCATTTTAAGACACTTTTAAATTCACTTCTTTTTTCAAATTGACTCTCTTCTCTTGGTATCTGACACTGGGAACTAGCTGGACATTGGGTGCTATTAGAGGGATCCTAGAAAGGGTAAATCAGACAAGTGGGAGGCGGCATTTGTTCTGGGAAGCCGTTTGGTTATGATCGTTTGAGCACCTCTGAAGTGTGCACATCCTTCTGCCAGAAGCAAACGTGTGCCTTTCCTTTTTAAAAAAAACGTTTTTGCACAGATAGTGCAAGTGAAGTGTTTTGTGTCAGAGGCCGACTAGACTCATATCTGCCTAGCTGTTTGTTCATGTTAAGATAATTAGCAAAAGTTATGTTTTATTTGCTACTTTATTTACAACTTAGTGCTGGAAACATTCTTTCTCTGTTTTGTAGCAATCCTGCATACAACACACCCATTACCACCCATGAAACATCTGCTACTTCACCATAAGGACTCATAGAACATTTGCAACTCAGCCCATAAGTTTTCTTGAGTGAATTTTAACCTCTTTCTCATAGGGTATTTGGGAAAAAGAACGCATGTTAGTGAGTGTGCACATTGTTACACATGATGGTGCATTCCCAGGTAAAATCTTCACGGTATTATTTGTAAAATTTAATACTCTATCTGAATAATTAAAGTTTCTTTTTTTTCTTTCATGTCCCTTCAAACGCACGTAAAAGTCAAATTCCCAGCAGTACATTGCCTGCTTTTGAAACGTGGAGGAGGAGAATGTTGGTGCATTCAGCATACCACTGTATGTGCTAAAGGATTAGTGCACCCAAGCTGTAATCATTTTCCAAAGAAGCATTAAAAAAAAACTGCTGTAAAAGTTATTCTTATTAAAAACATGTGATAGAGCAGCGGGTGTCTTTTTAAACATTTGATAATTGATTCGTTACAGAAAGTTAAACTCTTTAAAAGGCTGTAATAGTCAAAAAATGACATGCTCTATTCTATTAGAGCATGTCAATTTACAACTATAAACCCTACTCTATTGTGTGTTTAACCCCTGCAAAGAAGTTAAAAACACAGTAGAAGTGCTACTCAGCTACTCAGCTACTCAGCAACCACAGTGCACTGCTGGTCCCAAGCAGGAACCTACTACTCCTCCAATCAGCAGCGTTAGTCGCACATCTGAGGGGTGTGACTAGCGCTGCTGATTGGATGAGCAGCGGGGTCTGCTTAAGACTAGTAGTGCACCATGGTTCAAGAGAGGCACATCTACTATGTGTTTAAACCCATTGTGGTAGAGCATATCATTTTTCAACTATTCTGGTCCTTTAAGACGGCTTTATGATTAGAAAGGTGTGTCATTTGTTTATACAAATGAGGTTATATAACATAATGCAAGTACAAATAAAACACATTTTTCATTAATATATAGCAGCACAATAAAAGTCCAGCAGAACTATGTTTTGCAAGTCTAAATTCAAATTTATTTAACAATGAACATATTTTATAATAAATTGTGTCCAGGTAGTGGGTCACAGTTTTAAATATTCCTCTTATGCAGGGGGGTGGTAACCACATGGGTCTCAGAGGTCTAAGCCTAGACTGAGCTCACATCTCTGGGGGCCCTTGTGGCCCTGCAAACAATATTGGTTTTCCTGATAAATAAAAGTTACATAGAGGGATGGTAATACCTGTTAATTACCTAGAGTGCAAACTGCTATATTACTTTATAACAAATCAAATAAGCACTCCTAGGTAGGATAAATTATTCACATTTGGTAACAACTCTAAAGAAGGTGTGGACAGAAAGAACAACTATAAAAGTATGCAAAATCTTAATATTTAAATCAGGGGCGGAACTACCATTGGTGCAGCAGGGCAAGGTGCACCAGGTCCCAAGTGATGGAGGGGTCCATAGCAGCCATATTATACAAATGTGCAGAATGAGTACAATCCTAATGCAGGGGAGCCTTTAATTAGTGCAGGTTGTCTATCCCCTCCCCAACATCATTATACAGAGCCGCATACATATATTGCTATTGCTTACTATTGGGTACCGGTCCCAAACATATTTGCACCAGGACCCTCTGTTGAGTAGGTCCGCTACTGACTTAAATCAAGTGGTTATTACCAAACTGAAAGGAATATTTATGCAATTCCAATCACACCAAACATGTTTTATTAATTAAACAAAGTGAAAACAACAGACATCCAATCTGCACTCATACAAATTAAAAACACTTAAACCACAGCAAGATTTGATATTACATGCATGATTCATTCACAAATGACCTGTGGTTTTTATCAATCAACAGATTGAGGTAACTGCTTGCAAATTCAGAAGAATAAACTAAGCTCCTACAATCCGGGAGCTGAAATTACTATTAACATTTTTTGTTGCAAAACAGAGCCTATAAAAAGTGTCAAAATTGACTTCCGGTGGGAGGGGGCGATCGGGAAGCAGCAGCAGTAAAGAGCTCCGCATCTCTCCAGCTCAAACTTGTACCTTTGCTGCTGTTTTCCCGTCCCCGTGACTCCTCTTCTTGCCAGGCCGAGTGTAATAGTGCCTTGGCCGAAAATTTGCACGCAGGACCTGTCATCCGGTCCTGGTCCCCGGAGGAAAAATTAAAAGAAAACGGAAAAGGCGCGAATGGACGCCATCTTTGCAGCGGATCCGGAGCTGCTCTCCACAACTTAGTGCCCCAAGCGTTTTAGCGGACTGGCATGGTATAGGGCAGCAGGGATCTTCCTATCATAAGCCCTGTTAGCCCACTCTAATCGGACGCAACCAGGTTCTTTGAGGGGGGTGAGGCTCTCAAGGAGACAGAACTTCAGTTCCAGGCTTTGCAGGCCTTAGGGCCAGGAGATAACCGTGAGTACCCATATATACCCTGCAGGCTTCCCTGATCCTGGCACAATCATAAAGAGCAGACTAACGCTTATACTCCAGACGGAGAAGAGAGTATTTGAGGCAATAACACTGACTTTTTTTTTATAACTCTGCCAGCAGCTTTATTGTTATACTTTTGGGTGTGAAACACACATCCTATCTGCTTAGAGGCTTGTTACATCATATATACCACTGGGCTGGGGGTGACCTGGTAACCTTGTATGCCCTATCGTGCTGTATTGCTACAAAGGGAAGGAGTGTGAGAGAGAGAAACCTGAAAAAGAAAAAATATAAAAGTCTGCATTTATTCTTTTATTGTCTGTTGGTGCACGTGGCTTATTTAGATTTGCTGTAACCTCACACCATCTAAGTAAGCAAACTACGCCATCTAGTGGTTTAACTTAATATCACGCCTGTACAGCAGTGGATAAATCTTAAACTCTTGCCAAGATCTTCTGACATCTTCTGCTCTGTGTTTGGTGCATTACTTTGTTGGCCACGGGACACCTGGCTCAAACCTGCTCAACCATCTTTGTTGTTTATAACTCATACACCGCATATACTGTAGCCCTGCCCCTGCATTTTATAAAAGCTGTGGAGCAACGCAAGTGCAGAAAATAATTTACAGTTTAATCACATTTCAGTCTGAGCGTGCCCTACGCCCCTCTTTTTTTATTGGACTAAGCTTGTGGGGCTCTCCTTCTACATACACAGCCTGACTGAATTATATTCTATGAAAGTTGACGATTATTTCCACAGAGTTTCCCAGTCTGGGACTGACAATATGAGTTGCAGATCAAAGACACAAGAAAAGCGGCTGAAGCAGGTTGCTGAAACCATCATTCATAGCTCCCAGCAGGAAGGTGAGGGGAGCTCATCAAGTGACCATGCTACTTTACAGCAGGAGTTGAAAGCTTTTTTTTTACCTAAAATGGATAATCTGCAAGCAGGTGTGGACACGCTCACTACCGAGGTAAGGGCCTTTTCTACTCGCTTAACTGCTGCAGAGCAGAGAATCTCTGGAGTTGAGGACAGGCAACAGGAATCTGAAGTGTCTCTGAAAAATCTATTGAAACAAAATCAATACTTGCAGGATAAGGTTGAGGATTTAGAAAATCACAGTAGGCGAAATAATCTACGCATCATAGGGGTGCCAGAAGCAGTCAAAGATAAGGACCTGCTAGATTTCACAGCCTCTACCCTTCCTTCACTTCTTGGAATGTCTCAAGATTACCTGCCCCTCGACATAGAGAGAGCTCACCGCATTGGTCCGGACAGGCACTTAGGAAACTCCAAGGAGAAACCACGCCAAGTGATTTTCAGGTGTTTAAATTATCAGGACAAAGTGGCTATATTGCGGGCTTATCGAAATGCAAAGGAAGTTAAATATGAGGAGCACCGTCTCCTACTCTTTCAGGACTTTTCTGTCGAGGTCACCAGAAGACGCAAAGACTTTGCACCACTCTGCTCTCTCTTTCATGAAAAGGGTCGTCAGTTTGCCCTTTTGTATCCAGCCAAGCATAAGCTGCAGACCTCTTCTGGACCTAAGATTTTTCATTCCCCTGCAGCGGTGCAGGCCTACCTATCATCTGAGCGAAGACAGGACAATGGCTGACATGTTCTCTAATAGGAGTTTGTATTTTGTATCTGTGAAATGTATTTCGTGTTCTTTTACATGATGTATACCTTTTTTTTTCAGGTACTTGTGTTATTTGCATCTCCCCTTGTTATTATGAGTAAGGGAGATCAAAATCATAATTTAATATTTTCTATTGACATAGGTTTCCAGGACCAATGTTTTCAACTTAATTCCCTTTGTTTCCCCTGGATGAACCCATTGCATAGAGGTCACCCATCGTGCTTTTTTTCACCTACTAGTCTTATAATGGACCCTCTCTCTTACTGTTTGTGCCTAATAGCTTTTTATTGCCTGAGTAGGGCCTTCCCTCTTTGGCCATTAGACAGGATATTTGACATACCCTGTTTTTTTATTATTGCCCCTTCAGAACTGTTATTACATGCTACAGCTGCCATTGCCCCACCTTAGTTCGGCCTTCCGAGTGCTCTACCTCATCCTCAAGGTCTATATTGTTAAAGTTGTTTTTATACCTTAGATATCACGACCTTCATATTGCACGGTTATTGTTTCATGCTAAAATAGATACGCTGGGGATATCACTGTATTGTTTGTATGTGTCTCACTCTTGTCTCTCTTCCAGCTCCTGTCATGGGGGGGTCCTGGGATCCCCTGGCCTCGCCCTCTGCAGACCACCCTACCACGGCTCTGGACCAGCTCTTACACTTAACAGTATATCGCAGTGAGTTACCTTGTGTTCGATGTGGGTCCTGGGGGTTCCTCTCCTTCTTTGCCTGCAGGGGTTCAACACATACTACCTCTCTTACGCATGAGGGCAGCAGGGTACACAGTCTTCACAGATATAGCATGCCTTTAATTGACAGTCCCCTTCTTATCACCTTTACACTAATCCTATGGCGGTACCTATTCGAGTAGTTTCTTGGAATGTAGGAGGCATCACATCGCCTGCAAAGAGAAGCACTATTTTACAACATCTAAACTCTTTGCAGGTTGATATAGCTTTGCTCCAGGAGACTAAATTAACAGCGGACGAACACGAAAAGTTAAAAACACGTTGGGTAGATCAGGCAATATATTCCCCATCAGAGGGTAGAAAGAGGGGGGTGGCTATGTTGGTGAGAAAGGGTCTTCCAATTTCCTTTTCGCAGGTTGACATTGACCAGAGAGGTAGATATATTATAGCCCTATTACAAATTCATCAGTTCACTTACACCATTTGCAACATCTACGGCCCGAATGATGTTAACCCTAGTTTCTGGTCAGCCCTACTTGCAAAACTACTGGCATATAATGCTCCACTAATTATGGGGGGGGGGGGGGATTTTAATCTGGCCCAGGCTCTCCCCTTAGATAGATTTAAAGACCCGTCAGTGGTAGGCCTCCTGAGAAGACGTGTATCACATAGTAAAGAGGTAACTCTAATTGGTTCTTTTAAAGAGACACTAGACTTGATAGATGTCTGGAGAACACAGAACCCAGACGAGAGAGATTTTACCTGCTTATCAAAAACACATCACACCATGTCAAGAATTGACTACTTCCTTACATCTTCTGTACTAACACCTCAAGTTCATACCACCACCATAGGACAGATCACAATCTCGGACCATGCCCCAATCACTCTACTGCTGCAACCTACACCCATGACCCCCCTAAGAAATCTTGGAGGTTCCCCACCTATCTTTACAGCAATATAAACTTCCGTAACCATCTAAAGTCCTCCTGGGCACATTATGCGTCTGACAATGATACACATAAAGACACTCCTGATTTGTTTTGGCATGCCTCTAAGGCAGTAATGAGGGGCTGTATTATGGCCTTTACGGCACAATACAATAGAGATAACAAAAGGATAGATGGCGATTTCCTTTCACAGCTCACTCCTGCATATAATGACTACCTTTCTGACCCTTCCCCCACACTTCAGAGAAAGTACTACGAGCTCAAGCAAGCTAGAGATACTTTTCTAACCCAACAACATCTTAAGTTTAATATACACAGGCAAGGTAGATACTTTCGCCAGGGTAATAAATCTGGCAAACTTTTGGCCAGGCTGGTCCATTCTTACCGTCCCAATCTCACATAGCGGCTATCTACTCTCAGTCTAAATTGACCTCAGACAATAAAGACATTATGACAGAATTTGTGCAATATTACACGAAATTATACACTAGTCAGGCAGTGGATCAGGAGGCGAAACAAAGGTTTTGGGGTTTGGTACAGCTCCCCACCATTTTGGAGGAACAAAAATCGACCCTCAATGCCCCGATACATGCACAGGAAGTTATCAAGGCCATACGGAATGGTAAATTAGGGAAGGCCCCAGGCCCAGACGGGCTACCCTCTGAATATTTTAAGCTCCTGAGTGAGGAAATAGCTCCCACCTTAGCCTCCCTATTTTCGGCATACCTGGAAGGTGCGTCGTGAATGGACAGATGTTTCTCGGAAGCGAACATTTGTTTGATTCCCAAACCAGACAGGGATCATACCCAGACCTCCTCATACTGACCAATCTCCCTTCTCAATGGAGATTATAAGCTATTAACAAAAATTTTGGCCGACCATCTAGCGAAGGTTCTGCCGTCTGTTGTACATATAGACCAGACGGGCTTTGTCAAGGGTAGATCCTCGGTGGTTAATATTAGGAAATCCCTAGCTATTACGTCATATTACTGGTATAATGCAAACTCACAAACCCCTTCCAGGCTGCCAGATGCCTGCCTTTTGGAGCTTGACACGGAAAAGGCGTTTGACAGGATAGAGTGGGATCACTTGCACACCTCTCTAGAACAATTCGGAATTTCGGAACGCTTTGCTGATTTTCTTCACACACTTTATCAAGCCCCTATGGCATCCCTTATAGTCAATGGAGGGCTCTCTCCCTCTTTCATACTTCAGAGGGGCACTAGGCAGGGTTGCCCCCTTTCCCCCTTGCTGTTTGACCTGGCCATAGAGCCCCTGGCTTCCTATATCAGACAACACTGTACAGGACTTGATATTCTTGGACATAAATATCATCTTTCATTATATGCAGATGATCTGCTACTGTTCGTGGGTGACCCTCAAGATAACCTTCAACCCCTTCTAGATATTTTCAAACAATTTGGGTCCTTCTCTGGGTATAGAATCAATGTTGATAAATCGGAAGTTACCTGGTTGCAGAACTCTAGTAACACCACATTGTCAGATACTGGACTCAAGATTACAGATGGCTTTTTTAAATATCTAGGGATCCTCTTACACATTGATCCCACTAAGCTATATCATCTCAATCTCACAGGTGTTATTGCAAATGTTAAGCAGTTGCTATCCAGCTGGACAAGGCTCCCCCTGTCTCTCCCAGGAAGGGTTCAGCTTTTTAAGATGATCGCCCTTCCTAAGCTCCTCTATCCGCTACAGATGTTACCTCGTCTCTTGACGCGCAGGGACTCTGAATCTCTTCAGGCCTCACTAGGTCACTTCATATGGCAGGGGAAAAAACATAGAATAAGCAAAAAGTACCTATTTATGCCTTCGGGTGGGGGTGGGCTTCGCCTTCCAAACATTACCTGGTATAACTGGTCTGCCCTATCTAAGATTGTTTTAGACTGGCTGGTGGGGAATGACCACTTCATCGTCCCTGAGCTAGAGGCTAGTCTCATTAGGCCAATACACCTGGCATTCCTGCCCCATTTACTTCTCAAATCACTTCCCCCATATATACAATCTCATATACTATTCAGAGATCTTTTGAGGGCATGGTCCGGGATTTGTAAGCTATGGAGGACGCAACACTTAGTGACTAAATATTTACCGATTCAAGGCAATTTACAGTTCATCCCTGGTTACATGACAGAAGTATTTGTTATATGGCACCATCAACATCTCACTAGGCTCCACCAACTTTTTAGTCCACTTACTCCCTGGGACACATAGGTTTGCGTATTTTCAATGCAGACATTATCTTTACAAACTGATCTCAGATAAACTGTTGACTACTGAACCCTCTAATATAGATGAATTGTGTGATCTGGCTATACAGGGTTCTTACAAGATATCGCATACCTACGATCTGCTACTCAAACATTGTGAGGACTCTGCCATGCAGGGAATTACAATGAAATGGTCGAATCACAGAGAACTGTTGATAGATCCCGATCTCATTAAAGGTAGTCTTGAGAAGGTACATGCTAGTACAATTTCAGCTAATCTAAGGGAGACACATATGAAATTTATTAATCAGTCTTATATTACACCTGGCCTTCACTCCAGATGGGTTCCGGGGGGGGGAAAACATCTGTAATAAGTGTAGATACCCATCCCCAGACTGGACTCATTTACTATGGGACTGTCCCAAGCTGAGAGGTTTCTGGTTCAGGATCTCTTACTGGTTGGCAAGGGTAATGAATCAGCAGGTGAAACTCACAGCACAACACGTGATATTCTTGATACCTAAAGATAGAATTTATAAGTTTGGCATTTTCATCACCACTGTCCTAATGCTTGCTAGGATAATCATTTTAGCGGGGTGGGCTAGCAATAGAACACCTCCTTTCAGGCAGCTGCTTAGCAGGATACACACTCAGATGTTGACTGAGCAGGCAGACAAAAAGGGGGACACAGAGAAAAGAGTTAGGAGATTTATCCATAAATGGGAGGCTTATCTTTTATTTCTTTCACCTAGAGTTAGGGATAGTGTTATACACCCATTCAGAAACAGCCTCTATATCTTAAGTGAGAACCTCAGAGGTAAATGGTGTCCACAGACTTACTAAGGTCTTTGTCGGAAGCCAGACAATTGTAAAGTTTCTAATTTCTGCCGTCAGGTCTGCGGGGGGCGAGTCGGTGGGCCCGGGTAAGTGTTAATGATATTTTTTGTGAATTTACTGTTATTGTTTTTGTTTTGTTTCTTGGTTGTTTACATGAAAAAAAGAAAACTGTGTGGACAATTTGGTTCCCTGCCTAAGCGGGATGTAATCTACTTTCATCTTATCTGTTATACTACTGGACTTGGTGAATCTTGTATGTGTTATGGCATTTATCATTGTTAACCAGCCACGTACGTGGTGGATCATTTTGTCCTCACTATTTATAAATAAAGTTATTAAAAAAAAGTGTCAAAATTGACTCTAATATTAAGCCACTTGCAGATGTTTGTTATAATGTTATAATATCCATATGAGAAATATTGCTAAGATAAGCACATTAAAACGGGAGACAAAGCTTCCAGAACAAATCCTCCAGGTTCTCATGCAAGGGAGCTGGTGGAGCTTGCCCTCCATCTGTGCCATGCCTAGTCCCTCTACAAAACAGGACTCACAGTGTAGGGAAAGTGTATGGATTTGCCTTTACAAAAATGGTGGCCGGGCTTCCAAGATGGCCATAAAGAAAAAAACTTACTGCATATTTGTACTTGCTCCAATGTGGCTGCTGGCTCAGCTTCTGCTGATTTCAAACATCCAGAAAGGGCACTGTTAAAATAGGGCGGCCTTGGCCCTGGGGCCTAGTGAGCTTTAGTTGCACCTCTGCTCTTAGTCATATATTTAAACTCAAAATTGTTTTATTTGTCACTTATGTAGCAAACAGGACATGAAACACAATTTAAAGGCAACACGTTCTCTTTTTAAATAAAGAGACATAAATAATGTCCAGTTCCATAATAACTTTATTCCTAAGAAGATAGGAAACAACCCATAGGCTTGTGATTATCCAGGTCCTAAGTTAATTGAGTCAGGCCTAGTTGATATTGAGGTGGTAAATTGTGGAAACTGGTGATAAAAACCTTTAAAGGCTATGGAGATTTTTAATTTTACAACCTGCTTCCAAACTTTACCACCTCAATAGAAACTAGATATATGGCTTTTTCATGCATTCTCACAATCAAGGCCTAGTTTATCTTGAGGCGGTAAAGTTTGTAAACTGGTGGTAAAAACAATTATCTCCATTAAGTCTATGGAGAATTATTATGTTAACATCAGTTTCCAAACTTTACCACCTCAATAGAAACTAGGCCAGTGAACCAAAAAGTTGTTCATATTTATGTCAAAACCCACAATCACCCTCAATATCTTCTGGAAATACAATATATGCACTTATGAGAACCTTCACAGTTCTCTTTATAATATATTTTACACATAAAAGATATACCTCAAACATTACTTAGTTTCCATTGAGGTAGTAAAGTTGAGAAACTGGTTGAAAAAACATTGATCTCCATTATAGTCTATGGAGACTTTTTATATTACCACCAGTTTTCAAACGTTACCAAATCAATGGAAACTAGGCTATTAGGTATGTTTATTATTTTATTTTTATACTGAAATTGATTTGAAGACCTTCTCATTTTTATCACAGATGTCATTGATTAGTGCAGATAATTTGAAGCTTTTTAATTATTAATTTATCATCCATTTTCAAGCGGTAGACAAATGGTCTATTTTAATGTGGCTTTAAACACCGATATGCAGTCATAATTTATTTACTGTGTACTGAATTCATAACCTCGAGCATAATTATATTAGTAAATATCTATTGAAAATGTCTAAACAATAAAATGCATCCATAATTGAACATAAAACGTAAAATTCCAAAATTACTGTAATAATGATTTTAGTCCATATTATAGACCAATAACTACTATTCAAAACATATATGATCACTGCAAATTTTAATATCTCAATAGGAACTAGGACTCAAAAAGCATATTTTTCCTCTTTTATAGTTTCCATTGAGGTGGTATTGTTTGGAAACTGGTGGCAACATACAAATTCTCCATAGACGTTGGCCTAGTTTCCATTAAGGTGGTAAACTTTGGAAACTGGGGGTAACATAAAAATTATCTATAGACTTTAATGGAGTTGGATGTTTTTAGCAGCAGTTTCCAAACTTTACCACCTCAATGGAAACTAGGCCTTACATTGGTTAAACAACAAAAGCCTGTTTTCAGGGGCGTATTATGGCCTAGGCCAACAAGGCCATTGCCTAGGGCAGCAGATTTGGGAGGGGCAGCACATTTGCCCTATCGTCTCTCTAAAATCCAACACACAGTACAGTAAGCAATAAAGTGCAGGCTTTTACAGAGAAGACAAAGCACGTCCACTGATTAAGGTCGCTCTTCACAGGCAGTGCTTCTTAAAAACGTTGCTTCATTTAGAGCCGCCGGCATTTTTGCAGTGGAAGCGTTCTTGGTGAGAAACGTTCCCGTGGATATGCTTACAAGGTGAGGCTGGAGGAGAAGACCTTGTGCCGATATGCTGCCTCCTCTTGTCAGCTGTGGTGGGTCTGAGAGCGCAGTGCTTATTGCAGGTCTCTGTGCACTGCTTAGATAGCGCCTTGAGACCCTCAGGGTTGATTAGTTTGCGCTCTATAAGTACCCAATAGATAGATAGATAGATAGATAGATAGATAGATAGATAGATAGATAGATAGATAGATAGATAGATAGACAGATAGATAGATAGACAGGCAGATCAGCTTGTGATGTCTAATCATAAACTCTAATAGCTAGCTTTCTCTGCATTCATGAACTCACAGAGTAAATAGTAAACGGACACTTAAAAAGTTTCATTACTTGAATGATGGTAATTACTGTATGTTGTTGCATGTGAAGGGCAGTGATTGTTTAAAAGTGTATTCTTCTTTCCCTCCCTTCCTCTTCTCTCTCTTCTTTTCCCAAAAAAATATTAAGGCGGAAAAGGCCAAAAACCTTTGGGGGGGGCAGCAGAATTTTGAGTGCCTAGGGCAGCACAAAACCTAAATACACCACTGCCTGTTTTGTAATATAATGGTAAATTGTGGAAACTGGTGATAAAAACATTTATCTCCATTAAAGTCTAGAGAGATTTTTTTTATGTAACAACCAGTTTCCAAACTTTAACACCTCACTGGAAACTAGGCCAAAATTAGTTTCATAATTAAAATAGAGCATGCAATTTTAAACCACGTTTCAATGTACTTCTATTATCTAATTTGCTTTATTCTCTTGGTATCCTTTGTTAAAAAGCATATAGGTAGGTTCAGAAGCGGCATTCTACTACTGGGAGCTTGGTGCTTATTGGTGGCTGTACATATATGCTTCTTGTTATTGACTCGCCTGATTTGTTCAGCTAACTCACAGTAAACTTCAATAAAGGATAGCAAGAGAATGAAGCAAATTTGATTATAGAAGTAAATTGGAAAGTTGTTTAAAATTGTATGGTCTATCTAAATCATGAAAGAAAAATGTTAGGTTTCATGTCCCTTTCTTTGTGTTTGTGAATAATTGCAACTTGTATACAAAGGGGATATAGAAATTGTAAGTGTATAGACAATATGCAAATTTATCTACATCTCTAAATATTTTGAAATATACGCGTTTGGATTTTAATTGCAAATATTACTTTTAGATATAATGGGATGTTAATTCATTAATATAGTGTGAGAAAAGCTCTCTTGGGAACTGAACCACCAGATCGCGCCTGAAATGTTTAAGACAGATTTTGACTTGAAAAGGGTTAACTGGAGTAATTAAAGGGACAGTCAACCCAAATTTTTTATTGTTTAAAAAGATAGATAATCCCTTTATAACCCATTCCCCAGTTTTGCATAACCAACATGGTAATATTAATATACTTTTAACCTATTTGATTATATTGTATCTAAGCCTCTTTTGACAGCCTCCTGATTACATGGCTATTTATTAATTATCTATTGACTTGCATTTTAGCGAATTAGTGCAGTGTCTGCCACAAGCCATGGGCGTGAGTACAATTTTATCTATATGGCCACATGAACTAGCAGTCTCCTGTTGTGAAAAGCTAATAAAAAAGCATGTGATAAGAAGCTGTCTTTAGTGGCTTGGAAACAGGCAGAAATTTTGAGGTATAAAGGTTATAAATTATATTAATATAACAATGTTGGTTGTGCAAGGCTGGGGAATGGGTAGAAAAAGGCGTTATCTATCTATTTAAACAATAACAATTTTGGTGTCTCTTTGAGTTTTACACCTCTGTGATCCTATTTAAATGAGGTGTTACATAGTAAGGGGCATCTAGCTTGAATTTTATTTTATTTGAAGCCTTGAAAATATAATAAACATAATGTTATGGAAACGTAATCTTATGCTCCATTGGCCTTTGTATTTAATTTAAGAAATTAATCCAGCAGCAGACGCAGTACAGACGCAGTACAGAATACATTACTATAAGGACCTAGTTTTAAAATAAGTCATTTTTACAGAACACAAAGTAGCTGATACAAAACTAGTTGGAGCCAGTGACAAACATCTGCTGGGTGGTAAAATCGATGCTGTCTGTTTTCTCACTTGTATGTAATCCCGCCATGTTCAAAGCTCTGGATAAGGTTTTATTTAACAAAAGATAACTGGGGCCATAAATGTAATAGTTATAGTAATAAATTATTAACATTACTTACACAAAAGATCTCCTTACTATTATTACACAACTTTATGTGCTTAACCCAAGAAGAAGAATTTAGTTAGATAATATTCCTGTTATCACAGATCAATATACAGAGGCAGGAAATGATGACAAAGGGAGGGGAACACTCTGCCTTGTCACCTGTTCTAAGTCATCAAGAAAAAAAAGGTCCTGTAGATTTATTTTTGTATTCAAATAATTATTAATTATTCTACTAATATTTTCAATTTTAGAAATGACAAAATATGGCAATATTGTTAAAAGAAATCATGTAATAGAAATGTTGGCTAGTGAATCTGCAATGCTCTAGCAAACTACATTGTATCTAATGTTCATATATTTTAAGACTGATTTTAAAGGGATATTAAACACTAAAAACATTTCATGAAGAGTCCTCAAATTATGGGTGCCACCAGTTTGGAACCTAGGTTTTACTGCAGTTATAAGAAGGAGAGTTACTGCACATGTGCAAACAGGTCAGCACTGGAATGCAGTGAAAGCTAGATTTAAACATGGCGGCACCCATGACTACAGGGAGGCGCGGAATAACTTCAAAACTATATAGCACTGCGGAATCTGTTGGCGTTCTACAAATAACCGATAATAATAATAACAATAATAATAATACTATGCTTATTTAATGTATTTAGTAGGGATGTGCATTCAGATCCTTCTGGAGATTGTAATATTAAATGTTTCATTATGTACAGTAAACAAAAAATTGGAATATGCATTTATTATTTATTTTGTCCCCCTTTATTAATTTAAAGGGATAGAAAGCTCCTTATAAAATGTCACAATAGTAAATTCATATAGCTCAAATCATATTTTTAATATAAAAAAATGGAATACACTCATCACAATTTTAATGTATGATATCATTGAAGTACTCTGGAATTTAATAAATGTTAATGATACAATTAATTAAAATAATATACAGTAGTTCATTTCTCACATCATGAATTATACTGGCCTAGGTTATAAAGGGGAGAACAAAATGATTAGCACTATTACGTTTTAACATTTGAGCGCAATCAATAGCGCTTCTATCTTTGCACTCATATTACTAGTAGAACACAACATTTCTCTTTCATGATCCAGATAGAGTATGCAATTTTAAACAATTTTTTAAATTTACTTTTATTATCAAATTGTCTTTGTTTACTTGATATCTTGTGTTGAACAGCAGGGAGGTATGCTCTGGAGTGGGCATATGTCTGGAGCACTATACGGCAGCAGTTTTGCAAAAATGATAATTATTTGCAAGAGCACTATGTGGCAGCACTTTTTCCTGCCATTTAGTGCTCCAGACACCAACCAAGGTATCTCTTCAACAAAGAATATCATGGGAACGAAGCAAATTTGATAATAGAAGTTAATTGGAAACTTTTTAAAAATGATATGTTCTGTCTGAATCACAAAAGAAAACGTTTGGGTTTCATGCCCCTTTAACTCAGCACTTGTAATACAAGAACAGTGAGGGAGCTTATAGTGCGAATATAGGGAGAGGTAAAAAACGTTTCGGCCACATTAAGATGCTTTGGTTAAAATATTTAACATCCTCTTATAATACCATATTGTGATAACTCTCCCTGAGCTATCCATTGCGCTCCACGTCAGGGGCGGAACTAGCATTGGTGCAGCAGGTGCAGTGTCACCAGGTCCCAAGGGGGGGGGGGGGGCAATAAAAGCCAGCATATACATAGGCGTATGCAGAATGTGTACAATGCAGAGGAGCCTTTTATTAGTGCAAGTTGCTGGTCCATCTATCTAGCCTCAAACTCATTATATTGAGTAGAACGTATTTTATTACTTTTGCTTTTTATTGAGTTATCTTTAGGGGGCCCCAAACAATCTTGCACCAGGGCCCTCTGTTGAGTAGGTCCGCTACTGCTCCACGTCTAGCCCAAATCTAGCCAAATCTTATCTAGCCCACTATTGGTTAAATGAAAAAAATCTGTATTCAAACACATTAAGTGGTCATTATTTATATGGAATTATCCATCAGGTTTAACTTTGACATTGAAAAGCTTGTTTCTTGTATTTTTTTAAGAGTTCAACCACATTTTCTTGTTATATTACACATACAACTTAGGCTAATTTTCTAATTCAAACGGCAGCTATTCATATGGACAGAAAAGGAATCCAGATATCACCCGAGTTTGTATATGGTGCTTTCACATGGTTTTCTAATGGCTGAAATGAGTGCTGCATCATTACACTGTACATCAGTATTTGTATAAATACATTTCATCAGCATAAATCTCCTGAATTACATTTAAAAATGCCAATCTACAAACCATATATGAACAATAAACAGTTAATATCAGTTACAAATTAGTTCTGGCTGTTATCACTCAGTACATACTTTGAACCTAGCACAAGAATATCGGGAAATTCCACACTTTTTTTTATCAGGCTGTAAATACGGCACAATTCATAAAAATGGGAAGCATTAAGCCTATTCAGCAGTTTGTCATATTATATGTTTGAAAAATGCTCCTAGCAAATATAATTTTTCCCTTGGATTTCTGGCATGTTGTTCTTTACTAAAGCAAAAAACATTCCTGTCTTTTACCAACTGAACTTTTTATTTTGAAAGAAATATAAACATAATAACTTCATGTATTTCACTTCATAAACATATCTGTATTAGAATAAAATAAACATAAAGATAAATGTAAGGTCAAACGAACTGCTTGTTCTAGCATTTAGAATTTCGATTACTCTTAGAGCAAAAATAGATAATATGGTAACATACTGCAAAACATTTTTTAGGTGTACTGAAAATATTTGTAGTCAAAAGATGAGTTAAGCAGTAAAGTACAATTAATATATAATTCTGTGATATCTTATGGTATTTTATAGGTACTTTATATAAACAGAAATAAAGTTTTACATTTAGTGTAAAGTGTACTCCATAAAACACCATAAAATTCTAGAAAGTCTAGTCACTTTATTACACTTAATCACTCACAGACACATTAATTTTGGTCAAACATTTCAACACAATTAAAACATTGCTTTCCATTGCGTTTCGTCAAACAATTTCTTGATATAGACAGTTGTGTGCATAGCTTTGCCAACGTTTTTGGATAAAACCACCTTCCATGCTGATTAGTAGCTATTTACATAAATATACAGCATCACTCAGAAACCAAAGCGTATAGTACTAATTTGAAATGGTCAATTGTTTAAAATTAAATTCCAACCCACTTAGATGAAGTTTTACTTTATTATTATTATTACTAATTTCATTATACTTTATTTATATAGCGCACCAACATATTTCACAGGGCTATAAACATAGGTATAATATGCAAAGGTAGCATTAATAAGAGGCAAATTGGTAAAGGCTATTGTTAAAGATCACCTTGCATGAAGGTGACCTACAGGACAGCTGCGCTCGTAGGCTAACATGCTAAGGGGGTCAGGGGATGACAAAAGAGGTGAGGAACTGAGGCAAGTAGATGTTAGTGTACATTGTATGCATCCATGAACAGAAGAGTCTTTAAGGAGTGCTTGACATGTTGAAGGCTTGAGGATAGTCTTCTTGAGCAAGTTGAGATTTCCACACAATAGGGGCCAATCTGGAGAAATCATGTAGATTGGGATGTGAGGAGGCAGCAAGAGGAGAAGAGAAGATTCTTAAGAGCAGACCGAAGGGGGTAGGAGGGAGAGTATCTGGAGAAAAGATTTGAGATATAGGGTGAATAGTGTTACTAAGAGCCTTGAATGGTAGGGTTATTTTCTTGTATTTTATTTTGGATTCTAGAGGAAGCCAGTGAAGGGATTGGGTAAGAGGTGCAGCAGATGAGAAGCAACATGTGAGGAAACACAGAAAATACAGCCGGGCAAAGCATTCATTATGGATTGTAAAGGAGATAGAATAAAGCTATCAACAGTTAGAGAAAGTTGGGGGGGGGGTTATATTTTGGAACAAGGGGGTAAAGGAGCTCAGTTTTAGAGAGATTGAGCTCAAGGTAGTGAGAAGACATCTGGACAAAAAATTTGAAAGGCAGTTAATGACACAAGATAGCAAGGAAAGGGATAGGTCTGGCGCAGTGAGGTAGATTTGGATGTCATCAGCATACAAATGATACTGAAACCCATGAGACTTTATTACAGAACCTAAGGTATAGATTGAGAAGAGAAGGGGACCCAACAGAAGTCGAAAACTGGCAGAGGATGCTCTAGAGAAGGATACACTAAACTTACAGTTAGAGATATAGGAGAACCATGACAGGGCTGTGCTGCAAATTCCAATGGATTGGAGGGTTTGGAGCAAGATAGGGTGGTCAACAGTATCAAAGGCTGCAGACAGATTGAGAAAGATTAACAGAGAGAAATGGCCTTTAGATTTCGCTGTAAGCCTGTAAACAGGTAATTAGTAACCTTAATGCTTGCAGTCTCTGTGGCGTGTTGGGGGCAATATCCGAATTGCAGTGGAACTAGGAGGGAGTTTTTTTGTGGGAACATTTTACATACTTTTTCCAGTATTTTTGAGGCAAAAGGGAGTTGTGAAATTGGAGAGTGAGGCTGGATCAAGAGAAGGTTTTTTGAGTATAGCTGTGAGTAGTGCATATTTAAGGGATGAGGGAAATACCTGTAAATCAGAGCTGATTGAGACATTAAAGTTATGTGTGCGGATTGGAGAGAGGGAGGTAAACAGTTATGAGGGGATGGGTTTGAGTGGACAGGTAGTGAGGTGGGAGGATAATATAAGGGTAGACACTTCATCCTCAATAACAGGGGCAAAAGAGCAGAATTTGTGGCTATGTGGGTGTTGGACATTTGCAAATGGTTGAGTTTATTTAATTTCTTATAGAACCTATTTTGTTTTTGAAGTGGCTTGAGCTGTGAGAGAAGTGGTAATAGGAGGTGGGGATGTGCGGATTATGCCATATTTCTTAACTTAAACTTTAAAAATTCTAGCCATGCCAGTAAAATAATTTCTGAGTAGCAACTCTCCATGTGAATTAATTAAAACACTTGGTGACTAGTTGCTTGTATTCCTGTCTCTGGGCTATGCCATTACATCCAGTTACATAAGCATTATCCCCTCACCCAATGCCACACAAAAAGTATTAGGGTTAAAGGGACAGTTTACCCAAAAATGTTCCCCCCTTAATTTGTGCCCAATGATCAATTTTTCCTGCTGGAGTGTATTAAATTGTTTACAAGTAGCTCATTTACACTTATTTCCACATTTGAAATAGCTGTTTTAGCCTGTGGTATCCGCAGCTATACTTAAAGTTTCTGGACTTAAGTCCGGGCTATTGACAGGCTATGTAAACACAGCCAGCAGAAGAAATTACACTCCCGGTGGGGTGTAGAAGAGATAACTAATGATAATATTTCATTGTTCTCTCTAAGTATTGGGGTTTGGTTTACATACAGATATAAGATAAGGAAGCAAGTGTGTGTAGGCAAAGTGATAACATAATGAGATCTCATTTTACCTGCAAACTCAACCCATAGGCTGTGGCTTCAAAGCACAAAACCAGCAATTTCATATACACAAATAAACCTGAATATGCAATTTCTCTTAAATTTTATCCTCTGCAGCTGGTATTTCAAGTAATTGGAAATACATTAAGGGAAAACAATTTTACAGTTTACTGTCCCTTTAAGTTTAATAACATGGTCTCTTTTGTTCATACTGTACTACTAGATTCTACATGAAAAGAACAATAGGACTGATATAAAGCATCTATAGATTTGTTCCAACACAGCAGCCCACTACAGGAAATAATTAAACATTAAAAGGACAGTCTACACCAGAATTTTTATTGTTTTAAAAGATAGATAATCCCTTTATTACTCATTCCCCAGTTTTGCATAACCAACACAGTTATATTAATATACTTTTAACCTCTGTGATTATCTTGTATCTAAGCCTCTGCAAACTGCCCCTTTATTTCAGTTCTTTTGACAGACTTGCAGTTTAGCCAATCAGTGCCTGCTCCCAGATAACTTCACGTGCATGAGCACAGTGTTATCTATATGAAAAACATGAACTAACACCCTCTAGTGGTGAAAAACTGTTAAAATGCATTCTGAAAAGAGGTGACCTTCAAGGTCTAAGAAATTAGCATATGAACCTCCTAGGTTAAGCTTTCAACTAAGAATACCAAGAGAACAAAGCAAAATTGGTGATAAAAGTAAATTGGAAAATTGTTTAAAATTACATGCCCTATCTGAATCATGAAAGTTTATTTTGGACTAGACTGTCCCTTTAATTAATACTGAATCATGGTGGTGGATAATTTGCTAAGGGAGTTATTCAGAAGCCATCTACAGTTTTATTTTTTATTTGAAAGTTTGTTCTTCTCAATAAAGAATCCACTCTGAATATGCATAACTTAATTTTGATATGGATTAATACTTCCCACATCATGATATGAACTGTCTTAAAGAGATATCATAGTGGTAAATATGCTTTGTATATTAAACCACAGTAGAAAAAAATGCCTTCTTTAAAAGGGACAGTAAACACCTTGTAAATACAAGGCATTATTGTTGACTTGCTATACAATCACATATCAGAAAAGTCTAAAATGTTTTAAAGCAAAATAACACCTTGTTTGGTGCATTAGTTACTCCACTCACGTACTTGCCTTATTTGGAGAAGCCAATCTGGGCTTGGGTTTGTAGACAACAATGCTAGCCACGTTCATAAGGTTAGTATAATTTAATTGTTTTGCAGTTGCTATCAGTTAAGGTCAATTAGGGAATGTTATGTAGCAGGGTTAGCCTTGAAAAATCAGCAAAGTGCATATCCGCCTCTGAGAATTTGAAAATCTACAATTTTCAGAGCTAAATTATAATGAAAGTATAATGCAAACGTGTTTTATTATGCATAACTAAACATTTTATATAAGAAATTCATTAAAAATAAAAATAATAAAAATTTCATTTATTTGAGAAGCTGATAGGTGCCTGTAAATAAATAGTATGCATGCACCAATCAGCTTCTCCAGAAGTTCCAAAATCCACACAAGGGGCTTTTAAAGATGATGATCTTGGACTTAATTTAAAAGGAGGTATTTTTGAAAGATGTGAAACTTGCTAAAAAAAATAACCTATGGGTAAATTGCCACAGAATAATTACCATCATAATGTCATTTTACTATTAGCAGTGTGAATATACATTGATTTTTTGTTTAAATTTAGCTTGTTTAAATAAACTATAATACTCACAGACATTTAAACATAGATATAGGGTATAGGAGTTGGAAAAAAGTAAAACCATTTTTTTTCAGAAAATCATAAACAAACATGCAAATTCCAGTGCAGTTCTAATGCAGGGTGTAGGGTTGGGCAAATGTTTACAACATTCAAAAAAATTAAACGATTGTTTGTTTCAAATTTCGAATGTTTGTACAACATTCTAACATTCGTTTAATGTAATAGTGTTTCTAATGATTTCTTTAAATGTAATATTCAATTCAAATTTTTCTAATAATTCGATTCGAATTATGCAATATTCGAATTAGAAAAATTCTAATTGATATATTTGTAATAGTATTTCTAATGCTCTCTTTACATTTAATATTCAAAATAGAAATATTCGAATAGATATATTTGTATCTATTTAATAAATTCCCTACCACATAAACTATTGAACTTCTGAATAGCATTTGTTAAATCGAATGTTACATTAAAAATTTGAATGTGGATGTTCAATCTAATTATGACCATTTGAAAACAAAAGTAACATTAAAAAACTGGAAATAGCATTCGATTACTGAATTCTAATGGATTTTCCTTCTTATCCACATTCATATGTCCAAAACGAACGTCCACAGGATTATTCGTTTTACCAACCGAATTACACTCGCACATTCGCCTACCTCTACAGGAAAGAACATGCACATAAACCTCAAATACGCTTTAAAGCTTCCTTGGATTGTGAGTGCTAGCTTCTGACCCTTGCTTAATTCAAGAAATGTAAACTTTTACTTTGAAATGTTTTCTTTTTTTAAAGGGACATAAAATGCAATGAATAAATAAATAAATGCATTAGAGGTTTTTGTTATTACTGCACTGTGTTTGCAAATGACATTGTGTTGAATTCTTGCAAAGGGAATAAAAATATAAAGTCAGTTTCTGAGCAGCAATGTTCTTCTGGGAGCTAGCTAAACGCATCTGGTGAGCCAATGACAAAAGGCATATGTGTGTAGCCACTAATCACCAGCTAGCTCCCAGTAGTGCATTAATGCTCCTGAGCATACCTAGGTATACTCTTCAACAAAGCATATCAAGAAAACAAATTAAAGTTAATAATAGTAAACTAAAACGTCATTAAATGTCATGTTTAATATTGATTGGGATGTACCTTTAATTAGGGCCTCATCTATCTTTGAGAAGGAGATGCAATGTGATATACTGCTCTATAAAACATGTATGTACTCATATTTGGAAAAATACTACACTATGTGAAGCCTTACAAGTTTGCTTTATATAATGAACCCTACAAAGAACACCATTTTCTGGATTAAGTGGGCATTGAAAAAAGTTGCCTTAAAATAGAGACTGTATATCACTGCAGGATATATCTTGCATTTACTGTAGTAGCGAGGATGTATAGATATGATAAATTAATGCATGATAAATACCATGACCCTTGCGTAAACTTTATATTGTATATATAAAGTTTTATTATATTAGTTTAAAGGGTTCTTAAAGGATCACTAAAGAGAGTTTGCATAAATAAATAAATAAAATGCAAAATTACTTAGTTTGAATTTCAAATGAGTAATAGATTTTTTCTGACAAATATTGAAGCTAGTTACACTTTCCTTCCAAATGCATCATGTGACAGCCATCAGACAATCACAAAATGCATATACGTATATACAGTGAATTTTGCACATGCTCAGTAGGATCTGGTGCCTCAGAAAGTGTGCATATAAAAATATTGTGCACATTTAGATAATGAAAGTGAATTGGAAAGTTGTTTAAAATTGTATGCTCTGGGGGCGTGACTAAGCCGCAGACATGACCAGACGCATAACTCCATAGCTCTGACTCCAACCTGAAGAACCAGAGTTTTTTTTCTAATCATATCTCCAGCTTTCGGCATTATAATCCTGCCTACTTCACAGGGAGTCAATCCTGGTTCCAGAGATGCTACTTTTACAGTAACTGCATCAAGCAGAAGGCATGATTCAGGTCGTCTAAGAAAGACTGCTGTGGCCCACCTCACAGTACCATCTACCCCCCCTCTCCTGGTTTGAGGGCTAACTGGGCAGAGCGGTATTCATTTCTTGAAATCTACTAAAGGGTGAAGCAATTCTTAAGCGGATACTATCCTCATCACCTGCACATGGAGGAAGACTTTGCTATACAGGTACGAGCACTACTAGAGGACCTAGAGTATCGGATGTGTAGGGGCTTTGAAGATCTCTCTAATATAGTAAGGGCCATTAGAGAGGAAGGACCTCATGGCGCAATCAAGATGGCTGATAGCAAGAGAGATGTCCTGCCACATGAAACGGCTACCACCAGTGATTGCTATGCCACTCCCAAGGCAGATCCCACGCTAGAGATAAGGGAACTATCGATGCAGCAGGGAATAATTCTCTTAACTGGAGAGCCAGTGTCCCCCTGTACCCAGCTCAGACCCTGTGCCTCCACTATATCTTCAGTCTTGCATATGGAGATCCTTCCGACCGAAACCCATATTGGAGCGGCTGGTCACCGGGTGCGGGAAGAGATTCAGATTAGTGAAGGGAGGAACATGGAACAGGCGCCTGATGCGCAGAGGGAGAGAAGAAACGCTCAGGGTCACATTAGAAGAGCGGAAGCTTTCACATCCACAAAATACGGAGCACATCTCCCCTTACATCTCTCTCTCTGCCTTTCAGCCAAGAGATTCTGCCTGACATATGGCTGCCCTACAATTTGTCTGGCACAATTTGTCTGGCTCCCTCCCCTGCCATATTTCCACCTTTGCTCAGTCACTAAAGAGAGGGGTCGGCTGACTGTCTTTCCACTATTAACTATTTATTATGAGGTATTTGGTTACCCTCCAGTTGAGGACATCTTGTACTAGCATAAATAGTACCCTGTTTTAACCTCATATTAAATTGGAACTGCAGACTCTTTATATGTTTCTTCCTAATAAGGTTTTTGTTTTTTTTTGGTTATGAATATGATTTTCCATATGTTTCTACCTATCCTTTAATACACGCTCCAAAGCTCCTGTAACTGCCCAGATAGTCATTTATAGATTACTAACAAGGAATATACCATGGTTTACATACCCTAGACTTACCTAATGTATTTACTGTGTCTGCCAATTGAATCTTACTTCCTACAATTTGATCCATATTAGAAGGGTCTATATCTTATACTGTAATGCCGATGCATTTTTTTTGTATGCTTACTCTCTTTCATACAACCATATACGCTAATACCGCTAGCCATTCTATTAGTACAATGTGTTCTTTACAATTTTAGTAAGTTATATATATTAACCTTCTGCCTCCTAACTCATGGTATCAACTGTCAAACAGTCACTTACTGCCCAATATACTGTAACACTTTCTCTAACAGTCTATTCAGGGGGATCTAACTACACGCATGTTGAGGATTTATTATACTAAGAGAAACTACCCCGGTTCACATATATTAGTCATGTGCAAATGAATAAAAAAAATAATTCTACTAACAGAATTCTTATATGTACCAATATTACTTGCCATATTCCCAGTACAAGGTTTTTTTTTTTTAATTTGTTTTTGTTCTTTTTTTTTCCTTTTCTTGTTGTTCCTCCTCAAGCCATACTTATCAGCCCTCTACTCCTAATTATTTACTGCCCTACGTAAAACATTAAATTATTGACCCCTATAAATAAGGTGAGGACATCCTCTTATTAGGCTATAGGTTTCTATAGATCCTCCTTTAATCACTGAAGAATACACCTAGATCTTATGAACCCACCCTGTAGATTTAATTTCAGATATCAAATGTCAATGTACTAGCCCTCTATCTATTTCACATTAAACCTTAGTTGCTAACCCACCCCTTTTATTTAAAATACAGGTCCATAAGTGACCACCCCAAATGCCATTCTTCCTCTGGATTACATTTGCTTTATCAGGTCCAAGAGTGACCATATGTGTCAATTGAGGAAACAACTGAAGAACATAATAGAAAATAGAGGTTCCTAATGTCTACCTAATATAATACTATGTTGTAATTTAATGTATATGATTAACTATGGTTAATATGAAACTCCTGCCATTCTTGTTTTGTGGTAGTCCATAACTGTTGTATTTTCCAGCACAACCTCAATAAAAAAATTATTTAAAAAAAATAAAATAAAAAATAAATGTTATGCTCTATCTGAATCATGAATAGATCTTGACTGTCCCTTTAAAGAAAAATGCCCTTGTCTTTAACGTCTTGGTACGTAATAAATTGAAGTCAAGCATTTATAGCCACTTGAACCAAGAATTATCTATATATATGAGTGGTAAGTCTGTGGTTTTTAGTTATTTCTGTATAAGCTTTAACATGTGGAAATTCATATAATATTAACTATCTGTAGTGGGATTTGAACCAGCAAACGTCTCATTTTTAATCTGGTGTGCATACTCAGAGGGAATCAAAAAAGATCCAATGATGTGGTACTGACCCAATACTGAAAGCAGATCATGTATATTTAAGTGTTTGTTGCTCTGTGTCTATTTAAAAAAAGAAAAGAAAACAAATTGCTTTTTAAAAAAAAAAAAATTCTAGACATCTATATATAAATATAGCAAAGTAAGTACAGAATATACAGAATTGCTTTTTTTGTTGGTTTATTAACGTCCTTTTAAGGGTGCTTAACTTGTGGAAAGATATTGTTATACTTGAATAAAAGACAGCATTAAGTAGAAAGATAGATAGATATCATTTTAATATTTTTTTTATAATTCTTAGTTAGATTGTTTTATTTTGTGCCACTGGCTAATTTTATCTAGGCTCACAATTGTATAATTGTATAATAATTGTGTAACAGATATTGCTTATAATAATCACAAGCGTATTAATATCTCATAATGGTATAATTATGATGTCTCATGTGATATGACCATGTCAAATTTCTAGAAATAACATAACAAATAGATATATTCACAGATATATTCCATGCATATAAGGGAGGAATATTTTCCGAAGTTATATATTGTATCAGGTAAATTAATCAGATCAGAAAATAGTTCAGTTATATGTACAATTTTGATGCTTTTTAACCAATGAGGAAACAAAAACGTTTCCAAACAGTACGTTAATCTATATTACATTCTTAAAGGGACAGTAAACTTTAAACTTTCAAAAGTAGGATAGAACATTTAATTTTCAAAACTTCTATTCTATGATACTATTTCCTTTGTTCTCTTGGTTATTTTTTTTAACGAGAAAACCTAGGTAGGCTCATGAGTGTGCACGTGTCTTTAGTACCCTATTGTAGCAAAGTTTACAATATATTATATTGCTAAAAACATTGTTGCAAACACTGCTGCCAAAGAGTACTAAAGACTTTTGAATGCTCCTGAGCTCCTATGAGCCTACCTACATTTACTCTCTAACAAAGGCTATTAAGAGAACAAAGCGAATTTGAAAATACAGGTAAATTGGAAAAAAAAATTGCATGCTATTGCAAGATATGTTTGTTTGTTTTTTTAATATGAATTCAGTTACAGATCTACAATAAAATATCCATGTTTAGCAAATATTGAAGTTCAGGAAACACTTTTACGACGCACCAAATCTACCAATACAATTTCAAAAAAGGTTCAATAATTCATGTGTCATAGCAAAAAAAGAAGCCATTTAAATCCTTTTCTTACTTACATGAAAGTTGCCCATGGTGATTTATCTTCTGTGCTGCAGACAAAGTTATTTGCTCTTCTGTCTGCGATGAATTTTTACAATCCAGTTTTATGAGATCACTGAGATTAATGAATAACTTCGTGATCATCACGTTAAAAATGTCATTATTCAAATCGTGTTGCATCTCAGGATATGAGCTATTTTTAGATGATCTTACTGAAACTGATATCAAGTAGTAGGATATGTTCAAAAGAGACATTAACCTCAAAGTTTAATTTCCTATTATGATTAGTGAAAATATATTAATGTGTGCTTGTTTATGTAAAGTCTTTTCAATTTAAAAGACATCACAAAATGTAACCACCAAAATGTTATTATGGGTTATATTTTAATGTAGTGGCAAAGTTTATTAATATGCTTGGTAAAGAACTCCTTATTTAAATAATTATATTAATAATTGTAAATTTGTTTTGGACTATTTGGCCTTTATAAAATGTTTTCCTCTTGTAGAATCCTTTTATATCATGAAAAAAATATCTCCCCAACTTTAGGGTGACCATATTGCCGCTTTAAAAAGGGACACATAAGAAAAAAAACATATGTCAGGGTTCTTATACAAAACATTTCTTTAAACAGCCCTGAAAACTGCCCTGACATATGTATTTTTCCTATGTGTCCCTTTTTAAAGCGGCAATGGTCACCCTACCCAACTTGAAAGTTGCAGTATTAAAAAAAAAATACATACCCGCCTCATCACAACTGTGACTTGCATCTATTTTGTAAGAAAAACATTCATTGTAAAATGTAATCCCCTTCAATTTAAGTATAAATCACAGTTACTTTGTAATAAAACAATATACCAAATACCTTATAGACTCCACTGTCCTTCAGTTCCACTGTGGGAATGTTCATATTGTGACAGAGTTTGTTGTTTCCCCATTAATTAAAAATCCCCCACGCTTCAGGCAGGACAAACTACGGCAATATCCTCAGGATCAAAAACCCTATACGCGTTTCGTCTGTCATCTGTCAGACTTTTTTAAGAGTTCTAATTAGATTTATCTATCTTGTAACCTTTTACCTCTTGGTGCATAAAGTTCTGCTGTGAAAGACACCGGCATAAGAATTTCCAGAACAAAGCAAATTAAAATAAAAAATAGCAATCCCTCTATAAAACAATCCACACTAACATATGTAGAAAATAAAACTTGAAAACAGTTTAGGAGGAATAAAAATGAGACAACCTTTTCAGTTTTGAAATAGACAAGATACCTTACAAGGGTATGAATTCTGTATGATGGGCCTGAGTGTAAGTGAAAATTCCAACTATGTCACTAGAGTTACTTGGAAAACCCACATCAAGTGCTTCCTTTGTGACTATTTCACAATTACAAGCATTTATATAAAGCAATTAGCTAGCATGTTTCTGAAGTGTTGTGGTTGTAATTATTGTTTTACACATTGCTAGAGGTGTGAGATATCACAAACATACAAAATAAGAAACACATCTCAGACTTTCAAGAAATGTTTTCACAGAGGTTTAACAAAGTATTCTACAGAAGCCCAGTGGCGGCTGGTGACTTTTCAAGATGGTGGGGCACTAGACCCCACCCATTAAGAAAGTTCCGCCTTCAAATGGTTAAAAAAAAGTTGCCACACTATAGATATATATAGTTACCCATTATAGTTACACATTATATAAATATATATATAAATATATATATATATATACACACACACACTTGCTTTCTTACCAAATGCAGGAAATTATGCTTTGTTTTAGTAAAAAGTATGAAATGCATAGCAAGTTCCCTAACTTATCAGTACATCTTACAGATAAATACTAATTATGTATTGCTAACAAACCCACACTGCACCATCCCACATTACCGGAGCCCTTACACCTTTTTATTATTTCCATTCAGCTTTTGCTGTTGTAGCACAGCTCAGTGCTAGACATTGCAATAGGGGTTAAAGTCTGGGCACAAACTACATTCTTCTTTTTCCATACCCTCTCTCCACTGCAAAAAAATATTTTTTAATCTTGAGCCATCAAACACACTGCTCTTTCTTTTCTCACATCCCTGTTATGAATTATATAGCAGCTGTCAGCGTGCCGTTCACACAGTGCAGTCAGACGAAGCAAGAGGAGTATGTGTGAGGGTTAAGGATTTAAAAAATGCATTTTTTTGCAGCAGTGAGAGGAAGTGCAGATAAGAGAATATTATACTTTGAGCCCAGCTTTTAACAACTATTTCGCCTGTTAGTGCTGAGCTGCAATAGGGGACCTCACCCGGTGATTCTGCTGTATGTGGCTTTTATAGCTGTGTTAACATATGCAAACACACGGTGCACGTGGATATTATCTACTTCAAATATGCAAGCAAAATTAATATTGTCAGCATTTTGAAGTAAATTGTATGTGTTTCAGATTTTTTTTTCTACACTGCTTTGACCATTTAAAGAGGATACACATCACTCACCATACAGTGTCACATCGTGCAGGAACATAAAAATGCTGACTTCAGCCATGGTTTCTCCCGCTCCCCCGGTGATGACGCTCTTCTCTGTAACTGGCTGCTGCTGGCCTGCTGCCTGTCTCTCTCTAACACCTCCCACCCCTCGCACAGGCTGAAGTGTGCGAACAGCAGACTATGGGGATGGGGAGGCTGGGAGCTGCACAGCAGGCAATTTTAGAATGCGCAAAGCACAGTGCCATAGCTTAGCTATCACACGTGCGGTTAGGGCTTAGATAGAGTAAATTAGTACAGGGGCCAGGGGCTACAGGCTGTATTGTGTAAAATAATATTATACACTGTAACTTACTACATCATTAAATAAATGTAATAAAAAAAAGAAAATAAGTTTGTATTGTATTTTTTTCTGGGGGTAAAAAAATATATAATTTTTTCAATAGGGGGCTATTGGAAAAAAAAATTCAGTTTTTTTTCCTTCTGGGATGCTGGGGGGGGGGGCACGTGCGAGTGTGCTCTATGGAGGAGCCTCCACTGCAGAAGCCCAAACAAAAGTAAATCCTGACTGCTAATTGATTTAATATTGATAATTAACAAAAAAAATTCAATTTTTTGCCTGTGTCTAATCCACTAAAGACTGCCTCTTATCATATGCTTTTTTTAATTAGCTTTTCACAACAGGGGAGTGCTAGTTCATGTGAGCCATATAGATAACGTGTTCAAGCCCGTGTGTTGTTCCAGACACTGCACTAATTGGATAAAATACAAGTCAATAGATAATAAATTAAAAGGCATGTGATTTGGGGGCATTCAGGAGAGGCTTAGATACAAGGTAATCACAGAGGTAAAAAGTGTATTAATATAACTGTTGGTTTTGCAAAACTGGGGAATGGGTAACACAGGGATTATCTATCTTTTTAAACAATAACAATCCTGGAGTAGACTGTCCATTTAATCCAATTTTTCCTCCCCTTGTATCATGTGACAGCCATCAGCCAATCACAAAATGCATATAAATATATACTGTACACTTTTTCACATGTTCAGATGAAGCTGGAGCCAAAAAAAGTGTGCTTATATTATTATTATACTTTATTTATGAAGCGCCAACATATTCCGCAGCGCTGTCTATGGATACATTTAAATAAAACAATACAAGACTTGTAAGAGACAGGACAAAATTTACAAACACATATAGGAGGAATTGAGGGCCCTAATCCTGTGGGAATTTACAATCTAGAAGGGTAGGAGGTTGAGGAACAGGAGGTGAGGACTGCAAGATTGGGAAAGATGTTAATACAGAGTTAGATGAGGAAAATGTAAGGTAAGTGAAATTAATTTATTATTGAGTTGGGTGGTAGGCTTCCCTGAACAGAAAAGTCTTCAGGGAACATTTAAAGGAAGAAAGATTAGGGCAAAGCCTGATAGCACAAAGCAGAGTGTTCCAGAGGGTAGGTGCTGCACGACAGAAGTCCTGCAGTCTAGCATAATAGGAGGTGATAGTTGCGGATGCAAGGAGCAGGTCATTGCTGGATCTTAGTGGACGGGCTGGAGTATACTTGTGTATTAGAGAGGATAGGTAGAGGGGAGCAGCGTTGGTGAGAGCTTTGTATGTAAGGGTGAGAATTTTGAATTTAATTCTGCTGTGAATGGGGAGCCAATGAAGGGACTTGCAGAGAGGTGCAGCAGATATAGAGCGACGGGAAAGGTGGATCAGCCTGGCAGAGGCATTTAGAATGGACTGAAGGGGGGAAAGGCGGGAAAGAGGAAGGCCAGTGAGAAGGTGATTGCAGTAGTCAAGTTGGGAGATAACAAGAATATGCACATATGATAATGTAAGTATATTGGGGATTTTTTTAAACTGCATACTTTATCTGAATCATTACATTTAAAAGGGACAGTCAAGTATAAATTAAACTTTCATTATTCAGATAGGACTTTTAATTTTAATTGACTTTCCAATTTACTTTTATCATCAAATTTGCTTTTTTCTCTTGGTATTCTTAGTTTAAACTAAACCTAGGTAGGCTCATATGCTAATTTCTAAGCCTTTGAGGGCTGCCTCTTATCACATGCTTTTTAAATATCTTTTCAACACAAAGAGACAGAAAGTACATGTGGGCCATATAGATAACACTGTGTTCAGGCACAGGGAGTTATTTAAGATTTAGCACAATACAATGCTAAATTTAAGACAATAGATAATAAACAGTCACAGTCATGTGATCAGGGGGCTGGAAGAAGGTTCCTAGATACAAAGTAATCACAGAGGTAAAAAGTATATTAATATAACTGTGTTGGTTGTGCAAAACTGGGGAATGAGTAATAAAGGGATTATCTATCTTTTAAAACAATAACAATTCTATGGTTGACTGTCCCTTTAATTTCACCTTAGTGGCCTTTTAAGTGGACAATAGCCAGAAAATCATTCCAGTACACAGTCCATTTCTCTAATATAAGAGATTAAAATCTGATGAAGTTATCAGTTTGTCCATTACCTAATACATAATAGCATGCTTAAACAAAAAGAGAGAATTAGCACAGTTAAAGGGATGTTTAACGCCTCTTGCTTTTGTGTAAAACATTGTGCTCGACCCACTGTCCCTAGAAAGACCACAAAGCAAAATCTGTAAGCCAGGTATTCAATACGCTGCAAGTCAAATTGCTTTTTAGGAAGCATTGCACAAAGAACTATTCGTTACACAAGAGCAAAATGTTTTTGATGTCTCTTTAAGGTGAATTATAATTAGTAAATTGTCCCCAAAGAAAAATAAAATAAGGTAAAGTCCAGCACCCATATTAAAAGTATAACTTAAAACCCGGAAACACGGGGGGGGGGGGGGGCGTGTCCAGGCGGCTGCCATGACTCGTTGCATAAACTAGAAGCTCTACATCTCAGATAGATAATCCGCTAATTTTCCTTAGCTATCTTAGCAATCAACTTTTGCAAATGTCAGATAAGTATGTCTGAGCTGATACAGCACTGAAAGATATCTCTATTAATGGTCTACATACCTAGACTGGACTGTTTGACGTTGAGGTGGCGGCCTGATTTTACAGACTTCTAACAACCCCCCTCGGTCATCCAGGTAGAGCAGCTTTGGGGAAGCTGTTAATACTGTGCCACTTTCATTTTAAGCATCATCACTCTCAACTTTGTTTAATTTGAGCAATGTCAGTTCAACCGAAAACCGAAAATAGTTCCTCCGCCTTGGAGTCTATGGAAGCATGGGAGACTAAACTTCAATCCCTATTATTGGAGCATTTCAGCAGCCTTAAGAAACAGCTGTGTACAGTGATAACTCAGCTGACAAGCGGTCAATTGCTTCCCTATGATGGGGCTCATATAAAGGAGAGGATTACATTGGATCCTGTGGCTGCTTGAGAAAATACTATACCATTCCCTCATACGGCAGCTGTAAAGAAAATGTGCTGGCTCCCACTAAACAAACGAAGACCTAAATCAACTGCAATAGGTGTCGATAGGGGGAAAACGAGCTGGAAGAGATCAGTTAAATACTCAGATCGGCTATCTTTTTCCCAGGCAAAAAATCGCAAAATGCAGCTCAATAAAATGGTGGGGTATCGAGGACTGATACTTACTCGGTGCAAACATAATAGAGGCAGGATGTGTCTTCCACAGAGACAATTGAGCCGTGTGTTCTACGGCAGAAGCCTACTACAAGTAAAGCTCTTTCAAGTGACAGGTTGGCTGACAACATACGGGGACACAAATAACAAAGGGCTGCTTTCAAATATGGCAATTTTCCTGCACTACCTTGATTCACAGACACCCAGGAACGCCATTAACATCCGATACCCCTGGAGTAACTTAAATCTGGTATGTTTCCGGCAGAGCCTGAGCCGTTCTGGAGTTGGCTAGATTGCATGAAGTACTCCTTAAAACCTTCACTGAACTATATTTGTCTATCGCCTAATTTAGAGTGCATCTTATTCTTTCAAATAACTGTTTATATTTGGCTTTCTGTTTCACTAACTCTTAACTAGATGACCCTGTTTCAGTCATAACCTGTTCAAACAATGACTAATGTACCATCCACAGTATTTAATGTTATATAAGTGTATTCCCAAAAAAAAACACAAAAAATGAAACTGTGCAACATCCTCTCACTCTGGCCTTAATGGTTTTTATCTTCTGTTTTCCCCAATGCCTCAACACCCTTTAGCCTCATTGTCAGCAGCCGAGACAGTGATGCATCTTAATTGTGAAATGACTAGAATGGGGAAATACAGTGAATATCAGAGCTGAGTAAGTGAGATAACTTTGAAAATACTCCTAGCATTCTGGTAAAGCTCATTACTATGTAGACACAGAGATTTTGCTTTGGGCTACAACTTAGTTTTCCATTTTCTGTCACAGTGAGTTTTATCCACTTTATAAAATGTTAATGTTCACATGTGCATATTCAATGCTTTCCTTGACTTGTGTCATTGTCCGAAAGGTATAGACTAACTCACTGACTAGTATTATACACTTTGGCTGGGGGTCCACACTCAGCCCTGTATTATAATCCTCCATATACTATTTAACAATATTTTAAAGCCCAAAAGTGGCTTAGTATCTTTTACATCATCCACATACGAGAACATACTATGTATATTTCATAAAATAAAACAGAAAGGTGTAGACTAGCTTTGTTTGTTGAGAGAGTTAATTGTAATCAGCCCTATATCATGGTCCTCTACACTTTGTTTCACTATATTTTCAAGTCCAAAAGTGACTCAGCATTTTTAAGGAGGCTCCCTTATTATAGTAACAAGGAAATTGTCTATTGAGGGTTCCCACTATGTGTTAGAATTAGGTTATAGCTCCATTTGGGGGTAGCCCACAATTTCTACATGCAAGAGCATACTATGTATAGTCTATAATCTGTACTGAAATGCATTGTTTGTATGTCATCTACTGAACCTTAATAAAAATTATTTAAAAAAAACCCGGAAACACTCTTCAGTAAAAATATATCTACATTTTTCTCCATAACCCACCTGACTGTGTAAAACAAAAATTTGAAAGTATATTTAATTTTATTATTTTAAGTAATTTTATCATTTACATTTTTTAAAATGTTCAGACACTTCATTCCAATCAGTGATGAACATTTTTTACAGATTGCTTAAATTATATATATTAAATTTTTATCTTTTTAAAAGTTTAATTTGATATATATATATATATATATATACACTGTATATATATATATATATATATATATATATATATATATATATATATATATACATATATATATTATATATATACAGTATATATATATATATATATATATATATACTGCATATATATTAATCATTTCACTGCTGATTTGGAAAAGCTAAGCTAGAGTAGCATGAGCTAGGCTGCGCTGCTCATGCTCAGTAGAGGCAGAATGCAACTTGAGTTCAAAATATATCTCTTATCTCTCTGAGAAATTCTAAGTGCTTATTTTGCAAGTTGTTTTGCTGTTTGTTACAAAGTTTATTTTAATGTTTACTTTGATTTAACATATTTGTTTTTACTATAGGAGTTTAATATCCCTTTAAGTGATTCAGGCAACCCAATAGGTTGCAAATTATCCCTGATTGAATTATTTTTTCGAAATCATCTTACTTTTCCTAGACTGCATTTGTTGTGTTAAAAACTAGAATTTTGAACATATGACTGGGATTATGTAGAATTGTAAATCTCACTTTAAAAAAAAAAAAAATTCTCCTATAAACATATAAATACTTACATGCAACCAAAATGTCCTGAAAAGGAAAATATTCAGGAATAAAATCTAAAATTCTAACTCTTCAAAAGAGATTCGCAGACAATCTTAGAAAAAGAATGGCCAATCAATAGGTAGCCATAAGACACCTGGGGGACAATTTATCAAGCCGTCAATCAGCCCCAATGCATCTGTTTCCACGCAAGCCTTCAGGTTCACCGGAAACAGGAGTTAAGAAGCATCGGTCTTAAGACTGCTGCTCCTTAACTCGTCCCCTACCTCTGAGGTGGTGGACTGCAATCAGCCCGATCGGATACAATCGGGTTGATTGACACCCCCCGCTAGCGGCCAATTGGTCTCGAATCTGCAGGGGGCGGCATTGCACAAGCACAACACTATCCATCCATCCATTTATCAAATCCCATTTTCTCCCGATAACCTTCCCTTCTCGATCAGCCTATCTGTGTGTTCTAGTGCTTAAATAGAGGCAGCACTCTGAAGCTAACATGATATTTATGTTTATGTTTCTTTGGGTCTAAAATTAAATCAGTCCCATTGCTGGTTTTTAAAGTAAACATGGAGAGTCTTAAGCCTTTCTCCCTCAGAGCAATTGCTGATTTGGATAAGTCAAGGCCTGCTTTGAGTGAGCTATTCTCATGTAAGACAAGGAGAATCACTATCACAGATGTTTTTACTAAGTTGGAGGACCTCCTCATTAAAGAACATAAAACTTGGTGGGATTAAAAATTGTTAAGTTCCCTAAATTTTTAGTCACTGATAAGGTCTTCATAGAAAGATGGAACACTGTGTTAACAGATTGCTCAATAAGGTTAATGAATATGCTCATTGTATATAAGAAAGAACAGTTAGAGCATCTATGCAGTGAAATCACCACACTACAAGAAGATCTGAACCAGTTTTTGACACATAAGGATTATAACAATTTCGATGATATCCTAAAGGGGACTGTAACTTCTGTCAAAGAGGACATTGATGCTTTGAAGTATAAGAAATTTGATAGAGACTTGTTAGATTACAAAAATAATATGGTGTATCTCTGGTCTAATTATAAAAGAAAACTTAGGAGACACAATAAGAAAAATCAAAAATCACGTACTAAACAAGTTTCTTTTTCAGACACGGATGCCTCTTCAACAGAGGAGGAGAACTCCAAATCTACCATACTTCAGGAAACACGAGAGGAGGTACAAGACAGGTATGATAGCCAGAATAACAACAATTTGGGTATTGAGAATATGACGATAAATGAGGTTTCACAACCACATATTGTAGGCAACTCAAGTAGTCATAGTCAGGAATCCAATCGTACCATCACACCCACATTTGAGATAGTACTTGATGACAGGGAGGCAATAGTTAATGTGCAGGGTTCTGATAATTTGAATCAAGCAGGTATTGTACAGGTTTTTCCCAAGGAACAAAGAACAAAAGGCATAGGTTTAGAAAGAGAAAAGGAAGGGACAAGCGGGTCATTTCAAACAGAAAAGAGATATGGCCTGAGAGGGAATCGGCAGAAAAACAGATACAAAGTCACACTGTAATTAATGTCTCTTCGTACGATCTGACAGATGAACAAAAGCAGTTACTACAGCTGGGACTAGGTTTTGTACCAGCTGAGGATTTTAATGTTTTTGATACTATCATCGATGTCAACAAGTTTGTATGAAAATTGACATTAAAAAAGTTTTTCGGACAGCAAAATACGCCTCAGTCTGCTGTCTCAGATATTGATTGTGACCCATGTACCCTGGAAGTTACACCAATTGATTTAACATTTGACGAAGTACATGACTATATGTCACTTTTAGAATTGGAAGTTGAATCCAATAAGGCAAATTTTGGGGTTAAAAGCACACATGCAGGCTTTAGACCACCGTCCATTTTCTACCCTACAAGAAGTAGGGGCAATGTATTGGAATTTTTCCATAAAAAAGTAGAAATGGACTTGCAGAGCCTGCATGATAGCTTGAGCTCTACAATCAAGTTTCAAAACTTATCTCTATCACAGAAAACTGCCCTTAAATCCCTGCAAGAGAACCATAACATCATAATTAAGCAGGCGGATAAAGGGGGTAATGTGGTGGTACTAAATAGAGGGGACTATATTGAAGAAGCTAATCGTCAACTCAATGATACTCAAGTTTATGTAAAGTTGGAAAAAAATCCAACCTTTGACTACCAGAGACTTGTGTATGATCTATTGGATGATGGAAGAGAAGCTGGATTTTTTGATAGTGAAACTTTTGATTTTCTTTACGTCAAGGATCCTATCATTCCTATTTTTCACCATCTTCCAAAGATCCACAAGTCTCTGGAGTCTATTAAGGGAAGGCCCATTGTTTCGGGCATTGGTTCCCTTTTGGAGAGGTTATCAGCTTGGATTGACAGTATTCTCCAACCTCTAGTACAACTTGTCCCTAGCTTCTTAAGAGACACTAAACATCTTCTGAATCTTTTGGATAATGAGACCTGGTCCTCGAATCAAGTTTGGCTTACTGTGGATGTTGTTGGTCTGTATTCAGCCATTCCGCATGATTTAGGCCTACGGGCTGTTAAATACTTTTTGGACAGGTATAGTAATTATTCAATGGATTTCAGAAATTATGTTATTGATATAATAGAGTTCTTGCTTAATCATAATTATTTTCTCTTTGAAAATGAGTTTTTCCTCCAGAAACGTGGAACAGCTATGGGGGCAAAATTTGCCCCCTCCTATGCCAACCTATATATGGGTTGGTGAGAGCTGTTCCACGTTTATGGACAGGAAAACTCTTTTCAGCATTGGATGAAATTCTACAGGCGTTATATCGATGATTTGCTCTTTATATGGGGGGGGGGCACAGTGCAAGAGGCTGATGAATTTGTTGCAAACCTCAACAACAACAGATGTGGATTAAGTTTCACATATACCTGTGACTCCATTAAGGTTCCATATTTGGATCTAACACTTATAGGTGATGTTTGCAACGGTGTCGTCATCTCTGAACTGTACTCTAAGCCAATCAAGTCCAATTCTCTGTTGCACGCAAAGAGTTTGCATCCTAGGTGCACAGGCTTTGGTATGATAAAAGACGAATTCATAAGATTAAAACGCAACTGTTCCAATGAACAAACCTTCTTATCAGAGGGTGTTGCATTGAAACAGAAATTCATTGAATGTGGATACGAAGTTGCTGTGATAGAGAAAGCAACAGCTCAGGTGGAAGCATTGGACAGGTCATCTCTCCTAAAGGACAAACCTAGGTAAAGGTCAGAAAAAACTGCTACACAAGATGATAAAATTATTTTTAGCACGAGATACAGTAGACAATATGATGCCATCATTAAAATTGTCAAGAAGAATTTACCCATATTAATGGGGGATGCATCTTTGAACCCAATTGTTAAAAAAGGTTTTCGTTTCGTTTCACGACGAAATCAGACCTTAGGCAACCGCTTGTCTGCCAGCATGATTCGTGGTCATGCCAAAAAAGACAGCTGGTTAACCACTAAAGGTCACTTTAAGTGTGGCAAATTAAATTGCAAAGCCTGTGGCCAAGCCATGGTTACAAAGCAATTTCAATCGTGCGTTACTCAAAGGATATATAATGTGGATCATTTCTCTAATTGTAGAAATAAGTATGTTGTCTACATGATTAAGTGCTTGTCTTGTAACCTACAGTATGTAGGTATGACCACCAGGGAAGTCCGAGAAAGGATTAGGGAACATCTCAATGATATCTCCAATGTCAATCCATGTTCAGCATTGGCAGAACACTTTATTGTCAAACACGACTGTAAGGTGGACTCATTCAGATGGCTGGTGATTGAGTTAATTTGCCGTCCCGCAAGAGGGGGCAACGTGGATGAGATCCTTTCCAAAAGAGAAGCCTTTTGGATTTTCACCCTGAGAACAAGGGTACCTCTGGGTTTTAATATCGATTCAGATATAATTAATGTCTGGAAATAGGTATCTCATTTAATATTATCTGGTTTAGATATAACATACAGTTAGGTATATTCATGTTGTTTTTTTAAACTTTAGTTCTATAGATCAGTGTAGTCTTAGGCTTGACAAAACTTATAGGCAGATTCTTACATATATGTCATGGGGATATTAGAAATAAGGTTGACTCTACTGAACATGGGTAATAATTACAAGAGAGAACATTCACAACAAACTTTGTTTTGTCTATGTGCCATTTCTTTGTCAGTTACTAACCAGTGGAGTCCCAGATAAATTCCTTCCCCTTCCTTTTTGGCTCTGTAAGATGTTTTTATAAGGATCTATAGTATATGTTTTCTTGTCAATACCAAGACTTATAAGAATGTCCCACATAGTTTGACGCTTAAAACATTCTTTCTCCCACAATTTTATTACTAGGTGGGTAAACTTATAATCACCTATTCTAGAAATAGTGTTACATAAGAATGACAGTACAACTGTGCGTTCATAACTTTCTGGGTTGATGTTTTGTCAGTATTGTAATTTTAATCTATACTATATGTTAACTTGTCAGGTTTAAACATGATATCAAGAATTGGTATAAATTAATGTTATGGAAAAATTGGTATACATACAATTTATTTACAACCAATAAGAGGGTCCCACAGACATTAATATGCACGTTCATTCGGTGTTGTTTAATATCTGATAACCAGAAAAATAATACTATGTGATAAAAATGCGTAACATATATGGGGCATTCATGTTTTTAGTAACTGTGTGTTTTTCTTTTTCCATTAGTTAAGTTTTCTTAGTGAGGGGTTAAAATATTCCCAGGGGCGGTTACTATGATCTCTCCAATTAATTACTCAATCCGGAAATTATCCAATCAGCTTTCCTCTGAGGGTATATACATGTCTAGTATTGTATAGTTTACAGGTCACGGATGAAGGCGTGAGCCGAAACGCGTCTGACCATTCCCTGCTACATGTAGTCTGTTTTTATGTCATTGTAATCTCTCCTAGTGATGCCAGCAATAAATGTGCTCATTTGTTTTGCAAATAACGTCTGTGCCTGAGACCCGCTTCTTTTGTTACTGTATCAACACTATCCATCGTTTGATTTTTTTTAGACTCAATTCTATAGCTGTACACTCACCAATATAAGACTAAGGGCTATGTTACGAGTGGTGTGCTAACTAATGCGCATGAGCGATAAGGGGTATGTTTTGGCTCTTTGGGCACATCGGAAGTAGCATATGTATTATGAGCTGAAAATAAATGTGTTTGCTTGAGCGAAATTGAATTTAATGCGTCGGGTTAGACAAGTTTCGGCTCCAGAACTAATGAAATGGGTGGGCATTTTAGATATCCTGCAGGAAAGTGTAGCTTCTGGCTGGCTTATCCCCCATTATTAACATTTGGAGAATATGTGCTAAATCACTAGGTAAAAGAATGAAGTCTAAATCCTATGCAGTGCACTAAAACAGAGCCATTAAAATTGCACCACAAACCCCCCAATGCAATAAGCCCCTTTGTTTGCAATAGCAGTGAGGATACTAGGCTTTCAGGCACTGGTAATTTTGTAGATTAGATTTAGCTATACCTGTTTCACAATAACTAAGGATATCAGGCTACTTAATACAACCTATGTACTGTGAACCTATAAGAATATGATTGTGTCATATAAATATAAGTCTATAAATGGCTCCTGGCTTCTATCAACGCCTCAAAAGTGCACTGTGATCTTAGGCCCGGCCTAAGATCACAGTGCACTTTTGAGGCATTGATAGAAGCCGGTAGCCATTTATAGACTTATATTTATATGATACAATCATACTCTTATCATGGTCTATTGTTAAAGAAAATGAGTAACTCACGAAAGTTAGGTAAAATTAATAGGGTTAAAGACAAGTCCAAAAAGTCTCTAATTAACTTCCAATTCCAAATAAGAGGTTAAGACACGGAGCTCCTTGCAGATGCGTGATGCAACCTCACAGTTTGCCAGCTAACTCCGCCCCCAGCATGCAGCATTACATAACAATTAATTATTTTATTATTTTTTTTAAAGTGTATGAACATATCAATATTTTTTGAGGGGGCACAGCATTCCAGTTGAGTGGGCATTGTCGAAATACATTTAGAAGTACAGTTACACTTATACAATAAACTGTCTGATAAAAAAATTATTTAAAAAAAATGCATTAAAAAAGGGCTCAAAGATATGAGGTCTCAGATGTTACAAAAAAAAAGGCCTGCAAAGGGTTTTAACACAGAGATAGATACATTCACATGTCTAAATATGCATATGTATATATATATATATACAGTATATATATATATATATATATATATAAATATATATATATATATATATAAAAATATATATATGTGTGTACAGATATATTTAGGTATCTATGTGTTTTAATGTTTATTTACTGTACATATTTAGCATTCCAATGTTCTTCACTAACAGGCTAATGTCCTTTTTATTGAAAATACATATTGCCATATATATATGTGTAAATACTATTACCTGTATATCTATTCCTATAGATATTTAGGTATAGATATGTATTTTATATGAACAGTTTCAAATATATATAGAAATGTATAGTAAATAATAAAAAACATTCAGCCAGATTACGAGTTTTGCGTTATGAGCAGCTTGGTAATAACTTGCAAGTTATTTCCACCGCTCACCTTTAATAGCGCTGCTATTACAGGTTTTCCAGAAACCTGCGTTAGCAGGCAATATGGTTGCGTTGAGTTCTATACCGCACACAAATACCAGCGCTGCTTTGAGCTAGTTTTACGTGCACGATTTCCCCATAGACATCAATGGGGAGAGCCGGCTTAAAAAAAAGCTTAACACCTGCAATAAAGGAGCGTAAAGCTCCATAACACAGCCCCATTGATTCCTATGGGGAAAGAAAATTTATGTTTATACCTAACACCCTAAGTGTCTAAACACCCCTAATCTGCTGCCCCTGACATCGCTGACACCTACATTACACTTATTAACCACTAATCTGCCATCCTCAATATTGCCATCACCTACATACAGTTATTAACCCCTAATCTGCCACCCTAATGTCGCCGCCACCTACTTACACTTATTAACCCCTAATCTGCCGCCCCCAATGTTGCCGCCGCCACTACACTAAAGTTATTAACCCCTAAACCTCTGGCCTCCCACATCACTAACACTAAATAAATATATTAACCCATAAACCTAACCCTAAGTCTAACCCTAACCCCCCAACTTTAATATAATTAAAATAAATCTAAATAAAAATTACTATCATTACCTAACTAATTCCTATTTAAAACTAAATACTTACCTATAAAATAAACCCTAAGCTAGCTACAATATAACTAATAGCTACATTGTATCTATCTTAGGTTTTATTTTTATTTCACAGCTAAATTTGTATTTATTTTAACTAGGTAGATTAGTTAGTAAATAGTTATTAACTATTTACTAACTACCTAGTTAAAAGAAATACAAATTTACCTGTAAAATATACATTACACTAAAATTAAATAAATTACATTTATTAAATACAATTAACTAAATTACAAAACAAATAAACACTAAATTACACAAAATAAAAAAGAAATGATCTAATATTTAAACTAATCACACCTAATCGAATAGCCCTATCAAAATAAAAAAGCCCCCCAAAAATAAAAAAACCCTAGTCTAAACTAAACTGCCAATAGCCCTTAAAAGGGCCTTTTGCGGGGCATTGCCCCAAAGAAATCAGCTCTTTTTCCTGTAATAAAAAAATACAAACAACCCCTCAACAGTAAAACCCACCACTCACACAACCAACCCCCCAAAAAAAACCTACATAAAAAACCCAAGATCCCCATTGCCCTGAAAAGGGCATTTAGATGGGCATTGCCCTTAAAAGGGCATTTAGCTCTTTTTCTGAGCCCAAAGTCCCTAAGCTAAAAATAAAACCCACCCAATAAACCCTGATTGGAACAGCCAATAGAACGCAAGTTCAATCCTATTGGCTGATTGGATCAGCCAATAGGATTGAGGCTCAATCCTATTGTTTGATTGCATCAGCCAATAGGATTGAAGCTCAATCCTATTGTCTGATTGCATCAGCCAATAGGATTGAAGCTCAATCCTATTGTCTGATTGCATCAGCCAATAGGATTTTTTACCCTTTAATTCTGATTGGCTGATAGAATTCTATCAGCCAATCGGAATTCAAGGGCTGCCATCTTGGATGACGTCATTTAAAGGAACCTTCATTCTTCAAGAGGAGTCGAAAGAAGAGGATGCTCCGCACCAGATGTCTTGAAGATGGAGCCGCTCCGCATCGGAAGGATGAAGATAGAAGATGCCGTCACACCTGCCCGCCTTGAGGACGACTTCTTGCCACTTGGATGATGACTCCTCCCAGCTTCGTTGAGGACTTCTTGCCACTTCTCCCGGCTTGATGAGGATGGATGTCCTGTCTTCAAAAACTGTAAGTGGATCTTCGGGGGTTAGTGTTAGGTTTTTTTTAAGGGTTTAATGGGTGGGTTTTATTTTTAGCTTAGGGACTTTGGGCACAGAAAAAGAGCTAAATGTCCTTTTAAGGGCAATGCCCATCCAAATGTCCTTTTCAGGGCAATGGGGAGCTTAGGTTTTTTAGGTAGGATTTTTTTTGGGGGGTTGGTTGTGTGGGTGGTGGGTTTTACTGTTGGGGGGATGTTTGTATTTTTTTTATTACAGGTAAAAGAGCTGATTTCTTTGGCGCAATGCCCCGCAAAGGCCCTTTTAAGGGCTATTGGCAGTTTAGTTTAGGCTAGGGTTTTTTATTATGGGGGGCTTTTTTATTTTGATAGGGCTATTATATTAGGTGTAATTAGTTTAAATATTTGATAATTTCTTTTTTTTCTCTTTCAAACAAGCTTTATTAGATCAAAATAAAATTAAGATTTGTACATACAGTGGTAAAACTTTAAATACTCTTTACATAGCAGATAATAGGAGATATTTATAGTACACATAAAGCACCGTATGCTACTCCGAGTAATACAGTCTCCCAACTTTGGGTCGCCACTGTACATCGGATGGACTTTATGCTTGTGGTATTTTTGTTTTTTTCTTTCTTCACTCCTCTCCTTCACAATCAAAATAGAATATGAATACAGAAATATTGTGTGTCAACAAAAAAAAAAAAAAGGGGGGGTGGGTGGGTGAAGCAAGGGGGGGAAAGGAACACTCATAGGGTGAGAAGGGAAGGAGGGGGGAACAGTGGTTATCCTTACAGGTTAGTCTCAGTCTGTTAAATGTCTTGTGCTCTCCAGGCTGCCAGCATCATTTCATGTGTGCCTATCTTGTTAATTTTGTAATAATGAAATCTTTCCAATGTAAGCAACTCTTCTACCGTGTGCGCCCACTCCTCTAGCGTCGGTACCACCCCAGATTTCCACTTCCTTGGTATCAGTTTTTTGGCTCCCGTGAGCATTAAAAGCAATAATGCCTGTATGTGTGCTGTTTTAACCTTGGGCAAGTGAAAAAGAAGGATAGCTTCTGGAGTGTATGGGATCGTAATTTGCTTCTTCTCCGATATATTACTGATAACAACACGCCAAAAGTATTTTATTTTTGGACAAGTCCACCAAATGTGCAAGAGCGTGCCAGGTTCGCCACAGTCTCTCCAGCACATAGGGCTGACTGTGCGGAAGCATCTGTGCAACCTGGTTGGTGTCAGATACCATCTACTTGTCAGTTTTATGTGAATTTCCTGCACGTTGGCAGATATTGAGGAACGTTTAGTGAGGGAAAAGGATCTGAGCCAAGTTTCTTCATCTATGTCCCTACCTAAATCTCTGCTCCAGGCCAAGGTATAGGAGGGGAGGGATGCGTCGGGAGGGGTGGATAGGAGCCTATATATCAGGGATATCAGGCGCCTGGATGGATTATGAGTCGTAAATAGACTTTCAAAGGTCGTGAGTTCACGCATGAAGTGTTCTCTGTTCTTGTGGTGTGTAAGGTAGTGTTGCAGTTGGTTATATCTCATCCAAGATTGGAATAGATTTCCAAATTTCTCCACCATTTCTTGTGGGGGTAGTAATTTCCCATTCACCACAGCGAAGTGCAGAGTGCCTTCTCTCAAAGGGTAGGGTTTGCTCATCTGTGTGCCTAAATGTCAGTATGGGAGGTCCGGGTTTTCAATTATAGGTAAAAGGGGTGATTGCCCCGAGGATATATGTGTACTGGTATTAACTGTATAGTCCCACACTCTGAGTGTTTCTGCAGCGCAGCTATATTTGCCTACTATTTTTGGTCGTAGCGATGTTGATGTGAATGCCAGTGTGCCTACATTATTAAGATTAAGTATTTGCCCATCAAGACGTACCCAAGCTTTATGGGGGGTGTTTTGAGCCCATTCTACAATCCTTTGGAGGAAAATAGCTCGTCTACATGTTGCTAAGTCCGGGAAACCCAAACCCCACCTTGTCTCTTGACATGTATAGAGTTTTTCTGGATATGCGCGATTTGATGTTGTTCCAAATAAATTGCTCAAGTAGCTTTTGAAGCTGATGGAGATAGTCCTTTGGGATGGGAATTGGGAGTGTTTGTAAGATGTATAATATAAGAGGGAGGATATTCATTTTAATAACCCCGATTTTACCCAGCCATGATAAAGGCTTGTTCCTCCAAGAGGAAAGGTCCTTAACTATTTCATCTTTCAGGGTGACATAATTTAGCTTAAAAAGATCTTGAGGGTCTTTAGTAAGTGAAACCCCTAAGTATTGCAGGTTTTTTTGCGCGCGAGGTATTGAAAAGGCCTCGCATAGTGTCTGCAAGTAGTCATCAGTAATGTTTAGGACTTCAGATTTCGTAATATTGAGGTGGAAGTTTGACAGGGAGCCATATGTTTTTAACTCCTGCAGGAGCGCTGGTATAGAGGTGTCTATGTTGGTTAGTGTGCATAAAATGTTGTCTGCGTACAAGGCTTGCTTGTACTCAGACACTTTTATTTTTATGCCTGAGACTTTATGGTTGTTTTGGATTTTTTGAGCCAGCGCCTCTATAGAAAGGGCAAATAGTAATGGGGAAAGGGGGCACCCCTGTCTCGACCCGTTTGATATAAAAAAAGTATCAGAGAGTGTGCCGTTAATTCTGACTTTCGCATTTGGCTCAGAGTATAGGGAAAACACCAGATTCGTAAATGCGCTCCCGAAGTTCATGGCCCTCAAGACCCGATGCAGAAAAAGCCAATCGACTCTGTCGAAGGCCTTCTCCGCGTCGGTCGAGAAGAGCACCATCTGTATCCCCTCGTTACGGGCATATTGAGTTAAATGCAAAATTTTACAGGTATTGTCCCTTGCCTCCCTACCCGGGATAAATCCCACCTGGTCAGTGGAGACAAGGGCTGGGAGATGCTTGTTGAGGCATTGGGACAGCACCTTGGCCAATATCTTTACATCAGCATTTAGCAGCGATATCGGTCTGAAGTGTTCTGGTATAGAGTGGGATTTACCCGGTTTGGGTATTACAGTGATGTGCGCTTCTAACATTGAACGAGATAATTGGGGGGATTTAATCAAGCTATTAAAGAGTTGGATCAAGTTTGGGGCAAGTGTGCTGAGAAAAGTTTTATAGTATTTAATAGTAAGCCCGTCTGGGCCCGGGCTCTTTCCGTTGGGGAGGTCTTTGATAGCATGTGAAAGTTCTTCTAGAGTTATAGGTAGGTCTAGTCTGTCTGATTCCTCGTTTGATAAACGTGGTAAGCTTAAAGGGGCCAGGTAGTCATCTATTTGCCTCTCCCTCTCTGATACCTGTGTTGAGGTGTCATCTTTTTTATTAATGTTATATAAGGCATTATAGTATGTGTGAAATGCACTAGCTATCTGCTTACTGCTTTTTAGTTTGGTGCCGTTTCTGCTCGTTATACAGTGGATGTGGGTGCGGAGTTGTTGCCTTCTAATAGAGAGGGCCAGGAGCTTCCCTGGTTTGTTGCTATTTTCGTGATAGTGTTGCTTGATGGATAGCATCTTACTATTATAAGCTCCGATAAGGAGCTGTTTAAGGTCTGCCCTGACGCTATTAAGTCTCTGTAATGTCTCGCCATGCGAAGTGTTTTGTTTATGTCGGGATTCTAGTTCTGATATCTCTTCCAAGAGAACTTTGTGTTTGGTTCTCTACTGCTTGCGCAGTCTAGCAGAGTGTTTTAGGAATTCTCCGCGTATTACGCACTTATGAGTGTCCCATGTGGTGTTTGCTGATGTGAGATCAAGAGTGTTATGTAGGAAGTATTCAGTTAGCGATTTGTGCAGGTCTGCCTTAACTATGGGGTTCTCTACGAGAGCGTCATCTAATCTCCAGATGAATGATGTGGGTGGGATGTCTGGCCAAAGTACCTCACACGTGACCGGGACATGGTCCGACCACGTGATGTGTCCTATTTTGCAGTCACCTATCATGTCTAACCCCACCGAGTCTGTGAATATGTAGTCTAAACGCGAGTACTTAACAAATGGGTGGGAATAATAGGTAAAGTCTTTTGATGTAGGATTCATTACACGCCACGTGTCATGGAGTGTTGTTCTGATTGATTTAAGTGTTTTGCTACTAATGCTTGTAGTGCCGTTGGAGGTATCAAGTAGTGGTTCCAAAGGAACATTAATGTCACCCGACATAAAAATAGGGCCTTTTGCATTATCAAGTAGGGACTTTGAGAATTGCTTAAGAAATAAATGCTGATTAGTGTTTGGCGCATACACTGATGCAAGAGTGATCGGGTGCTCATAGAGTGTACCTGTCAGTATCAGAAAGCGCCCTTCTGGATCCCTTTCTATGTGTGGGTTTAAAGGGGATAGTGTGATGAAGTAATATGCCTACCCCATTTCTCTTTGTCGTGCCAGATGCCAGAAAAGCAGTGGGATATTGCCTGTTATACCACTTAGGTTCCCTACCTCTCCGGAAGTGCATCTCCTGTAAGAACAAGACATGGCTGTGCAAGTTTTGGAGGTCCCTAAAGGCGATAGAGCGCTTTCCCGGACTGTTCAGCCCCTTAGCATTAATCGTGGTAAAGATGAGGCTATGGGTATGGCATTTGCTAGCTCGTCCGCTCATCTTGCTGATAGGAGAGGGAGGGTATAGAGATGGCTATGAGTCAGGGGAGGGTGGGGTTTTAGGGGGGAAAAAAAAGGCGGGAAATAAAAATGAGAAAGCTCTATAGAACTTAAACTATGAAAGATATGTTAACAGTTGCCTGACTAGGCAATTAGAAAACTTAGTATAAACAAGTCGAGTAATACACAAAATTCAACAGTAATTCTGCAAAAATGAAAAATAAAAAAGACAGTATGTTATAACAATAAAAACTAAGAACAGGAAAAAAGTACTAAAAGGAAACTCTGAGGGTAGTAACCCTGAAAGTGAAGCAACGTTAAGAAGTATGACTGAACCTGTTGATCCTCATATGGAGGATCAAGGTATTGGAGTGGCCCAAAGGACCGAGATATAAAGTGGTGGGGGATTTGGGGGTGTAGGTGTTCAATTATTGAGGGGATATTCACTGAGGCAGTCTGGTGGGGTCCTACCCAGCAAGAACCTGTTTCGTATGGGTATCAGGTGTTTTTAGGTGATTGCCCAGGTGGAAGTATCGAAAGGGGATTGGGTTATGTATAAGTATAAAAAATACCAGGCCAAAAAAGGGGGGACCGCCAACATCAAGGCAGCAGAGTTTTATATTTAAATTCTGACCATTTAGATGGCATGCACCTTAGTAAAGTTGGGCGGGAGACAGCAGTTTCCAGGCAGGGGAAGGTGAACATTAGTGGGCATTATTCTATGGACTGGTACCTCAGATTGGTTGATGCCACACTAAGTGGCAAGGCATAGTGTTTATGGCAAGCATTAAGTTATTAAACAGCAAATTGGAACACAAAGAAAACAGTAACTTCAAAGAACATAAACCTTTCAATAAGAAACTGCAACATTACCAGCGCCTGTCATGCATCAGCTTAATTATAGAAACCTGGTCTTTACTGTAAACATTAGTCTCATAGAGCACAAGTTTCTGGTGTGGGCTGTGCATCCAAATGATCTGTTCAGGAAGGATATCATGGTGAGCCAAGTCTTATGCCTGAAACTTAATTAAAAAGTGACAATCTTGGCCAACTCATCTTCTCAATCCTGCTTATAGAAGAATGTGGACTCCAGGTAATGAGGGCTCAGTTCCTACCGGGCAAGAAAAGTAAAATTTCCTTAAACATTTTTAGCTTGTAGAGCTGTTCACTGGAGTGTCCTGAGTTTCCACTGGGTTAGCAGAACCCGCAGTGTTACCCCTGTGTGGGGAGGCCTGCATCTCGTCAAGGTCTGTCAGGAACGCCTGCAGATCTGCCCCTGGTCTATAGATCAGCGACTTGTTGTTGTGGTTGACTATTAAGGATACCGGGAAGCCCCACCGGTATGGGATCTTGCGGTTTCTTAACTGCACTGTGACGGGAGCCAGATCACGCCTCTTCTGCAGTGTGGTTGGAGATAAATCTGAAAATAGCTGTATTTCAGTACCTGCGTGATGGATAAGACCTTTGGTTCTAGCACAGCGTAAGAGTTCTTCTTTATCTTTAAAGTTAAGAAATTTTATTATGACATCTCGTGGGGGCGCCTTAAGAGGGGGCCTAGGCCTCAAAGTTCTGTGTGCACGTTCCATTATAACCTCAGCAGAGGATGGTGTACCTTTAACCGTGCTTTGTAAGTAGCCCTCTATGGCAGGGGGATGTACGGATTCAGGGACTCCTCTGACTCTCAAATTGTTTCGGCGTCCCCGATTGTCTAAGTCTTCCAGTTTGTCTGACAAAGATTGTATAATCGCCATGTGCTCTTGCAATTCAGTGGTGTTTGACTGCAGATTGGCGTCAGTGGAGGCCTTTTTTTCTTCTGCTACTGACACTCTTCCCACGAGGGAGCTAATATCCTTGCGAAGATCTTGGAACAAACTGCGCATTTCCAGCAGTACATTTTGTATGTCTTCTTTGGAAGAGAGATGCTGGAGATCACCTTTGGTGACATTTGCTCCCAGTTGTGTTTCGTCAAGGAGATTTTGTGTAATGGGTGCTGGTAAATGTGCATCCATGCTCCCTTTATCTTGGGTAGTATGCTGTTCTATGGGCCTTAGGAATTTGTTTAAGGGTTTTTGGGCAGATCCTTTTTCTGATCTTAGCTGCTTTTTGTTAGGCATTCCCTGCATTAGGAGGTAATTGATTTAGCATCTGATGAGTGTTCAGGTCTGCTCTTATAATGCAGGTGCCACTATAAAAAGTCAGTGATTCACAGTCTATGTATAATGTTTGCAGCCAAACGCCCAGTCTGGAGCCTCAGGCCTTTACCCCTTAATTATTAAAGTGCTGTGTACGCTATTAGGCGCTTTATGTAGAGCGCCCTGAGTTCTGTGCCTTTTACTGTACAGTTTATATACTGCAATGCTGCAGCGACTGCCGCCAGGATAGTTAAGAGAGAGGAGACACTGTACTCACGTGTCTATGGCGGATGTCCGCCGGATCGCCAGAAGGTTTCTGAGGGTGTGTGATAACCTGCTCCGGAGTCCACTGCTGGGTCTTACAGTTTGAGGAGAGCAGGTAAGGTTCGTGGTGCTTTGAGTTTAAGCTGCTCGGCCCCTCTGCTGTCTCTTCAGAAAGATGTGCGCTACAAATGGCGCCCGGGGCAGCAACAGTCAGGGCCCTCCTGTTAGCGTGTCGGCGATGTTCGTTAATCCCTGCAGTTCGCCCCAGGCAGGGTGATGAAAAGGTGCTAGGTTGTTTCAAACCCCTTTCAATGTGATTTAATTAGTGTTTGGGGTCTCTGGAGCCATCTATAATCGTTGCTACAAATCCAGGGTTTGGAGCCTTACTAATTTGCGGCCATTCGCTTGCGTGGCCAAGCTCCGCCTCGATAATTTCTTTTTTATTTTGTTTAATTTAGTGTTTATTTTTTTGTAATTTAGTTAATTGTATTTAATGTAATTTATTTAATTTTAGTGAAATGTTAGATTTTATTGTAACTCAGTTTAGGTTTTATTTTACAGGTACGTTTGTATTTATTTTAGCTAGGTAGTTAGTAAATAGTTAATAACTATTTACTAACTAGTCTACCTAGTTAAAATAAATACAAACTTAGCTGTGAAATAAAAATAAAACCTATTAGTTATATTGTAGCTAGCTTAGGGTTTATTTTATAGGTAAGTATTTAGTTTTAAATAGGAATTAGTTAGGTAATGATAGTAATTTTTATTTAGATTTGATTTAATTATATTAAAGGTGTTAGGGTTAGGGTTAGACTTAGGGTTAGGTTTAGGGGTTAATATATTTATTTAGTGTTAGTGATGTGGAAGGCCAGATGTTTAGGGGTTAATAACTTTAGTATAGTGGCGACGTTGGGGGCGGCAGATTAGGGGTAAATACATTTATGTAGGTGTCGGCGACATTGGGGGCAGCAGATTAGGGGTTAATAATATTAAACTAGTGCTTGCGATGCGGGAGTGCGGCGGTTTAGGGGTTAATATGTATATTATAGTGGCGGCAATGTTCGGAGCGGCAGATTAGGGGTTAATATATTTATTATAGTGTTTGCGATGCGGGAGGGCCTCGGTTAAGGGGTTAATAGGTAGTTTATGTATGTTAGTGTACTTTTTAACACTTTAGTTATGAGTTTTATGCTACAGCTTTGTAGCACAAAACCCGTAACTACTGACTTTAGATGGTGGAACGAATCTTGACGGTATAGGCTATACCGCTCACTTTTTGGCCTCCCAGGCAAAACTCGTAATACTGGTGCTATGGAAGTCCCATTAAAAAAGGTTGATTGAAAGGTGCGGTAGTTACGTTGCGTTACGGCCATAAAGGTGTGCGGTACAGCTATCCCTACAAGATTCGTAATAGCAGCGGTAGTGAAAAAGCAGCGTTATGAACCATAACACAAAACTCGTAATCTGGCCGAGTATTTTCTATGTGAAGAACATGGGAATGTAAAAAATGCGTCTTGTGCATTGTGTTGCACTATTTAGATTTTAGTGCAGTCAGGTTATTGCTCATGAAAACTTACAAATCTTAAGTCGTGCTATTAAAATATTACATATAAAATATTTGCAAAATTGATTAAAAATGTAAAAAAAAAATATTTAAAATAATCCATAAACTTTATCTATATATTTTACAGCATGTTTAATAACTTTAATATTTTTTTATTATTAAAGGGATAGTAAACCCAAAACTTTTCTTTTTTGATTCAGATAGAACATACAATTTTAAACAACTTTCCAATTTACTTCTATTTATCAATTTTGCTCCATTCTCTTCTCTTGTTATCCATTGCTGAAAAAAACATCATTGCACTACTGGCAGGAAGCTGAACACATCTAGTTAGCCAATCACAAGAGACAAATGTGTGCAGGCACCAATTAGCAGCAGCTCCCACTAGTGTATGAAATGTGCATATTCTTTTTCAACAAGGGATACTAAGAGAACGAAGCACATTTGAAAATAGAAGTGAATTTAAAAGTGACATGCACTATCTGAACCATGCAAGTTTCATTTTTTCCTATCCCTTTAATTTTAAAATATTTTGGGCTGGATTTAACAAGCGGTGGATGCTGCTGTCTCCGCCCAAAGTTAAGAAGCAGTGGTCGTAAGACCGCTGGACTGCAATCATACTGATCTGATACGATCGGGATGATTGACACCCCCTGCTAGTGGCCGATTGGCTGCGAATCTGCAGGGGGGCAGCATTGCACAAGCATTTCGCCAGAAATGCTTGTGCAATGTTAAATCCCGACTGCGTATGCTGTCGTCATTTAGCGAGGTCGAGCGGACATGATTTGCTATAGCGAATTAAGTCCGCTCACCCTTTATTGAAACTACCACTTTATATGTAATATTTCAATAACGCGCCTTAAGATTACTATATTGCGCTTACCCGCCAGGAGCCTGAGGTGTGTATGTGTAGCCTCACCAAAGAGCTACAGTGCTAGCAGTGGTGTATTTAGGTTTTGTGCTACCCTAGGCACTAAATATCCCCCCCCCCCCAGTTTTAGTCCTATTTTAGCCATAATATTTTTCTCAAAATTTAATGTGACTTTTTTTTTTTTTTGTGATAATCTATATTTTATAGCAAGTAGAGTAGAGCATATTGGTAATAAGGGTAAAGTAGCCGTAGTATCTACTAACTCACCATTAACATAGCAAATATAGACTTCCTTTAAAAAAAAAATATCTTAAGTGTACCATACCTCCTAACATTTTACACACTCAAGCACACACAAACATATATATACAAACAACTGCCTGGTGCACTGCTAGTTAGGTAGATGCAAACAGTCCCCAGTATGCAAAACTTGGCCAAGGATGAATGGCAATACTGGAATGGAATAAAGCAGGCAACTCAGGATACTATGCCAATAAAGCTTTAATCCATAAAGTGCATGATGCAAACAAAAGGGCCTTAACCCATAACGTTTCGGTTCCAGTCTGAACCTTTATCAAATGGTGCCCATCAAGGACATGCAGTGTCCCCAACCAGACCCCCCTTATATACCTTGTATAATCTCTAATATTAAAACTAAGTGTGTGTAATACCTAACAATCACTTTACCACCACACGTCAGCCATCCAGACACGCTGCTGATGCAGATTGCGCAACCACGCATACGATGATGTCATCCACCGCAGCCATAGAAAACACAGGCTGCCGGGTTGTCGTCATGGGAACGGTAAACAACCGTTCATAACCACAATAAGCAATGTGCTGGCAGATGAAGCATGATTACTAGTGTATAACTAAAAAAAAAAGAAAAAACTATATACAATTTTTATGTACAATTGTTGTAAGCAAAACATAACGCAAATGAAAATCCCAATAACTGGGAAACAACTACTACATATAGTGCTAAATAAACAGAGTTTCTGCTATAGGGCCAAAATCTTACTAATGCAACCCTAACATGCCAATCTATATTGAAAGTATCAATGGCACACTAAATATAATGCACATAGAGACACAAAACATATTGTAACATCAATGCCCAGGGAGTAGATAGAAACTTATAGTCCCATGGAGGAGGTTCCCATAGGTGGATCACTTGTAACAACATCCAAAATCAATCATCGAATTAAGGCACTTTGTTGCAGCCGTATCCAAATGAAAAATCCATTTGGCTTCTAGCCGTAAAAGGGCCAAAGCTCTGTCCTCTCCCCTGTTCCAACCATGGAACAAGATCAATGAGTATCACTCTTAACTTGAATACAGAATATCCTGCTTGTAGAAAATATTTTGCGACTGATTGTTCGGAGCCGTTTGTTAATGGCCTGGCGTATGGCAGATTTATGGTTCGCCAGCCTTTCTCTGAAGGTGGTTTTGCCTATGTAACATAGGGAGCACGGACAAATGATGGCATAAACTATGAACTCGGAGGTGTACGTCAACCTATGTTTGATTGTGAATTTCTTGTTGGTGTGTGGATGGTGAAAGTTATTACAGGACATCATGCTGTTACAGGTGACACAATTGCCACACCTGTAACAACCCTGTTTCGCCTTAGGCAACCAAGATTGGCGTTCATAACAGTGCACTGGGTCAATGAGAACTAGTAGGTCTCGTAGATTTCTAGACCTCTTGTAGACCATCCTAGGTGGAGGTAAGTCATAAAAGATTAGGCTCGTATCTTTCGCCACTATCTTCCAATTATCCTTGATGGTGGCTGCTACCATTTCTGACCCAGGAGTATAGGTAGTTATAAAATTCAATCATGGGTTGTCCTTCCTTTCTACTTTCCTCACTGTAAGGTTATCCTGTATTTTTTGCTCCGCAACCAGTTGTTGTTGCTCAATGAGACGTGGGGGGGTATCCGCGTTGTAAAAACTTCTAGGCCATTTCTTGTAGCTGACAGTCCTTATGGGAGGATGTGGTCCGTATTCGGTGTGACGCTGACGCTAACATTCAGGAGCTGCAGGAGACCCGAGGTGAGACACCTACAAACATATATAATAAGTTTTTGCATTTAGGTCTAAATACCACAAGTTGAAATATATACCACGAGGGTATAGGGTAAAAAAAATTCCCACACTGGGGCACACTAATATTGAATTCTGTAGGCGATGGTGTGGAATTCTCAGTAAATGCTCACATGATCTTATGCTCCTTGTCATAGAAGAAGTGTCCAGATTAAAATTAACGGTTCAACAGGAAATTGCCACTGTTAAAGATACACTACTTAATGTACTGATTGCAGATACCAGTACTGACTGGGTGTCTAAGCTACAGGTTCAGGTCACTAAATATAAAGAAGATTTACTCGCCTTTAAGAATAAAAAGTTTGCTACAGTAGAGAACGACTACAGGGACAAAAGAGTATATAGGTGGCTGTACGGTAAGAATAACAGCACCCCCTATGGTCGCAGGAGAATTTACAATAAAAACAGCAGAGTAAATTTCACTACAGTTGACAGTAGTGGGGGAGATTCTTCTGAGGGCGAAACTACTTCCTCTGTACAGACTAACACACAAATAGGGGTTAGTACCAGATCAACACAAAAAACCTTTACCGCAGGCCCCCGACGCCGACACATCAGGAGGGGGAGAAAGAAAAAAAGTGAGAAACAGGAAACAGAAACAATAGTGTTTAACCTAAGCACGTGGCCCCTTAGTCTTGATGAACAGAGTGTACTTAATAAAGGCCTTTCATTCGTGCTTAGATCTAAGTGTAGTTTATTTGACCTACATGTTGATTTTGGTAGGTTTCAGCGCCATTTAAAGTTGAACAGATATATCCAAGTATGTTGATTACTACCTTCAACCACTAGTTAAAAATATGAAGGCTTACTTTAAGGACACTACTGAAGTAATTAGAAAATTTGAAGGCAAAATATGGGAAGACGATATGTACTGGTTAACTTGCGATGTGGCGGCACTTTACACCTGTATACCCCACATAAATGGTATTAATAAGATCAAAGATAAACTTTTAAAATGGACAATTCCAACAGAACATATACAGTTTTTAATTGATAGTATGAATTTTATCCTCCATCACAACTATTTTATGTTTCAAAATAAATATTACCTACAGATACAGGGGACTGTGATGGGGACAACATTCGCCCCATCGCACGAAAATCTTTATGTAAACTCTTTTGAGAATGAGTATATATGGCATAACAACCCGTTCATAGATAATATAGTCTCATACGCTTAGATACATAGACGATGTTATTATCCTCTGGAGAGGGGGAAAAACAGAGATAGAAGGTACCAGCTGACAGGTCCGACGCTCAAGCTGAAGCACTATCTGTCCTCCACATCCAGGCCAAAAAGAAGCTTGTCAGGGCATCCGGAAAGTCCTGTATAAGACCTTGTTTCCTTTGTGCCAGAACATCGGGCACACACTGCTATCCTAGGCTGCAGTGTGAGGCAACAGAAACGCTGAGGATTGAGCGTAATATCCTAAATGCTGACTTTTAATTTTGATCTAGTAAGTGCAACATAAAAAGCGTGTGCATTTTGTTTAATAAAAATTTACACTTGAGTCGTTCTTGTGCGCTCTCTCTTTTTTCTTTTTTACATGCTTCATCTACATCTTATGATGTGGGAATTAACATGTTTACTTTGAACAGTCTTTTGTTCGCTCTCCGTTGTTCGCCAGCACATTGCTTATTGTGGTTATGAATAGTTGTTTACCGTTCCCATAACGACAACCCGGCAGCCTGTGTTTTCTATGGCTGCGGTGGATGACGTCATCGGTATTGTGCGGTTGCGCAATCTGCATCAGCAGCGTGTCTGGATGGCTGGTGTGTGGTGGTAAAGTAATTGTTAGGTATTACACACACTTAGTTTTAATATTAGAGATTATACAAGGGGGTTCTTGTTGGGGACACTGTATGTCTTTAATGGGCTCCATTTGATAAAGGTTCAGATTGGAACCGAAATGTTATGGGTTAACGCCCTTTTGTTTGTATCATGCACTTTATGGATTAAAGGCTTATTAGCATAGTATCCTGAGTTGCCTGCTTTATTCCAGTAGCCCACTCATCCTTGGCCAGGTTTGGCATACTGGGGACTGTTTGTGTATATATATAAATATAAAATTGTTTTATTTTGTCTTTCTTAAAGTGTTGACTTTGTAATAGCATAGAATTTTTTCCTGCTTGTTTGTTTATATAATCTTTTGCAGTACAAAGTAAAATCTGCCAGTTTAACAAATCTAGCAGATAAAAAGAAAGAAATAAAAAATGAAAATTAGAAAACAGACCTCTTAAACTAAAAAAGTATAATGGGACAGGCTTGCACTTTACAGCTCAAGGAACACAGTGGCCACATTAATTATAAGGAGGGGGTTGAGAGGGGTTAGTTGGTCTGAGCTGATAAGCAGAGACATACAATTGCAGGGGAAGGACAGGAAGAGTAGGTATAAAGCCCTGCACACAGCCATATAATTCAGTGTTAAATCAACAAGACCTTCGTGATCCTCATACTTCTAACCTCAATGAAGCTCCTGTTTGTCAGCTTATCCGACAGACTCACATACAGTCCAAGTGCCGCATGAGAGGGTAAAGTGTAGGGGAGGGAGGAGATTTATTGCAGGCACGCAAACATTGACTGTTCACCTTTACAGAGTTTTATAGGGAAGTACAGGCAGAACGATCATGTATTCTGCTATGCTCCTTCTAGTTAGTAACTCAGACAGGCGTTACATGCTGCTTATCCCTGCCTTGTAATGAAACTGCAGCGGTGTCTTGGATGGTTTTCAGTGTGCAGCACTGCAAAGTAACACATTGTGCTAGTGAACTGTCATACCGCAAACACTGACCTTCTCTGAAAACTCTCAAGCTAACTCTGCGAGGCTCCTGGCTGTGTGTCCCTGCTCTGTGCTTTCTCATCTTTCCTGTGTGCTGAAGTTGCGCTTTTCTCCTCCTCACAATAGTAAAGGCTGTGACACACTGCAAGTGATGAGGTGCGAGGCGAAGCAGCTTCTTCGCTCCGCAACGCATCGCTTCTGAAGATCAAATATTTATTCTATGAGAGCTCAGCTACGTGATCTGACGCAGCAGACTGCTCAGAGATGAAAAGGTAGGATGCACTGAACGCGCACAGCCACATCTACATGCTGCACGCCGCTCCGCTTGCAGTGTGTCACAGCCTTTATGCTAAGAGAGCACTGGCACTAACTTAGCCAATAAAAAATAATCATGTCTGTGTGTACCTCAATGCAGGACTGCAGGCTGCCTCATCCGGATTGCGGGGCAGACCCCTGTATTTGTTACAGTCCCGCACAGATCATGACACTTGGGTGTATTCCATGTTGCACCTTTCAGCAACAGACAGCGCTCTCTCAGAAAGCCGTACTCCCCTCCCACCGGTCACCATGGAGATTGCTCTGTTGTATAAGGGACGCCTGGAGCTCACCGGGATACACATTTACATTTAGAGCGGCATTGCCCTTTTTTCCTCCAGTGCCTGCATGATAGTGGGGCGGCCGGGGCTGGCCGAATTTCACTTTTCATGTAGGGAAACAAGCTCCGCAGCACATCATAATTTAAAAAATAAATAAAAGCACATAAAGCTGCTCTCACTGTATGTGATGTGGTAGTGGTACCAAAAAGTGCCGCCCCCAAAAATATGCCGCGCTAGGTACCGGCCTTGTTGGCCTAGGCCATAATACGCCCCTGAGTGTCTAATGTGTGTATATGTAGCCTCACCAAAGAGCTACAGTGCTAGGTGTCTAATGTGTGTATATGTTGCCTCACCAAAGAGCTACAGTGCTAGGTGTATTCTATAGCAAGACAACAGAAATGTCTTGTAATTACAAGGTGTTTAGTATCCCATTAAAATTACATTTTATTTTAAAAAGATGTGTGTGTATATGTGTATATGTGTGTGTATATGTGTGTGTGTGTGTATATATATATATATATATGTGTGTGTGTGTATATGTGTGTCTATATGTATATGTGTGTGTGTATATGTATATGTGTGTATATGTATATGTGTGTGTATGTGTGTATATATAGGTGTGTATGTGTATATGTATATATGTGTGTGTATATGTGTATATGTGTATGTATATGTGTGTGTGTATATGTGTATATGTGTGTGTATATGTGTGTGTGTGTATATGTATATGGGTAGGATGAAAAGAACAAAAAGAGGGCGCCTCATAGTGTAATATGTTCCATGTGTAAGGTTGATAGACAGGGAGATATATATGCTTACCAAATATATAGGCACCGTGCTATGACCGGTGCAGGATAGCAGGTTAGCACTTAACAGTGGCTAGTGCACTGAAGGGAATCCCTCTGGTTTGGTCTCCCGCTGTAGTAACTCACTGCACGGCTCTCGATATCAGGACCAAAAGATGCAGACAGGGGATTTTTGGCAATCAGTTCAAAGACAACTTCCAATAATATAAAAAACGTAAACGCTTTATTGTTACAAGGCAATGCGTTTCTTGACCAAACACTGGTCGTTTCTTCACGCAAAAAGCGGAATCTTTTGGTCCCGATATTGCGAGCCATGCAGTGAGTTACCACAGCGGGAGACTGAACCAGAGGGATTCCCTTTAGTGCACTAGCCACTGTTAAGTGCTAGCCTGCTAGCCTGCACCGGTCATAGCACGGTGCCTATATATTTGGTGAGCATATATATCTCCCTGTCTATCAACCTTACACATGGAACATATTACATTATGAGGTGCCCTCTTTTTGTCCTTTTCATTCTCTCAGTTCGTCCCACACACCGGGTTTAAGAGGATCTGCCTTTCTGTCCCACCGAAGGATTTCAGCCATCACCAAGAACTTTATGTTGTATGGTAATATCGAAGAAATCTTTTGTTTGAAGTCACGATTGGTAAAACTTTGGAACATTACAACATTTGTTTTATGTTCACATTGTCAGCGCGCCTCTTGAGGTTCCCCTCTGGAACTCTCTCTTCTTATATGTATATGTGTGTATATGTATATGTGTGTGTGTATATGTGTGTATGTGTATATGTATATATGTGTGTGTGTGTGTGTGTATATTTATGTGTGTGTATGTATGTATGTGTGTGTATATGTGTGTGCGTGTGTGTGTGTATGTGTGTGTGTGTATATGTATATGTGTGTATATGTATATGTGTGTGTGTGTGCATATAAAGATGTGTATGTGTATATGTATACAGTGGGGTAAAAAAGTATTTAGTCAGCCACCAATTGTGCAAGTTCTCCCACTTAAGAAGATGAGAGAGGCCTGTAATTTTCATCATAGGTATACCTCAACTATGAGAGACAAAATGTGGAAACAAAGCCAGACAATCACATTGTCTGATTTGGAAAGAATTTATTTGCAAATTATGGTGGAAAATAAGTATTTGGTCAATATCAAAAGTTCATCTCAATACTTTGTTATATATCCTTTGTTGGCAATGACAGAGGTCAAACGTTTTCTGTAAGTCTTCACAAGGTTGTCACACACTGTTGCTGGTATGTTGGCCCATTCCTGCATGCAGATCTCCTCTAGAGCAGTGATGTTTTGGGGCTGTTGCTGGGCAAGACGGACTTTCAACTCCCTCCAAAGGTTTTCTATGGGGTTTAGATCCAGGACCTTGAAATGCTTCTTATGAAGCCACTCCTTTGCTGCCCGGGCGGTGTGTTTGGGATCATTGTCATGCTGAAAGACCCAGCCATGTTTCATCTTCAATGCCCTTGCTGATGGAAGGAGGTTTGCACTCAAAATCTCACGATACATGGCCCCATTCATGCTTTCATTTACACGGATCAGTCGTCCTGTTCTCTTTGCAGAGAAACAGCCCCAAAGCATGATGTTGCCACCCCCACGCTTCACAGTAGGTATGGTGTTCTTTGGTTGCAACTCAGCATTCTCTCTACTCCAAACACAACGAGTTGTGTTTCTACCAAACAGTTCTACTTTGGTTTCATCTGACCATATGACATTCTCCCAATCCACTTCTGGATCATCCAAATGCTCTCTAGCATACTTCAGACGGGCCCGGACATGTACTGGCTTAAGCAGGGGGACACATCTGGCACTGCAGGATCTGAGTCCCTGGAGGCGTAGTGTGTTACTGATGGTAGCCTTTGTTACGTTGGTCTCAGCTCTCTGCAGGTCATTCACTAGGTCCCCCCATGTGGTTCTGGGATGTTTGCTTACCGTTCTTGTATTCATTTTGACCCCCACGGGGTGAGATCTTGCGTGGAGCCCTAGATCGAGGGAGATTATCACTGGTCTTGTATGTCTTCCATTTTCTAATTATTGCTCCCACAGTTGATTTCTTCACACCAAGCTGCTTGCCTATTGCAGATTCAGTCTTCCCAGCCTGGTGCAGGTCTACAATTTTGTTTCTGGTGTCCTTCGACAACTCTTTGGTCTTCACCATAGTGGAGTTTGGAGTGTGACTGTTTGAGGTTGAGGACAGGTGTCTTTTATACTGATAACAAGTTGAAACAGGGGCCATTAATACAGGTGATGAGTGGAGGACAGAGAAGCCTCTTAAAGAAAAATATACAGGTCTGTGAGAGCCAGAAATCTTGCTTGTTTTTAGGTGACCAAATACTTATTTTCCACCATAATATGCAAATAAATTCTTTCCAAATCAGACAATGTGATTGTCTGGATTTGTTTCCACATTTTGTCTCTCATAGTTGAGGTATACCTATGATGTAAATTACAGGCCTCTCTCATCTTCTTAAGTGGGAGAACTTGCACAATTGGTGACTAAATAGTTTTTTGCCCCACTGTATATGTGTGTGTATATGTATGTGTGTGTGTGTATGTATGTATGTATGTGTGTATGTGTATGTAGGTGTGTGCATGTGTGTGTGCATATGTGTGTGTATGTGTGTGTGTGTTTGTGTGTATGTGTGTATATATGTCTGTGTATGTATGTGTATATGTGTGTTTGTATATGTGTGTGTGTATATGTGTATGTATATATGTGTGTGTATGTGTGTATATATGTGTGTGTGTGTGTATGTGTATATGTGTGTGTGTGTGTGTATGTATATATGTGTGTATATGTGTATATGTGTGTGTTTGTGTATGTATGTGTGTATATATGTGTGTGTGTGTATGTGTGTATATATGTGTGTGTGTGTGTGTATGTGTATATGTGTGTGTATGTATATATGTGTGTATATGTGTGTATGTGTATATGTGTGTGTTTGTGTATGTATGTGTGTATATGTGTGTATCTGTATATGTGTGTGTGTATATGTGTGTTTGTGTGTGTGTGTGTGTGTGTGTAGGTAGGTAGGTATATATTTAAATCTATGTTTGTGTGTGATAATAATATAATAATCAAATAAGAAGACATATGACCACTCTGTGTTTGATGTAATATTACAAAGTTTGAAATTGATTTTTCTTGATAAAACGGTTACTGTGCATATTGGTCTCTAAGGTGTGTCTTGGTCTACAAGTGACTCATAGATCATGTTTATGTAACAGCCAGTTTCTCTGTAATCCATCTTTTATGAGTATTGAAATTAACGTGTGCAGTGTAAAAAATATTGGTTTTCTACGTGGCTTTCGCAGGGTTTTCAAATGAAAAGTTATTCCAATCAATCTAAAAACTCTGTGATAACCTTCTTTTTATGTGTATTTGTCACATGATAATGCACCTTATACCTTGCATGGGGACAATTTGTCATAGGTAATTCCAATCCATCAGAAAACAAATCTCAAATCAGACTTTTAAACTATGAAACTTGTACTGCTATGCTACGTTTTAAGTCACTTTGGCCAGATATCTTTTGGTTTCAGGAATGTCTGCTTTTTTTCATGTGCTTCACAAAATTTCCCTGTTATATGGTTTACTAATTTGAGATGTTTTATTAATGTTTTATTAATTCAAACAATGACTCTTCTAATGGACTGCATTTGATTTGAAATTGAACCCCACTAATCCGTCAGAAGTAAGACCATCAGCTGCTTTATGTTGCCGCTCCTAGTGGGACTTTAGCCTTTAGGGGTTAAACATAATGCTGAGTTTTCATTGCTGTTGTTAAACCATTCAACTGCTGTAAAGTGATAGCAGCTTCCCTTTTTCACTACTTTTACTTACTTGCCCTTTCTATTTTTTAAGTGCACAAAAATTGAATTAGGTGTAAGGTTTAACACTAACCTCATTTTAATTGAACTTTTAGCACAGTATAAAATACTTGATTAACAAATGCCACATTGTCCCTGCAATAAACGTGGACATATATTTAAAATTAATTAATTCTTACATATTTATATAAATTATTGAATACACACTGGTTTTAAATGTTTGAAACATGTTTTGCATTTGGTAACACTAATTGTAAAGGGCATTTTATCCCTCAAGTCTGCAAATGACAAGCGGGAATTTATTAATAGACTCAAAGTAAACTGTGCACAAATTATTGTTTTTTGGCTCATACTGATTTCCAAGCAATCAGAAAACAAGCTTCATTTACTGTGATTTGGCTTGCACAAAACAAAAATCTGATAGCTTTGTAAACTGCTGGATGGTGTTATCTTTTTGGAAGCAGTTTTAGCGCTATAGACCAGTCAAAATAGATAACCCCAGCAATATAAACTTGACTATGTTTTGCAGGGGAAACTAGTTCTAAAATATAATACTTTAAAACATAGAACAGGTGATTGGCAAAAAATGAGCTGACACCACGAGGAGTGAGGTCTCAAATGGATATAGTGATTACATTCTAACATTGAAAGAGTTACATTCTTCAGTTACATGGCTGAAATACTAATATAGACTGTTTTACAACTTATATCCAGAGTGACTCATTCTAGTGCATATTTCATATTTCTATCTAGGTTTGGTATTAATCTATTTTTAAAGGTACATTAAACAGATTGAGATGGTAATATTAAATGATAAATCATATATATATATATATATATATTTTATATATATACACACACAGAGAGAAGCACACTCACAGGAACGAACAACCGGCTCAATACAATTGTTAGCCTGTTCTATGGCGATTTACCACCTGGGTGCAGCTTCTTGTAGCCCAGTAATGCTTTTCACAGAGTAGAACTTTCCTATCAGTCTCATCCCGCCTATCACGGTCAGTCCAGCACCGAAATACCAGGCAATTCCTCTCTGAACAAGGAACACAGCAACCCCAGACAATTGTTTCGGCCTTCATTGGGCCTCGTCAGTGAGGTGTAGCCATATTCCTCTAAGCACACTGAGCAAGGAGTCCATGTCTGGTTTCCACTTTTTTCCCATAGGGAGACTAAATACATACAGAGAGAAGTGCACTCACAGGAACGAACAACCAGCTCAATACAATTGTTAGCCTGTTCTATGGCTATTTACCACCTGGGTGCAGCTTCTTTTAGCCCAGTAATGCTTTTCAAAGAGTAAAACTTTCCTATAGCATATCAGTCTGATCCCGCCTATCACGGTCATTCCAGCACCGAAATACCAGGCAATTCCTCTCTGAACAAAGAACAGAGCAACCCCAGAAGATCGTTATATATATAAAAAAAACTTTGCATTGCAGAACACTGTTATATTCCACACAGCTATTGGCTATACACACTCTAGTGACCTATTTATAAGTGTCCCTAATTGGCCATAGCAGTGAAGGTAACCTAAGCTCCTATTTATTTATAGACAATGTCAATATTTAAACAGCTAATTAAACTAATATCTACATGTTATTCTCAGAATAATCTTTTCTTTGAATGCATCATTCTATCAAGCATTTATTGTGTATGTGTGTGTACTTGTGTATGTGGAAAGATGGTCGCACATGGCAACTGCACTGGATACACCTGGAACACAGTTAAGTGGTCACCTCACACAACGGCAGCATGGTTTCCCAACAGGTAAAAAGTTCCAAGCAGCAGAGGTTAAAACCATTTATTAAAATGTAAAACAAATGGGCATATAGCAACACATTTCTCTGTGTCACAGCACCGTTTCATCAGGCTATATTTATTTTTTGGAGTTTTCTTTTAATGTTTAAATGATTATTATGGCAACCTATATGGGCGTTGCTTTTAAGCTGAATTTTGATTGGTTAGGATTTATTTCAAATTAGCAGCAGTTTGTGTTAGAAATATAGCCTGATGAAACGGTGCTGTGACACAGAAAAACGCATTGCTATATGTCCATTTGTTTACATTTTAATAAATGGTTTTAACCTCTGCTGCTTGGAACTTTTTACCTGTTGGGTAACATCTTTTAACAGCTATCGCTACATTGGCACACTATGTATCCAGCTAACCTTCCTCCTCTCGGCATTCACTTCCAATCCACTTGGAAGTTTAAGCCTCACTTAGTGGAGTTGGTGCTACTGCTGAGCGCATTTTTATGTGCGGTCATCTGTCAGCTCTTCCTAAGTGGATCACCGTGCTGCCATTGTGTTGGGTGACCACTTAACTGCGTTCCAGGTGTATCCAGTGCTGTTGCCGTGTGCAACCATCTTTCCATGGACCCTGCTGTATACCTGTGAGTGCCATTGTGGGCAAGTCTGTCAGGCGACTTTGAGGACCCGGCCTGCCTGAATTGCACTCTTTTTGTGCTTTCCACCTTGTGAGTAGTCTCTATCCCTTGCCCATTTTACACATTGTCTTGCTCGTCTACCCTATGAGGCACTTTCTTCTCCTTTTTTGTTATAGTTACCGAAGTGTCTGGCTGGACATATGAAGATAAGCTGCCTGTACTCTGTCCGAGTAATTGGAGACTTGTGGGACTATCACCTGTGGACGTAAATCCTCTAGTTCTTTTCCATTTTGGTGATATAGCCATTTTTTCACACACAACATTGTTGTTTGATTATTATTTCTTTCTTGTGCATTTGTGTACTTCTGTTTATTATTTATCTGATTTTATCGGATTTAATTGGTATTCACTTTGTCTTTTTTCATCTTGCGCCTCTTATAGATCTCCACTTTACCCCTGGATGGTGGTGTAAGCAGATCTCTATTTTTTCCGTACTTGTGTATGTGTTTTTATATATTTATGTGTGTGTGTACTTGTGTATGTGTTTTTATATATTTGTGTGTGTACTTGTGTACGTGTTTTTATATATTTATGTGTGTGTGTACTTGTGTATGTGTTTGTATATATTTATTTGTGTGTACTTGTGTATGTGTTTGTATATATTTATGTGTGTGTACTTGTGTATGTGTTTGTATATATTTGTGTGTGTGTACTTGTGTATGTGTTTGTATATATTTGTGTGTGTGTACTTGTGTATGTGTTTGTATATATTTATGTGTGTGTACTTGTGTATGTGTTTGTATATATTTGTGTGTGTGTACTTGTGTATGTGTTTGTATATATTTGTGTGTGTGTGTGTACTTGTGTATGTGTTTGTATATATTTGTGTGTGTGTACTTGTGTACGTGTTTGTATATATTTATGTGTGTGTGTACTTGTGTATGTGTTTTTATATATTTGTGTGTGTACTTGTGTACGTGTTTTTATATATTTATGTGTGTGTGTACTTGTGTATGTGTTTGTATATATTTATTTGTGTGTACTTGTGTATGTGTTTGTATATATTTATGTGTGTGTACTTGTGTATGTGTTTGTATATATTTGTGTGTGTGTGTACTTGTGTATGTGTTTGTATATATTTGTGTGTGTGTACTTGTGTATGTGTTTGTATATATTTGTGTGTGTGTACTTGTGTATGTGTTTGTATATATTTATTTGTGTGTACTTGTGTATGTGTTTGTATATATTTGTGTGTGTGTACATATGTATGTGTTTGTATATATTTGTGTGTGTGTACTTGTGTATGTGTTTGTATATATTTGTGTGTGTGTACTTGTGTATGTGTTTGTATATATTTATGTGTGTGTACTTGTGTATGTGTTTGTATATATTTGTGTGTGTGTACTTGTGTATGTGTTTTTATATATTTGTGTGTGTATTTGTGTATGTGTTTGTATATATTTGTGTGTGTACTTGTGTATGTGTTTGTATATATTTATGTGTGTGTACTTGTGTATGTGTTTGTATATATTTGTGTGTGTGTACTTGTGTATGTGTTTTATATATTTATGTGTGTGTGTACTTTGTGTATGTGTTTGTATATATTTGTGTGTGTGTACTGTATGTGTTTTTATATATTTATGTGTGTGTGTACTTTGTGTATGTGTTTGTATATATTTGTGTGTGTGTACTTGTGTATGTGTTTTTATATATGTATGTGTGTGTGTACTTGTGTATGTGTTTGTATATATTTGTGTGTGTGTACTTGTGTATGTGTTTGTATATATTTGTGTGTGTGTACTTGTGTATGTGTTTTTATATATGTATGTGTGTGTGTACATGTGTATGTGTTTGTATATATTTGTGTGTGTGTACTTGTGTATGTGTTTGTATATATTTGTGTGTGTGTGTACTTGTGTATGTGTTTGTATATATTTATGTGTGTGTACTAGTGTATGTATATATTTGTGTTTATGTGTGTATGTACTAGTGTATGTGTTTGCATATAAGTATGTGTGTACTTGTGTATGCATATTTGTATATATCTATGTGTGTTTGTAAATATTTGTGTGTGTGTGTATATATATTTGTATGCGATTGGGTGTGTACTTGTGTAAGTGTTTGTATATATTTGCGTATTTGTCTATGTGTGTATGTATATATTTGTGTGTGTACTTGTGTATGCATGTTTGTATATATCTTTGTGTGCACCTGTGTATGTGTATTTATATAAATTTGGGTGCATACTTATGTATGTGTTTGTATATATTTGTGTGTGATTGTGAGTGTAATTTTCTGTGTTTATATATATATATATATATATATATATATATATATATATATATATATATGTGTGTGTGTGAGTGTGTGTGTGTGTGTCTGTACTTGTGTGTGTTTGTATATATTTGTGTGTGATTGGGTGTGTACTTGTGTATGTGTTTTTATACATTTGTGTGTGCACTTGTGTATGCATGTTTGTTTATATCTTTGTGTGCACTTGTGTATGTGCATTTTTATATATTTGTGTGTGTGATTGTGTAAAAGGTGAAATGTCCCTGGAGTGTCATTGGCTAAGTCAGATGACTACTGTGGACTTACTGTATGTTCCTATAATATTGCAAAGCTTTTTTAAAGGTTGAAATTGATTTTTTCTCATAACAGTTAGTTTGAATTTTAATCTAAAGGTGGTTGTTGATTTTTAGGTGATATATTGGTTGATTTAATGTAACAACTAGTTTCTCTGCAATTCTTTTATTGTAAATAGTAAAAGGGCTAGACCAGAATCCTTACCATGTACAGCCTAAAAATAGTCCCTTTTTCTTTCGTAAGATGAGGAGAGTCCGTGGGTGTCCATAACATGTGGGATATATTTTTTGCCACTAGGAGGAGGTCAATAACCCTCACAAGAGCTTTAATCCATCCCACCTCCTCTCCCCACTTAGTGTGTTCTTGGCCTCTGAGGAAAGAGGTTGAGAGAAGTGCAAACAAGATTTGTTTATGTTCTATCTAATTATTTATTGGGAGCTCAGACCTGACTTGAGACCCAGTACACCTCTTCCATCTTCACTCAGGATAATTTCTGAAAGATTCTGAGTGAAGCAGGGGTTAAGGAATACCTCAATTATAGCATATCAGTACTCTCATGGGTAAATCTGTCAGCCATAATTGCCCTCAGGCATCGTAGGGACCCGGTCTCTTAGCCTCCACTTGAGGGGTTGCCGGTATATCCGTACGTATTCTCTGCAGAATATTTTCTTGCACTGGATGGGCTCTCTACTGGATCAGCATTCCGTGAGGGAGAAAGGCCTCAACAAACTGGTAAGATACAGAGGAGAGGTACTGCATTCCAGGTAAGTGACTCAGATGCTAAACACAGCCCAGGAACTATCCCTAGTACTCTCCTTGTATAGGTACTACATAGTTGGGGTTCTCAGCCTTTACACATAGCTCTTTACCTATGTGTTTAAAGCAAAAATGATAGAATTCAAAGTTAAAATCCCTCTTTTTTTCATTGCCTTATTACCCCTTAGCAGCACTCAATGGGGCATATTTATCAAAGCGTCAACTGAAAATACGCTTGAATTCTGCATCGTATTTGTCACGAGATTGATCCACCGTAATTATCAAAGCGTCAAGATCGTCAAATGTTGAAATTTGTGACGTAATATACACTCCCGCGCTCTCAATCCAATGCAGATCGATGCTTGAGTCATTACAGATGTTTCGAAGTCACATTCGACTCTATTTGACCATTTTCCCAATTTATCAAACATTTTAACAGATACGCTTGTGTCTATTCCGACGCTGAGTACCTAGTTTTCAATCCGCCACCCTTGAGGCCGCCGATGCTATAGAAATCAATGGTAGTCTAAAAACAGAAAGCTTATGTTCGATGATGCAAGCCAATGAAGTATATTACATAATAAAAGTAAATTAGAAACTCTATTACAATTGTATACCCTTTCTAAATCAAACAATATTATTGCTCCACATTTGGTGCACTAGTAGATATAGGGATAAAAATGAAAAATACATTACTACTTATGGATTATGTTACAAATTTGTCTCATTACAAAGCAAGGGGACAATATTTTTTCTCTAAATTTGCTGAAAAGTTTTGCCCCAAACTTGTTGCACTAATAGATATAGAGATAAAAATAAAATAAATACACAAGATAATATAGCTAACTTCCTTTTTATTTTTTGTGAAAAATCTATGTGCACCATGTTTAAGCCATGTAATACAAGTCTCACGCTCCACTTCGCACCAATTTTGACGCAACACTTTTCGCACCAATTATGATGCAAACTCCTAAACAACCCACACACTAGTGAATTTTTCAACCACTTTTAATTAGAATATGCATAATCACATGATTTATGACATCAGCCAATCTGATTCAAATGTACATTTTAAACTATCATTAACGAATCAAATTGCTCGATACTTGTGTCATTGATCACTCATCAGAACTTGTAAGTGCCATTTGTTACATTTCTGTATTATACTTTGAAAGTATGTATATGTGAAATTAGTATTAAAGATAAACATTAATGCTGACATTAGGACACACAGTGTAATATTTTAGACAATGATTTTAAAAATCGATTGATGTTTGATTCAATGTAATTTTAAGCTGATAGCTCAAAGGGATAGCCCACCTAACATTAAACTGTCATGATTCAGATACAGCAGAAATTAAAATCACCTCTTTACTGTCATTCTATTTTCAGTGAATTTCTTCCTTCTCTTGAATTTCTTTTTCAGTAAGAAATGTCATCTTATATGCCAGCCCATTTTATACACAGGTACAGAGAAAAAACTGGCCCAGCTCTTAAAATATCCATTGATTGCAAATAAATACATATGATACCCTAATGACATGCTATATTCGCAATTAGTCATGCTCAGAAAAATAATACATTTATACTATATACATATAGTGGTAAAAATAAACACAGAGATAAGATAGACAACATTGTTTAGAACAAAAAAGAAACTTAGGGACATGTAAATATATTTGCAAACGATTTCTGACATAACACAAATATATATATATATATATATATATATATATATACACACATTTATGTGCAAAGACATATGTACAAATTCTAGCATTAATAATAATTTATAAAAAAAAAAACATGAGATAAAAGCATATCATGACTTCTAGAAATACAAATACACATTAATTTATGTGAAAGTATAATATAACAAATAAATATAAAAATAACTTTCTATGAGATATTGTTTGTTGAGGTATAAATCTATCTATGTCTTCCACATTAACAGATGAAAAATTAAAGATTAGCTTTAGAGAAATGTGCTTGTTCATGGACAGTAATGAAATCGTATAAATAAAGTTGGGAAAAACCTGAATAACCACGTAATCGATGACTGTTAGTTAACAGTCCGATGCTCATCGCTCCGTACTTGACACGTGTGTTTTTGACTATTTTTTTTATAAATAAGGGGATCCTATGTGAATCCGTTTAAGCGATGTCTGGTGATGTCTGGCGAGGGTATTGATGCCGGCGAATGCATGCACTGAGATTGACGCTTTGATAAATATGCCCCAATTTATTTTCATCCTGGGTTCACTATATTTCCTCACAGAACAAAAAAGCTAGACTGCCTCTTTAAGGAAACCACTATTTGCCTTATGCAGTTAGTGGTTCAGCTCATGATGGATAGGGTCAGGGTTGGTGACACAAGAGCTGTGTTTATTCAATATAATATGTGTATGGTGTGTTTTAGTATTTGTTCTCACAAGCCTTAGCTCTCAGATCATTCCATCCCTTCCTTTGGCTCCCTTTCTCTCCCCCTCACCGGATCTACATGTGACTGAATGTTTTCTCTGGGCCTGTTTCAAGTCCTTACAAGCTATCTGGGTCCATTTTTAACCCTTTATATGTCCATTAGGTGGATGAGTACCCTCATAGGAGCTACTGAGGGAATGGATAATAAAAACATTTTTTCTGAGGGAAATTATTTTGCTTGTTTCTCTGTCTTCTAGGGTTCTGAGGTGTTTTCCATAGGCTGTTTGTTGTATTTTGTGTAGAGAGAATAACTCATTGTGTAAACCATTTACAAATCTAGACAAGTCAGAAGACTTGCTTTTACCCCAGAAACTCTCTGATTACACTGTTTCCAATGCAGCAAAGAATTCTGGGTGAGATATGCAAATGAGGTCCACAATGACTCACTTTTTTACTTCTAGCCTGCTTTTTAAGGCAGACTTCCCTTTACGCCATAGCATCGCTGCATTGCACAGATTCTAAGCTTAGCTAGGGGTAGTACAGTGATTCAGACCAATCCCAGGACAGCTGTTTCGTGGTTATTGCCACTCATCAGCTGGGAGTAGGTTGAATCACTGCTTGATAAAGTTGTTTTCTGGGGGAAATACAACAGCAATTTAAAATATGGGGAGGCGAAAAGTGAGTTTAAAATCCTCCACTAAATCCAAAATGTAGAGAAAATAACTCATTGTGTAAACCATTTACAAATCTAGACAAGTCAGAAGACTTGCTTTTACCCCAGAAACACTCTGATTACACTGTTTCCAATGCAGCAAAGGATTCTGGGTGAGATAATTGCTGTTGTATTTCCCCCAGAAAACAACTTTATCAAGCAGTGATTCAACCTACTCCCAGCTGATGAGTAGCAATAACCACGAAACAGCTGTCCTGGCATTGGTCTGAATCACTGTACTACCCCTAGCTAAGCTTAGAAGCTGTGTAATACTGCGGCGATGCTGTGGCGTAAAGGGAAATCTGCCTTAAAAAGCAGGCTAGAAGTTAAAAAGTGAGTCATTGTGAACCTCATTTGAATATCTCACCCAGAATCCTTTGCTGCATTGGAAACAGTGTAATCAGAGAGTTTCTGGGGTAAAAGCAAGTCTTCTGACTTGTCTAGACTTGTAAATGGTTTAAACAGTGAGTTATTTTCTCTACATTTTGGATTTAGTGGAGGATTTTAAACTCACTTTTCGCCTCCCCAAATTTTAAATTGCTGTTGTATTTTGTGCAAATACACTGATAATATAACGTTTTGGAATATATCTTTATTTCCAAATCCCGGCAGTTTTTCTTTTTAGTTTGCAGTTATGTCTGTAACCCAACTTAATTTGACTGACCCATTAAAAGGGACCCAAATGGAACAAGCTGCAGCCCAAAAACTTTCTGCAGTTAATTTTCCCTGTTTAATATGCAAAACTGTTCCAGTGGACCAAATTAACCAGTTATGTGCTAATTGTGTCCACATCTCCAATTTACAAGCCATAATTCTGTCAGTATGACACCTGGCAGACAATTAGTGCATATGTCTGTTTTTGTGGCCCATAGGGATTCCACTGACTTTTCTCCAGAGTTTAAATCCAGTCTTTAAAAGACTATGTCAGAGATTTTAGCGGCTATCCCCAAACCAATTAATCGTAAGCGAAAATCAGGAGGTTTACCTCCCACTATCTGTAATATGCAGGGTCCTACCCCCAGGCTCAGTTACCACCAACCTTACAAAACTTTGACTTGGCTAAGTCTCTGTCTGAGGGTTCTGAGGGTGAAGTCTCCTCTGAGGACCTTGATCCTATGTATGAGCCTAAGTCTGATTGCACGTTAGATTTAAAGTGGACCATATTTGCTTCCTACTTCAGCAAGTTTTTAAAAACTTGCAACTATCAGAACTAAATCCAGAAGATTCCAAACCTGTAAATAAGTTGAAACAAGTTTTTAAAGCTCTGCCTAAAGTGTCTAAGTCTTTTGAAGTACCAGAGTTGGTTACAGACAGAAATTAACAGCCTGAGAAGTAGTTTCTAAGGTTGATGGAGCTATTTCCACCTTAGCTAGATGCACTACTATTCCTATGGAGGATAATTCTTCATTTAGGGATCCAATGGATCAAAAATCTGAATTCTCCCAATCAGCTCTTCAGCTTAGACTTGCAGTTGCAATCACCTGTGTGGCAGCTCCGGTGTCCATCTGGTGTGATTCTCTTTCTCAGATGGTTTCTGATCAATTTTCTGAGGATATTACAAACTGCATTAAGGTCCTTAAAATAAATGGCTAATGATTTAATTTGTGATGCAGTCTTTGACATCATCAAAATTGATGTAAAAATATGTCCATTGCTATTTTCTTAAGGTGAGGTTTATGGCTTAAATCTTGGTCAGCTGACATGGTTGTTAAGAATAGGCTATTATTAGTCCCTTTTGAAGGGTAGATGCTTTTTGGGTCAGAAATTGATATTATTATCAAAGCTGTCTCTAGGGGGAAAAGGGGACTTTTCTTCCTCTGGCAAGAAATCTAAGAGGAGGTACAAACAAACAAAAAAATGTTGTTCCTTTGGCTCCCTCAAAAGATCAAAAGTCCCCTCTAACCAGAAGTCAGAATCCTCCAAACCTTACTGGAAACCAGGATCTTCTTGGCTTGAAAACAAACAGACTAAAAAGCCCAACTCAAATCAGAAATCTGCATCAACATCAGACCTCAAATGAAACGGTTTCATCTGACTCATGTTCCATCGGCTCCTGTAAAGGAAGCTGCCTTTGTTCAATGTGTTCAAGAGGATATGGGAGTGATCCAACCTGTTCCAATATCTCAACAGTAAAGAATGTAAACAGATCAGGGGAGCTTTTAAAATGAATTTTTAAAGGGTTAAATTATAAAACAACCCTGTGTGTGTTAGTGATATAAATGAAATTTTAAAATTTATGTATTTGTTCAATATGGCACAAAAAAACGGGAATATATTTTTTTAAAAATCACATTGGGTTATACTAATACCACCTGTGTGTAGTTATATATGCACATAAGGAAAAATCTCTCAATTTAAGCGTGTATATAGGTTAGCATAAAAGGTTGTCTTATACCTTTATATACAATAAAAAATAAAAAATAATAAAATATATAAAAAAACAAAGAATAATAATAAATAATGGGGAAGAATACAACCTAACCTATATGGCTTGACTGCCTTTGGCAAGTTAATAAACACAAAATACTAAAAATAAGAGATATATGTAAAAAACAATTTTTTAATATTGAGAATAGATCTTAACCTATAGAGTTAGACTACCTCTGGCATATATACTAAAAAATAATGCGGGGTAAAGAGTTCAATGTATAAAAATGCAATTTTAATACATATGTGACACAAAGGGGGGTAGTTATCAAGCCGTCAACCTCAAATATGCTGGAATTCCGCAGCGTATTTGTGGCGAGGCTGATACGCCTTAGTTATCAAAGGCTCGAGACCGGCAAAAGTAGAATTTTGTGACGTAAGCATCGATCCGCCGGACTCAGTCCGACACAGATCGATTCTTACGTCACTCCAGATGTTCCGCACACAAGTGCGGCACATTCTCACTACTTTTGCTAGCTATCAAAAAACTAGCAGGTACGCTCGGCACTTTTATGGCCCAGCGTACCTGGTTTTCAATCCGCCAGCCTGGAGGCGGCGGATCCCATAGGAATCAATGGGAGTCTGACCATAGCGAAAGTACAAGTTCGCTGCTGACAGACATCCCATTGATTTCTATGGGAGATGTCTGCACCTAACACCCTAACATGTACCCCGAGTCTAAACACCACTAATCTGCCCCCCCCCTACACCGCCGCAACAAATTAAAGTTATTACCCCCTAAACCGCCGCTCCCGGAGCCCACCGCAAGCTACTCTATACATATTAACCCCTAAACCGCCACTCCCGGAGCCCACCGCAACTATAATAAATGTATTAACCCCTAAACCGCCGCTCCCTGAACCCGCCGCAACCTATATTAAATGTATTAACCCCTATCCTGCCCCCCCTACACCGTCGCCACCTATAATAAATTTATTAACCCCTAATCTGCCCCCCCTACACCGTCGCCACCTATAATAAATTTATTAACCCCTATCCTGCCCCCCACTACGCCGCCGCCACTGTCATAAAATTATTAACCCCTAAACCTAAGTCTAACCCTAACCCTAACGCCCCCCTAACTTAAATATTAATTAAATAAATCTAAATAAATTAACTCTTATTAAGTAAATGAATCCTATTTAAAACTAAATACTTACCTTTAAAATAAACCATAATATAGCTACAATATAAATAATAATTATATTCTAGCTATCTTAGGATTTATATTTATTTCACAGGTACTTTTCAATTTATTTTAACCATGTACAATAGCTATTAAATAGTTATTAACTATTTAATAGCTTACCTAGCTAAAATAAAGAGAAATGTACCTGTGAAATAAATCCTAACCTAAGTTACAATTACACCTAACACTACACTATACTTTAATAAATTATTCCTATTTAAAAATAAATACCTACCTGTAAAATAAACCCTAAGATAGTTACAATATAATTAATAATTATATTATAGCTATCTTAGGATTTATATTTATTTTACAGGTAACTTTGTATTTATTTTAGCTAGATAGAATAGTTATTAAATAGTTATTAACTATTTAATAACTACATAGCTAAAAGAAATACAAAATTACCTGTAAAATAAATCCTAACTTAAGTTACAATTAAACCTAATACTACACTATCATTAAATTAATTAAATAAACTACCTACAAATAACTACAATTAAATACAATTACATAAACTAACTAAAGTACAAAAAATAAAAAAAGCTAAGTTACAAAAAATAAAAAAATAAGTTACAAACATGTTACAAATATTACAACAATTTTAAGCTACTTACACCTAATCTAAGCCCCTAATAAAATAACAAACCCCCCAAAATAAAAAAATGCCCTACCCTATTCTAAATTAAATAAATTTCAAAGCTCTTTTACCTTACCAGCCCTTAAAAGTGCCATTTGTGGGGGCATGCCCCAAAGAAAACAGCTCTTTTGCCTGTAAAAGAAAAATACAACCCCCCCCCCAACATTAAAACCCACCACCCACATACCCCTAATCTAACCCAAACCCCCCTTACAAAAACCTAACACTAATCCCCTGAAGATCATCCTACCTTGAGTCGTCTTCACTCAGCCGAGCCACCGATGGAACTGAAGAGGACATCCGGAGCTGAAGAAGTTAATCCTCCAAGCGGTGCTGAAGAAATCTTCCATCCGATGAAGTCATCATCCAGGCGTCGCTGAAGAAAAGTCTTCGATCCGTCCGATGTCATCTTCAAAGAGGCGCTGAAGAGGTCTTCTATCCGGGCGAAGTCATCTTCCAAGCCGGGTCTTGAATCTTCCTTCCGCCGACGCGGAACCACCTTCTTCACCGACGGACTACGACGAATGACGGCTCCTTTAAGGGACGTCATCCAAGATGGCGTCCCCTCAATTCCGATTGGCTGATAGGATTCTATCAGCCAATCGGAATTAAGGTAGGAAAAATCTGATTGGCTGATGGAATCAGCCAATCAGATTGAGCTCGCATTCTATTGGCTGTTCCGATCAGCCAATAGAATGCGAGCTCAATCTGATTGGCTGATTGGATCAGCCAATCGGATTGAACTTGAATCTGATTGGCTGATTCCATCAGCCAATCAGATTTTCCTACCTTAATTCCGATTGGCTTATAGAATCCTATCAGCCAATCGGAATTGAGGGGACGCCATCTTGGATGACGTCCCTTAAAGCAGCCGTCATTCGTCGTAGTCCGTCGGTGAAGAAGGTGGTTCCGCGTCGGCGGAAGATTCAAGACCCGGCTTGGAAGATGACTTCGCCCGGATAGAAGACCTCTTCAGCGCCTCTTTGAAGATGACATCGGACGGATCGAAGACTTTTCTTCAGCGCCGCCTGGATGATGACTTCATCGGATGGAAGATTTCTTCAGCGCCGCTTGGAGGATTAACTTCTTCCGCTCCGGATGTCCTCTTCAGTTCCATCGGTGGCTCGGCTGAGTGAAGACGACTCAAGGTAGGATGATCTTCAGGGGATTAGTGTTAGGTTTTTGTAAGGGGGGTTTGGGTTAGATTAGGGGTATGTGGGTGGTGGGTTTTAATGTTGGGGGGGGGTTGTATTTTTCTTTTACAGGCAAAAGAGCTGTTTTCTTTGGGGCATGCCCACACAAATGGCCCTTTTAAGGGCTGGTAAGGTAAAAGAGCTTTGAAATTTATTTAATTTAGAATAGGGTAGGGCATTTTTTTTATTTTGGGGGGGTTTGTTATTTTATTAGGGGGCTTAGATTAGGTGTAAGTAGCTTAAAATTGTTGTAATATTTGTAACATGTTTGTAACTTATTTTTTTATTTTTTGCAACTTAGCTTTTTTATTTTTTGTACTTTAGTTAGTTTATGTAATTGTATTTAATTGTAGTTATTTGTAGTTAATTTATTTAATTAATTTAATGATAGTGTAGTATTAGGTTTAATTGTAACTTAAGTTATGATTTATTTTACAGGTAATTTTGTATTTCTTTTAGCTATGTAGTTATTAAATAGTTAATAACTATTTAATAACTATTCTAACTAGCTAAAATAAATACAAAGTTACCTGTAAAATAAATATAAATCCTAAGATAGCTATAATATAATTATTAATTACATTGTAGCTATCTTAGGGTTTATTTTACAGGTAAGTATTTATTTTTAAATAGGAATAATTTATTAAAGTATAGTGTAGTGTTAGGTGTAATTGTAACTTAGGTTAGGATTTATTTCACAGGTACATTTCTCTTTATTTTAGCTAGGTAAGCTATTAAATAGTTAATAACTATTTAATAGTTATTGTACATGGTTAAAATAAATTGAAAGGTACCTGTAAAATAAATATAAATCCTAAAATAGCTAGAATATAATTATTATTTATATTGTAGCTATATTAGGGTTTATTTTAAAGGTAAGTATTTAGTTTTAAATAGGATTCATTTACTTAATAAGAGTTAATTTATTTAGATTTATTTAATTAATATTTAAGTTAGGGGGGCGTTAGGGTTAGGGTTAGACTTAGGTTTAGGGGTTAATAATTTTATGACAGTGGCGGCGGCGTAGTGGGGGGCAGATTAGGGGTTAATAAATTTATTATAGGTGGCGACGGTGTAGGGGGGGCAGGATATGGGTTAATAGGTTTAATATAGGTTGCGGCGGGTTCATGGAGCGGCGGTTTAGGGGTTAAACTATTTATTTAGTTGCGGAGAGGTGCGGGATCAGCAGGATAGGGGTTAATAATTTTATTATAGAGGGCGACGGTATGGGGGGGGCAGGATAGGGGTTAATACATTTATAAGAGTTGCGGCAGGGTCTAGGAGCGGCGGTTTAGGGATTAGTAACTTTATTGAGTTGCGGGAGGCTCCGGGGGCGCCGGTATAGGGATAGAACAGTGTAGTTTAGTGTGAGTGCTTAGTGACAGGCTAGCAATAAAGCTGGGAAAAAGCCGAAGGGCAGCGAGATCGGATGAGTGATAACTGTCACAGTCCGCTGCTCATCGCCCCGCGGCTTTTTGACAGCTTTATTTGATAACTTAGGCGTATTTTTTCAGGTCCGCGGCGGCAAAGGTAGGCGAGCTTAGGCGGGCGTATTGGGCCGGCGAAGCAAGAAAAGTAGACGGCTTGATAACTACCCCCCATTGTAGCAATATTAAAATAAATATGAGCTCAAAAAACGTTTAAAAAGTTTATTTTTTTATAAAAGTTATCTCACTGAAGTGGATATAGTAATAGTGTCGTCAAAACATTTTTTTAAAAATAATTTTGATATCGGGATCCCGTAATTAAACCTCATAGGGCTAGAAGGCTGGTAGAAATACTTTTCGTCATAGATATTAGAAAGTACCTGTAATAGCGTTATACGCCGTGATTGAATAGAGTTCACAGTGCAGTCCTTAATATAAGGGACTTATGGATGGTAGCCAAACGTGCTAAGAAAATACACTTTTCATCAAAAACAAGCTGTAATTACAGTACCTGTAATAGTGTGTCTCACGCTGTTGCTTCAAGCTAGCTTTAACTTACATTTGAGGTCAGATTATGTTCGGTAAATCCTTCCGGGTCACGTTTTGTTGTGACTAGCCGACAGTGGAGTTGGATGTGAGATCTGATAGGTTGAATCCGCTCAACCTCTATAGTTGATGGTAAGGTTCAGGATGCGTTCTGAGCGCTATTAGTAATAGCTTGTGAGCATCTGATAGGTTGAATTCGCTCAGCCTCGATGACTGATGGTGATATTCAGGATGCGTTCTGAATGCTAATAGTATTAGCTAGTGATTCAGGTGAAAAGCGCTATAATTCTCAGACCTTTGTAAGGTGGCATGGTCCAGGCGATCTGGATTGATGTAAAAAAGCACTGCAACTTTGTACCTTCGTAAGGTGTCGGGATCCAGACGATCTGGATGAGTATAGGTCCGCAAATGGTGATGTTATTTCCGACTTTGCAAGGATACCGGCTTCCAGGCAGGGTTGCTGTGCAATCTGGATAGTTCAGAACACCAGTGTGCAGTATCCAAGAGCCGATATTGTGTGGCTTAGATGGCTGAGAGTTCTAGAACCATCAATTTAATGTTCCAATAGCTCATTAATAGCTGTATGGTCTTTGAGTGAATTATCCAAAGAGCTGGTCAGTGATAGTGGGCAAATCTACGCGTTTCGGCCGTAGCCTTTATCAAGATCTCAACAGGGTCATGGTTTCTACTCCAACCTCTTCATTGTCCCAAAGAAGGAAGGCACTTATCGTCCTATTCTGGACTTAAAAACTCTGAACAAATTTGCTCGGGTATCCTCTTTCAAAATAGAAACGATCCGTACCACCTTGCCTCCAATTATGGAGGGTCAATTTATGACAACTATAGATGTAAAGGATGCAGTTCTACATATTCCAATTCACAAGGATCATTTCCATGTTCTAAGGTTTGCTTTTCTCAACAAGCATTACCAATTTGTGGCCCTCCCATTTTGTCTGGCCACCGCCCCTTGCATCTTCACAAAGGTTTTAGGGTCTCTCTAAGCTCAGGGAATCTCTGTTGCTTCTAATTTGAATTATATCTTGGCCCAAGCTCTATCTCTTTTGGCCCAAGCTCCCTCTCTTTCTCCAGCTACTGCTCATACCCACAGAATGTTTTCTTTCCCTCAGGTTCATGGATGGGAAATCAATGTCCCCAAAAGTTCGTTATCTCCAGCCTCAAGGGTGGTCTTTCTGGGTGTTATAAGAGACTTGGTTCAAATGCGTTTATTTTTTACAGAACTTTGCAAAACAAAACTTCAGACTGCCTCTCTTTTCCTGCAGATGGCTCATTCTTTATCTGTAGCACAATGTATGGAAGTAGTGGGTCTTATGGTAGCAGCATCGTTCTCTATAATTGTCCATGCTTCAACAGTGGTCAAAGGATTGTTTCCATCTGGAACAGCACATAGAGAGTTCAGTTCTTCAGTCAAACAATCTCTCTCTTGGTGGAGTCAAAGTCCCTATTTGACCCTTGAAGCTTATTTTCTTTGGCTTATCTGGACCATAGTCACTACAGATGCAAGTCTGATGGGGTGGGGTGCTGTTTGGGAGTCTCGAAGAGCAAAAGGAGTATGGCCCCCTCTTTAGGTGAGGTTATCTATCAACATCCTAGAACTTTGTGCGAGTTTTCGGGCCCTTCAATTTTGGCCCCGTCTCAAACAGGAAATATTCATTAATTTCCAGTCAGGCAACATCACTGCTGTGGCATACATCAATCATAAGGAAGGGACTTCAAGTCCCTTAGCTATGCGAGGAGTATCTCACATTCTCTCTTGGGCAGAGGAAAACCACTGCACCCTATCGGCCATTCTCATTCTGGGAATGAACAATTGGGAAGAAGAATACCTAAGTCGTCAGTCCGTTTATCCAGGGTAAATGGTCTCTTCATCAGGTTGTGTTCAAATAACTAGTCCTGAGGTGGGATCTTCCAGAAAAAACATCTCATGGTGTCCAGAACTACGGACTTCCAGGTTTATTGTGCCAGGTCAAGAGATCCAAGGGCTTACATGATAATTTTCTAGTTTGACCTTGGAACTTTTGTATAGCCTATTTCCTCCATTTGTTCTTCTTCCAAGAGTCATTGCAAGAATCAAACAGGAATTGGCTTCTGTAATTCTCATAGCTCCGGCATGACCCGTAATTTGATAGCATGAAGGTTGAACGATTAGTTCAGATAAACAGAGGTTTCTCAGATTCTGTTATCTCTACTTTACTGCTGGAAAGTCTGCTTCACAGAAAATGTATAATAAGATATGGAAAGCTTACCTACTTTGGTGTACTTCTAGAGGTTTCTCTTGGAAATCTTTTAGAATCCCCAGAATTCTTATGTTCCTTCAAGATGGACTAGATAATGGATTATTGGCTAGTTCTTTAAAGGGTCAGATTTCAGCATTATCGGTTTTGTTTCACACAAAAAAAATGGTCAAATTACCTGATGTTCAAACTTTTGCCAAGCCTTGGTGAGAATTTGCCCTGTTATTAGACCCATTTCTCCCCCTTGCAATTTGAATCTGGGTTTCTCTGTTCTGCAAGGTTCCCCCTTTGAACATATGGACTCCTTGGACCTAAAGTTATTGTCATGCAAGATTCTCTTTTCTTCTACTCATTTATTCCACTAGAATAGTTCCTGAATTATCTGCCCTGTCTTCTGATCCTCCCATCTTGATTTTTCATCAAGACAAAGGGGTCCTCCAGACTAAATATGATTTTCTACCAAAGGTAGTGTCTTCAGAAAATATTATGTTCCTTCTCTGTGACCAAATCCTTCTAACCCTAAGGAACACCTACTTCACAATTTGTATGTAGTCAGAGTCTTAACATTCTATCTTCAGGCTACTAAAGACTTTAGTAAGTCTTCTAGCTTGTTTGTCCACTTTTCAGGTCCCAGAAGGGGTCAAAAGACTACAGCGGTGTCCTTGGTATCATGGCTTAAACAGACTATACGTAAGGCTTACTTGGTTGCGGGAAACTGCTTCCAAAAAGAGTAACTGCTCATTCTACTAGGTCTGTATCTACTACTTGGGCCTTCAAAAATGTCACCTCCTTGGAACAGATTTGCAAGGCGGCAACGTGGTCTTCTCGTCATACCTTTTATACATTTTTTTCTTTTTGATATTTATGCTTCCTCTGAAGCTGCTTTTGGCAGGAAAGTCCTTCAGGCCACAGTGTTTGGAAAATATGAACTGCCATAATTTTGTCCATATGGCACACAGAGTACATATACAATATACATGTGACACAAAAGGTACATATTCAGTATACATATGGCACACCGGATATACATACAATATACATATGGCACACAGGGTACATATATAGTATACATATGGCACACAAGTTACATAGACAGTATACATATGGCACACAGGATACAAATACAGTATACATATGGCACACAGGGTACATATACAATATACACATGGCACACAGGATATAAATACAGTAAACATATGGAGCCCAGGGTACATAAAGAGTATACATATGGCACTCAGGGTACAAATACAGAATACATATGGCACACAGGGTACTTACACAGTATACATATGGCACACAGGATATAAATAGAGTATACATATGACACACTGTGCATACAGTAAACATATGGCGCACAGGGTACATATATAGTATACATATGGCACACAGGATATAAATATAATATACATATAGGACATAAGGTACATATACAGTATACATATGGTACACAGGATATAAATACAGTATACATATGGTACACAGGATATAAATACAGTATACATATGGAGCACAGGGTACATAAAGAGTATACATATGGCACACAGGGTACAAATACAGAATACATATGGCACACAGGGTACATGTACAGTATACATATGGCACACAGGATATAAATACAGTATACATATGGTTCACAGGGTACATATACAGTATACATATGAAACACAGGGTACATAAACAGTATACATATGGCACACAGGGTACAAATACAATATACATATGGCACACAGGGTACATATACAGTATACATATGGCACACAGGATATAAATAGAGTATACATATGACACACTGCATACAGTATACATATGGTGCACAGGGTACATATATAGTATACATACAGTATGGCACACAGGATATAAATAAGGTATACATGTGGCACACAGGATACAAATACAATATACATATGGCACACAGGGTACCATATACAATATATATATATATATATATGGCACACAAGGTACATATACAATATACATATGGCACACAAGGTATAGTACATATTCAGTATACATATGGTGCACAGGATTTAAATCTAATATATATATATGGCACACAGGGTACATATACAGTATACATATGGCATACAGGGCACATATACAATATACAAATGGCACACATGATACATATACAGTAGTACATATACAGTAAACATATAGCACACAGGGTACATATACAATAAACATACAGCACACAGGGTACATATACAGTATACATATGGCATACAGGGCACATATACAATATACATATGGCACACATGGTACATATACAGTAGTACATATACAGTATACATATAGCACACAGGGTACATATACAATAAACATACAGCACACTGGGTTACATGTACAGTATACATATGGCACACAGAGTATATATACAATATACATAAAGCATACAGGATATAAATACAGTATACATATGCCCACAGGGTACATATACAGTATACATATGGCACACAGGGTACATATACAGTATACATATAGCACACAGGGTACATATACAATAAACATACAGCACACTGGGTACATGTACAGTATACATATGGCACACAGAGTATATATACAATATACATAAAGCATACAGGATATCAATACAGTATACATATGGCACACAGGGTACTATAAATACAGTATTTATATATATGGCACACAGGGTACATACAATATACACACAGCACATGGTACATATACAGTATACATATGACACACACAGGGTATAAATAGAGTATACATGTGGCACACGGTACAAAAGACAAGCAGAATACTGAATATGAAGCGCAAAGGCATTTTAAAAACTCTTAAAAAACTTAACCCTGATATAATTCTCTTGCAAGAACTCCATTTAAGAGAAGTCGAAATACCTAAACTCAAGCCCAATTGGATAGCTGAAATAATTGCAACACCTTGTAACACAAGGAGATGTGGCATAGCCATAATGATAAATAAAAGGCTAACATATAATATAATAAATACAGAAGTAGATCCCGCAGGCAGATTTTTAATAGTGCAATTAGAAATAGACTCCAAAATTTGGACAATTTTTAATATTTATGGGCCAAATAACTTCGACAAGGAATTCTGGAATAAACTTACATATAAATGAATTCCTTATCTAGACCAGAACTTAATCCTGGCCGGTGATTTTAATATGACCCTATATCCGGAAATAGATAGGTTGAGGCAAAAGAAAAGTTCTGGCAAATATAAAAGGGAGGCTAGTTTTTTTAGAGAATTCTGCAAAACATTAAGATTAAGGGATATATGGAGAGCTCAACATCCAGATACCAGTGAATATTCTTGTGAGTCTAAAGCATATAAAAACTTCTCCAGGATCGATATGTTTCTGATAGAAGAAAACATATTGAAAATAGATATAGAAACGGAAATTTTAGACTTCACCCTATCAGATCATGCAATTATAACCCTAAAATTGAAATCCTATATCCTGGAGCGGCCAAATGTAAACACATTCAGATTTCCTGGGTATATGGTCAACAATATAGGCTTCTGTAACTGGCTGATACAAAGGTGGCGGGAATATGCTGATTTGAACCAAGGGTACAGACACAAACCAGAAATTTTCTGGGAAGCGGGTAAAGCGGTATTGAGGGGGGAAATTAAACAATACATGATAAGAAAGAAAAAAAACAGATGGCTAGGGAGACACAACTAGCGAATCAGCTTAAAAACGCATACAGAAAATATATCATAAACCCCAATAAGGTATCTTGGGATAAATATATAAGGGCTAGAGCAGAGCGAGAGTTGTTTCTTAACAATAAATGGGCATTAGAAGACATTAAAACTAGGAACTACTGGCAAGGTCTCCAAGGAATATCAGCCAAGCACTTGGCTAAAATGAGGGAGGTCAGAAAGAATAAAAATCTGTTCACCCTGATAAAATATAAAAACAATACCTATACTAAAGCCACAGAAATTCTGGATGCCTTTTATAAATACTACCAAAAGATATACTCACAAGGAGAAATCGATATACAGGCAAAAGAGAATTTTTGGAGAGAGATTACTTTACCAAAATTAGACAGAGAAAAAGCGACACAATTAAATGTAGAAATAAGCATAGAGGAAGTAAATGTAGCTATTGATGCAATGAAACCAGGAAAAGCACCAGGCCCTGATGGAATATCAGCAGAATTTTACAAAATAATGAAAGCAGATATGGCTGGAATTTTGTGAGAGATATTCAATTTATACTTTGTGCATAACCAAAAACAATCACCATATTTCACGGACTCTGAAGTTACCCTGATCCATAAGAAAGGTAAACCAAAAGAAGATATGGGTTCATATAGACCCATATCCTTACTTAATAACGATTACAAGATCCTAATGGCTATTATTGCAGACAGGCTTAAGAAAGTAGTCGGCGACATAATACACCCAGATCAGACTGGATTTATGCCAGGGCGAAAGGTCGCCAGGAATATTCGTAGGGTCTTATTAACAATTGATCATTATTATAATAAATTAAACAAAACAGAAAGCAAATGTAAATTAGATTTGGCATTAGTAACTATAGACGCGGAAAAGGCGTTTGACTCTATAATATGGGATCACATGATGACTTCTCTGACTCTGTTCGGGTTTTTTGGTAATATGGTCAACCTAATTGAATTAATATACAAAATGCCCAGATCACAAATCCTTGTAAATGGGGCACTCACATCATATATAACCCTTCAAAGGGGTACTAGACAAGGATGCCCACTATCTCCAATTCTTTTTAACATATCATTGGAGCCACTCGCGATTTATTTAAGGCAGGAAATAAGGGGTATAAATCTAGGTAAACAAAATTTAGTCGTATCACTGTATGCAGATGATATTATTTTATTCTTAAGTGATTCAAATACAAATATCCCAAAAAGCCTGGACATAATAAATCATTTTAGTAAATTTACGGGGTATAAGATCAATACACAGAAATCTGAGATTTTGTGGATAAGGAAAAATAAAAATAGCTACACTAAGCATCCATTTAGAGAAGTGACAACTATTGAATATTTGGGAATCAAACTAGGAAATGTCCCGCACAAGTAGTATACCTTGAACTATACTCAGTTCTTTTTAAATTTATATACGGAATTACAGAGATGGAACATGTTCTTCCTTTTCCTTTCAGATAAAATTATGCTAATCAAGTCAATCTTTTTTCCGCGTCTAATGTATCTATTACAAAATGTACTGCTGTTTATCTCTAAACAAGATATACTTAGATATAATAAGGCATGTACAAAATTCATTTGGGGGAAGGTGAGACCTAGAATATCGGTAGATAGGTTAACTATTCAAAAAATATGGTCGTGGCCCTACCAAATTTATGATATTATAATTGGACCACCATGGCGAAATACGCCATAGACTGGTTAACTGAAACCCAATACATTACTTATTACGATATAGAGACAGACCTAATAGCCCCTTTCAATTTGAAAGCTGTCTTGCACCATACTTATGGTAAATTGCCAGGTAATATCAAGCAGATGCTGACATTCTCAAATATAATCCTGGCTTGGCAAAAGTATTGTAAAGTAGTAGGGATAGATTTTAGAATATCACAATATTTACCTATAATTGGAACACCAGCATTTTCACCGGGCCTGTATAATGCAGTATTTAGAGAATGGCAGAATAAGGGAGTTATATATTTCTCACAGCTTTTAATAGAAGGCACAAATAGTATACAACTATACAGCCAGATTTCGGATAAATATCAGCTTTCCCAAAAAAAAATTTTTGCGTACCTGCAGGCTAGAAGTTTTATTACATCATTAACATCTTTGACAGATTCAGAGTGGGACCTTCGAGAATTAGAGTCAGGACTCAAACTTTATAAGGCTGGCATTAGATCAGTATCTCATTGGTACGATGTTCTGCATGTAAAATTGGGTGACAACTATCTGATGGGGATAAGGGATAAATTTAAAAGATATTTTCCAAATATACAGGAGGAGGATATTAAGAAGAGCTTAAGATTAGCTGCGGAGACTACACCAATAGTTAACTGGAGGGAAGCTCATTGGAAAATTATTAATAACTACTATTTTACACCGGACAGAATAAATAAATGGGCATGCGAGGGTCTTAGACTGGGCTGTAATGCGGAAAGGGCGGACCTATTACATTGCTTATGCTCATGTCCTAAGATCAGACAATTTTGGGGGAAAATTAACTATTGGATTAATAGATATATTCAGGTACGGATTGAATTTAATCCGGGTATGGTTTTTTTATTATATCAAATGACGAAAGAACTATATGATAAGAAATTGTTAATGGAGAATAACCTCAGAAAATACTTTAATAAATGGTTAAAAATAATTGTAGAATAGCCAATAGACACACAAAAAAAACATATAGCCTCACTAAAAAATTAATTAGCTTTTCTGACATTGATATGGGATGGGGTGAAGTCAGAGACAGGACTGTATAGTCCAGGGGCCCTGAGGGGGAGGGGGGAAATATCCTTTTTTTTTTCTCCCTTTTTGTGTTTTTTTTTGTGTGTTAGGGTAGGAGTTTGTGTAATAGGTTTTTAAGAAATATGTTAAAAACCCAGCATTGTTTATAAATATTAATTGATTATGAAATGTTAATAAGCCAATAAGCGATCAGCTTTATTGTTTGTTTGTTTTTGTATGAGTTATGATAATGGGCCCTGCGTGGTGCAAGAAATGAACAATTTTTGTTTTTCTTCTTTCTTTGTATTATTATACACTGCTGGATATAAATAAAGCTTAAAAAAAAAGAATACTGAATATAAAATGATATATTCTGCACATGGGATCACAGAGGAATCAGATACAGGCTGAATAAAATAATTAACAATCAGGTTGACAGATGTTGATCATACTGGCACATATACAGGGTATTACACATGGCTTTAATATAGCAGGCAAAGAGGTGGAGCGATTGTCACAGTGTAGGTATAAAAACAATTATCATACACAGCTCATAATGATAGAGCTACGCTGGCACAGAGCCACAGACATTGTAATTGGGCTGATAGCTGTTTGTTACAGGAGAGACAGTGTGGCCAGGAAGCAAGCAAGGGATTCCCCAGTCAGTGAAAGAGTTGGGCGTCCCCATTTATTTCTGCTGTTTCAAGCCTCTGATACAGATGAGCCCACTGTCCCCTACAACTACAGCTATTTCAGTAAATGCATATTGGGTTACTACACACATTCACACATATCACACATTTCTTTTTAAATTAACAAGAGAATAATCACATGACCTGACCTATATGGATGTGTATGTTTCAATCTTGATGAAAGTATATTTTCTTCTTAAACTAGCAACTTTTCTCTATCAATGGCATAAATGACAGCAACTAGACCACATTTTATTATACCAGGCCCTAGTAATCTCTTGTTTTTACGCTTCATGAGTATCTCCATTTCAATGAGTAATACAATTAGCTAGGTTTAGTTTGTTTGTATTTTAATATGATAATTGTGTTTATTGTGCATTCTCTCTATGATTTTATGATTCAACCATTATGTCCTTTTAATAAGCCACAATACGTTTAATTATAGCCTGAATATATCAACCAAAAAAACTTTCTCTATCTATCCCCATTTTTAAGATATTACTGAAGCAACATTAACAAACACTTTTGTTTGAGTAAATGAGTAAAAAAAAAAATTATCAGGCAGGCAATAAGCAGTTCCTGAGAAGTACCTTCATAAATGACTCAACATCTTGTGGTTCTCATAGTTGAGGTTTTTTATTTTTTATTTTAATAGTGCCTGTGAAGATAAAGAACATATCAGCTAATTAATCACCCAGCCTCAAAAGTGGCCTCAGATATAAATCGGTCACATTGCTTTTTCAGCTTTCAAGCAGCAACTTGTATTTGAAGATACAATAATATCATTAATGGTGTGGTTTAAGTAATAATTTACTTTTAATTCTCTTGTGTAGTAAAGCTGCTACCATGGATATAAAGTAAAGGTGACGATATGGGGAACTTCCTGTCGACAATAATAAAATACTGCAAAGCTATACTTCAAAGGGACAATGAACTCAACATCTTAATCCCCTTAAAGGGCTAGATTATAAGTGTCTTGCTAACGTTAATGCATGTGCTATTGAAATATCGTAGGCGAGTTAATCTGTGCGCATATTACAAGTAAACATGTTCGGTCAAGCGCAAACAAATCTAACGTGTGTCGGGTTAGAGCGACTGATAAAATAAAAGTTGCACCAAACACAACATAAATAAATTAACCCGTAATACTGTGTACATCGCTTGTCTTTGAATGGTGATTGTTTTCTTGATTTTCACACTTTTCCAGGAAGTCTGCAGACAGAAGGTCATAATAGCATGGTCCTGTCGCTCATGGAAAGACCCGCACTACTATGACCTGCAAAAACACTTAACGATCAGCAACATACAGGGTACGTTGTGGTCTTTAAGGGTTCAAATAAACTTATATAAATACCCTGGAAAAAATGTTATTAACAGATCTACGTTTTATGTGGGACATAGTTACATTTTCGCACTACATTGACGCTAAAAGAGTCCCCAGAGGTCTGAGGCTGAAAAAATATCCCAACTATGATTTGGAGGATGCTGACCTCATTGAGGAATGGAATACATCTTTAAACGAGTGCTAAATTACACTTCTTGGGATCCTTGTGAAAAGTAAAGAACGTAAGCGCAATAGTTTGAAAAAGAGAATCATAGCCTTAAAGGCAGATTTGAAGACACGCAAAAATGATGCCCAGTATACTGATCTTAAGACACATATGAAAGAAAAAATTAAGAAAACTGATGCAATCATGAGGATTACGACAACAACAGAGTATATGATTGGTCCAAATTCCTTAGACGTCAGAGAAAACCACAAAAGAACTGAAGCAGTGAAGGAGAGGAGAATACCTTTCCGAAACTTATTTTGAAAAAATCAACAGTGAACAAAGATAAAGATTGCAGGGTGGTGTTCTCGTCTACGGAACCAGAATCTATGGACTATGACTCTGACTCTTTAGGATCCAGTGATGACCCAACGGTTCCAGTGTATCCCCATCCCTCTTCTGTTTCCTTATCTTTACAGGTTCCATCCAGGAGAGATAAAGGAGAAGCACAGATGTCAGTGCGACCAAAAACACGTAATCAACCGAGTGTCCCTTTAGACGACGGACCAGAAGATCAAGAAGGAAGAAGAGAAGGAGGATCGGCGAAACAGCAGAAGCTCATTAATTTGTCGGATGTTGTTTTGACATCCGCACATGAAAAAGGTCCTGAAAAAGGGTTTAAGGTTTGCCCCTACTCATAAGTTCTCTGCTTTTAGGACACTAATAGACATAAATAAGTTTGTTAGAAAATGAGCCTTAAAAAGATTTTTTCACTCCACAGAGCGTAAGGTCACCTATGATGCATATGATCCCATGATGCATGATAACAGTTGTGTCACTGATTGGAATAAGTTGTTTTGCTTCTCAGATTTATGCCTAGTTGAAACTATCAAAAGTCTTAATAATACTCCATCAAATGCTGTCAGGGAAATTCCCCCACCTAAGAGATTAGGATCAAATTTCTATCCGAGACATTTCAGAGGCAGTTTTATTAACTCCTTCCATAAACATGTGGAGGAAGATATAATAAAACTAGAAGAGACAACTACAACTAAAAAACATAAAGATAATGTCACTGGACCAGAGAGATTGGCAGTAAGGGAACTTGCTGAGAATGGCAACATTGTCATCAGGAACTCTGATAAGGGTGGCAATGTTGTTGTTCTCAACAGGATTGATTACCTTGCTGAAGCTAACAGACAACTGACAGATGAGACTATATATTGTAAATTACAAAGTGACCCCACCATGATATTTACTAAACAGCTTAGCAAATTACTTGATGGAGCTGTTACTTTAGGAATTCTGACCATGGAACAATCCAGACAATTTTTACCCACACACATCACTATACCCATTTTTCACTACCTGCCGAAGAAACACAAGAGCCTGGTATCTCCACCTGGGCGACCAATCATTTCGGGCATAGGCTCACTCATGGAGCCTGTGTCCGAATGGATTGACAATTTTTTACAACCCATGGTGAAAAATGTATACCGTTATCTAAGAGATTCAAATAATCTTTTGGATATTTTGAAAGATTTTCAATGGCAGGAGGGATATAAATGGGTAGTGGTTGACGCTGTTTCACTCTATTCTTCAATACCTCATGTGCATGGGTGTCGGGCCTTAGAGTTTTTTTATGGCCAATGAAACCACTTTTGGTGATGATACAAAACAACTTATCTCGGATGTGGTGGAGTTCTTACTCACCCACAACTACTTTATTTTTTATTCAGAGTTTTATTTACAAAACCAAGGTACAGCTATGGGGGCGAAATTCGCCCCCTCTGATGCTAATCTGTTTGTGGGTGCGTGGGAACTCTGCCACATCTACAATATCCGTGAGGACTTCAGATCCGATATACTCATGTACATGAGGTATATTGATGATCTCATCTTTATAGTGAAGGATACCTTTTGATTTGATAATTTCTTAAATTACATCAACGATAATGAAATTAATCTTAGATTTACGGGTGAATCACATTTGGATGAGGTGAATTTTCTAGATTTAAATTTACAGGGAGATCTCATTACACAAAAGATAATTTCCAGAACCTATCAAAAAGACACCACTGGCAACACTATATTGCACGCCACCTCCTGTCACCCAAAACATCTAATTAGGTCAATCCCTAGAGGAAAATTTATTAGATTAAAACGTAATGCAAGTACATTACAAAACTACATACTGGGGGGCCAGGAATTAATAGGTAGGCTTAGAACAAGAGGCTACAGTGAGAGTCTTTTACAACAGACCTTTGAGGAAATAAAAATGTGGGAGGCTAAATATGACACATCCAGTATGGCCAAAGATAAAGAATATTTTGGTGAAAATAACATTGTTTTTTCAACAGAATACTCTGTGCACTACAACACAATATGTAACAATATCAGGAAGCATCTCAGTGTATTAAAGGGTGACAACACTTTACAGGCATATGTAAAGAATTGCACGTTTGTAGCCAGAAAACCACCTACTTTGGCTACAAGACTTTCCCCTAGCATGGTCACCTTTAAAGATAAGGCCAGAAATACATGGCTTAGAGGAAAAGGAAACTTCAGATCACACTTAATTAATTGTATGACGTGTGACAATATGGAATTTACTAGTACTTTTGCCAGCAATGTTACAGGGGAAAAATGCGACATTGACTTTTATGCGACTTGTCTCACTGATCACATTGTTTATCTACTCGACTGCCAACTTTGTGGAGTTCAGTATGTAGGACAATCTACCAGGGCACTTAGATCACGAGCTAGGGAGCATCTGAGAGATGTTAAAAAACTACAATAAGGATTCAGCTGTAGCTAAGCACTTCAATCTTTTCCATTTTACCAATGTCCAAAATTTTAAAATAAAGATTATTGATCTAGCCAGAATCCCACAGAGAGGAGGTGACTTAGTCAAGATACTTGACAAAAAAGAACTTTTTTGGATCTATAAATTGAAAACTAAATTGCTGTCAGGCATGAATTTAGAATGGGACATGCGGTATTATGTGGAATAATAATAATTACATCAATAACTACAACATTTAACATTGATATCATATAATTAGGACAAAGCAGTCCACTGACTTATAGAATATTATAAGTCATTTATAAGTCATTTATAAATCACATTTTTGCATATAGCATCCAGTTTGTAAAAGCTTGTTAACTGTTAATTGATTGTTTGTTGTTTATTATTCATTATCTGTAACAATATATATATATATATATATATATATATATATATATATATATACTTAGACTGGTGGTGTTTGGTGAGCCAGTAACCTATTTATATATATATATATTTTAACAACAATAGTTGTATAAATAAGTAACCATAGGAATTCAATTTAATCTGTAATCAGAGATATGGTGGAGACAAATTATTATGTTATGTTATATTACATTAGATTGCCATATTATAAGGTTTTCATTGTCAATACTTTATTATGAAACAAACAAAGAATACGAGCCGATTTTGCTATTTGTACAAATAATTGTCAATTTGATTTTGGATGTTGCTATCTCTTTAAGGGCTTGTAAACAATAGCATGTGTATTATCTGGAATTACATACATACTTACGTCATTTATACAAGGCATTTGATTGGTAATTCAGCCCTTAAATTTAGCAAAGCTTTTACCTGTGCTCAGTTTCTATGAGTAAGCGCCTACGGACGTGAAACGCATAAGATCAGCTGAGCCCCTCAACACTATCTAATAAAAATTAGCCATAAAAATATTAATACAAATTATTTATAAGTGTTCAAAGGCATAGGGTATATGGCCATGTATTGGACTGCAAAGGGCTAAAATTATAATATATACTGTATATGTGTGTCTAAATAAAAATTCTATAATAATATTTAAAAATATGTTTTACTGTGTATTTACTGTAAATATTTCATATTTCAATGTTCTTTATATAGGGGAAAATGTTATTCGTATTTTTACATTTATATTCCTATATATGAGTCTGTATATATCTATACCTGTATATATTCATATGGATATAAAGGTATAGAAATATATTTTACATTAAGATTATTAGATCTATATAGAAATATATATTTAAAAATAATTTAAATTTTGTATGTGAAAAACATAGGAATGTAAAATATGTGTAACACAATTCGGGCTGTGTGCTTTATGTCTAATGCGGTGTTTGGTTAGTGTACTTTTGGGTTAGTGCACGTGAAGAATTAGTTAACTTACAGCACGTTCTGGAAATATTAAAAATTTAAAAAGTTATAATAATTAATAATAATTATTATTTTAGATAGCGATACTGTAAAATATACATATATATTCTATTGATATTTTAACATATTTTAGCTCATCTTACCCTCACGTGCAATCTTTACTTCTGGTGTTGTTATCGCTCGAAAGAAAGCACTAAATATCACGCTATTTGTAATCTGGCACAAAATATTTAATTGTGCATAGTAAAACAACTTTGTAATAATAATAGATAATCCCTTTATTACTCATTCCCAGTTTTGCATAACCAACATGATTATCTTAATATACATTTTAACTCTGTGATTACCTTGTATCTAAGCCTCTGCAGACTGTCCCCTTATCTCAGTTCTTTTAACAGATTTGAATTTTAGCCAATCAGTGCACTCTCAAATATTACTCCTCAGGCGTGAGCACAATGTTATCTATATGGCAAACATGAACTAACGCCCTCTAGCTGTGAAAACTGTCAAATGCACTGAGATGAGAGGTGGCCTTCAAGGGCTTAGAAATTAGCATATGAGCCTACCTAGGTTTAGCTTTCAACTAAGAATACCAAGAGTACAAAGCAAATGTGATGATTAAAGCTGTTTAAAATTATATGTCCTATCTGAATCATAAAAGTTTTATTTTGATTAGACTGTCCCTGTAACATATTTGTTTTTACCAAAGGAGCACTGTTTGATATCCCTTTAAACTTTAAAAATACTCAGCTAGTGGTTGTGTAAAGCAGGCACATCTATTTCATCACTTCATAATATATCTGACTTTATAGTTTCTAAATGTAATTAATTTATTTTTTCATGTTTCCTTTGTTTACCACATTTTTAATTTCCAGGTTTAATTAATGTTTATTTTTATTCTTTCCTTTTTCTAGCATACAAAGTATAATTCAATTGGTAATACAGCGTTGTGTGCTTTGAATTATGTTTGATCCTATTTATGACTCAGATGAACTACAACCCCTCCCAAGTCAAACGACTCATATTTATCTGGGTATGTTATCTATAGTTAAGGCGCTTCCCAAATGTTTTAAGTAATCAGTCACTTATTCAATTCTAACTCATTTTTATATAATCATTTTAGAAGTTTGAAACAATGTAACAAAGTGAGTAAGCAGAGCTGATGTTTAGGTGCTGAGAAAGGAAAGTCTATGGGGAAAACAGGGATTTTACACCCAAAAATATGGCTTCCCTTTATTTTCCAGGTGACACAAACACGGCAGTATTGTTGGTAGCCCTGATTTGAACCCAATTTTTGAAGTCAAATAATGCCATATGACAGAGTAAACCATTTAGAATGCTTTTAACATATCAGATGCACCTGGAACACACCTATGTTATGGTACAGACTTAACATAAAACCCCTCTACCCTATAAAAGGGGTAAGAAATAAGACTAAAAATCAGAAATAAGAAGCTAAAGTACCATTATGTGTTGTTGATGTATTTTTCACAAAAGCACATGATATGTATATTAAAAGCAATACTCAGCTCACAAAGAAAAAAATATAAAAGAAATGGCAATTCAATAAATTAATGCTGGAACTATAAGAGTATGTACTAAGTGTCCATAGAAAGTATATTAGCCCCAATAGGATCCACAGTCTGAGAAACAGAGACAATTACATTCAGTGAATCTTCCTATGAGCCATAAAGAGTACTGTCCACTAGCCAACCAGTTATGAAAATAATATCAAATAGTGCAATACAGTCACTAAATGTGTACACAAAGAAGCCCCAAATCATAACCTGCTCACCAGATAAATAAGCCCAAATAATCAACGCATTTCGACCAGGAGAGGTCTTTATTAAGATTAATCTGATTTTGTTTTTAATATACAAATAACTGTTTTTTATGTGCTGTTGTCAATAAATACAATTTTCCATCTACAACACATAACGGTACATTATTTCAGCTTCCGGACAGAAATCACACAAAATCTTTGGGATCTTTTTTAGACATTATATTGTAAAGTAGGAGACTCTCCTTCACATACAAAACCCAGCATAGCGAGATAAATATCTCTCAAGGTAAAATTTTAGTTTGTAAATTTTTTTAAGGGACCTCGTCATACTGATGAGACGTCTTAGATCATTGTGTCTGAGCAGAGAGCTTTAAATATTCGAAAACTGTTTTAAGGGGCGTGGCCTAGCAATGCCAGCGAGCGGCAATGTCTCTCCCCTAGAAGTCAATAGGAGCATGACGTCACCACCCGCATCACTGACATCGCTGCTTGTCAGCATTTTGGCCGTGGAGGGCTCTATTTGAAGTGGGCCTACATGGCGCAGAAAGTAACTAAAAATAGTTTCTGTTTAGGCACACTCCAAATATTGCCTGTGGGACCTAAATTTTACTACACCTATTCTAACTACCTCAGGTGATGTAGTATAACCAGCTGAAAACTAGCGATATAAACATGGCCACTACCCTCCTCACAACATGCATTTTGTTGATTCGACACATATTAAACTTGTGTTGATGTGTCACAATCAAGGCGCAGCCTACTGCCACTAGCATGCCCAGCTAATTCCCCCTGAATGACGACAACTACATCACATCTAGCCTACACTCCCCATACTCTGCCTCGCTACCTCTCACCGACCAACTACACCTACATCAGAGCTAACCTACACTCCCCCTGAAACTCCCAGCTTACTCCCCCTGACCGCCTACACCTGCGTCACACCTAATCTACACATCCCTATAACACCCAGCTAAGTACCTAAAATGTCTAACCTACACTCCCCCTTAAATGCCCCAGCTATTTCCCACATACTGCCTAATGTCAGAACAAAAACTCACTATAATAAATAATACTTAACAGTAAACCTCCCCATTATAACTATGAAGCTATGTCCCTAAAATTATAATTAATGTTTAAATAATGTGTCACAGAGATGCTTAAACACTGGCAGCCGGCCACCAGAGGGCTGGCAAAAACCTTAAGCACTGGAATTGAGCACTGGACTGTAATTGAGCCCCGGTCTGGGGCATCTTAAAAGGGGTGCTGATCAAGCAGGGTGCAGAGGATAAGTCACCCTTTTAGTATGCTGTCTGCAATTGGATTAGGCATCTAGGGATACCACTTGTTTGGGGGTGCTACTTTCTGGGAGGAATGGGGAACCAGGATTGATCAAGGGCGACTTGATCCTCTGCACCCTGCTTGATCAGCACCCCTTTTAAGATGCAAAACCTTGACAGCCTAGCCAGGCTCCTGGAACTGAGCGCCAGAACGGAATTGACCCTTGGCTAGGCCGTCAAGGTTTTGTCGGCCCTCCAGCGTTTATTACAGCTCCTTGACAAAATATGCATTGTCATGTACAATGTAGATTATTTAAAGTATTGTAGATATCTTAAAAATGATTTATTGTTGCTTGCTATTTTTTCAAACATAAATAAAATAAATTAAAATATATCTTTATGTCTAAAATAATAGAAAGCATCATTAAGTACCTTTTATGCATTGTACTTGACTATGCATATCATATAAACATTGACCCCTAAACTGCCATAACCTAAAACTAACTGTAGAAGCTAAGGCCCGCAGTCCTACACATAAATATTAATTATTTAAAATGATGCATTGTTATGTATAATTCATATTATTTAAATATTTGCATATAAATTAAAATGTAAATATTGTTGCTTGTTGCGTTTATTATGTTATTAAAGACAGTATAATTAAAATATAGTTCTACATAACTGCATGACTGTTATGTAAATTTATAATTTAATGCTTCTGATTACTATAACATAAATATATATTAACATATATATCTATGTTATCACTAATAAACACAAGCTAAGATAAATACATTTTAATGTATATGCAATACTTAAGACAAAATGCAATATACATGCATTTCATTTTAAATATTGAATATCAATGCAAGGCCAGACTACATTATATCTTCAATCTTTGATGGTTATGTATAATGCATATTAGTATTGGATATAAATTAAAATATAGATATTCTTGCTTTATGTGTTTATTATTTTAAATAAATATTTTTAAAATATATATTTATGTTATAAAAGACAGTTGCATTATAATTATAGTATTACATAACCGCATGCCTGTTGTGTAACAATACAATTGTAATACTAATGACTTTTGTAAAATAAATATACATTTAAAAAATATATTTATGTTTACATTGAAAAAACACAAGAAGAAAAAACAAATACAAATTAATTTATATACAATAGTTAAAAGAATATGCATCATATAGAAGAATGCATAATATTTAAAAAATTGTAGATAAATGCACTATTAACCCCTAAGCTACCCTAACACAATCACCTAATCAACACCCATACAGGTATGGGGTGTGGTTACATGATTAAGGCCTACTACATATTTAACATCAATAATCACCTAAGCAACCCCCATACAGGTATGGGGAGTGGTTAGGTGATTAAGGCCTACTGCATGCTAAACATCAATAATCACCAATCAACCCCCATACAGGTATGGGGAGTGGTTAGGTGATTAAGGCCTACTGCATGCTAAACATCAATAATCACCAATCAATCCCCATACAGGTATGGGGAGTGGTTAGGTGATTAAAGCCTCAAACTACAACTCACAACGCAAGCTAAAACTACACTAACCTAAACCCCCTACTTTACATGAAAATAAAAAAACTAAGGTACAATAAAATAAAAAAGTTACAAAAAATAATAAAATTCAGTATCCAAAATAAAAAACACTATTATATCTAACACTAATCTACCTGCCTCATAAAATAAAAACCCACCCAAAAAAAACAAAAAACTAAACCCTAGCACTAAAATAAATTACAATAGCCCTTTTGTAGGGCATTGCCCTAAAGATAATTAAGCTATTTTACAAAAAATTTTTTTACAAAACTCCCCTCTACAATTAAAGTAACCCCCACACCCCAAAATAATAAAATCTACCTAAAAAAACCTATCCTAAAAAATAAAAGTTAAAATAAAAAAGCGAATTCTTTAAAAAAAAAAAAAAGTCCAAACTAATCCAAAAGGTTGTATACTCACCGATTGAAAATCCAGCTCCTTTTGATCTGACATTGGGCCTTCTTAATTCTGGTTCCTGGCGCTGGGGGGCCCATCTTCACTGAGGCAGACTTCGGCAGGGTTGTTTTTTTAATTTTTAAGAATATGCTTTTTTTTTACTTTTTTTTTTTTAGAATAGTTTATTTAGGTCAATTTTATTATTTTGGGGTGGGGGGGTTATTGTATTGTAGAGGGGGGTTTGTAATTTTTTTTATTGTAAAAAAAAAACTGATTTACCTTTAGGGCAATGCCCTATTGTAATTTATTTTAGTGTTAGGTTGTTTTGTTTGTTCTTGGTGGGTTTTTATTTTATGGGGCATGTAGATTAGTGATAGCTATAATGGTATTTTCTTATTTTGGAAATTGTATTTTTTTATTTTCTGTAACATATTTATATAATTTATTGTAACTTAGATTTTTTTTTCCATTTAACTTAGGGGATTTAGTTTAGAGGGGAGTTTAGGTGTTAGGTAGAGTAGGGTTAGATTACGTTGGGGGTTGTGGCAGCTTAGATTTAATATTTTTATTTTTCAAGTAACAGATTTTTTATTTTAAAAGTAACTTAGGGGGTCTAGTTTAGAGGGGGATGAGGTGTTAGGTAGAGTATGGTTAGTTTGTGTTGGGGGTTGTGGCAGTTTAGGGTTAATATTGTAGGGTACTTGTGGTGGGTATGTGGCAGTATAGGGGATAATAGGATAGGTACTTGCGTTGGGTATGTAGTGGTATAGGGGTTAATAGGATAGGTCATTGCGGTGGGTATGTGGCTGTATAGGGGTTAATAGGATAGTACTTGCGGTAGGTATGTGGCGGGATAGGAGTTAAATAATAGGTACTTGCGGTGGGTATGTGGTGGTTTAGATATTTATTAGTATAGTGTTAGTTTGCGATCGCACGGTACTTCGGTTTAGGGGTATTAGGATTAGTGGTTAGGCACACGGCAGTTATTCCAAGTATACATAGCCAATATGGGCGGCGATGCTGGGTGTTATCTATAGCAATGACATTTATAGTAAACACCTTTTACTAATGTCGCTATGTCGGGAGCTTGGAATATTTTGACAGGCTCGCTCGACATAGCAGCGGATCCCTTGGAATATTTTGTCTCCTCGTAGCACTTTTAATCATTGGGGCCCAAGAGAGAGATTTAAAGTGGGTATACAAATCTGTTTGTATTTGTTTTTTATCTTAAAGGGACATAAACCCCCAATTTTTTCTCTTATGATTCAGAGCATGCAACAACTTTCCAATTTACTTCTATTATCACATTTTCTTTGTTTTCTTGTTATCCTTTGTTAAACATCAGGAAGGTAAGGCCAAGAGTGTGCACATGTCTGCAGTACTATGTGCAGTTTTTACATCAATGTTATACATTAGCAAGAACACTAGATGGCAGCACTATTTCCTGTCATGTAATTCTCCAGACATTTGCACGCTACCTATCTAGATATCTCTTAAACAAAGAATAACAAGAAAATAAAGCAAATTTAATAATATTTACTTCTATTATCACATTTTCTTTGTTTTCTTGTTATCCTTTGTTAAACATCAGGAAGGTAAGGCCAGGAGTGTGCACATGTCTGCAGTACTATGTGCAGCTTTTACATCGATGTTATACATTAGCAAGAGCACTAGATGGCAGCACTATTTCCTGGAATGTAGTACTAATGTTATACATTAGCAAGAGCACTAGATGGCAGCGCTATTTCCTGTCATGTAGTACTAATGTTATACATTAGCAAGAGCACTAGATGGCAGCACTATTTCCTGTCATGTAGTACTAATGTTATACATTAGCAAGAGCCCTAGATGGCAGCACTATTTCCTGTCATGTAGTACTAATGTTATACATTAGCAAGAGCACTAGATGGCAGCACTATTTCCTGTCATGCAGTACTAATGTTATACATTAGCAAGAGCACTAGATGGCAGCACTATTTCCTGTCATGTAGTACTAATGTTATACATTAGCAAGAGCACTAGAGGGCAGCACTATTTCCTGTCATGTAGTACTAATGTTATACATTAGCAAGAGCACTAGATGGCAGCACTATTTCCTGTCATGTAGTACTAATGTTATACATTAGCAAGAGCACTAGATGGCAGCACTATTTCCTGTCATGTAATTCTCCAGACATTTACACGCTACCTATCTAGATATCTCTTCAACAAAGAATAACAAGAAAATAAAGCAAATTTAATAATAGACGTATATTGGAAACTTTTTTAAAAATGGTATTCTCTATCTGAATCTAAAAAGAAAAAAATGTGTTTCCTTTCCCTTTAATATATTGATGAATTTGATCTATTTCAGTAATACATATAATTAAGGTATCAGAAGCAATGAAAGGATTTTTTGATTATTGTAACCAATAGCTTCTGGCTATTAAACTTGTCCTAAAAAATGTGCAATCTTTTGATAGGCTGGAGCCTACCAATATCTATATTTCAGACCAACAAGCACAGGAAGGCACCCGGTCTCCAACTCTCCCAGAAGACTTCAACCAAAGGGAACAGCAAACTTGATGACAGAAAAGAGCAGCTACACAGTCCGGTAAAAGCAATAATGTCTTTATTTGACATCCAAATATAAGTGTATACAGGCTTAGTCAGACATGTTTCGTATAGAAATACTGACTTAACTTTTTCAATGACTACCTTATAACTAATGGCTAATAAGCTAGAGCTAAATACACCTGTGAAGCAACTCCCTGTTTTCCTACATCCAATCATGATAGAGACCTATTAATTACATTAATTGACACCTGTTTAAAGCTCACTGTGAAAAAATAAGAGTAAAAAAGGTAGGAATATGCTAGGTGTAAATGCTGTAATATGACAAGTTAGCCTAGACATAAATGCAAACATTTTAAAGTAACATACTGTGATTAATTGATACCCCCAGAAAAATCTTATACTCTTTTTAAGCTATAGAATACGTATCATATGCTCTTTATTAAAAATTATTTGAAAAGCAATAAAAAGAGGAATAAAATTATATAAATTCATAAGGGGAAATAAATGTTTGCAAAAATTATCTTGTGACTTTTATATTTATTTGACAAATAATTTAATGTCCCATTCTGAATTCAAACCCTTTGGCACAACAGTTTCCAATTGGAAAATCCTAAAAACTTCCCTTTTTTTGAGAATTTCTTCTCTATTACCTCCTCTTGGGTGTCTGGGAATAAATTGGATGCATTGGAATGCCAATAGGGAAGTATCAGAATGGTGATCTTTTTTATAATGTAGTGACACAGGAGTTGTAGAGTGTGGGTCTTCAATAGACCTAAGATGCTCCAAAAATCTGTCTTTCAGGGGGCGTGTAGTGAGTCCTACATATTGCTTATAGCACCCCCTGCAGGTAAGTAAGTTAATTACATATGTGGAGTTACAAGTGGAATATTGTTCAATCTGATATTTTACCTGTGACCTGTGATTTAAACTCTGTTCCAAATAAAGCATGAGCACATGATTTACATCTGGTGCTATTACATTTATGAAAACCTGGCTTTAATGAAAGCCAATTTTCCTTTTTTATTCTAGGCAGCATAGAAGGAGACAAAAGGTTACCCAACCTGCTTGCAAAGTCTCTCTGAGTCCATCATCAGCCTCTAATATGGGCAGTGAATCACGTATAATTTTACAAATTTTGTGGTATTCAGTACTATAAGTAGTAATGAATTTGGGTTTATCCTGCACAAAATTAGAATCTCTTTTAGTGGCAAATAATGACTCTCTATCCTGAGGGTCAACTTGTTTCTTAGCCCTGTCTAGATTATTCTTATCATAACCTCTTTGTAAGAATCTTTCAGTCAATTCTTTAGCATGGAATTCATATCTTTCTAATTTGGTACAATTGTGTTTTATACGCATGTACTGACTCTTGGGTATAGATACTACCGTATGCCTAGGGTGACAGGAGGTGGCATTGAGAATAGTATTCCCAGCCATCTCTTTACGATACAATTCAACTTCAATGCTCTGTTCATCACAATTGGCTTGTAGCTCTATATCCAAGTAGGAGACACTTTCTTTGCTGGTAACATACGTAAATTTCAAATTCAATTCATTGTCCTGTAAGTACTCTATAAAGAGGGGAATTAACTCCTCTGGCCCTTTGCAGACAAACAAAAGGTCATCTATATAGCGACCAAAATAAAGTATGTGTCTCCTGTATGGATTAGTATCTCCAAAGATGCGGGACAGCTCCCACCAACCTAGATACAAGTTAGCATAGGATGGGGCAAACTTTGCCCCCATAGCTGTCCCGCGCCTTTGGAGATATTAGTCACCTTCAAACATAAAGAAATTATGCGTAAGGAGAAAATCAATAGAAGTAAGAATAAATTTCTTCAGTTCAATATCATAACTTGAAATGTTATCCAAGAAAAATTTGACAGCCTCTATTCCTTTACCATGTGGTATACATGTATAAAGTGAAATGACATCTACTGTAATGAAAGAGTACCCTTCTTCCCATTTTAGTTTTTCAATCTGTTGGATGACATCACTGGTGTCTTTCACATAACTTAGTAAATTTATTACCAAAGGTTATAAATAGGCATCAATTATTTCAGAAAGGGTTTCTATTAGGGAACCAATGCCAGCCACTATTGGGCGACCTGGGGGCTTACACACACTTTTATAAATTTTTGGCAAATAATGGAAAATTGCCACTTTTGGACTTTGAACTTTTAAGAACTCCAAATTCTTTTGTGTTATAACCCCATTATAGGCCGCCAAATCAATGATGGAATAGAGTTCCCTTTGGAAACGAAAAGTAGGGTTGTTAGGTAATTATAAATAAACATCATCATCTGAAAGCTGTCTCCAAGCTTCCTCTAAATAATCCTGTTTGTTCAACACTACAACTTTGCCCCCTTTTTCTGATCCACGAATAACTACATCCTGCATTTTCTCCAAAGATTTCAAAGCCTGATATTCTTTCTTAGTTAAATTATCACCTTTGTGTGACTTCCAATCAATACTTTCATGTAAATCCTTCAATTTTAGCTCAACTGTTTTCTGAAACACTTCAATGGCACTGGATCTGGTTTTAATTGGATAAAAGTCTGATTTAAGTTTTAATTTGCTAATATCAACTTCACCAGACATTTCTGTATCCAGTGTCACTGAATTCTCCTGTTCTAGAGTTACCAAATCCAATAATGCACATTTATCTGAAAAATCCTTAATGCTCTCAATAGTAGGACTACTAACTTCACTCTCTAAGACTGTATCCAAGGACTCTGCTCCTGACGAATTTATTTAGATCCACAATAGTATTAAACAAATCAAAATGTGAAGTTGGGGCAAAGCTAAGACCCAATGACAAAACAGATAGTTGTTCTTGAGTTAAAGTCTGTGAGGACAAATTTAATACATTTTTAAACTGATTTAAATGTATTTCTGAGACTGACTCCCCTTCTTCCTTTGAGGATATCTGTGTGTCTTGGGATTCCCTATCTTTAATATGGGCTGCTCTGTTGAATCTGTGCCCCCTCTATGTTTTTTTTTCTTCGTGTCAGGGGGCCCTTCTGGTTTTTTGACTTAGTGTCACTATTGGCAGTATGTGTAACCTCATTTTGCTATAATACAAAAGAAGGAGGAGCAGATTCCATTTGTGCTGTAGATGTTTCACTAATTTCTAAATCTGATGAATCATAATCATATTCTGTGTCTGTGTCAGCAAACTTTACTCTCTTATCTACTTTACTATTACCTCTCTTACGGCTAGATTTGGAGTTTGGCGGTAAAAGGGCTGTTAACGCTCCGCGGGTTTTTTTCTGGCCGCACCATAAATTTAACTCTGGTATCGAGAGTTCAAACAAATGCTGCGTTAGGCTCCAAAAAAGGAGCGTAGAGCATATTTACCGCAAATGCAACTCTCGATACCAGAGTTGCTTACGGACGCGGCCGGCCTCAAAAACGTGCTCGTGCACGATTCTCCCATAGGAAACAATGGGGCTGTTTGAGCTGAAAAAAAACCTAACACCTGCAAAAAAGCAGCGTTCAGCTCCTAACGCAGCCCCATTGTTTCCTATGGGGAAACACTTCCTACGTCTGCACCTAACACTCTAACATGTACCCCGAGTCTAAACACCCCTAACCTTACACTTATTAACCCCTAATCTGCCGCCCCCGCTATCGCTGACCCCTGCATTACACTTTTAACCCCTAATCTGCCGCTCCGTAAACCGCCGCCACCTACGTTATCCCTATGTACCCCTAATCTGCTGCCCTAACATCGCCGACCCCTATGTTATATTTATTAACCCCTAATCTGCCCCCCACAACGTCGCCGACACCTACCTACACTTATTAACCCCTAATCTGCCGAGCGGACCTGAGCGCTACTATAATAAAGTTATTAACCCCTAATCCGCCTCACTAACCCTATCATAAATAGTATTAACCCCTAATCTGCCCTCCCTAACATCGCCGACACCTAACTTCAATTATTAACCCCTAATCTGCCGACCGGAGCTCACCGCTATTCTAATAAATGGATTAACCCCTAAAGCTAAGTCTAACCCTAACACTAACACCCCCCTAAGTTAAATATAATTTTTATCTAACGAAATAAATTAACTCTTATTAAATAAATGATTCCTATTTAAAGCTAAATACTTACCTGTAAAATAAATCCTAATATAGCTACAATATAAATTACATTTATATTATAGCTATTTTAGGATTAATATTTATTTTACAGGCAACTTTGTAATTATTTTAACCAGGTACAATAGCTATTAAATAGTTAAGAACTATTTAATAGTTACCTAGTTAAAATAATAACAAATTTACCTGTAAAATAAATCCTAACCTAAGATATAATTAAACCTAACACTACCCTATCAATAAAATAATTAAATAAACTACCTACAATTACCTACAATTAACCTAACACTACACTATCAATAAATTAATTAAACACAATTGCTACAAATAAATACAATTAAATAAACTATCTAAAGTACAAAAAATAAAAAAGAACTAAGTTACAGAAAATAAAAAAATATTTACAAACATAAGAAAAATATTACAACAATTTTAAACTAATTACACCTACTCTAAGCCCCCTAATAAAATAACAAAGACCCCCAAAATAAAAAATTCCCTACCCTATTCTAAAATACAAAAATTACAAGCTCTTTTACCTTACCAGCCCTGAACAGGGCCCTTTGCGGGGCATGCCCCAAGAAGTTCAGCTCTTTTGCCTGTAAAAAAAAACATACAATACCCCCCCCCCCCCAACATTACAACCCACCACCCACATACCCCTAATCTAACCCAAACCCCCCTTAAATAAACCTAACACTAAGCCCCTGAAGATCTTCCTACCTTGTCTTCACCATCCAGGTATCACCGATCCGTCCTGGCTCCAAGATCTTCATCCAACCCAAGCGGGGGTTGGCGATCCATAATCCGGTGCTCCAAAGTCTTCCTCCTATCCGGCAAGAAGAGGACATCCGGACCGGCAAACATCTTCTCCAAGCGGCATCTTCTATCTTCTTCCATCCGATGACGACCGGCTCCATCTTGAAGACCTCCAGCGCGGATCCATCCTCTTCTTCCGACGACTAGACGACGAATGACGGTTCCTTTAAGGGACGTCATCCAAGATGGCGTCCCTCGAATTCCGATTGGCTGATAGGATTCTATCAGCCAATCGGAATTAAGGTAGGAATTTTCTGATTGGCTGATGGAATCAGCCAATCAGAATCAAGTTCAATCCGATTGGCTGATCCAATCAGCCAATCAGATTGAGCTCGCATTCTATTGGCTGATCGGAACAGCCAATAGAATGCGAGCTCAATCTGATTGGCTGATTGGATCAGCCAATCGGATTGAACTTGATTCTGATTGGCTGATTCCATCAGCCAATCAGAAAATTCCTACCTTAATTCCGATTGGCTGATAGAATCCTATCAGCCAATCGGAATTCGAGGGACGCCATCTTGGATGACGTCCCTCAAAGGAACCGTCATTCGTCGTCTAGTCGTCGGAAGAAGAGGATGGATCCGCGCTGGAGGTCTTCAAGATGGAGCCGGTCGTCATTGGATGGAAGAACATAGAAGATGCCGCTTGGAGAAGATGTTTGCCGGTCCGGATGTCCTCTTCTTGCCGGATAGGAGGAAGACTTTGGAGCACCGGATTATGGATCGCCAACCCCCGCTTGGGTTGGATGAAGATCTTGGAGCCAGGACGGATCGGTGATACCTGGATGGTGAAGACAAGGTAGGAAGATCTTCAGGGGCTTAGTGTTAGGTTTATTTAAGGGGGGTTTGGGTTAGATTAGGGGTATGTGGGTGGTGGGTTGTAATGTTGGGGGGGGGTATTGTATGTTTTTTTTTACAGGCAAAAGAGCTGAACTTCTTGGGGCATGCCCCGCAAAGGGCCCTGTTCAGGGCTGGTAAGGTAAAAGAGCTTGTAATTTTTGTATTTTAGAATAGGGTAGGGAATTTTTTATTTTGGGGGTCTTTGTTATTTTATTAGGGGGCTTAGAGTAGGTGTAATTAGTTTAAAATTGTTGTAATATTTTTCTTATGTTTGTAAATATTTTTTTATTTTCTGTAACTTAGTTCTTTTTTATTTTTTGTACTTTAGATAGTTTATTTAATTGTATTTATTTGTAGCAATTGTGTTTAATTAATTTATTGATAGTGTAGTGTTAGGTTAATTGTAGGTAATTGTAGGTAGTTTATTTAATTATTTTATTGATAGGGTAGTGTTAGGTTTAATTATATCTTAGGTTAGGATTTATTTTACAGGTAAATTTGTTATTATTTTAACTAGGTAACTATTAAATAGTTCTTAACTATTTAATAGCTATTGTACCTGGTTAAAATAATTACAAAGTTGCCTGTAAAATAAATATTAATCCTAAAATAGCTATAATATAATTATAATTTATATTGTAGCTATATTAGGATTTATTTTACAGGTAAGTATTTAGCTTTAAATAGGAATCATTTATTTAATAAGAGTTAATTTATTTCGTTAGATAAAAATTATATTTAACTTAGGGGGGTGTTAGTGTTAGGGTTAGACTTAGCTTTAGGGGTTAATACATTTATTAGAATAGCGGTGAGCTCCGGTCGGCAGATTAGGGGTTAATAATTGAAGGTAGGTGTCGGCGATGTTAGGGAGGGCAGATTAGGGGTTAATACTATTTATGATAGGGTTAGTGAGGCGGATTAGGGGTTAATACATTTATTATAGTAGCGCTCAGGTCCGCTCGGCAGATTAGGGGTTAATAAGTGTAGGTAGGTGTCGGCGACGTTGTGGGGGGCAGATTAGGGGTTAATAAATATAACATAGGGGTCGGCGATGTTAGGGGCAGCAGATTAGGGGTACATAGGGATAACGTAGGTGGCGGCGATTTGCGGTCGGAAGATTAGGGGTTAATTATTTTAAGTAGCTTGCGGCGACGTTGTGGGGGGCAAGTTAGGGGTTAATAAATATAATATAGGGGTCGGCGGGGTTAGGGGCAGCAGATTAGGGGTACATAAGTATAACGTAGGTGGCGGTCGGCAGATTAGGGGTTAAAAATTTTATTCGAGTGGCGGCGATGTGGGGGGACCTCGGTTTAGGGGTACATAAGTAGTTTATGGGTGTTAGTGTACTTTAGGGTACAGTAGTTAAGAGCTTTATAAACCGGCGTTAGCCAGAAAGCTCTTAACTCCTGCTATTTTCAGGCGGCTGGAATCTTGTCGTTAGAGCTCTAACGCTCACTGCAGAAACGACTCTAAATACCAGCGTTAGAAAGATCCCATTGAAAAGATAGGCTACGCAAATGGCGTAGGGGGATCTGCGGTATGGAAAAGTCGCGGCTGAAAAGTGAGCGTTAGACCCTTTAATCACTGACTCCAAATACCAGCGGGCGGCCAAAACCAGCGTTAGGAGCCTCTAACGCTGGTTTTGACGGCTACCGCCGAACTCTAAATCTAGGCCTTAAATTGTCTACTCCTTTTCCTGTTCTCATATTGAGGAAATCTATACACCTTATCGTTATCATAATCAGATTTGTCTCTAAGTATTTTTTGCTTCTTGAAATGCCACAAATTATTTTTAAATTCAACAATAACCTTCTGTATTTTGTCATCATACAGTTTAAAATCTATTCTTTCAGATAGAGGACGAATAAAATCTTGTAACTTCTGTTTTTCAAGACCCAATTGTATATGTAATTGTTTTTTATAATCAATCAAAAGGTCAATGAGTGCTAAAGAGCACTCTGTTAGTATGTTATTCCACTTATTAATGAAGTCCATGTCAGTTACATGAAAGGAAGGGAACTTCCTAATTCGAAGTCCTCTAGGTATACATTTAGCCTTTTTATAAATATTGAAAGTCTTGATATCAAGCTCTAACCTAGAGTCCTGTTTAAGGAGATTATCCATTCTAAAAAATAAACTGTCCATGTCTCCATTTTCTTCTTTTTCAATAGTATCACTGTTAAACAAATCCTCACAGTCACTATCATCTTCAATGTCTTGTCTTAAAACAAAACTAGCTGTTGCCATTTTCATGTAATGCAGGATGTCAAATAAACGTTCAATAGCTGAGATCGATAATAATTCAATGCTGTATCCAGTGTATATAAAGCAAAGATAATCAGTCACTGAAACCATGTAGCATGTTTTATTCTCCCAGTTCAACTATGCAACCATTATTGCCCTAGCTCAAATGATGTCAGAGCAGGACCTCGATCTGATATAAATCGCCGCCCGCAAAAGCCAGCGACGCCAAATTTTGCGCTGGTTTGGTATCACATATACGGCGTAGCATAGAAGTTACGCTCGTATATTTCTGCCTTCGGCCGTAGTTTTTTGGCCCATAGACAGGTATACCAAACCAGCGCAGTTTGGTTTCCAATATACAGCGTAAGGATTTACGTTAAATAATTAAAATTATTAACCCCTAATGTAATCCCCCTACACCGCCGCCATCTATATTAAAATTATGACCCCCTAATGTGAGGCTCTACACCGCCGCCATCTTTTTTAACTATATTACCCCCTAATCTAATCCCCCTACACCGCCGCCACCTATATTAAATGTATTAAACTCTAATCTAATCCCCCTACACTGCCGCCACCTATATTAAATGTATTAACCCCTAAAATGCTAAAATATCCCTACCCTAAACTAAATTAAAAATAGCCCTGAAAAGGGCTTTTTGCATGGCATTGCCCCAAAGTAACCAGCTCTATTACCAGCCCTTAAAAGGGCCTTTTGTGGGGCATTGCCAAAAAGTAACCAGCTCTATTACCAGCCCTTAAAAGGGCCTTTTGCGGGGCATTATCAAAAAGTAATCAGCTCTTTTACCTGTAATCTAATCCCCCTACACCGCCGCCACCTACATTAACTATATTACCCCCTAATATGATCCCCCTACACCGCCGCCACCTATTTAAACTATATTACCCCCTAATATGATCCCCCTACACCGCCGCCACCTATTTAAACTGTATTACCCCCTAATATGATCCCCCTACACCGCCGCCACCTATTTAAACTATATTAACCCCTAACGTGAGCCCCCTACACCGCCGCCACCTATATTATATGTACTACCCCCTAATCTGACCCCCTTACACCGCTGCCACCTATATTAAAATTATTAACCCCTAATCTAATCCCCCTATACCGCCGCCACCTATATTAAATTTTTTAACGCCTAAAATACTAACATTTCCCTACCACTAAACCTAAGTCTAACCCTACAAATAGCTCTGAAAAGGGCCTTTTGTGTGGCATTGCCCCAAAGTAACCACCTCTATTACCAGTCCTTAAAAGGGCCTTTTGCGGGGCATTGCCCCAAAGTAACCAGCTCTTTTACAAGCCCTTAAAAGGGCCTTTTGCGGGGCATTGTCACAAAGTAATCAGCTCTTTTACCTGTAATCTAATCCCCCTACACCGCCGCCACCTATAATAAATGTATTACCCCCTAATCTAATCCCCCTACACCGACGCCACCTATATTAAATATATTAACCCCTAATCTGAGCCCCCTACACCGCCGAATTGTGGATTCCCCCTCTTTAATGGAATGACTATTATTCTTATAATAGTGAAATATTTTTTCTAAACAAAGACCTATCATTCAACATTTTTTAGAAGATATAAATATTTTCTTTCTATAAGCTATGGCGGAAGTTATTCTTTTTCATTTAGAAGTCCAGTTGTTGCTAGATTTTGAAACTGTAGTGGTTCTGGGGTGCTATGCATCTAAATATACATTACACAAACCACTGACCTTAAATTTGCAATGTAATTTTTTTTTTTTTTTTTTTACTTCAGTGCTCTACAAAGAGTAGTGGAAAAAACTTTTTTTTCCACCTTCAAAGTTAGTTAAATTTTCATTCCTCCTGCATCACAGTGACAGCTATCAACCACGAGAGCAAAAACAGTTTACTTTCAACTCATAATACGAGCGCAACCCGACAACCGCAAAAATCTAACTTCTACAACAATTTACGCTCAAGCGGGAGCGTTAATTTGCACTCCACTCGTAATCTAGGCCTTAGTTATTTCTATTGTGTAGGTTACCTCCTCACCCTCTCACCTCTCTTACCCCCCAACAGCTCTCTTACCCTCCCACTGTCCACCTCCATGTTTGTTACTGGCAGCCAGTCTTCCTGTATTTTATTTTGGGGCTCTATCTTTAGCATTCCATGAATATAATGTAATACAGCCAATTCCACCATAGTGAACAGTCATTCATATATAAAAAAAATGGGTGGACAGCAAATCTGTCTTTAGAGAACCACACAGCTAGGATAGATAAGGCAGTCTACCTTTGTTATTTGCTTTCTATACTAGGAAATGTTTTTATAGAAGAGATAAATTTGTAAAGGGAAAGAACAAAATGTTTGTGTATTAGTTGATTATTTATACTAGTAGGGAAAAGCTAAACGTTTTATAGTTTGGATTATGAGCTCACAATTCCAAATAAATGTTCCTAGTTTTACTTGTAAAACATATTAAAATACTATAAAAACAAATGTTTGGTTCTAGTGTCCTATACAATAAAGGGTTTAAAGGTACAGGGAGTCTGACTTTTAAGGTGACATCATGAAGTCCTGTTTTTTCTGTGGATAACATTAGAGATAATATTTTGATCTTAATTCCAGGATTAAGGTGGAGCTGCCATTGCATACTGATAAACTATCGAAGAGGATGGCAGATGGTATTCACGATGAGCTGTTCATATCAGCATTATGTTAATTCAGTAAGCCAAGGGCGGTTATTTGTATTATATTTAAAACTGGCAATAAAATTGAAGGCTCTTGTTTCTGGGGAAAGTATGTCTTTTTAATTTTCTTTTTTAAGGAAATATTGGTGCTGGGGTTTAATAACTCTAAAAAGATTTGATATATGGAACAATTAAATAATGGAAAGAGTTTTTCTTTACGTATATTATACTGCTTGTACTTGATTCAGACACTGAGGTGTGTTGTGATCATATTTTCATATCTGATAAGGAGGTGGGTTGTATTGTTGTTATCACACTAAGCAAACAGACAGTACCAGCTAGCAACATGCACTTTGTGACAGTTGCTTTGACAACCATATTTGATCTGTCCCATGTGCATAATAGTTAAACTATAAACTTTATTTCCCATGCATTGTACACTATGCGCTAGGCCATGTATTCTGCATTCATGACAGGTGAGCTCACTGATAGAGAGGCAGATGCCTCATCAATTGACCATATCTGTAAAGAATATTTCAACCTTCTAATGAATTCACTTGCTTTGCTTTGGAAAACAAAAACTTAAGGAATTCTCTCATTACAATATTAACTTTAACAAGTGAAATTAAGTCATCGCTATTTGGTCATTTGTGATTACTTCAATGTCTATTTTTTGAAAATGTTGTGAGCTCTGTAAAGGTCTAATTGTGCCATACAGTAAATATTTATTTAGTCAAACCCCTGTAATAAGAGCTATTTAAACCCTAGTGCAAGTATTTTTGAGACCACTGTACATAGCACTTAGTGGTAACTAATAATCGCCTAGATTACAAGTTTTCCGCAATAGAGGGTGTGAAATGAACACAATAAAAGTTGCGTTATTTCACCTTTCATAGTGTTGCCATTACAAGTTTCTAAAAAGCGCCCATTAGTTTATTGTAGGCTAGGTTTTTATTTTTATTTTGGGGGGGCTTTTTTATTTTTATAGGGCTATTAGATTAGGTGTAAATGTTTTTATTTTGGATAAATTTGTTGTTTTTTTTTCCATAATTTAGTATTTTTTGTAAACTTAGATTTAATTTTTTTTAGTAGTGTTAGTTTTTTTTTAATGTTTAATTTAGTTTATTTTACCCTTTGGCTGCTAATCCATTTCCCACCTGGGTGCTAATATTTTCTTTTGATTTTTTTGATTTTTGAATTTATTTTTATTTATTTTTTTAACTTTTTTATTTTTTTTTACAGACCCCCAAGACTTACACTGTTGGAAAGGTTAGGCGATTACCTTTCCAACAGTGGGTCTTGGGGGTCTGTAGCTGCTTCTAAGCAGCATGCCCCCTCCTCCTATACTTAACATTGTTATTATTTAGTGGCGGTGATGTCGGAGGCCACAGGTTTAGGGGTTAATAACTTTATTTAGTGGCAGCAATGTCGGGGAGCGGCGGGATAGGGGTTAATAGCTTTATTATAGTGTCAGCTATGTTGGGGTGCGGGGGAATAGGGGTTAATAACTTTATAATAGTGGCAGCGATGTCGGGGAGCGGCAAAATAGGGTTTAAAAACTTTTATTAGTGGTGGCGATGTTGGGAGAGACAGATTAGGGGTTAATAAGTGTTAAATAGTGTTTGTGATGCGGGAGGGCCTCGGTTTACGGGTTAATAGGTAGTTTATGGGTGTTAGTGTACTTTGTAACATTTTAGTTATGAGTTTTGTTAAAATTTTTGTTGCGCAAAACTCATCTCATAACTACTGCTTTCAGAAAGCGGAACGGATCATGTTGGTATAGGCTGCAACGCAAGCATTTTAGCCTCACCACACAACTTGTAATACTAGCGCTATGGAAATCCCACGCAAAAACGTCATTTTATGAATGTGGGATTGACGTTGTGTTATAGGCCAAAATAAAATTTGTGTTTCTAAATTTTGTTTAAGGGCCTCGCTGCATTAAAGGGACATGAAACCCCAAATTTTTCTTTCATGATTCAGATAGAGAATACAATTTGAAACAACTTTCCAATTTACTTCTATTATTTAATTTGCTTCCTGCTCTTATCATTTCCTGTAAAGGTTTATCTAGGCAAGTTCATGAGCAGCAGAGAAACTAGGTTCTAGATGTTGATTGGTGGCTGCATATATATATATTGAATGTGATTGGCTCACCCATGTGTTCAGTTAGAAACTAGTAGTGCATTGCTGCTCCTTAAACAAATGATACCAAAAGAATGAAACAGATTAGATAATAGAAGTAAATTAGAAAGGTGTTTAAAATTGTATTCTCTATCTGAATCATGAAACAAAAAATTTGGGTTTCATGTACCTTTAACGAGACCTGTTAAATCATCTCACCAGCACAGCAAGGTTTTCAATATCAGACCTTGAGTGAGGCACAAGATCACAGGGATAAGTCCTGCAGTCCCCTTTACACTGGCTGCATGACTGTCAGGGGTTTTTCCCTGTTTTGTTTGCCATGTGCTGCTGGCAGCCATTTTATTCACCTCTCTTGCTGACTATGGTGCATTGTGGGGGATGCTGCTCATTTCCTGCACTTCCTTTTATGGCCAGACTGGTGTGCATCATCTGTGTGAGACAGGATGCAGTCTCAGAATTGTGATGTCATCACTTATTATTTAAAGGGGCTCTGTTCAGTATGCTTTGCCTTTGCGTTGTCTCAGACCTGTTTGTGAGAGTTCCTGTGTATTACCTGGTTGCCTGACATCCTTCCTGGTTCCTGATCCCTGGCTTGTTCCTGACTCTGCTGTTTTCCTTGTTCCTGATTCCGGCTCATCTGACTATTCGCTTTGGCTCCTGACTCGGCTCGTCTGGCTACCAGCTCTGGTTTTGACTCCTGGCTTGTTATTTGACTTGTGGACTTTTTATTATTTTTTGCTATTAATAAAGGTGTGATTATTTTTGCACTTCTTATCTCAGTTTGATTCCTGGCACCCTGACAATTACTAATATGACTAATATAACTAATATAACTAATATAACTAATATAACTAATATGACTAATATAACTAATATAACTAATATAACTAATATGACTAATATGACTAATATAACTAATATAACTAATATAACTAATATGACTAATATGACTAATATGACTAATATAACTAATATGACTAATATAACTAATATGACTAATATGACTAATATAACTAATATAACTAATATAACTAATATGACTAATATAACTAATATGACTAATATGACTAATATAACGAATATAACTAATATAACTAATATGACTAATATGACTAATATAACTAATATGACTAATATAACTAATATGACTAATATGACTAATATGACTAATATAACGAATATAACTAATATAACTAATATGACTAATATGACTAATATAACTAATATGACTAATATGACTAATATAACGAATATAACTAATATAACTAATATGACTAATATGACTAATATAACTAATATGACTAATATAACTAATATGACAAATAGGACTAATCTGTCTAGTGGATCCCTCAATTTTTTTATCTGGCATAATTCACATAGGAAATGAGCTGTACCTCATTGTAAAGGCATTTATGTGAAGTGATTTCAAAGTAAATTATGGTTCTGTTATCTTAGAGAATTTGGACATATCAGAAACTGAAGCTGAATATCAGCACCTAACAAGCATTTATATTTCTGTTATATTTCATTATCATTCAATGATTTGTAATCTGAAAGGGTTTTATGATTTGTCATATGGGAAATAATATAGTGAGTTTAAAGGAACAGTAAACATAAACATTGTGTGACATTATTCTGCAATACATCTACCATAAAAAGTGTTTTGCAGCACTCACATTTTCTTTTGCTCTTTTATACAGATTATTCTGTCAGCCGCCGCAGTTTTGTTTTAAAATCACATCACTAACACTTTAAAGTAGCTCTCTTCCACATTGTATGGGGCTGTTAGCTGACAGGTAGGCTTGGGGGGAACAGTGGCAGATTTAGGGGCTAAATTATGAAGCAACATAAAAAGTGAATGCTACAAAAACCTGTTTATTTGTGTACATACTTCACAATAATTAATTTTGGTTATTTGTAGAGCGCCAACAGATTCTGCAGCGCTGTAATAATTATATTTACGTTTCCTTTTACTAATAATTTATCTAGTAATTAATTGTATGCTCATTTGCATAAACTTAATCACTGTCACTCACTCAACACCCCCCATAGAACCACTACTGAGGACATGTGTTATAATAAAGAGTGACATTTAGAGAACTGGATCTTAGAGTCCTGATGATCCAAATCCTGTCATAATATTGCTGATGTAAAGGTATCCACATAGCAAATGGAGATTTCATGTCAGATGTTCTAAAGTGTTTGAATTCTTGTTTGAAGGAAATCTCATGAAGAGGTGTTGTAGAAGCCTTGACTGTCTGATGCAAGGATTCTTTTCTATTTGTGGAATGATCAATACTGCAGCATCACCACGTACAGTAAGGGGTAGTGTAACTCCTTAGGAACTGGAATTTTAGATATCTGAAATATGCTGTACATTACACAATAGCATTGCTTCAGCTGTTAGGTTATTGTTATAGCAATCAGAATGAAACTGACAAAGGCAATAGAGATTTGTCACTACTAAATATAAGGTTGCCATCCCTCGCTTATTTCCAGAGATCTCAATTATTTGACCAAACGTTTTAGTCTTCCATGCTCAATGATTTATCTGATCTTAAAACATCTCTCCTTTGCACTTTCACTGCACTTCATTAATGTTTATAAACAAAAGATGTATACATTTAAGTGGCATGATATTAATATGGTAACATTCTCCCCTGGGGAAGGTAATAGACATAGATAGGATCCTTTCTAGATGTGATATATTTTATATTTTAGCTTAGAATTCAAGCACCCCAAGATTTGACCTCTTATTTTGACATTATTTATTTTTGGGAATGAATATAGTTGTCAGGTAAATAAACCACTAAAGGGACATGAAACACATTTTTTTTCTTTCATTATTCAGATAGAGCATGTGATTTTAAACAACTTTCCAATTTATTTCTATTATATAATTTGTTTTGTTCTCTTGTTTAAAAGGATACCTAGGTAGACTTAGAAGTTGATTATTGGTTGCTGCACATAAATGCCTCATGATATTGGCTCACCCAATGAGGCATATTTAAGAAATGTCTTCTGGACCTGATACGACAGTGCAACGCCGCCCCCTGCAGACTCGCGGCCAATGGGCCGCCAGCAGGGGGTGTCAATCACAGGCCCCAATGCATTAACTAGCTCCAAGAAGTGCACTATTGCTTCTTCAACAAAGGATAACAAGAGAATTAAATCAGAAAGTTGTTTAAAATGATAGTCTCTATCTGAATCATGCGTTTTATGTCCCTTTAATCGTGGTTAGAGAGGCCATATTTAACAATGTATTAGAAAGGAACTAATTAATTTATACTTGTTATATTTTAAGAAGTATTGCAATAATTCAGTATATTGTAAATGTAAGCAAACAAGTGAAATGTTTAATTTTATAGCTTTAATGCTGACAGAATATTAAACAAATCTTATTTGTAAAATTATAAATCGTAAAATTCTATGTTTTTGTACAGGAAACTATATGGTTAAGGAGTGGGTTTAAACAATACTCAAATAAGCAGAAGACATGGGGGCCTATTTATCAAATGTCTTGCGGACCTGATCCGACAGTGCAGATCAGATCTGCAAGACATTGCTGAATGCGGAGAGCAATACACTCTCCGTATTCAGCATTGCACAAGCAGCTCACAAGAGCTGCTGGTGCAACGCCGCCCCCTGCAGACTCGCAGCCAATGGGCCACCAGCAGGGGTGTCAATCAACCCGATCGTACTCGAGGCGTACAGGGTTATGGAGCAGCGATCTTTGTAACCGATGCTCCATAACTTGTGTTTCTGGCGAATCTGAAGACTCGCCAGAAATACGTGCCGATAGATAGGCCCCATGGTTACTTTTACATATCCAGAGGTAGGGTCTATGATAACGGCAAGGGAGAGACAAAATTATTAAATCTATGTTTTAGTACTAAATGGATATATATATTCACCAGCATTTTTGTCTTTTCTTTTGTATGTCACACAGCTAAAAAAGAGTCAGATTACAGCAGAATTGCTACTTTGTTGAAAAGCAATGAATGGCTGCGGAGACAATCCAAATTCAATGGTATACCAGAAAAAGCACACGCTAACTTCTCTCTGTGGTTCCCATGTTTTACTAGACAAGTTGAGGGAATGGAGGAGTATTATGATCCCAAACAATCTCCAGGGTAGTCTATAAAAAAAAAATTAATACATACTATTATTGCAATGAAAGTGACATTAAACACATTCGGACAGATTACGAGTTTTGCGTTAGAGACTATGCGGTGCTAACGAGCAGTTTTATCTAACCGCTCACTTACCTGCAGCGCTGGTATTACAGGTTTTTACAAACCCTGCGTTAAAAGGCAAGAAGTGAGCGTTGAGCAAAATTTTGCTCCTTACCGCACTCCAATACCAGCGCTGCTTAAGTCAGTGGTGAGCTGGTCGTACGTGCTCTTGCACGATTTCCCCATAGGAATCAACGGGGAGAGCCGGCTGAAAAAAAGTCTAACACCTGCAAAAAAGCAGCGTAAAACTCAGTAACGCAGCCCCATTGATTCCTATGGGGAAATAAAATTTATGTTTACACCTAACACCCTAACATGAACCCCGAGTCTAAACACCCCTAATCTTACACTTATTAACCCCTAATCTGCTGCCCCGACATCGCCGACACCTACATTATACTCATTAACCCCTAATCTGCTGCTCCGGACACCGCCGCCACCTACATTATATGTATTAACCCCTAATCTGCTGCCCCCCAACATCGCCGACACCTACATTATATTTATTAACCCCTAATCTGCCGCCCCCAATGTCACCGCAACCTACCTACACTTATTAACCCCCAATCTTCCACCCCAACGTCGCCCCCACTATAATAAACATATTAACCCCTAAACCGCCGCACTCCCGCCTCGCAAACATTAGTTAAATATTATTAACCCCTAATCTGCCGTCCCTAACATCGCCACCACCTACCTACATTTATTAACCCCTAATCTGCCGCCCCCAATGTCGCCGCCACTATACTAAATGTATTAACCCCTAAACCTAAGTCTAAACCTAACCCTAACAACCCCTAACTTAAATATAATTACAATAAATCTAAATAAAAATTAATATTATTACCTAAATAATTCCTATTTAAAACTAAATACTTACCTATAAAATAAACCCTAAGCTAGCTACAATATAACTAATAGTTACATTGTAGCTATTTTAGGGTTTATTTTTATTTTACAGGCACGTTTGTATTTATTTTAACTAGGTAGAATAGTTATTAAATAGTAATTAACTATTTAATAACTACCTAGCTAAAATAAATACAAAAGTACCTGAAAAATAAAACCTAACCTAAGTTACAATAAAACCTAACACTACACTATAATTAAATCAATTTACTAAATTAAAAACAATGAAATAAATTAAATTATATTAGCTAAAGTACAAAAAAAACAAAACACTAAATTACAGAAAATAATAAACAAATTACAAGATATTTAAACTAATTACACTTAATCTAATAGCCCTATCAAAATAAAAAAAGCCCCCCCAAAATAAAAAAACCCTAGCCTAAACTAAACTATCAATAGCCCTTAAAAGGGCCTTTTGCGGGGCATTGCCCGAAAAGTAATCAGCTCTTTTACCTGTAAAAAAAAATACAAACATCCACCCCAACAGTATAACCCACCACCCACACAACCAACCCCCCAAATAAAATACTAGCTAAGAAAACCTAAGCTCCCCATTGCCCTGAAAAGGGCATTTGGATGGGCATTGCCCTTAAAAGGGCAGTTAGCTCTATTGCAGGCCCAAACCCTAACCTAAAAATAAAACCCACCCAATACACCCTTAAAAAAACCTAACACTAACCCCCTGAAGATCGACTTACTGTTCTGAAGACCGGACATCCATCCTCAAGGAAGCAACAGAACTCTTCATCCAACCAGGCCGAAATCCTCAACGAAGCCGGGAGAAGTCTTCATCCCAGCCGGGCGAAGTGGTCCTCAAGACGGGCAGAAGTCTTCATCCAGACAGCATCTTCCATCTTCATCCATCCGATGCGGAGCGGCTTCATCTTTAAGACATCCGACGCGGAGCATCCTCTTCTTCCGACGACTACCCGATGAATGAAGGTTCCTTTAAGTGACGTCATCCAAGATGGTGTCCCTTAGATTCCGATTGGCTGATAGAATTCTATCAGCCAATCGGAATCTAAGGGATGCCATCTTTGATGATGTCACTTAAAGGAATCTTAATTCGTCGGGTAGTCGTCGGAAGAAGAGGATGCTCCACGTCGAATGTCTTGAAGATGGAGCCGCGCCGCGCCGGATGGATGAAGATAGAAGATGCCGTCTGGAGGACCACTTCGCCCGGCTTGGATGAAGACTTCTCCCGGCTTCGTTGAGGACTTCGTCCCGGTTGGATGAAGACTTCTGCCGCTTCCTTGAGGATGGATGTCCGGTCTTCAGAACTGTAAGTCGATCTTCAGTGGGTTACTGTTAGGTTTTTTTAAGGGTGTATTGGGTGGGTTTTATTTTTAGATTAGGGGTTTGGGCCGCAAAAGAGCTAACTGCCCTTTTAAGGTCAATGCCAATCCAAATGCCCTTTTCAGGGCAATGGGGAGCTTAGGTTATTTTAGATAGCTTTTTATTTGGGGGGTTTGTTGTGTGGGTAGTGGGTTTACTGTTGGGGGTGTTTGTATTTTTTTTTACAGGTAAAATAGCTGATTACTTTGGGGCAATGCCCCGCAAAAGGCCCTTTTTAAGGGCTATTGATTAGTTTAGGCTAGGGGGGGGTTTTATTTGGGGGGGGCTTTTGATAGGGCTATTAGATTAGGTGTAATTAGTTTAAAGATCTGTAATTTGTTTTTTATTTTCTGTAATTTAGTGGGGGGGGTTTTGGTAATTTAGCTAATTTAATTTATTTAATTTAGTAAATGTTTTTAATTGTAGTGTAGGTGTTATTGTAACTTAGGTTAGGTTTTATTTTGCAGGTACTTCTGTATTTATTTTAGCTAGGTAGTTATTAAATAGTTAATAACTATTTAGTAACTATTCTACCTAGTTAAAATAAATACAAACTTGCCTGTAAAATAAAAATAAACCCTAAGCTAGCTACAATGTAACTATTAGTTATATTGTAGCTAGCTTAGGGTTTATTTTACAGGTAAGTTTTTAGTTTAGTTTAGCTAGGTAATGATAGTAATTTTATTTAGATTTATTTAAAATATATTTAAGTTAGGGGGTGTTAGGGTTAGACTTAGGTTTAGGGGTTAATAAATTTAGAATAGTGGCAGCGACGTTGGGGCGGCAGATTAGGGTTTAATACATGTAGGTAGGTTGCTGAGACATTGGGGCGGCAGATTAGGGGTTAATAAAAATAATTAAGGTGTCGGCGATGTTGGGGGCAGCAGATTAGGGGTTTATAAGTATAATGTAGGTGGGGGCGATGTCCGGAGCGGCAGATTAGGGGTTAATAAGTATAATGTAGGTTGCGGCGATGCTAGGTAAAAAGATTAGGGGTTAATAATATTTAAGTAGTGTTTGCGAGGCGGGAGTGCAGCGGTATAGGGGTTAATATGTTTATTCTAGTGGCGGCGATGTCCGGAGCGGCAGATTAGGGGTTAATAAGTATAATGTAGGTTGCGGCGATGTTAGGGACAGCAGATTAGGGGTTAACAATATTTAACTAGTGTTTGCGAGGCGGGAGTGCGGCGGTTTAGGGGTTAATATGTTTATTCTAGTGGCGGCGATGTCCGGAGCGGCATATTAGGGGTTAAAAATTTAATTTTAGTGTTTGCGATGTGGGAGGGCCTCGGTTTAGGGGTAATAGGTAGTTTATGGGTGTTGGTGTACTTTTTAGCACTTTAGTTATGAGTTTTATGCTACGGCGTTGTACCATTAAACTCTTAACTACTGACTTTAGAATGCGTTAGGAATCTTGGAGGTAAAGGGTGTACCACTCACTTTTTGGCCTCCCAGGACAGACTTGTTATACCAGCGCTATGGAAGACCCATAGAAAAAAGGCTTTACAAAGTTTACGTAAGTAGTTTTGTGGTAAGGCCAAAGAAGTGTGCGGTGCCCCTAAACTTGCAAGACTCGTAATAGCAGCGGGCGTAAAAAAGCAGCGTTAGGACCTGTTAACGCTGCTTTTTTACCTTAACGCACAACTCGTAATCTAGCCGATTGATAGTACTGTTACCATATGCAGCTGTTTAGAGCATCAGTGGGGCTTGTATCATGTCAGAAATGAACAAATTGATAATTACAGATGGTACAAACACCTTAGGTTCTCTGAGCAAGTGCTGTGTTTAAAATGCTGGTGCATGGTGCATACTTATATAAGCTTTTGAAAGAGCTATACATTTTATTAGAAACATTTTTGCTAATATAGGTATATTACAATGCTTCTATTCAAAACTGAAATACATCCATGTGGATTCCAATTTTGGCTGAAATGCCCCTTTAAGTAAGAATCATTTGGGAGAGCATACATTTGGGAGGGTGCTGCCCTTACTGACCTAGGGAATAAACCATGACTAGTTCATTTGTTGTTTTTGTGTTTTTTATTTTTTTTATATAGGAAAATAGTATACAGGAGGGAAAAGAATTTCGTTCACTGAAAAAGTAGTTGGAGGCAAAGCTTGTAAAATAAATTCTTTTAATATCTTATGCTATCTTATCCATGATTGAAATCTTGATACAACAGAGTTGTTTTTGTTTTATCTGTTGTAGGGCAAAGAGTGCACCTGCAAGCAGAAACTACTGTGAGAAAATGAACAAACTGAGAATTTCTATTTGGCAGAGAGATGACGTTTCCACCTCTTAGCCAATAGCCGTGCCTGAAAATTGTAAGCCAAGATACTTTATTACATCCTGGGCTTCCTGAAAAGGATTCATTGAAGAGTAAACTTTTTTAACTAACCAAATTATTTCTGTGCTACATTTGCTTATAGAAAAACCTGAAAAAGATTTAAATGTTTGCAAGGCCTTCAATAGTTTTGGTATATTACTAGCGAGATCTTCTGTGAAAACTAACATATCGTCCGCATATAAAGCTAACTTCACAAAATAGTTTATTCTGGTAATTTTTTCCTTACGATAGATAGCCAAGGGTTCCAAAGCCAGCTTAAATAATAGAGGAGAGATTGGGCATTCCTACCTTGTACCCCACCTTAACATAAAAGTATGACAAAGTAGTTGGAGGCAAAGCTTGTAAAATAAATTATTTTAATATATTATGCTATCGTATACATGATGGGAATCTTCATACTACAGAGTTGTTTTAGTTTTATCTGTTGTAGGGAAAAGAGTGCACTTGTGAGGAGAAACAACTGTGAGAAAATGGACAAACTGAAAATTGTGTTATTGACTATTTTACTTAATAAAGTGAGTAATTAACTAACAGCTAAAAAAAAGAAAAAAAGAAAAAGAAACTTGGCTCCATTTTTCATTGTGTGTTTGGACAAGGTTCCCAACTAAGAAACCTGTCCATCCATGATCACAGTGAAAGTGGGCAGCACCACACCCACATTTATCATTTCACAAGCCAGCTTCTTGTGGAACACCCCCACCCTTATGCAACCAATTGAGCAAGACCAATCACCCTGCTCAGATTATTCCAGGTTTAGTTTAAACCACCAGGTAGTAGAGAGTTTCTTAAAGTTGGTAAATCCTAGCATCTCTGAAACGCTAGGATTTACCATTTGAACAAATAAAGGGGACTTTCAGTCATGAAGTAAAAAATACTTCATGCTGAAAGCTCCTTTATTTGTTTGCAGTGTTCGCCGCACTGAGCTGCTAAGGCAGCCCACGGCAGAACGCTATTTGGTGTTCCACCTCTTAGCCAATAGCCGTTCCGGAAAATTTTAAGCCAAGATACTTTATTACATCCTGGGTTTCTTGAAAAAGAGTCATTAGAGAGTGAAATTTTTCAAAAGATTTAAAGTGAATGTAAAGTCACGCAGCATGCTAAACACTGTCTAAAAATTGAAGTGAAAATAATGGCACTTTAATTCATGATTTTTTAAACAAATTTATGATTACCTATAATTTTTTAATTTATTTGGATCCGTTCGTCATTTCAAACCTCCGCCCGCCATCTTGGATTATTGATTGACATTGTAGGCTCGCTCTTGTCAACCAATAATCCAATCTACCCCGAGGAGACCAGACCCCTATCCTTTACGTCACACTACCGTAATAAGCTTGCATTTGAAAGAAGCGAGAAAAAAGAGCTCTTACGCGCGTTCACATTTTGCGCATGCGCCATTTCAATTATTAGTACTTCAAAATTATAATTATAAATATAATTATAATTCAATAATTATATCAAAATTGCAACAACGTAGGGACGATAAAACACGGCTGAACTGTATTGCACAATAGTATTCAGTGAATGTATTCACTGAATACTATGTTGCTAGTCATCGGCATCGGCTTGTAACGCATGCGCTCTGTATCTCAAAGCCGGGAGCGCGCATTGCCACTATGTGGGACCGCTGTATATGTTAGAGTGTAAAAAATAAGGAAGTTGCGGGTGGGAGGAGCATGTCACGAAAACTGAGAAAATTTGGTAATATAAAGCATAATATTTATTTTTCATTTTTTAAAAAAAATAAAGTGGCGGTTTAATTGAAAAACTAACAAGCTACATTGACGTACTTTCAATTATGAGAAAATTGACATTCACTTTAAATGTTTCTAAGGCCTTCAATAGTATCTCTATATTACTAGCGAGATCTTCTGTGAACACTAACAGAAAATATAAAGCTAACTTCACAAAATAGTTTTTCCATTTTATTCTGGTAATATTTATTTCCTAAGATATGGTGAGTCCACGGCTTGAGTAATTACTGTTGGGAATATCCAAAAAAAAATAATTTTCTTTTTGCCATTCATAAGTAAACTGTATTTCTGGGATACATGAGTTAAGGTATTCCACGAATGATTCTGCCTCTTGCTGAGTTAATGTGCTTATAAAAAAAAATAAAAAAAATTGGATATTGAGCTTTACTATGGACTTTAAGTCTAGGAGAATTGATACTAGCGTGTATCGTAAACCTATTGCGGGTTCTCCTTATTGCACTCATAAAGCGCACATCCAAAACATGTGTCTAGAGGAATAGCAAAAGGACAATTTCTTAGGACTAAAAGGATTAGTTCGAGGGAAGATACCTTTCTCTCTGAATCTGTATCTTTACAAGATAGGCTACGTAACCGTGGCTATAATGAGAATGTTATTAGACATACTCTTGAGGATGCAACTAAGAGAGAAAGAAGTAGCATTTTAAAGTCTAGGAATCGATCCTGTATGATTAGGAGGGGAGAAGAGAAGAGACCCACCTTTGTGACAAAATATTCGATGCAATACTATAAAATATGTAACATCATTAAGAAATATTTGCCAATCTTGTATGGAGATGATCTGCTTAAAGATACAGTTAAGGATGGGTGTCAGTTCACATATAAGAAAAATTTGACTTTGGGAAATATGGTTTCACCGAGCCAATTGTGAAAACCTGTGAGTCAGAGTTCTTGGCTTAGACATGATGGAACACATAAGTGTGGAAAGAATTGTAAAGCATGTGAGGTGATTAAGGTGAGCACTCAGTTTACATCCTATGTAACTAATCAATCTTTCAACACTAGAGGTTGTATAAATTGTTTAACGACGTTCGTGATTTACCTCATTGGTTGTACCCATCATAAATTACAGTACGTGGGTATGACTACCCGTGATGTTCGTACAAGGATGCGGTAACACCTGGGGTACGTCAGGAACAGTAATCTCTGTTCAGAACTGGCAAGACATTTTATTGAAGTTCATAATGGGAATGTGTGCAATTTTGAATGGAATGCAATAGAGATGATTAGATGCCCTTCTAGGGGTGGAGATAAATGGCCTTTTTTAGCCAGGCAGGAGGACTATTCGATAAACAAAATGTGCACACTTGTACCTAATGGCTTCAATGCAGAAAATTATATAACTTCTGGGTATGAATAATATATATCTTTGGGTTTGAGGTTAAACACTATCAGCTAGATTACAAGTTTGTGCGTTTGTCTTTTAACGCTGAAAATATGGTATTTTCAGCTTTAAAACAGCACCGCAGCCATTACAACTCTTGTCGGTATAGGTGTACCGCAAGCCTTTTAGCCTGTAATGTCAGCACTGCACTTTTAAATATTACGTTTTTTAATGGGATTCCCATAGCGCTGGTATTACGAGTTTTGTGGTGAGGCTGAAAAGCAAGCGTTACAGCCTAGAACGACAAGATCTGTAACGCCATCTAAACTCAGTAGTTATGAGTTTTACGCTACAAAGCTGTAACATAAAACTCATAACTAAAGTGTTAAAAAGTACACTAACATCCATAAACTACCTATTAACCCCTAAACCAAGGCCCTCCCGCATCGCAAACACTAAAATAAAATGATTAACCTCTAATCTGCCGCTCCAGACATCGCCGCCACTTAAAAAATGTATTAACCCCTATTCCGCCACTCCCCAACATTGTCGCAACTATAATAAAATTATTAACCCCTTAAACCACTGCCCTCCCGCATCAAAAACACTATTTAAATATAATTAACCCCTAATCTGCCGTCCGCCCCTATAATAAACCAATTAACCCCTAACCCTAACGTAACCCTAACACCCCTAACTTAAATATAATTAAAATAAATCTAAATAAAACCTACTATTAATAAATAACTAATTCCTATTTAAAACTAAATACTTACTTACCTGTAAAATAAACCCTAAGCTAGCTACAATATAACTAATAGTTACATTGTAGCTATAATAGGTTTTATTTTTATTTCACAGCTAAGTTTGTATATATTTTGACTAGGTAGACTAGTTAGTAAATAGTTATTAACTATTTACTAGCTACCTAGTTAAAATAAATACAAATTTACCTGTAAAATAAAACCTAACCTGAGTTACACTAATAGAATTCTATCAGCCAATAGGAATTAAGGGGGAAAAAATTCTATTGGCTGTAGCAATCAGCCAATAGAATTGAGCTTTACAGATGCAATAATAGGTAAATAGATGTCGTGAAACTGGTTCAATAATCGTGGATAAAAGTCAGATGGATTAAAAGACTTTATTAAACACAACGTTTCTCAGTTAGACACAACCGTTTACTTAGGTGTATATTATACAAATGATAGTTCCACGATTTTAAACCATAAAGTCGGCGTCTAGTGGTTCGAGGTGCGCATGCGTGGGGGTGTGTATTGGCAGGCCTGTTGTTATTGGACAATATACTTGCAATGAAAAACTCACAATTTAAACACACCTCAATTGTTACGTCTGGATGCATTCATTAGGTGACAACCCCACAATGGTCTAAATTTGAACACACCTCCCTTTTACATAGAGGTGCGGGATTTTTATGCTTTGGTGTCGTAACCAATTAGCATCGGAACATGCAAAACCCCAACACGGGGAAATAAGGCATATTCAATATTGATGGATAATTATAATTTAAATCCGTGTAATCAGGGGAATAAAAATATGTGTAATAAGGTGAATAAAAAACATCGCCAAGCACCGCATCCACGAACTCACATTGATATAACATGGAGCAAACCCATAGTTATATGTGGATATGGGGACATATATACAGGGAGTGCAGAATTATTAGGCAAATGAGTATTTTGACCACATCATCCTCTTTATGCATGTTGTCTTACTCCAAGCTGTATAGGCTCGAAAGCCTACTACCAATTAAGCATATTAGGTGATGTGCATCTCTGTAATGAGAAGGGGTGTGGTCTAATGACATCAACACCCTATATCAGGTGTGCATAATTATTAGGCAACTTCCTTTCCTTTGGCAAAATGGGTCAAAAGAAGGACTTGACAGGCTCAGAAAAGTCAAAAATAGTGAGATATCTTGCAGAGGGATGCAGCACTCTTAAAATTGCAAAGCTTCTGAAGCGTGATCATCGAACAATCAAGCGTTTCATTCAAAATAGTCAACAGGGTCGCAAGAAGCGTGTGGAAAAACCAAGGCGCAAAATAACTGCCCATGAACTGAGAAAAGTCAAGCGTGCAGCTGCCAAGATGCCACTTGCCACCAGTTTGGCCATATTTCAGAGCTGCAACATCACTGGAGTGCCCAAAAGCACAAGGTGTGCAATACTCAGAGACATGGCCAAGGTAAGAAAGGCTGAAAGACGACCACCACTGAACAAGACACACAAGCTGAAACGTCAAGACTGGGCCAAGAAATATCTCAAGACTGATTTTTCTAAGGTTTTATGGACTGATGAAATGAGAGTGAGTCTTGATGGGCCAGATGGATGGGCCCGTGGCTGGATTGGTAAAGGGCAGAGAGCTCCAGTCCGACTCAGACGCCAGCAAGGTGGAGGTGGAGTACTGGTTTGGTCTGGTATCATCAAAGATGAGCTTGTGGGGCCTTTTCGGGTTGAGGATGGAGTCAAGCTCAACTCCCAGTCCTACTGCCAGTTTCTGGAAGACACCTTCTTCAAGCAGTGGTACAGGAAGAAGTCTGCATCCTTCAAGAAAAACATGATTTTCATGCAGGACAATGCTCCATCACACGCGTCCAAGTACTCCACAGCGTGGCTGGCAAGAAAGGGTATAAAAGAAGAAAATCTAATGACATGGTCTCCTTGTTCACCTGATCTGAACCCCATTGAGAACCTGTGGTCCATCATCAAATGTGAGATTTACAAGGAGGGAAAACAGTACACCTCTCTGAACAGTGTCTGGGAGGCTGTGGTTGCTGCTGCACGCAATGTTGATGGTGAACAGATCAAAACACTGACAGAATCCATGGATGGCAGGCTTTTGAGTGTCCTTGCAAAGAAAGGTGGCTATATTGGTCACTGATTTGTTTTTGTTTTGTTTTTGAATGTCAGAAATGTATATTTGTGAATGTTGAGATGTTATATTGGTTTCACTGGTGAAAATAAATAATTGAAATGGGTATATATTTGTTTTTTGTTAAGTTGCCTAATAATTATGCACAGTAATAGTCACCTGCACACACAGATATCCCCCTAAAATAGCTATAACTAAAAACAAACTAAAAACTACTTCCAAAACTATTCAGCTTTGATATTAATGAGTTTTTTTGGGTTCATTGAGAACATGGTTGTTGTTCAATAATAAAATTAATCCTCAAAAATACAACTTGCCTAATAATTCTGCACTCCCTGTATTCAGATGATACAAATGTTAATAATATTGGTAAAACCATATGTTATATATAAAAAAAAATACATACAAGTAAAAACACATTAATGAAATGCAAATAAAAACAATTAAAAACAACTATTTTTTTTACAACAAAAATGAAAACAAAAATGACCGCAATAACCATAGGGATAACAACCAATGGTGTTGGGGTTGGAATTTTAGTGGGATCTTATCAAATAAGATGTATTTATAGCAAAATGTAATGTGATATACTGTTCGCTCTTTATGTACCTACATAAATTGTGGTCAACAAAAATAGAGATAATAGCATGATGAATCCACCGATAATAAATGAATGAACATTCTAAAAGGGGAGAGTACTTAACAAATGATGGTGGATATGGACACTTGAATAGTGTTAAATGGTGTAAAAAAATGTGGACTCTAGATTTATGACCAGGAACCTAACTAAACCTCTGTGGGGTGTGATATCTCCATGGATACTAGAATTAACTAAAAAATGTGTATGGACTCGTGTATGGAAAAATGTGTATGGACTGTGTATGGATTTGTAACCAGAAACCTAACTCAACCTCTGGGGGGTGAGGTGTACCCATACAGTGATTGGACAATATTTGTGTATATATTTTATAATTGTGGTGTTGTAACTAAAAGTTGTATCGAAATATATCTCAATTGAATGCTGCCATGTCTATAAGTGCATTTAAGCCACCGGGAGATAAGGATACGAGTTTCCAGATCTAAAATGTCTCTCTCTGTCTCAAATGCACAAATCTATTCCTACCCCATTTAGCTGTAACCTGCTCTAGGGGAAAAATACTAGTTAGTTTGTCAGTTTGTCCTGGGTGGCAATCCACAACATGTCTGGGTACCAGGGCCGCCATCAGGGGGTGACAGGGGTGACTCCTGTCAGGGGCCCAATGGGCCAGGGGGACCCCATGAGGCAAGAACTAAAAAAAAAAAAATTTTTTTTTTTAGATTTTGGCAGCCACCAGTGGGTACTACAGCATGGGAAATGTTATTACAAGGAGTAAAGTATTAGCATTTGAGAGGATTTCTGAGTGTGCACTAAACCACTATGCACAGTGTGAGACAGACTTGGCACTTTGTTTGTACAGTGTGTGCCTGAGTCAGACGGCAGATCACTTTTATTTCTTTGTGCAATTTCGGATTGTAACTTCAGTGTGGTAGTAGTTGTATGGTGGGGCCAGGGGTCCATAAAAACAATTTTTTTTAGCAGCAGTGTATTTATGATTATTTGACAATGCTGTAGAAATGCTATATTTTAAACCATGCAGAAATGTTTCCTCCTCAATACACAAATGGTAGGTGCCCTTTTGGTAGATATGCATTTTTTTATTTTTTTATTTATATATATATATATATATATATATATATATATATATATATATATATATATATATCATTCCAGTTTACTGTCCCTTTATGCAAGGACTTTCCAGATGCAAGGAGACATTTTATCTAAGATTTTTACATCTGCATAAAATGTTATACTCTCAGACTAAGATTGCTCAGTGTTTGAAATGAGACAGGTTAACTTAAAACTGTTCAGTTTACACTACAGCTGACTTAATTTTGAAATACATACCAACAAGCCTAAATCCTGCATTTAACCAGATCTAATGGTATGAGTACCACAGCTTATGGTTCCATAGTACAGCTGACAGATGGGAACATTTGTACACTATATTTGAAGTGGTGCTCTTGGTTGGGGAAAATGGGGAAAAAAACAAACAAACATATGTCAACCTTTTAAAAGTACTTTTCTTCATCTAGCCATCTACCCAGATCATTAATGTACAATTTTGAATTCACAGAATTATTTTTGTTTGCACATTTACAAATATGATTCTTTAAAAAGCGATCTCTTAATTTCTGCTATTTTTTTTTATCATGCATGTCACACACTGTTGATTTAGGGGATGCAAGGTGCATAAATGTTTCCTCCTGTGAGTGTTTCTGTGGGTGTCTGTGTTTATGTCTTTGTGCTTTGGTTTGTGTCTCTATGAGTGTGTATGTGGGTCTCTCTGTGAGGGTGGGTGTTTATGTCTTTGTGCATTTTCTGTGGATGTCTGTGAGGGTGTGTGCATATGTCTTTGAGCTTTTTCTATGGGTGTCTCTGCGAGAGTGTGTGTATGTTTGCCTTTGTGTATTTTTTCTGGATGCCTCTGTGAGGGTGGGTGTGTATGTCTGTATTTTATGTAGATGTCTCTGTGAGGGTGTGTGTGTGTGTATGTATGTATGTCTGTGTTTTCTGTGGATGTCTCTGTGAGGGTGTGTGTTTTCTGTGGGTGTCTCTGTGAGGGTGTGTGTATGTCTTTGTTTGTTTTGTGTGGATGTCTCAGTGAGGGTGTATGTATGTCTTTCTGTGTTTTATGTGGTTTTCTCTGTGTGTGTGGGTGTATGTCTTTGTGTGTTTTCTGTGGGTGTCTCTGTGTATGTATGTCTTTGTGTGTTTTCTGAGGCTGTCTCTGTCGGTGTTTCCTTGGGTGTATGTGCAAGTTTGAGTTTGTGTACGTGTGTGTGTCCATTGTCTGTTCCTTTTTAGGACATTTTGACCTTACTGCTGATTATTCACATCTTTCTACAGACTTTGAGACTAATGAGACCTTTATGGAAGTCCCCAATCCACCATTTAACCTTTAAATTATTGTTTAGGCAGTTCAGGGCCCTTCCTTTCAGCCACTGCATGCTGTTGTCATCATTTAGTTGGCATCTTCCTTTACAAAAAGATAATCAGAACTCCATATTTTGTTTTCTAAATCTCCTTTTTTCACAAAACTGTAGTCTACCTCATTACTTGTCAGGTCAATGGGGGGTAGTTATCAAGCCGTCAACCTCAAATACGCTGGAATTCCGCAGCGTATTTGTGGCGAGGCTGATACGCCTTAGTTATCAAAGGCTTGAGACCGGCAAAAGTAGAATTTTGTGACGTAAGCTTCGATCCGCCGGACTCAGTCTGACACAGATCGATTTTTACGGCCCAGTGTACCTGGTTTTCAAACCGCCACCCCTGGAGGCGGCGGATCCCATAGGAATCAATGGGAGTCTGACCATAGCGAAAGTACAAGTTCGCTGCTGACAGACATCCCATTGATTTCTATGGGAGCTGTCTACACCTAACACCCTAACATGTACCCCGAGTCTAAACACCACTAATCTGTCCCCCCCTACACCGCCGCAACTAAATAAAGTTATTACCCCCTAAACCGCCGCTCCCGGAGCCCACCGCAAGCTACTCTATACATATTAACCCCTAAACCGCCGCTCCCGGAGCCCACCGCAACTATAATAAATGTATTAACCCCTAAACCGCCGCTCCCTGAACCCGCCGCAACCTATATTAAATGTATTAACCCCTATCCTGCCCCCCCTACACCGTCGCCACCTATAATAAATTTAATAACCCCTAATCTGCCCCCCCTACACGTAACCACCTATAATAAATTTATTAACCCCTATCCTGCCCCCACTACGCCGCCGCCACTGTAATAAAATTATTAACCCCTAAACCTAAGTCTAACCCTAACCCTAACGCCCCCCTAACTTAAATATTAATTAAATAAATCTAAATAAATTAACTCTTATTAACTAAATGAATCCTATTTAAAACTAAATACTTACCTTTAAAATAAACCCTAATATAGCTACAATATAAATAATAATTATATTCTAGCTATCTTAGGATTTATTTTTATTTTACAGGTACCTTTCAATTTATTTTAACTAGGTACAATAGCTATTAAATAGTTATTAACTATTTAATAGCTTACCTAGCTAAAATAAACTGAAATTTACCTGTAAAATAAATCCTAACCTAAGTTACAATTACACCTAACACTACACTATACTTTAATAAATTATTCCTATTTAAAAATAAATACTTACCTGTAAAATAAACCCTAAGATAGCTACAATATAATTAATAATTATATTGGCTGATCGGAACAGCCAATAGAATGCGAGCTCAATCTGATTGGCTGATTCCATCAGCCAATCAGATTTTTCCTACCTTAATTCCGATTGGCTGATAGAATCCTATCAGCCAATCGGAATTGAGAGGACGCCATCTTGGATGACGTCCCTTAAAGGAGCCTTCATTCGTCGTAGTCCGTCGGTGAAGAAGGAGGTTCCGCGTCGGCGGGAGGAAGATTCAAGACCCGGCTTGGAAGATGACATCGCCCGGATAGAAGACCTCTTCAGACCTCTTCATCGGATGGAAGATTTCTTCAGCGCCGCTTGGAGGATTAACTTCTTCCGCTCCGGATGTCCACTTCGGTTCCATCGCTGCTCGGCTTAGTGAAGACAAGGTAGGATGATCTTCAGGGGATTAGTGTTAGGTTTTTGTAAGGGGGGTTTGGGTTAGATTAGGGGCATGTGGGTGGTGGGTTTTAATGTTGGGGGGGGTTGTATTTTTCTTTTACAGGCAAAAGAGCTGTTTTCTTTGGGGCATGCCCCCACAAATGGCCCTTTTAAGGGCTGGTAAGGTAAAAGAGCTTTGAACTTTATTTAATTTAGAATAGGGTAGGGCATTTTTTTATTTTGGGGGGGTTTGTTATTTTACTAGGGGGCTTAGATTAGGTGTAAGTAGCTTAAAATTGTTGTAATATTTTTAACATGTTTGTAACTTATTTTTTAATTTTCTGTAACTTAGCTTTTTTTATTTTTTGTACTTTAGTTAGTTTATGTAATTGTATTTAATTGTAGTTATTTGTAGGTAGTTTATTTAATTAATTTAATGATAGTGTAGTATTAGGTTTAATTGTAACTTAGGTTAGGATTTATTTTACAGGTAATTTTGTATTTCTTTTAGCTAGGTAGTTATTAAATAGTTAATAACTATTTAATAACTATTCTAACTAGCTAAAATAAATACAAAGTTACCTGTAAAATAAATATAAATCCTAAGATAGCTACAATATAATTATTAATTATATTGTAGCTATCTTAGGGTTTATTTTACAGGTAAGTATTTATTTTTAAATAGGAATAATTTATTAAAGTATAGTGTAGTGTTAGGTGTAATTGTAACTTAGGTTAGGATTTATTTTACAGGTAAATTTCAGTTTATTTTAGCTAGGTAAGCTATTAAATAGTTAATAACTATTTAATAGCTATTGTACCTAGTTAAAATAAATTGAAAGGTACCTGTAAAATAAAAATAAATCCTAAAATAGCTAGAATATAATTATTATTTATATTGTAGCTATATTAGGGTTTATTTTATAGGTAAGTATTTAGTTTTAAATAGGATTCATTTAGTTAATAATAAAAATATTATTTAGATTTATTTAATTAATATTTAAGTTAGGGGGGCGTTAGGGTTAGACTTAGGTTTAGGGGTTAATCATTTTATTACAGTGGCGGCGGCGTAGTGGGGGCAGGATAGGGGTTAATAAATTTATTATAGGGAGCGACGGTGTAGGGGAGGCAGATTAGGGGTTAATAAATTTATTATAGGTGATGACGGTGTAGGGGGGGCAGGATAGGGGTTAATAGGTTTAATATAGGTTGCGGCGGGTTCAGGGAGCGGCGGTTTAGGGGTTAAACTATTTATTTAGTTGCGGAGAGGTGCGGGATCAGCAGGATAGGGGTTAATAACTTTATAATAGAGGGCGACGGTGTAGGGGGGGCAGGATAGGGGTTACTAGGTATACTGTAGGTGGCAGCGGTGTCCCGGAGCGGCGGTTTAGGGGTTAATACATTTATAAGAGTTGCGGCAGGGTCTAGGAGCGGCGGTTTAGGGGTTAATACATTTATAAGAGTTGCGGCAGGGTCTAGGAGCGGCGGTTTAGGGGTTAGTAACTTTATTGAGTTGCGGGGGGCTCCGGGGGCGCCGGTATAGGGATAGAACAGTGCAGTTTAGTGTGGGTGCTTAGTGACAGGCTAGCAATAAAGCTGGGAAAAAAGCCGAAGAGCAGCGAGATCGGATGAGTGATAACTCTCACAGTTCGCTGCTCATCGCCCCGCGGCTTTTTGACAGCTTTATTTGATAATTTAGGCGTATTTTTTCAGGTCCGCGGCGGCGATGTGAGGCGAGCTTAGGCGGGCGTATTGGGCCGGCGAAGCCAGAAAAGTAGACGGCTTGATAACTACCCCTCCATAGTATTCAAGTGCTGAGTGTCTGTTTGGGTGTCTGTGTCTGAGTGTGTTTGTGTGTTTCTTTGCGTGTCTGCTAGAGTGTCTATATGTGAATCCTTATGTGTGAGTGTTTGTGTTTCAGTGTATGAGTGTGCCTGTGTGTTTGTATGTTACTACTTTTACAACATTTCCAAGTTTAAATAGACACTTAAGAATAAAGTGCATATACATTTTAGTCACTTGGTCAAAAATTGCACGTCAAAGGTAGGGGGGGGCCTGATCAATGGTTAAGTCTGGGGCCCCAGAATTTCTAGTGGCAGCCCTGCTGGGTACACTATGATTTTTTATATCTTTGAAATTTTCCTTATTCACATAGGAAGTAAAATTAGTTCTATTCCCTGAAGTATATGTACATAGGCCACAGTTATAACGTTTACATTTATAGAAACCTGGTTTCCCCAAAAACATATTGCCTCTGGGATTACTCATGATGGACTGATTATATGTTTTCATTACTACTTTACTGGGTGCCAGTTTACTTTTTAAAGTCGGCGCTCTTCTTCTAAAAGTACATATGGGACTGGTACCTATACTCTCTTTAAGTAGGGGGTCTCCTGTTAGTATATGCCAATATTTCTTGAATATATTTTTAATTTTATTATGGTTTATATTATATTGGGTAATAAATCTTACTCCCTTCTCTTTCACCTTAACTTGTTGTTTCACTATATCGCTTGATTCCTGGACTACCACCTCTTTTTCCAAATATTTGTCAAAAAAATCGTCTCTACGCATATTTCTAGCTTTCACAAAACTGTCTTCTATTAGTTCACTGGGATATTGTTTTTCCAAAAATCTATTTTTCAATATCTCCGCTTGACTGTCATATAAATCTATATCAGTGCAGTTTCTGCGTATCCGGCAAAATTGGTTATACGGGATATTCTTTTTCCACAGTAAATGATGGTTACTTTTGTAGTTTAAATAACTATTGGTGTCCACTGACTTGAAATATGTTTTAGTTCTAACAACCCCAGTCTGATCCCAATCCAGTATGAGATCTAAAAAGTCAATGCTAGATTGTTCAATTTTGGAAGTAAAACTGAGGCCCATCTCATTGTTATTTAAAGTGTCAACAAATAACTGGGCATCAGACCTGCTACCCTCCCAGATGAACAAGAGGTCATCAATGAAACGGCCATAGAAGACCAGATTTGCCCCAAATTTAGAAGAATAAATATATCTTTCTTCATATAGTCCCATAAACAGATTTGCAAAACTCGGGGCAAATCTGGTCCACATGGCCGTCCCCTTGGTCTGGAGGAAAAACTTTTCTTGGTAGACAAAATAATTGTGCTTGAGCACAAAGGTAATACATTCTAAAAGAAACTCTCTTTGTTTGTCTGCCAGATATGGAGCAAGAGCCTGCTCTCATAAATTCATGCTTATTATGTTTAGATTCACAAATTGCAGCTCCTATGCAATTTTGTTCTTCATGTGTCAAGAAAACCTTGCAAAATAAAGGTAAAAATGTTGAGCCTAATGTCTCTCAGGATGATGCTGTTAAAATAATACCTCAGCTTTCTCCTGCTACGTCCCAAGCCTCAATGGCATCACATGCAGTGCCCTAAGGTTCCTCTATAAATCCTAGTGGAGTTTATTTAAAAACAGAAATTGCTGCCCAGGTATCTTCAGCGGTATCTGCGGCATTAGCTGCCATTCCCAGATTACAGGGAAAACCAAGAGGAAATCCAGAAATTCAGAAAGTAAGGTGCCTGTCCTGAGTTCTGCTTCCCATGTTGCCCTTTCTCATAAGTCTGATGAGGAAGATACATAGGGAATTTCTGAGGGTGAAATCTCAGATTCGGAAAGTATAATTCCTTCTTCTGAGACTGATTTGATATTCTTCAAATTTAAGATTGAACACCTTTATGTATTATTAAAGGAGGTTTTAGCTACTTTAGATGACTCCGATACCCCTGTTGTTGTCACTCCTAAGAGATCTAGTAAACTTAAGAGATCTAGTAAAGTTTCTTTGATAAACCTTCCACTTTGGAGGTTTTTCCAGTGCTAGGGAGATTTTCTCACAGGAATGGGAGAAACCAGGGGTGTCTTTTTCCCCGTCTCCCATTTTTAAGAAAATGTCTCCTGTCGAGGACTCCATTAAAGACCCTTGGTATTCTTCCTTTAGTACAAGAGGATCAGTTCATAACAACCATAGACCTAAAGGATGCATATCTTCATGATCCTATTCACAGGGACCATCACAGATTCCTGAGATTTGCCTTTCTGGACAGACATTTCCAGTTTGTTGCCCTTCTATTTGGTCTAGCTACGACTCCCAGAATTTTTTCAAAGGTTCTGGGGGCTCTTTTGGCAGTGATCCATTCTCGTGGAATTGTTGTGGCACCCTACCTGGACGATATATTGGTTCACGCGCCATCTTTTAAACTAGCAAAATCTCACACAGAGATATTGTTGTCTTTTCTTCGGATGGAATGTGAATCTGGAAAAACACAATTTATGCTTACCTGATAAATTTATTTCTCTTGTGGTGTATCCAGTCCACGGATCATCCATTACTTGTGGGATATTCTCATTCCCAACAGGAAGTTGCAAGAGGACACCCACAGCAGAGCTGTTATATAGCTCCTCCCCTATCTGCCATATCCAGTCATTCGACCGAAAACACGCAGAGAAAGGAGAAACCATAGGGTGCAGTGGTGACTGTAGTTTAAATGAAAAAATTACCTGCCTTAAAATGACAGGGCGGGCCGTGGACTGGATACACCACAAGAGAAATAAATTTATCAGGTAAGCATAAATTGTGTTTTCTCTTGTAAGGTGTATCCAGTCCACGGATCATCCATTACTTGTGGGATACCAATACCAAAGCTAAAGTACATGGATGAAGGGGAGGGACAAGGCAGGTACTTAAATGGAAGGTACCACTGCCTGTAAAACCTTTCTCCCAAAAATAGCCTCCGAAGAAGCAAAAGTATCAAATTTGTAGAATTTTGAAAAAGTATGAGGCGAAGACCAAGTCGCCGCCTTGCAAATCTGTTCAACAGAAACCTCATTTTTAAAGGCCCAAGTGGAAGCCACAGCTCTAGTAGAATGAGCTGTAATCCTTTCAGGAGGCTGCTGGCCACTGGCCAGCAGTCTCATAGGCTAAGCGGATTATGCTTCTTAGCCAAAAAGAAAGAGAGGTTGCCGAAACCTTTTGACCTCTCCTCTGTCCAGAGTAGACAACAAACAAAGCAGATGTTTGACAAAAATCTTTAGTAGCTTGTAAGTAAAACTTTAAAGCACGAACCACGTCCAGATTGTGTAATAGACGTTCCTTCTTTGAAGAAGGATTAGGACACAAGGATGGAACAACAATCTCTTGATTGATATTCTTGTTAGATACCACCTTAGGTAAAAACCCAGGTTTGGTACGCAGGACTACCTTATCCGTATGGAAGATCAGATAAGGAGGATCACATTGTAAAGCAGATAACTCGGAGACTCTACGAGCCGAGGAAATAGCTATCAAAAACAGAACTTTCCAAGATAAAAGTTTGATATCTATGGAATGAAGAGGTTCAAACGGAACTCCTTGAAGAACCTTAAGAACCAAATTTAAGCTCCATGGGGGAGCAACAGGTTTAAACACAGGCTTGATTCTAACCAAAGCCTGACAAAATGCCTGAACGTCTGGAACATCTGCCAGACGCTTGTGCAAAAGAATAGACAGAGCAGAAATCTGTCCTTTTAAGGAACTAGCTGACAATCCTTTTTCCAAACCATCTTGGAGAAAAGATAATATCCTGGGAATCCTAACCCTTGGATTCACACCAATAAAGATATGTACGCCATATTTTATGGTAAATTTTCCTGGTGACAGGCTTTCGTGCCTGTATTAAGGTATCAATGACTGACTCGGAGAAGCCACGCTTTGATAAAATCAAGCGTTCAATCTCCAGGCAGTCAGTCTCAGAGAAATTAGATTTGGATGGTTGAAAGGACCCTAAAGTAGAAGGTCCTGTCTCAGAGGCAGAGTCCATGGTGGAAAGGATGACATGTCCACCAGATCTGCATACCAGGTCCTGCGTGGCCACACAGGCGCTATCAAAATCACTGATGCTCTCTCCTGCTTGACCTTGGCAATCAGTCGAGGGAGCAGAGGAAACGGTGGAAACACATAAGCCAGGTTGAAAGACCAGGGTGCTGCTAGAGCATCTATTAGCGTCGCCTTGGGATCCCTGGACCTGGATCCGTAACAAGGAAGCTTGGCGTTCTAGCGAGACGCCATGAGATCCAGTTCTGGTTTGCCCCAACGATGAATCAATGGTGCAAACACCTCCGGATGGAGTTCCCACTCTCCCGGATGAAAAGTCTGATGACTTAAAAAATCCGCCCCCAGTTCTTTACACCTGGGATATGGATAGCTGATAGGTGGCAAGAGTGAGTCTCTGCCCAGCGAATTATCTTTGAGACTTCTAACATTGCTAGGGAACTTCTTGTTCCCCCTTGATGGTTGATGTAAGCCACAGTCGTGATGTTGTCCGACTGAAATCTGATGTACCTCAGAGTTGCTAACTGAGGCCAAGCCTGAAGAGCATTGAATATTGCTCTTCCAGAATATTTATTGGAAGGAGTGTCTCCTCCTGAGTCCACGATCCCTGAGCCTTCAGGGAGTTCCAGACTGCACCCCAACCTAGAAGGCTGGCATCTGTTGTTACAATTGTCCAATCTGGCCTGCGAAAGGTCATACCTTTGGACAGATGGACCCGAGATAGCCACCAGAGAAGAGAATCCCTGGTCTCTTGATCCAAATTTAGTAGAGGGGACAAATCTGTGTAATCCCCGTTCCACTGACTGAGCATGCATAGTTGCAGCGGTCTGAGATGTAGGCGTGCAAACGGCACTATGTCCATTGCCGCTACCATTAAGCCGATTACTTCCATGCACTCAGCCACCGAAGGGCGCGGAATGGAATGAAGAACACGGCAGGAATTTAGAAGCTTTGATAACCTGGACTCCGTCAGGTAAAGTTTCATTTCTACAGAATCTATCAGAGTCCCTAGGAAGGAAACTCTTGTGAGTGGGGATAGAGAACTCTTTTCCTCGTTCACTTTCCACCCATGCGATCTCAGAAATGCCAGTACTACGTCCGTATGAGACTTGGCAATTTGGAAGTTTGACGCCTGTATCAGGATGTCGTCTAAATAAGGGGCCACTGCTATGCCCCGCGGCCTTAGGACTGCCAGAAGCGACCCTAGAACCTTCGTAAAGATTCTTGGGGCTGTAGCTAATCCAAAGGGAAGAGCTACAAACTGGTAATGCCTGTCTAGAAAGGCAAACCTGAGAAACCGATGATGATCTTTGTTATCGGAATGTGAAGATAAGCATCCTTTAAATCCACTGTAGTCATATATTGACCCTCCTGGATCATAGGTAGGATGGTACAAATAGTTTCCATCTTGAATGATGGAACTCTGAGGAATTTGTTTAAGATCTTTAGATCCAAAATTGGTCTGAAGGTTCCCTCTTTTTTGGGAACCACAAACAGATTTGAGTAAAAACCCTGTCCCTGTTCCTCCTTTGAAACTGGATGGATCACTCCCATAACTAGGAGGTCTCGTACACAGTGTAAGAATGCCTCTCTCTTTATCTGGTTTGCAGATAATTGTGAAAGGTGAAATCTCCCTTTTGGGGGGGAAGCTCTGAAGTCCAGAAGATATCCCTGGGATATTATTTCCAACACCCAGGGATCCTGGACATCTCTTGCCCACGCCTGGGCAAAGAGCGAAAGTCTGCCCCCTGCTAGATCCATTACTGGATAGGGGGCCGTTCCTACATGCTGTCTTAGAGGCAGCAGCAGGCTTTTTGGCCTGCTTACCTTTGTCCCAGGTCTAGTTTGGTCTCCAGACCGTCTTGGACTGAGCAAAAGTTCCCTCTTGTTTGCATTAGAGGAAGTTGATGCCGCACTTGCCTTGAAGTTTCGAAAGGCATGAAAATTAGACTGTTTGGCCCTTGATTTGGACCTGTCCTGAGGAAGGGCATGACCTTTTCCTCCAGTGATATCAGCAATAATCTCCTTCAAACCAGGCACGAATAGGGTCTGCCCCTTGAAGGGAATGTTAAGCAGCTTAGATTTTTCACCACTCTCTCTTACTACCTCCATGCGTGTTGAGAGTTGCAAGAGAATGACTGGATATGGCAGTTAGGGGAGGAGCTATATAACAGCTCTGCTGTGGGTGTCCTCTTGCAACTTCCTGTTGGGAATGAGAATATCCCACAAGTAATGGATGATCCGTGGACTGGATACACCTTACAAGAGAAAAAGCTCACTTTCCCCTGCTACAAGTGTTCTTAAGGGCCAGAATAGATTCTCTATTGATAATGATTTTTCTGACAGAGGTCAGGAAAAACAAAATCATTTCCTCTTGCCTCTCTCTTCAGGCTTCTGCTCATCCTTCAGTGGCTCAATGTATGGAGGTAATCGGTCTGATGGTGGCTTCTATAGACATCATTCCATTTGCTCGATTCCATTTAAGAGCTCTCCAGTTGTGCATGCTCAGACAATGAAATGGTGACCATGCGGATCTATTTTAGAGAATAGAGTTAGATCAGTCGTCAAGGGATCCTCTCCCGTGGTGGATTTCTCAGGAACATCTGTCTCAGTTTACATGCTTTTGGAGACCTTCCTGGGTGATTGTGACCACGGATGCCAGCCTGCTGGGCTGGGGAGCAGTCGGAAACTCGTTAATGGGCCTTTGGACTCGGGAGGAGTCTGCTCTTCCCATCAACATCTTGGATTTGAGTGTGATTTACAATGCTCTATTGGCTTGGCCTCAGTTGTTCTCAGCCCAGTTTATCAGGTTCCAGTCAGACAACATAACCTCTGTGGCTTACATCAATCACCAGTTAGGAACTTGGAGTTGAGTTCCTTAGCCATGAAGGAGGTTACTCGGATTCTTCAGTGGGCAGAAAATTGCTGTCTATCTGCCATCCACATTCCCGGAGTAAACAACTTGGAAGCAGATTTTCTAAGCAGACAGACTTTTCATCCCAAGGAGTGGGAACTCCATCCGGAGGTGTTTTCCAGCTTAGTCCTCAAATGGAGGGTGCCAGAGTTAGATCTGATGGCGTCCTATCAGAGCGCTAAGCTTCCAAGGTACAGTTCAAGGTCAAGAGATCTGCAGGCCATTCTGATAGATGCTCTGGCAATTCCTTGGGTTTTCAGGTTGGCATACCTGTTTCCTCCGTTTGATACGAGCAATGACTCCTGGAAGGAGAGCAAACAGGAGAGGGCGTTGGTGATTCTAATATCCCCTGCATAGCCTTGCAGGATCTGGTTTGCAGACCTAGTGGCGATGTCATCTCTCCCACCTTGGAGACTACCTCTGAGGAAGAACCTCATGATTCAGGGTCTCTTCCTTCATCCAAATCTCATTTCTATTAAGCTGACTGCTTGCATAATGAATGCTTAATTCTGTCTAAGCATGGGTTTCTGAGTCGGTCATTGAGACCATGATTCAGGCTCGCAAGCCTGTTACTAGATAGATTTACCATAAGATATGGAGTAAATATCTTTATTGGTGTGAATCCAAGGGCTACTCTTGGAGTAGAATTAGAATTCCTAGAATGTTATATTTTCTTCAGGAAGGCCTGTAGAAGGAATTGTCAGTCAGCACCCTGAAGGGTCAGATTTCTGCTTTATCAGTTTTACTACATAAATGTTTGGCGGATGTGCCAGATGTGCAATCTTTTTGTCAGGCCTTGGTGAAAATCAGGCCTGACTTTGAACCTGTTGCTCCTCCTTGGAGCCTTAACCTTGTTATTAAAGTTTTACAGCTGGCTCCGTTTTAGCTGTTGCATTCCATAGACATTTGTCACCTTGGAAGGTTTTGTTTCTTGTTGCTATCTCTTCTGCTCAAAGAGTCTCAGAACTCCCAGCTCTGCAGTGTGATTCCTCTTATCTTATTTTTCATGCCTATAAGGCGGTTCTTCGTAATAAGTTAGGTTTCCTTCCTAAGGTTGTTTCTAATAGAAATATCCATCAGGATATTGTTGTTCCATCTCTGTATCCTAATCCTTCTTCTTCCAAAGAACGTTTGTGCTCTTAAATTCTATTTACAGGCGACTAAGGATTTTTGCCATTCCTCTGCCCTCTTTGTCTGTTTCTCTGGGAAACGTAAAGGTCAGAAAGCTACTGCTACTACTCTTTCTTTTTGGTTACAAAATATAATTTGTTTAGCTTTTGAGACTGCTGGACAGCAGCCTCCTCAGAGAATTATGGCTCATTTCACAAGAGCTGTTTCCTCTTCTTTGGCTTTCAAAAATAAAGCTTCTGTGGAACAAATTTGCAAGGCTGCAACTTGGTCTTCTTTACATACTTTTTTCAAAATTTTCAAAATGTGATACTTTTGACTTGGCTGAGGATTCTTTTGGGAGAAAGGTTCTTCAAGCAGTGGTGCCTTCTGTTTAGGACTGCCTGTCTTGTCCCTCCCTATTTATCCGTCCCCTCTAGCATGGGTATTGGTTAACAACAGTAATTACTCAAGCTGTGGACTCCCCATATCTTAGGAAAGAAAAACAAAATTTATGCTTACCTGATAAATTTATTTATTTCCGATATGGTGAGTCCACGGCCCCAACCTTTATTTTAAGACAGTTGTTCTTTTGACTATAAACTCAGGCACCTCTACACCTTGTGTTACTCCTTTTTCTCCATTTCCCTTTGGTCGAATGGGGGTTGTGGGTAAGGGAGTGATACTTAACAGTTTAACTGTGGTGCTCTTTGCCTCCTCCTGCTGGCCAGGAGTGATATTCCCAACAGTAATTACTCAAGCCATGGACTCACCATATCCGGAAAGAAAGAAATTTATCAGGTAAACATAAATTTAGTTTTTTCCCTAAGATAGATAGCCAAGGGTTCCAAAGCCAGGTTAAATAATAGAGGAGAGATTGGGCATTCCTACCTTGTACCCCTACTTAACATAAAATGTGGTGAATGTAAGTCATTTACACAAATTGTTGCAGTATGAGAATTATATAATAATTGCATCATATTAAAAAAATTATCCTTAAATCCATAATTAGCAAGGGACGTAAACAAATGGTTCCACACTAAGGCCTAGATTTGGAGTTCGGCGTTAGCAGTGAAAACCAGCGTTAGAGGCTCCTAACGCGGGTTTCTTACGCACTCCGGTATTTCGAGTTTATTTACCGCCACTCAAAATACACCTAACGCTCACCTTTCTACCGCCACCTCAGACCCAGTAGTAAACATATACCGACAAAAAAAACATCCACGAATCACAAAACAAATATTACACAAAGTACACTTACACTCATACAAACACTACACTATCTTTATTTTTCATATTTATTTTGTTTTCGGTAAAATACAAAGGATTAAAGTTGCGAGATCTCGGGTGTTTGAAAAAAATCCACAAAAATCCATTTTCCCATTGACTTACATGGACATACGGGAAAAGACCCTCATATACCTACATCTAACTAATAACATTATCACAAACATACACTCATCGATGCATACAAACAATATACACCACATGACATACACAAAATATTTATTTATTACAAAAAGAACACGATTTAGTTACTTTTTCACACAAGCTCATGACGTCACTCACTTTACGAGGAAAACCAGTCTTAGAAAAAAAAATTAGAAATCTTTAGAGCCTCCATTGACTTCTATTGGGAAGACGTGCTCGTGCACGCGAAACCCTCATTTCCCTAACGCACGCAAATAGCGTAGACTGAAAAACTCCAAATACCAGCGCTAGAAAATACATGATTTCATGCGTTAGACACAGCTTTGATAAATAGATCAAGAAATGACTATTTCCCTATGGTGGTTTTTAATTATTAAATATTCACAACACCATAAATTTGTTTCACACTTTTAGATTACATCAACTACAAATCCACATCACTAGTAACACATTATTATTTCAATAAAATTACATTTAAAATTAAAATAAAATTCAATACACATTTCTGGATTCACAAACACTACACAATGGGAAACACCTCTCATTTACCTTTATTATTGCATTTCAGTTATTCAACTCATATGCTTGCAGCAACTGCATATTTACATAGGCTTAACACATAATCACTCATGGATGCACATATATTACTTTTAACATTCACTCATACATGTGCATTCAAATGATGGTGGACAAACACATTACATTCTCTACAGGAATCACAAAACACAACATATGGATTTGACGGTACTTGTAACATCATTATTCCATCACAATAAACCATTAGGAATTACCTACAAAAAATACATCATTACACCAGATTACAGATGTCACTTTATGGGAAGGAACAACAATGCCAGACCGCTATATAGAAGTCAGCATATGTGGGACACAATCACAATATATACGTACATGTACATAACTTGTATCACCCATCACGCAACCACAAAGCACACATTTAGATTTTATTCAGCACACAATAACAATGTAGCACAATACAACAACACAATGAGGATTTCACAACTACATAGGCAGGTTAATAATATCATGACGTCATTAGAAGATTCAACCATACACATCACAGATTCACCACTGTACCGCCCCTTTAGGAACTTTAACACTCAATACTACAATACAACATATACGTAAACCACACTTTTGAACAGCATTATTATGGAGATTTCAATGGGACAATTAAGAAATATTGTCAGATCGCAAATCAATTATATATACAATACTACAGATGGCAGCCGGAAGTTATTCAGTATTAGTGCCATTTTTATGGCACGCATACAATATTGTCAGATATAAAATCACTTATATATATAATACTACAGATGACAGCCGGAAGTTATTCAGTATTAGTGCCATTTGAATGGGACGCATACAATATTGACAGCTCGGCAATCACTTATATATACAATACTACAGATGGCAGACGGGAAGTTCTGAATTATTATTGCGATTTGAAAGGGACGCGTACAATATTGACATCTCGGCAATCACTTATATATACAATACTACAGATGACAGCCGGAAGTTATTCAGTATTAGTGCCATTTGAATGGGACGCATACAATATTGACAGCTCGGCAATCACTTATATATACAATACTACAGATGGCAGACGGGAAGTTCTGAATTATTATTGCGATTTGAAAGGGACGCATACAATATTGACAGCTCGGAAATCACTTATATATACAATACCACAGATGACAGCCGGAAGTTATTCAGTATTAGTGCGATTTTAATGGGACGCATACAATATTGACAGCTCGGCAATCACTTATATACACAATACTACAGATGGCAGACGGGAAGTTCGGAATTATTATTGCGATTTGAATGGGACGCATACAATATTGACAGCTCGGCAATCACTTATATATACAATACTACAGATGACAGCCGGAAGTTATTCAGTATTAGTGCGATTTTAATGGGACGCATACAATATTGACAGCTCGGCAATCACTTATATACACAATACTACAGATGGCAGACGGGAAGTTCGGAATTATTATTGCGATTTGAATGGGACGCATACAATATTGACAGCTCGGCAATCACTTATATATACAATACTACAGATGACAGCCGGAAGTTATTCAGTATTATTGTGATTTTAAAGGGACGCATACAATATTGACAGCTCGGCAATCACTTATATATACAATACTACAGATGGCAGATGTTACTTTATCGTTTACAAACAATGTTGCAGCAACATTGATCGATCACATTATACACAACTATGCACTTTCATTCATGTTAGCCTGGACGTGTGCTTGTTACTATAACATCGCGTTTAAGAAATATTGATTACGCATATGAACATGCACTGTATGTGTGATATTTGACACTTTCACATTGAGATTAATTTGGGGAAAACAACATTTCAGCAAACAACAAAAAAACGCCCACTTTGAAAGCATTCGCGCCGCTCACATACAAACAGGTGAATACAATCAGCAATCATTACAAACTCACTACCATTGGACTAATCGTACTATAAATCCCCCAAACAACATGGCCAATGCATCACTTGTGATCCACATCAGATAAAGTGCTTACCTTGTTACGCTGTTTTGAAAGATGGATGACGATGACATGGTAGACGCTGCTGGTGCTGCTATTGGCGAACTAGCTGTTGGTCGAATCAGGCAGCCTCGGCGGCTCAGACCGAGACAAAGGGGTCGTCTGGTTCGAGGTCCTCGTGTCTACAGGGTGAGACCCACCTTGGAAAACATGAGCGACTTTGAGGTTTTTGATAAGTATCGGCTCGATCGCGAACAGCTCATTGGCCTTTACGATCTTCTTAAACCTCATTTGGAGCCACGTATACAAATAAGGACTGCTGTTCCCCCCATGAGTAAGATGCTAAGCTGTCTATACGTCCTGGCCTCCGGGAGTTTTCAATCCGGAGAACTGTACATGCATGGCCTGGCTCAAGGTACATTCTCTGTGGTGTTTGATAACTTTCTGGACGCCATGGTACGTATCAGTAAGCAATACATAGGATTCCCACAAAATGATGGTGATTGGAGGCGCCTGAAGCGGGAATTCTTTGATATTGCTCAATTGCCCAATGTCTTGGGAGCCATAGATTGTACCCACATTGCGCTGCGTGCTCCAATTGATGACTTGCCCTTCAGAAATCGCAAACATTTTCATAGCCTCAACGTGCAGTATGTTTGTGACGCACGGATGAGGATTATGCATGTGTATGCGAATTTTGGAGGGGCTTGTCATGATGCCCGCATCCTCTCTCTGTCGTCCCTGTGGAGCCAGTTTGAGGAAAGACAAATGCCCCCTGGTTATCTCGTTGGTGAGTATTTGTGCTCAACATGGTTAATTATTTTGACAATTGCCCCTGTATTTTTTAACTGTTAGCGTCATGTTCAGCTATAGGATTAAATTTAACCATTTGTTATTTACCGACGCTAATGTCTAGTTTTATTTAAATGCAGATATGTAGCATGTCTTACCTTAAGTGTTCAGATAGAGAATGCAATGTAACCATGTAGTTAGCATTTTACACAAGGTTTTTTTTCAGAACAATACGCATATGTAGCATGTCTTAGCTGAAATGGGAAGATATTATCTCATGCAATTTAACCCTGTCATTGTCTCTTTCTGCTAATGTCTAGTTTTATTTAAATGCAGATATGTAGCATGTCTTACCTTAAGTGTTCAGATAGAGAATGCAATGTAACCATGTAGTTAGCATTTTACACAAGGTTTGTTTTCAGAACAATACGCATATGTAGCATGTCTTAGCTGAAATGGGAAGATATTATCTCATGCAATTTAACCCTGTCATTGTCTCTTTCTGCTAATGTCTAGTTTTATTTAAATGCAGATATATAGCATGTCTTACCTTAAGTGTTCAGAGAGAGAATGCAATGTAACCATGTAGTTAGCATTTTACACAAGGTTTGTTTTCAGAACAATACGCATATGTAGCATGCTTAGCTGAAATGGGAAGCTATTATCTCATGCAATTTAACCCTGTCATTGTCTCTTTCTGCTAATGTCTAGTTTTATTTAAATGCAGATATGTAGCATGTCTTACCTTAAGTGTTCAGATAGAGAATGCAATGTAACCATGTAGTTAGCATTTTACACAAGGTTTGTTTTCAGAACAATACGCATATGTAGCATGTCTTAGCTGAAATGGGAAGATATTATCTCATGCAATTTAACCCTGTCATTGTCTCTTTCTGCTAATGTCTAGTTTTATTTAAATGCAGATATGTAGCATGTCTTACCTTAAGTGTTCAGAGAGAGAATGCAATGTAACCATGTAGTTAGCATTTTACACAAGGTTTGTTTTCAGAACAATACGCATATGTAGCATGTCTTAGCTGAAATGGGAAGATACAGAATAATATAGAAATTTATTTTTTGGATGTTTCTGACAACTTTTAATATGGATTATCGTTTTTAAAAATAAAAATTTATACAACAATATACTAGTTTAAGTATTCTGTTTGAATTATGTTCTGTTCAAAATTTATAGGTGATTCTGGGTACATGAGCCGGCCTTGGCTCATTACCCCCTTGCGTAGCCCGACTGATGTGCCTGAGGAGCGCTACAATAGGGCTCATAAGAGAACCAGGGCGGTGGTTGAAAGGATGTTCGGGCTCCTGAAGATGAGATTCAGGTGCCTGGACCGTTCTGGAGGAGCACTCCAGTACAACCCAAAGAAGGTGGCTAAGATCGTTGTAGCCTGTAGCGTCCTGCATAATATTGCACAGCGGGCTGGGATGCTGCAGGCCGTCCCGGTGGACAGAGACCTCCTCAGAGATGAGGAGGATGATCCTGTTCTAGAGGGGGAATTCCAGGACGAGGGACTTGATGTCAGAGCAGACGTCATCAACCGCCACTTTAGACGGTAAAGAATAGAAGTTACACTGGAGTATTTTCAATAGATGTGAACTCTATGGAAATGACAAGTAGAGAATTGTGCAAACATGTTAGTATTGATCAAATGTTAGAATAATTTTTAATTTTCATAATATAGGTGATGCTCTGGGCATTGGGTCCTATAGCGAGTCTTTGCCACCTGGTTTTTAAAGAGGACATCAGATGGTAAGTAGAAATGTATGGACTGTTGCTGGCATGATTTGTACACAAATACATCATATGGCATACATTTTCAAAAATAGATTTTTGTTTACACATTACTTAAAATGTACATAATCAGAAAGGGATACTCTAGAATGACTATGGTTCAATGTCACACAGAGGTTTTTTCTGCTCAATATGACTCATCTTCACACTTGATAGAAAATAACACAGGTTCATACACAGGCTTAGTAAGCTAGTGACAGATATTTATTATGAAATGGGGGGTGGGAGAGGGGTACAGAACTGATTCACACACTTGTATGAATTTTTTTGATAAAATTTCTTACATTAGGGAGATGACTTAATCTAAAGACTGAAAGGGAACAATTTGAAGCCTGACAGTGAAGATTGCCCAGACTGACAGTGGGGAAAAAGCCAAGATTGAAATTGAAGTATACCAATGGGATCATGTCTGGCATTATCTTTCAATTCTGCTGACCTTGAAAACCATACAAAGACATGTTCACATGGTAAGTGCAAACTATTTGATAGAATAAGGCTGTGGAGACATCCTATTGGAGACACTTAGATGATTTTCTATTTTGTAGATGGTATTTCCCAGTCCTCTATTTAATGAACTGATGAATAAGACACCTATTGAAGATCAACTGTTTACCCCTGAATTGACTTTCAAAGACCATGCATTGTCCAGGTTGGTGTACCAATGCATGCTAGTGAAGACTGTAGAATATTAGTAGCTTACATACATTAGTCATATTTAGTTGTTAATTAGATATTTATGGATCACAATCAGACACTTAGATGATTGTACTTTTTTAGATGGTATTTCCCAGTCCTCTATTTAATGAACTGATGAATAAGACACCTATTGAAGATCAACTGTTTACCCCTGAATTGACTTTCAAAGACCATGCATTGTCCAGGTTGGTGTACCAATGCATGCTAGTGAAGACTGTAGAATATTAGTAGTTTACATACATTAGTCATATTTAGTTGTTAATTAGATATTTATGGATCACAATCAGACACTTAGATGATTGTACTTTTTTAGATGGTATTTCCCAGTCCTCTATTTAATGAACTGATTAATAAGACACCTATTGAAGATCAACTGTTTACCCCTGAATTGACTTTCAAAGACCATGCATTATCCAGGTTGGTGCATGCTAGTTAAGAATCACATGAAGAATGTTGATTATTGTTAGCTTACATACATTAGTCATACTTATTTCATCATTAGATATTTAGGGATCACAATCAGAAAAAGGAATACATATTATAGTTGATATAGAGGTATTTGAATGGACATGAAATATTAGATTTATGTTCAGCATACATATATTGTTGAAATGTGATATACATTATTATGTATAATTTGAATTTTGGATATTTAAATAGAATTTTTAATCAACAATATAATGGTGTATGTATTTCATTAATTTTAAATCAATTTAATGATTATCTTTAAAAAATGTTGATCAAAGTTAGAGCATAGACACCATATGATTTTAAATGTATTTTATGAATATTTGACAACGTGTGTATTAACTTTGTTCCATTTTTATTATTTGTCATTTCAGATTGGCATCTGATGACTTCCAGGAATATTTAATTATTTTCTATTAAATATATTTTTACATGTTAATACTAAACATTTTATTATTAAATACATTATTTTGAACAGATTCTACTAAATATCAATATAATCTGTAAATAAATAAAACTTGGACTCCCATGACTGGTAGTTGGCTATTTGACAAGCACATGCATAAGATAAAATAATGCATTAATATTAGAAAATAAAATGCTTCCGAGAATATTAAAATATATTTTATAACATTAATTGGGGAGTCAGATTCTTCAATGCTTTTATATTGAAAATGTATATATTAAAATTATTTAGGATATGTAGTAAAATTTTAATTGTTTTAACATTTAATAAGGTGAAGTGGTTCAATTACATGAAAGTGACAGTGTTGTTGAATGTAAAAATAATTGTATAAGATCATGTATCTTCCTTAGGTATCTCAAAACATTATTTGAAAAATTATTTAAATTATTACATTTATAAATGGTAGGTCATTTAACTTGATATTTTTCAAAAATTAGTTATTGGATGCCAGGTTAATCTATGTAATTTTCTAGTGGAGTCATTTAACTATACTTAGTAATATTATGTATTTATTACAATCTTACCTCTTGGGTTAGACATCAAATATCTATATAGAATGTAAATTCCCCTTTTGTTTATTTTGTCAATGTTAAATCAAAATACAAAATGTTTGGGTCCTTAAAGGACATTCACAAAGTATATTTTGTATAGATTTTTAAAAATATCATACAAGAATTTAAACATATTTAGAAAGTACTATAGAATTACATTCAGTCTTTAAATATACTTGTTAAAATAAAAAAAACAATGCACATATCTTAGTCAATGATATAAGGCATCTATATGCAAACAACAATTAGCATCAAAATAGCCTATGTAGAGATGTATTTAATCCAAGAATATATATAATTACAATATAATGATTGAATAACAAAACATATTAAGTTGTTCAAATATAAGAATATTATACAAAATGCATACATAACATATAGCTTAATGTCCCTCTACGCTGAAGGCTAAAAAAGACCTCATTTAATAAATATATTTCAGTCAGTGTGTAAAACAATCTAGAAGTTAATCTAAATTTGCTTTACTCATATGTTAGACTCATTTAGCAAAAGGAAGGTGCCTAGGTTTATGATATTTTAAGGATTATTGTGAAATGTTTATTTAAAGGGACATGAACTCAAAATATACTTAAAGGTAGACAGTTAAAAAATTAATGATTTATACATTCTGAATGAGTATTCTATTTGAATCAACTTTAAAACTTGTCTCATATTATGAATGCTCATTGTGATGTTGCTATCATTACTTTAAAAATAAGGCAGTAAATAGCTAATTTATTTGCTTCAGTACTCTGGACAGAACTTGATTGTTTGGAATAATTGATGCAACAATCGTCAAGGACAACCCAGGTTTTTATTAAACAATTGTCCGTAATATAAAATATCATTATTGATTTGCAAAGAAACATAACAAGATAACTGTTAACATTTGATAATCGGATTAAATAATAAAGTTGATTAACATTTCATGCTCAATCACCAATGCTAAATTTGTTTGGACAGTGTCCCTTTAAGAGATTTAAAGAGTGTATTTACTTATCTTCCTATCTTGACATACTTTGCTTGAAAAGCATATCGAGATCGGCTCAGTAGATGAAGATTGGTGGATGCACAGAGATGCCTTGTGTGATTGTCTCAACCATGTGCATTTAAATTTCTTCTGTTGAGGATATATAAATACTAAGGGAAAATGATTTACATTTTAAAGTCTAAACAATCTTCTATCTCTACAGATCATTTGATACAATTGTTTGTAATGTCTCTTTAAAACTAAAGACGCCATTGCACAATAACATATATGAGCACTTCAGACAAATACAAGCTCGAGGTTTATTTGTGAATAACAAAGCTGTAGTTTAATATTTATAAACAGATTATCCAAGTTACTGACATTCTAACCTGAATTTTAACATTAATAAATATTGCGTGGGAAACGCATCTTGAAACACCAGATTAGCATCTTTAAACATTAGAGTCTAATGTCACGCAATAGCACACAATCAATGTGCATTATAAAGACATTTAATAGAGCAATGTCAATACTTCACAATAAATGTATTTAAAGAACAATAAAGACATACAATATGAAATGTGTATTTGTATTAAAGAAACAGACCGTTATTAAACCGAGAAATGTCTACAACATTAATAATGTGACAGTATTAGATTTTAAAGAGTATTTAATCATTAATATTTAACGGATCACGGATATTAAATCTGCGTCACACATATCCGCATGACAGGCCCATGAGTTACAAATAAGTCTACATGAAAAATGAAGTAACAGCACCACCAAGCGGTATGTGTAAGGAAGTTACTAAGATATGAAACATTAAGGAACGGCCAATCAGAGTTCATCACACAAACACAACTTGAGTCAGGATGGTCTCACAGACATTATAACAATATTTCTAACTTTTATCCAATCAGATGTACAGATAAATTGTCCCATGGTGCATCTCATGTTTACTTCACCATATAAAAGTCCATTACACGTTGCCATCTTTGTCAGTTCTCTAATGCCTGCAGGCAGTGTTATATATTAATATTATTATAATATATTTAGTAGCCAACCGAGCAGGCATGTCAGTTCCCAGGTTCACCAAGGAGGAGAGCGCTGCACTGGTCCACGCCGTCAAGGACTTTTATCCCCAGCTGTTTGGGAACAAGAGGAGGTTGACAGATGCGCCTGTTAAGAAGGCCCTCTGGGAGTCTATCACCAATGCGGTTAGATTGGTGTGTGACGTCCAGAGGACCCAGGATCAGATCATGAGGAGATTCGGAGATATGAGGTTGCGTTTATCGAAAAAAGTAAACCTCATAAGGGACTGGGTACAAGCCCGTAAAAGAGGGGGCCAAAGAAAGGCCCCGCGGAAACTGTACCTACTCCCTTATGAGGTGACTTTATGCGAGCTCCTCAATCTCCGGGTCCCCAAAAGATTTAGATCCTCGCCATCCTCGGCCTCCTCTTCTTCCCTCCCAGCTGCGGGATCTGAAAGTCCTGACGCGGGGGACAGGGCAGATGCTTCTCCGTCCGGTGGCCTGGGAGGAGATGATAGAGAATCTGAACCAGGTAATTATCCAACTTCATATAATATCTTTTTATTTTTTTTTTATAATCAAAAAATGTGTATATAGTCAGATACTAAACCTATACAGATCTCACAACATACACTACATATGATGTTTAGATATCTGATTTTAGATTATTGACACATGAAATAGGAATGATGTTTCTTGCGCTCTACAGAATATGCGTCACAGAGCGGAAATGTAATTTCTCATCCACGTTAACATGGGTTTGCGGAAAGTGGCATTGCTTTATACATGTTGTTCAAATGACGGATGCGTAATTCCGCTTGGAATCATTGCGCAATGATCGCGAAAATGGCATTTCTCATCCACGTTAACATGGGTTTGCGGAAAGTGGCATTGCTTTATACATGTTGTTCAAATGACGGATGCGTAATTCCGCTTGGAATCATTGCGCAATGATCGCGAAAATGGCATTTCTCATCCACGTTAACATGGGTTTGCGGAAAGTGGCATTGCTTTATACATGTTGTTAAAAATTAAATGGGAATTCTTAGATTAGTGAAGAATACAGTATTCTTATTTTAAATATTATAGCTAATAAAAAACGAATAATACAAATAAATTATAACATATGGCCATCAATTGATGATTATGTAATAACAAGCAGATATTCTTAAAGATACAGTAAACAACACAACTGATTGAAAATAAGAGTCCAGGATATATTTATAATTAATTTAATTGAGGAAACAATTAACTCATGGGACTACCAAAGGATTAATATTTTTCAATTGATTTGTTATTAATGTAAATTTTTTAAACATGGCATGATTAGTATTAATGATATGCAATCCTCATTTAATATATTACAGATATGGATGTGGCTGCTGGATCCTCAAGCCAGGGCTTGTCACAGTATGGTATGTCTCTTTTTAATTGACATTTGTCTTAGAAACATGGACTGAACATTACATACTAAATACACATTGTTCAATATTTATATGTAATGTCTATTTAATAGATGAAAATTAAATAATTATTCGGATATCCTTAAATAACATATTAGATTTTAATTGCATGCTCAATACCATTCATGACATCAACATATGGAGTAGATAATTCATTAACAACAACATTGTGGAATCAATTTAATTTTAGATTAAAGGGATACTGAGCTACAATTATTAATATTGTCATTCAGATACAGTATGCAATATTAATAAACATAAAAATATAATACTATCATCATATGTGACATATTCTATTGCTAAATGTATTTTAAAATAAAGAAAGTACGTTTATGTGCATCTAAATTTTGGTTGACCAACCTGGGTTTTTATTGATGATTGGTGGATACCTTCAACAAACAATATTTATTGAATCCAATATTCCTTATCTGCCTTTAAGATTAATATCGAGCAACATTCTAATTATAATAGGAGTCAATGTTAAATCATTTTTAACAGTTTGAACATAGAAATCAATTATTTAAATTAATCATGTCAGTGTCCCTTTAAGACAAAATAGATTCATTCATCTTTACATTCTTTTTATTAAAAACTATTGATATATAAATCACATTCTCTGTTGGAGTTACTTTATAGATATCTGCATACTCTAACAGCACCATGATTACATATTTGTAATAATCAATTTTGTTTTGTATTGTGATAAATATGTGTTGTGTCCTAAACAAGATTACTGTACATTGCAAAAATGGCTCGATGTGACACATGTGTTTGTTTAGATTTGTCAACAGATGCTCCTCAATATGTGGTTTGTGTGTATTCTTGTAACTTCTTAAGGACATATGACGGAATTATTCCGTCATAAAACAATTGAGCAAAGTGAAAGCTGTGTCCTTAAAGGGTTAAGAACATTGATCATTGGGTATATTTAGATATGCAATAGCAGCATCTGAGATGAATTTGATGTCTAATGTAGTCTGACATTAAACATATGTTCAATACAGATATTTTTACAGAATCCCCTTGATTCAATCAAGCATTTTCTGGTGTAATGACTGCTCTATTCTTCACATTTTAAAGTTGATTAATGTTAAAATTCTAGACAGATGTGATTTAGTGATATCCCAAATGTGTTTAATAATATATATCTATATCATTCATAGAGAGAGTTGGTGTGGTGAGCCCACAGGAATCCAGCAGTGACATAGAGCCGCCTTTGCGGTCTCCTGGTAAGTCCATTGACTCATTTATATGTAATTGAAGGTGTATTGCTAATCAATATTATGATCATGATTCTGATGAAGCATAACATTATAAAAATTCAAAATATTTATCTTCTGATTATATATTAATTTATTTTTCATATTGAACGATTAATAATTTCAACTTTATTAGTCTACACATTTGTTATTCATAAGATGTATAACATATGTTTGTTTCCATTTGATTTTTTGACAACAGTCATCAAGTGATACACACATGAGAAATCTTAAATGTTCTATGTACTATGCTTTTATGAATTTAACATTAATACAAACAATACATTAAAATTCAGATTCATTGACAATAACAAATCTATTGTCATTTGTATGCTCCATCAAAATGATGTAAATCATAACTTTGTGTGTGTATATCTTTAATGCAACATTGATGTGCGTATTTGAGCAACAGTAACATATGTTATAATATCTGATCTTAACGTGTACACAACATGTTATGTTTTACAGAGATTGATGTCACATGTGGGACGGAGGAGGAAGAGGCTGCCTTGGAGTCTGATGGTATGTGAAATATATCTATCATGTTTACAACATGTTTCTTTTTTGGAAATCATTTTATTGAAGACATTAAAAGTCTACAGCTTTTGCCCTTTAAAAAGGAATATTATTTGTCTGTTCAAATACACTACTGCCCCCTTTCTATATCAGGCAGCATGAAAATCTGCTTGTATATTTATTTTTAAAAATTTATAATTCATGCCATCATTATGTCACATGCATATTCCATGCCAAAACACAATAATAAGGTTCAAATTGTACAGACAGTCATTGATATTCATCTGAGTGCCTATATACATACCATATCCTCATTTCATAATTGTTTAAAAATTCAAACACACTTCGAAGTATATTGAAAACATAATCAATTTGAAATGCGTTGATTTGATGTCAGGATGTATGAGATGTTAATATATTTTCTTTACATTTTCAGATGGATCCACCACTTCTGGTCATCTGGTTTCCGCCCCTGCCCAGTCACAGACCCCTCCCCATGCACACACCCATGACCATGGCCACACCCCTGCACAGACCCAGAGCCCTTCCCATGACCAAACTCATGACCATGCCCAGACCACTGCCAGCCCTTCCCATATTTCATATCCTGTCCCTCCCAAAAAACGCCCATACACCCCCCTTCGCCGCTCTCCCCATATTCTGGCCCGTACAGCTGCCCAGACCCAAACTCCCCACTCCCCAGCTGTACGGCCTACCCCGGAGCGGCAGCTCAACAATCCCCAAGCCATTCACATCCCTCCCCAAGCCAATCCCATCCCTCCCCCCTGTCTCAACCTTCATTGTCCTGGGTGTCAGATTGTCCTTCCCAGGCACAGCTGTAAGTATCATTCTAAATACACTTTATAAGATACTTAAAGGTACAGTGAAGTTAAATTGGTTAAATTGTGATTCAAATCCAGCATGCAATGTTAATCAAATTTATAATTTAATACTCTTATGAATTATTCGTCATTCTCTTGATATATTTTTTGAAAAAAAGTAATTCCTATAATTAGTTTAAACAATAAAATAAATCTGGCCATCATTTCTTTATTGTTGGATGAATGTATCCATCAACCAGCATGCACAAACAAAGTTGATAAACAAATATTGGCTTCCATAAAAAGCAACATTCTTGCATTCAAAATATAGCTTGAGAATTAAAACATATAATGAATATGTGTAATTTATAAAGATTTGTCATGTCATGCTCTATCTGAATCAGTCCATTAAATATTTAGGTTCAGTGTCCCTTTAATTGGATATCACTACATATACCAAACACCACTACTTGGATCCAAAATTTTATGTACAAATGTGGATACATTATCTCTTGTCTAACCCAGTGGGAATGTAATTTCTTCTGGTTGCTATGTTTACACAGCTTGTCCTCAATGCAAAAATGTTTAAGGATAGGTGTGCCTACCACAGTCTAAATTTAATTTTTAAATTGCTGATGTAAGTACAATGTAAATCCTTTAACAAGATTTGATACACTCAAGCTGTATAAGTGGATCATCTAAAACCAATTAAAGGGGACAACATGTTTGAGTAACATGTCCCTTTAATGATTTCTGTCTGTCTGAATAACCTAATTCATGTGTAAAGAATAAATGTAAACTAATTTATGTAAAGAATTATTTGTCTTTATGATGACAATGTATGTATTAAAATTTTTTAGTCTGTTGTGTAATTATCCTTAATATTTAATTTTATTTTATTTTAGGCTGTGACTCAGCATGGCTCATGCTAGAAGGGATAGCAAGAGTAGAGCAGGCCGTGTTGAGGAACGCAGCTGTCCTGAGAGGGATGAACGACACCATGCAGGCCCAGCTCCGGGTTCAGGACTTGACTCTGCGTGAAATTATGCGATTACGTTCAAGGCCTGAATCTGGAGCTGGACATGCACAGGACAATGAAGAGGATGACCAGTAAGTGGAGGATCTGGATATGCTCCATGGTGGCAGATAAGAATCCTCCGTCCACATGTTGAATTTGTATTTTTATTGTTGCCATTTGGCCTTTTTTTCTGTTTATTGTTGTGCCTGTTGCACTCTTTTACCTTGTCATATGTCTCCAATGGGGCTATGCTGGCCCTTGGCAACTCTCTTCATGGACTGTGATGCACTGTGTTACCTTGCCATGTGTCTCCAATGGGGCTATGCTGGCCCTTGGCAACTCTCTTCATGGACTGTGATGCACTGTGTTACCTTGCCATGTGTCTCCAATAGGGCTATGCTGGCCCTTGGCAACTCTCTTCATGGACTGTGATGCACTGTGTTACCTTGCCATGTGTCTCCAATGGGGCTATGCTGGCCCTTGGCAACTCTCTTCATGGACTGTGATGCACTGTGTTACCTTGCCATGTGTCTCCAATGGGGCTATGCTGGCCCTTGGCAACTCTCTTCATGGACTGTGATGCACTGTGTTACCTTGTCATATGTCTCCAATGGGGCTATGCTGGCCCTTGGCAACTCTCTTCATGGACTGTGATGCACTGTGTTACCTTGTCATATGTCTCCAATGGGGCTATGCTGGCCCTTGGCAACTCTCTTCATGGACTGTGATGCACTGTGTTACCTTGCCATGTGTCTCCAATGGGGCTATGCTGGCCCTTGGCAACTCTCTTCATGGACTGTGATGCACTGTGTTACCTTGTCATGTGTCTCCAATGGGGCTATGCTGGCCCTTGGCAACTCTCTTCATGGACTGTGATGCACTGTGTTACCTTGTCATATGTCTCCAATGGGGCTATGCTGGCCCTTGGCAACTCTCTTCATGGACTGTGATGCACTGTGTTACCTTGCCATGTGTCTCCAATGGGGCTATGCTGGCCCTTGGCAACTCTCTTCATGGACTGTGATGCACTGTGTTACCTTGTCATGTGTCTCCAATGGGGCTATGCTGGCCCTTGGCAACTCTCTTCATGGACTGTGATGCACTGTGTTACCTTGTCATATGTCTCCAATGGGGCTATGCTGGCCCTTGGCAACTCTCTTCATGGACTGTGATGCACTGTGTTACCTTGTCATATGGCTCATATATTCCTTATTTTTACAAGATTATTTATAAACGTTGTGTATGTTTTCTTACATACTAATAAAATACATTTTATTTCACAAATCTTTGTCCTCATTCTTCCTGTTATTTTTTGAAAGCTCTAGTTTATGTTGTTGATCCTTAAAGGGACCTACCAAATATATTTGTTATAATGAAATCATATATGTAAGACAATAGTAAATGACTTTAAGATTAACATCTCCAATGTAATCTTATTATTTGTCTTTATATTATTTTCTCTTAGCTCTATCATTGCCTGATTATGATTAGCAGAGTAATTTCTTTATATAAGATCCATGTGTGTATTTAGAAACTCTGCATGAATTGATGCACCTTTACCAAATGATCTGAGTATTGATACAATGATATAATCCCTGTAAAGTCTTCATTTTATTGAAATAGTATTGACTATGTGTATGCTCTTTTTAAAAACAAAATAATGTCCCTTTAAGTGATGTTGATCACAATTGTTAATGAATGTATTTCCATTTGTAAAGCGTTTTTGTCCTTTTTACAAGAACAAGGACATATAATTTTATTAATAAACAATCTTATTGTAATGTTGACAGCACCTGTATTTCATTTTCAAATCTATATTATTGTAAAAGTGTAACCAAATAAATCTCTGTGTGTAATGCAAATAATTTAGATGATGAATATTAGTTAACTAATTTGTTAACAAAATACATCTCCTCCCATATATGGCTATAGGTAGGCTGACAATAATTAAACTTGAATAAATGACACGTTTAATCAATACATGTATAACTATTGTTATTCAACAACAATCCAAACATATCTTAAAACATCAATGGCATATGTATTTCTCATGTGTATCTTTTAAATGTTAAAGATATACACCATAGCTATAGTTCAAGGGACAGTCAAGTCCGAAAAGATGATTCAGGATTTGTTGTCATTCCTAGATAGCAATCTACACACATACTAGTTCCTAAAATATAAATACGTTTCTTAGTGATATGCCAAGATGTCACTGAGTCCTTGTATTGTCTGCGGTTTTTCAGCGATCTCGGATGCGCCATGTTGCTTAAGACGTCACCTGCCAGGCTGTCCAATGATTCCTTGTATTGACTGACGTTCTTACGTGATCAGGAATATGCCTTTTATTGGATTGCGTTTTGACGCGATCAAGGATGCTGCTTTTTTTTTGGGCGTTCTTACGTGATCAATAATGTGCCTTTCATTGGATGGCGTTCTTACGTGATCAAGGAAGCGCCATGTTAAGACGGCACATGTAAAGGTAAAAAAAACGTCTGATTGGATTACGTAGTCCCGCAATATTTGTGCACGTTAAAAACGTTTGTGACTGCATCCAATTTTAAAAAGCTTGCGAATATGTATTATTTGCATCATGTTACATTGTTGACCCGTAGCTGATAAAGACCACCACATTCTCTTTTGCTGTATGTCTGGTTGAATCAACGAACGAAAGAAAAATGTTTTCATGCATAGGATATTTCTAGGCAAGTGCAAATCTCTACAGTCCATGTTTAATATGTTTGTCAACAATATGTTCCTTTTTCTGAAAAAATTAATGTTGTGTTTAATGTTGAATATATCTAATTAATAAATATGCGCTATTGTGTTTGAATAAAGTAATCAATATGCATTTATCTTTATCATATGCTAAATATATGATGCCGACTTCTTCTAAATGTAATTTCGTTGTATATTTTATTAAAGGTTCATTAGACACTCACATTATAAATCAAAAGCTTGGATTTTGTCTCTAGTTAGATAGTCCATTGTTTAACCAATACGTTTATTTTTTCTTCTGTGTAAGTAAGTAATTTTCTTACTCCTCGCAAAGCCTCTGAGTTTCATGTGAGTACCATCTCCAGCTTTCTCCAGTTTGTGTAAAGGGTCTTTTCATATGTTAATGATGGGGTATTGTGTTGTTTTACGGTTGTAATGGGGGTTCATCTATATTTTCAATATAGCTAACCCTATTTTATTTTCAAGTGTTTGAAGCTTTTTAATATTGATATCAGTATATGTTAATCTTGTTGTTTGTAGTAGTGTCTATTACATACAGTTATGTTAAAAATATAGGATACTGTCCCTTGAATGCAAATGTTGTTTTTTGTATCATGTATGAGATCCACATAGTTTAATCTTCAAATATATTATTGTTAGCATATTTTCACCCCCCCCCACTCCTAAAAGGACTTTAAACCATATTCATTGTTAAAAAAAAATGTCTTTACAATAAAATATTAACACAATAATGTCTCTTAAAGAAAATAGACTTTATTTAACACGTCAATATAAATGTGATTTCAATATATTTTTTTTTACAAAGTACATGTAGATATACCAACAAGCTTAAAATATGTGTTAGCATATGTAATGTTGTTAAAGGGACAGTTTAGAAAAAATATAATGTTTTTCATTATTCTAAAAGTCAATTATGTAATATCAAGGATATCAAATGTTTCTCAACAATTGAACATTTGTCTGGGTTTATTTAAATTTGCTATCTAAACCTATGAGGTTGGTGTGCTCATTTCTTCGATCTTGAAGAGTGCTTGTAATCATTATACAATTTGAGCACTAGAGGGCATTTTGATAGCATTTGTATATGTAAAACCTTGTGCTCATACAGCATATTATTGACCATGTATTGATCATTGATATCTAAAATGTTGTTATGTATGAACAACAAATAAGTGGTCATTTTTCATAGTCATAGATACAAGGGTAAGCACATAAGTCACACATGTATTTCTCCATGTTTTGTTGTTTCAAACTTTATAATGCGTAATACAGTGTTTTCTTTGTAATCAATAATTTTCTGACTGTCCCTTTAAGCTGTGTTATTGGCATTCAAACAGTAATATGCCATCATGGATAATTGTTATGGTAATTTAGTTAGCGATTCGGGAAACAGTTTGGACATCACATCACAGAAACCAATCAATATCATGAACAAGGATAGGTATGTGATGATGTGGTTTTCACACACTTATAACCCACACTCTGCAAACAATCTGCCTCCATGGACCCGGTCCCATAGAAGTCGATTATATACAGAGTGTGGTCCACAAGTGTATGAAAACCACATCATCACATACCTATCCATTACACATTAAATTAAAAAAAGCAGTGAAGATGAAAAAAAATACTTACTTCCTCTTCCTTCCCCTCTTCCCACGGGGCTGAGGCTCTGGGAGAGGCAACTGCCGACTCCGAAGAGTCCTCCTTGGAGCTGTTGTGGGAGGAGTGGAAGGAAGAGTACTGGGATGACCAAGGTGAGGAGTAGATGGCTGGGGAGGAGAAGATGGATGAGGAGGAGAAGATGGCTGAGGAGGATGAGTAGATGGCTGAGGAGGAGGAGGAGTAGATGGCTGAGGAGGAGGAGTAGATGGCTGAGGAGGATGAGATGGGCCGGCAGGAGGAGATGGCCCAGCAGCAAGAGGCCCAGCAACAAGAGGCACAGCAACAGGAGGTAGACCAGCATGCGCCTCCCGGAAAAAAGTGAACATTTCTTGATGAAGCTGAAATATTCTGGTTTGGCCTTCTTCTATTCGATTCAGTATGTTGATGATTTCATTTTGTCCTTGAATAATTTGATTTTGGCCATCAAGTATTCTGTGTCGTCCTTCTATATTTTCTATCCGGGAGGTACGCATCTGGTCTATGTACTCCAGTAGAACCCGCACCTCCGCTATTTCCTCTTGTTGTGCTTGTTGAACCCGTGCACGGCGGGGTGCCCGTGCACGGCGGAGTGCGGGTCTTTGAGGGACCTCGGGTTCCGCGGGTTCCGCGGGATCCTCCTGTGCTTCCGGGGCCTCTTCATCAGCTCCCGTGCGCTGTTCGTCACGGGGGGCCTCTTCCCTCCGAAGTGGAAATTCCTCACCACTACTCTCATCCCGGGGAGATGCAGGAGGCTGTGCTGCCTCGTCCCCAGACTCTGTATATAAAAAAAAAAAAAATAAATAAAGAAATGTATATATTAGCATATTTGCAAATAAAGGTTTAAATGACTTAGCTTACGATACAATTACAAATGCAGAATCATTAATCCACTTTGAAATCTAACAAACAATCAATACTATTTCCGCTTTTTCTAAACCGTGTTTGTGATATCTGTGGTCAATGTGAATGTTTTAGCGTTTGTTTTCAGTCTGTTTAAATGCACACCTAACCTATAGCCTAGATACTGATGTAACCGCAAAGTAATAGAATGCGTGTAAACAACGTTATAGCATTAATCTGATCCTTAACACATGAAACCCAATGTTTTATCTTTCATGATTTAGAAGCATACATTTTGTATCAACTTTCGAATGTACTTTTCTTATCTAATTCGCTTAATTCTCTGGATATTCTTTGCTGAAAAGCATATCTAAACATGCTTATAAGATGCTGATTGTTAGCTGAATATAGCTGCCTCCTGTGATTGTTTCACCGTGTGCATGGCTATTTCTTCATTAAAATATATCTCAAGAATGAATCAAATTAGGTAATATAAGTACATTTGAATGTTTTGTCAAATTGTATTCGCTACCTCAATCATGAAAGTAAATGTTTGCGTATAGTGTCCCTTGAAATACATTCGTATGTGAAATTATTGTTCAATGAGCTTACCGTCAGATGAGAGTGGCAGGTTCCCGGTATCGATTCCTCCGATACCGACTACTTCCACCTCGGAGATGCTGGGCCGCAACATTTCCTCCCATCGGCAGTACTCCATTTCAATGGCAGGGCCGCCACCGGTCCCTGCGGCATGTCGGGCCTCCAGGCTTAACTTTTTTTTCAGTTCAAGTTTACAGTCCCGGTACCGATGTTTGATAGAATCCATATCTCGGTTCCGGCCACCCACTGCATTGACTGCATTCCTGATCTCGTTCCAGAGCCTCCTCCTGTCAGTCGGGGTGGTCTTTTGGTGCTGCAGCATCCTATGCCTGGCCATATAGGCCTCTACGAGGGCCTCCTTCTCCTCCATCGTAAACCTCGCCTCCCTAGTCGCCTTGGCCTTCCCCTGTGACGATGCCCTCTGTTTCCCGGACTGTGAAGCCCTACTCTGACCGCCACTGGGCCCAGCCACTTGGTCATCTTGAACCAAGTGGCTGGGTCCACCCACCGCTTCCACCCCCGCTTCCTGCCCCCCTTCCTGCCCCCCTTCCTGCCCTGTTCCTCTCCCCCTCCCTCTACTCCCCCCTCTACCTGTCCCCTGCCTGGCCTCCATCTCTTCCCTAAACTAAACCACAAATAATCAAACAAAAAGTGAGTGTGATGAAATTAAAGGGGGTCAAAATAAAGAATTAAAAAGACAAAAAAGGTGCTTAAAGTGTGAGAGGGATGTAAAAAACAAAGAGGGTAAGGAGTATTTAAATAAACGAAAAGAATAAGACTAAAAGGAGGATATGTAAACTAAATGTAACTAGGGGATGGGTATGGGATGGGTATGGGGTATGGGATAAGAGTAAATGGGATGAAAGGGAATGGGACTACAAGGAATGGGGTATGGAGTGTAGTATGAGGGGGTAGGGGGTATGGAGTGTATGTAGTGTTATTGATAAGTGTATGTATGTATTGAATGTGTTTGCGTGTAAATGTGTTAAGTGTACAGAAAAATCACTCGCTCGCTAACTCACACTACTTCTAATTCTCACTAACAAACACTCCCACTAACGCTCACTAACTACCACTAACTGACGCTCCCACTAACAACTCTCACTAATAACTCCCACTAACTCACTCACGCTCCCACTAACAGACTCTCTCCCACTCCCACTAACTCCCACTAACTCACTCACTCTCTCACGCTAACACTACCAACTGACTCTCTCACGCTAACACTAACTCACTCTCAAAAATTCTCAAACTCTCTATTCTTAAACCTCCAATCTCCAAAGACCCAACAGCAACACAGTCAAAGAAGCCATGCTTGTGTGGTGCTTATATACCCTGTGTAAATGTTTAATGATGTCCCAATTTCCGTTGTGAATAGTGTTCAGGTGTGCTTTATTAGCAATTAATATTATTGCAATGTGTATTAAGTGTGTGAATTTGCGCATGCTCATTTAGAGTTGGTATTTGTGGAATGTGTAGAATGCGATGATGTCATAGTGTTCGTTTTAGCTTTCATTGTCCAAAAGTATTCTTTTTAAATGTGATTTTGCGATGGTGTGTTCTTCGTGAAGTGTTGTATATGTATGTTTGTCATAATATATAGTGATATTGAATGCGATTTTGTTTCGAGTGTATGTATATCTTTTTTAATCCTTGTTGTTATTTTGTGATTTTCCGCATCTTAAAGTATATGCGTATTCCCCGTATAAAATTTTATTAAAACATCCCCCGCTTGTGAATGTGTAATGCTTGTGTGCTTTGTTGATTGATTGTTGTTGTGACATTTGCGGCGTGTTATTGTTGTGCATGATGTGGTATGCGTCATATGACCGAGCTGTACGTATTCTCGCGAGATCGAGTGTTAGGTGAAAAAAGCAATTTTTTGCCTTTCCCATTGATCTCTATGGGAGACTGTCTAACGCGGGCAGTATTACGCGTGTGACATACACGCGTTAGGAGCATCGTTAGATGGTCTTATTTTAACTCTAAATACCGGAGTCAAACAATGACGTGCGTTAGACATAAACACGCGTGGCGTTAACAACCCATCTACCGCCGAACTCCAAATCTAGGCCTATGGAATTAAATGCCTTGTAGGTTTCTAATGAAATTACTGCTGCATCTCTTTCATATATTTTCTTTTTCTTCTTTATGGTAAAAAATTGCTCAGTAATAAACTCCAGTTTTCTGATATTTGAAATCAAGGTTCTCCCTTTCATAAAACCGTTTTGATCCGGATGTTTGATAGGAGCCATGATTAGTTGTAATGTATTTGCTAAAATTTGAGTTAAAATTTTGTAGTCAGTGTTTAATAATGAAATAGGGAGATATGATTCAAGTTCTTTTGCATTTTTGCCTGATTTATGCAACAAAATAATTCTTGATTCTTTAAAATATGAGGATGGATTTTTACCTTCGAGAAATAAATTATTATATGTATTCAATAATAGGGGACTAATTTTATCAGCCAACATTTTATAAAATTCCACAGGAAGTCTATCAGTCTACCTGGAGCTTTGCCTAAAGATAATTTCTTAATTGCTTCCTTAATCTCTTCTATTTGAATGGGGCCATTAATAGTCAATTCTTGTTCTGTTGTTATTCCTGGTATTTTTAATTCTTTACAAAAAATGTCTTTATTTCCACCTGAATCAAAGAATATAACTTTTTATATTTATGAAAAGCCTCCAAAATCTCCTCTGACTTATGAACCTGACAGTTCTGTATTTTTACTGACTTTATATATTTAGATTGTTTGGGGTATTTACCAATTTGGATTAAAAAAATCTGGTTTTGTTCCCATATCTGATAAATTTCCCCACTCTTTTGATCTCCATATTTTCCTCCTTTTGTAAAAAATATGCATCTCTTTGAGATTTTTGTCTGATTTTGGATATATTGTTTGTATCTATTTGTTAGCTGATTTCTAAGCTGAATCTTATGCTTATTATCAGCTATATTACAAGTGTTGTGCTAGCTGCAGCACAAGTGCGATATGATTTTTGTTATGCTCCCGCAAGCGTTTTCAGCCTCGCTAGCCTCACCAATCCTTATGTTATTAAATATTATTTTAATAACATAAGGATTGGTGAGGCTAGCAAGGCTGAAAACACTTGCGGGAGCATAACAAAAATCATACCACTGCCAAACTAACTGCTTTAAAAGCTTCCCATAATATTTCAGGGTCCTGAACAGAGCCATTATTTAGTTGAAAATATTCAATCCATCTTTCCTTTAGCAATCTACAAAAACTAATGTTGTTAGCTAAATACCTAGGAAAGAAAAAGTTATTTGAAAGAGGATATTTTCCCCCTATTTTTAATTCTAATAAAATAGGTGCATGGTCAGAAATTGTAAATGAGGAGATAGATACTTTTATTTAATCTTGATATTAATGAATTACCAACTAAGAACATATCTATTCTAGACAGGAAATTATGTGATTTTGATATAAAGTACATGTATAGTCTTTTAAATCAGGGTTGAGATGCCTCCAAATATCCATTAACTCCAAATTATAAATTAGAGACTATGAAAAGGAAGAAACAGCAGCACTGTGGATTTTGCTTCAAAATCTTGTTTATTCCATCAAGGAAGGAACAAATGTAGACCACGTTTCGGGCCCACTGCCCTTATTCATGGGTTCCTTGAAAGAGGAACAATCCTCTAGAGGAATAGTCGTTCTCTTAGCAAGCGTGGAGATAGCACCATCCACCTTAGGGACGGTTCCCCACAGGTATGACATGAATAAGGGGAGTGGGCCCGAAACGTGGTCTACATTTGTTCCTTCCTTGATGGAATAAACAAGATTTTGAAGCAAAATCTACAGTGCTGCTGTATCTTCCTTTTCACATATTTATATTTGGGGTTAGCAGGCCCCTTCAGCTTGCACGTGAGTACCTTGGAAGTGCCAGACAGTGTTTGACTTTTTATAAATTTGAGACTGTCAGGGTTTTTTCCCTGCTTTGTTTGCCATGTGCTGCTGGCAGCCATTTTGCTCACCTCTCTTGCTGGCTCTGGTGCATAGTGTGTGATGCTGCTCATTTCCTGCATGCCCTTTTATGCCCAGACGGGTGTACATCATCCATGTGAGATAGGTTGCAGTCTCAGAATTGTGATATCATCACTTATTATTCAAATGGTCTCCGTTCAGTATGCTTTGCCCTTGCGTTGTCTCAGACCTGTTTGTGAGTTCCAGTTCCTGTGTATTACATGGCTGTCTGACGTCCCTCCTGGTTCCTGATCCCTGGCTTGTTCCTGACTCTGCTGTTCTCCTTGTTCCTGATTCCGGCTCGTCTGACGACTCGCTTTGGCTCCTGACTTGGCTCGTCTGACTATTCGCTTTGGCTCCTGACTCGGCTGGCTTGTCATTTGACTTGTTGTCAAGGTGCCAGGAATCAGACTGAGACGAGAAGTGCAAAAATAATCACACCTTTATTAATAGCAAAAAATAATAAAAAGTCCACTAGTCAAATAACAAGCCAGGAGTCAAAACCAGAGCTGGTACTCAGATGAGCCGAGTCAGAAGCCAAAGCGAATAGTCACGAATAGTCAGACGAGCCGGAATCAGGAACAAGGAGAACAGCAGAGTCAGGAACAAGCCAGGGATCAGGAACCAGGAAGGACGTCAGGCAGCCAGATAATACACAGGAACTCTCACAAACAGGTCTCAGACAACGCAAAGGCAAAGCATACTGAACAGAGGCCCTTTAAATAATAAATGATGACATCACAATTCTGAGACTGCATCCTGTTTCACATGGATGATGCACAACAGTCTGGCCATAAAAGGAAGTGCAGGAAGTGAGCATCATCCCCCACAATGCACCAAGTCAGGAAGAGAGGTGAGTAAAATGGCTGCCAGCAGCACATGGCAAACACAACAGGGAAAAACCCTGATAGTATCCTCCCCTCAATGACCCCTCCCCCGCGGGAGGACAAAAGGCTTATTGGGGAAACGGACATGGAAGGCACGGAGAAGGGCGGGAGCATGAACATCAGAGGAGGGAACCCAAGAATGCTCCTCCGGACCGTAGCCCCTCCAGTGAACCAAATACTGTACACGGCCCCTGGACATACGAGAGTCAATAATGCTGCTGACCTCATACTCCTCATGGTTGTCAACAAAGATAGGACGGGGAAGAGGCAACACAGTGGTAAACTGATTACAAACCAATGTTTTCAAGAGGGAGACATGAACAACATTGTAGATGCGCATAGCAGGAGGAAGGTCAAGAGCGTAGGCCACAGGATTAACCCGTCGGAGTATTCGAAAAGGACCAACATAACGGGGAGCCAATTTATTGGAAGGCACGCAAAGGTTCAAGTTGCAGGAGGACAGCCAAACTCTCTCACCAACCTGGTAGGAAGGTGCGGGCAGACGCCTACAATCAGCCTGGAACTTTTGGCGCTGCATAGAACAATGAAGGCAATCCTGAATCTGCACCCATGTGGTACGGAGTTGCCAGAGATGCTCCTCCAAAGCCGGAATACCCTGAGACATGAATGAATCGGGCAACAAGGATGGTTGAAACCCATAATTCGCCATGAACGGGGATAACTTGGAGGAAGCATTAATAGCAGTATTACGAGCAAACTCTGCCCAAGGTAACAGTTCAGACCAATTATTGTGGTGATCTGAGACATAGCAATGGAGGAACTGTTCTAGAGCTTGATTAGACCGTTCCGCAGCCCCATTGGATTGAGGGTGATATGCTGAGGAGAAGGAAAGCTGGATCCCCATTTGAGCACAAAAGGAACGCCAAAATCTGGAGACAAACTGGCTACCCCAGTCCGACACTATCTCCTTGGGTAACCCATGTAAACGGAAAACCTCCCGGGCAAAAATTGAAGCAAGCTCCTGAGCGGTAGGCAGCTTCATCAAGGGAATACAATGTGACATTTTAGAAAAATGGTCAACCACCATAAGGATAACAGTATTGCCATTGGAAACAGGGAGCTCGACAATGAAGTCCATGGAAAGATGTGTCCAAGGACGCTCACCATTAGCAATAGGTTGAAGAAGACCCACAGGAAGACATTGAGGAGTCTTATTCTGTGCACAAACTGAACAGGAGGCAACATACGCAGCAACATCAGAACGAAGACCTGGCCACCAGAATTGTCGAGTGACAGACCAAATCATTTGGTTCTTGCCTGGGTGACCTGCGGCTTTAGGATAGTGGTAAGTGTGTGTTACAGAAGCATTAGTTATTTTGTTGTGAAGAGCTTATTTCCCAGCAGCAATGCCTGAACCAGCAAGCCAGCGCCTAAGAAGGGCTCCAAGAAAACCGTAACAAGTTTCATTTCATAAAGAGTTAACTCTTTTTTTTCAGCTTTTAGAAACTATTGTCTAATCACCTCTGGAGCCAGACTGCTAATTGATAAGATGAACTTGTAAACTTGTTATCTTAAGTACTGTAATCCTATTGTGGCCTGTCAAAGGACAGTGCTCTCTATCTAAATGTGTGATGGGGGATTTTGTGCTTCCCCCCCTCTCCCCCTGGGAGTGCCCTGTGTGCATGTAACCTTAATAAAAAGCAGGCTGGGCATCCCAGTCCTGAGTTCTTGTTTGACCCTCAATCGCAGCGTTGACTCGTTTTTGTGGGCAGAAGGGTATCCTAGCTGTACTGCAGCGAAGGGAGATTATTCTATATTTGCGAGACTCATATAGAATACTATGGAAAGCAGCTTCTCCCCTCTTTAGCAATAGGGATCCAGGCTACTAAGCGGTCCATCTCTCAGCGAGACTAAGGGTAACCGTAACAGTGTGCAAAAGTTTAGTTTGAAGATTCTCAGGAACAAAACACTTACCACTAGGTTTCTCAGGAGGTTTATTGGTTTGTGCAGCCAGGATCTCCTCCCCCAAGGGAGAAGTCAAATTAGTACGTATGGTAGCCAACATATGGTCAGGAGGTATAACAGGAGTATATACAGACTCCTCCTTGGACAGAAGCGAAAATTGTAGAGAGATGGCATCAGCCCTAACATTCTTACTACCAGGCAGGTAGGAGACCACATAATTAAATCAAGACAAAAATAGCGCCCATATGGCCTGTCGGGGCTACAAACGTTTTGCTTCAGATAGATAAGTTAGATTCTTGTGGTCAGTAAGAATGAGCACTGGCACGCTAGAACCCTCGAGAAGATATCAGCAAAGAAAAGCGGTGCTTACCCTCAGGCTATCTGGCGAATGGCTTTCTTCAGCGACCCTCCAGCGCGTCTTCAGCGTGTGCACACATAACACTCCTACGGAAGCGGATAGGAGCCAGATCCAGGCGTCCCGGCCCAATGACGTCAGAGAAATCTCCAGCAAAGCAAAAAAGGAAACCGGCTAACCATCCGCAAATGAATCCAGGGAAGCGGTAAAGGTAAGATGCAGTAAGGTTTTATTATTTACAGGTACAGACAGGCTAAAATCAAAAAGGTGGGCATGCAGAAAAAATGCACCAAACGGAACTGGTCCGGATGGCTACTGAACAGCAAAAAACATACGCGTTTCGTGAGGGGCTACCTCACTTGCTCACTGCTTGAAACAGAATGCTGTTCTGCAAGCATATATAGAGGGTCAATTAGGTTAATTAGTAATCTGTTTAATAATTGATACTTGATTTAGTTTTTAACCCTTAAAACTATATATGCTGCATAAACAGACAGAATGAGTACAGGAATGCAATGCTCGTTTTAAAACAATGCATTAACCCCTTAACGACTGAGGACGTGCAGGGTACGTCCTCAGAAAAAAGGCAGTTAATGCCTGAGAACGTACCCTGCACGTCCTCAGTGTGGAAAGCAGCTGGAAGCGATCCTGCTCGCTTCCAGCTGCTTTCCGGTTATTGCAGTGATGCCTCGATATGGAGGCATCCTGCAATAACGTTTTTAAGTAATCCGGTGCAGAGAGAGCCACTCTGTGGCCCTCTCTGCACCGGAGATCGGTGGCTACCTGCGTTGGTGGGTGGGAGCCGGACCGGGAGGCGGGTGGCGGCCATCGATGGCCATGTGGATGTGAAGGGGGGCGGGATCGTGGGCGGGGGTGGCTGGGGGGCGCGCACGGGCGCGCGCACGTGCACGGGAGGGTGGGGGCGGGCGCGTGCACGGGGAGGGAGCGGGTGGGAACCGCTACACTACAGAAAATGGGAAATAAAAAATATATCAAAAATGTCAAACAAAAATGTCAAACAATAAGCAAGGTGGTGGGGGTTAGTCTGTGGGGGGTGGGGGGGGGGGAAGCTACACTACAGAAAAAAAACAAAAAAAACAAAAAAAAAAGCATTTTTTTATTGTAAACTGGGTACTGGCAGACAGCTGCCAGTACCCAAGATGGCCCCCAATAAGGCAGAGGGGAGGGTTAGAGAGCGGTTTTGGGGGGGATCAGGGAGGTTGGGGGCTAAGGGGGGGATCCTACACAGTAGCATATGTAAATATGCTAAAAAAAAAAATTCATTTTTTTTTAAAAACCCTTTTATTTTAGTACTGGCAGACTTTCTGCCAGTACTTAAGATGGCGGGGACAATTGTGGGGTGGGGGAGGGAAGGGAGCTGTTTGGGAGGGATCAGGGGGTGGGATGTGTCAGATGGGAGGCTGATCTCTACACTAAAGCTAAAATTAACCCTGCAAGCTCACTACAAACTCCCTAATTAACCCTTTCACTGCTAGCCATAATACACGTGTGAGGCGCAACAGGATTTAGTGGCCTTCTAATTACCAGAAAGCAACGCCAAAGTCATATATGTCTGCTATTTCTGAACAAAGGGGATCCCAGACAAGCATTTACAACCATTTGTGCCATAATTGCACAAGCTGTTTGTAAATGATTTCAGTGAGAAACCTAAAATTGTGAAAAATTTTACGTTTTTTTTAATTTGATCGCATTTGGCGGTGAAATGGTGGCATGAAATATACCAAAATGTGCCTAGATCAATACTTGGGGTTGTCTACTACACTACACTAAAGCTAAAATTAACCCTACAAGCTCCCTAAAAGCTCCCTAATTAACCCCTTAACTGCTGGGCATGATACACTTGTGGTGCGCAGTGGCATTTAGCGGCCTTCTAATTACCAAAAAGCAACGCCAAAGCCATATATGTGTGCTATTTCTGAACAAAGGGGATCCCAGAGAAGAATTTACAACCATTTATGCCATAATTGCACAAGCTGTTTGTAAATGATTTCAGTGAGAAACCTAAAGTTTGTGAAAAAATTTGTGAAAAAGTGAACAATTTTTTGTATTTGATCGCATTTGGCGGTGAAATGGTGGTATGAAATATACCAAAATTGGCCTAGATCAATACTTTGGGATGTCTACAAAAAAAAAAATATATACATGTCAAGGGATATTCAGGGATTCCTGAAAGATATCAGTGTTCTAATGTAACTAGCGCTAATTTTGGAAAAAAATGGTTTGGAAATAGCAAAGTGCTACTTATATTTATGGCCCTATAACTTGCAAAAAAAGCAAAGAACATGTAAACATTGGGTATTTCTAAACTCAGTACAAAATTTAGAAACTATTTAGCATGGGTGTTTTTTGGTGGTTTTAGATATGTAACAGATTTTGGGGGTCAAAGTTAGAAAAAGTGTGTTTTTTTCCATTTTTCCTCATATTTTATCATTTTTTTTATAGTAAATTATAAGATATGATGAAAATAATGGTATCTTTACAAAGTCCATTTAATGGCGAGAAAAACGGTATATAATATGTGTGGGTACAGTAAATGAGTAAGAAGAAAATTACAGCTAAACACAAACACCGCAAAAATGTAAAAATAGCCTTGGTCCCAAACGGACAGAAAATGGAAAAGTGCTCTGGTCACTAAGGGGTTAAAGTGAAAATACACAATTTTAAATTTTATGGTTTTCAATAACATAAGAACACTATATCATTAGGGGTTAAAGATTAATATATGAAAAGAAAAATATACCCCTAAAATGTGTGTTACATATTGAAGTTGTAAAGAACTATACTAACGGTTTACACAATTTATCAGATATATATTAAAAAATATTTGTTTACACAAACAAATTGACATCTGATTCAATATTTAGACCAAATGGGACCCTGGAATTTACATTGAAAATCCACCTGACCTCTTTTTTACTGAGCTGATATTCCCTATCCCCCCCCCCCCCTTTTAGAGAAGGGTACATGGTCCACAGCCTGAAAAAATGCTAAGGAGGAATCTCCTTGGTGTTCAAACTTAAAATGTGATGCTACTGAAGTAAATATATCTGGATCATTTATATCCCTTATATGCTCTAGTACCCTATCTCTCAACCTTCTTTTTGTTTTTCCTAGGTACTGTATTTGGCAGCTTTTGCATGTCATGAGGTACACTATATGTGTGGAATTGCAGTTAAGGTTATACCTAATCGTGTATTGTTTTCCAGTGCTGTTTGATTGAAAAGTATTTCCTTCAGTAATATGATTACAAGTAATGCACCTATTGCCTCTGCATTTAAAGCACCCTAAACTTGTTGGTAACCAAGTACCTTTTTTGATTTCTGGTAGAAAAGAGGGGGATACATAGTTTTGGATACTTTTTGCCTTTCTGGACACACATTTTATTCCATTAGCAATCACTTTTTCCAAAACAGAATCAGTTTGTAAAATTGGTAGGCTTTCTCGTACAATGTCACAAATCTTTTTGTACTCCTTGCTATAGGGGGTACTGAACACCACTTTATTAGACATACTCTGTTTATGTGGGGATCTATCCCTTCCCTTCTTATATTGCAGTAAGGACTCACGTGGCATACAGTCCACAATCTGTTTAGTTTCTGTTAGTAACTGGTTGCTGTAACCCCTATCCTGAAGTCTTTTAGACAAATCCTCACTTTGTTTCTTGTATAAGGTTTCACTAGAGCAAATTCTCCTAGCTCTAATAAATTGACCCTTTGGAATGGCTTTTAGTACATGTCAAGGGTGACAGGATCTGAAATTTAAAATAGTATTTCCACTTGTGGGTTTTCTATATAAGTCTGTCACAATTCTGTCACCCTCAACCATTACCACAATATCCAAAAATTCAATCCTCATAGGGTTCTGACATCCAACAAAACTTAGATTATAAACATTACAGTTCAAATATTGAATAAAGTTAGATGCTGATACCTCATCTCCATCCCACACCAGAAGCAGGTCATCAATGTAACGACCAAAGTAAATTATGTGTTCCCTAAAGGGATTACTATCTGCATAGACGTGGAGCAGCTCCCACCATCCCATATAGAGATTGGCATAGGAGGGGGCGAATTTCGCCCCCATAGCTGTTTCCTGTCTCTGCAGATAGTAAGACCCCTCAAACAAAAAATAATTGTGAGTTAATAAAAACTCCAAACTTAAAACTATGAAATGTTTAAGGTCCTCAGAAAAACCAGACATTCTGTCTAAAATATTGGAAATTGACCTTAGACCTGCCTGGTGTGGGATGGAGGTGTACAGTGAGGCCACATCCACTGTAATGAACCTATATGTAGGCTTCCATTTGATAGTTTGTAATGTACTAAGGACCTGTGTAGAGTCCCTTATATAACTTGTCAATTGTGCCACTAGAGGTTGCAAGAAGGTATCAATCAGTTCTGAAATGGGCTCCAAAAGGGAACCCACTCCAGAAATAATAGGTCAACCCGGGGGGTGTGTTGCATTCTTGTGCAATTTAGGCAGAAAATAAAAAATGGGCACATTAGGATTCATAATCAAGAATTGTTCCATTTTTCTTTCTGCTATCACTCCTATCAACTGTCCCTGATATAAAATCTTCTCCAATTTAAGCCTAAACTGCACTGTTGGGTTAAAGTCTAATTTTCCATATACCTCTGTGTCTCTCAGTTGTCGTTTTGCCTCAAATAGATAATACTCCCTATCCATGATGACGACATTGCCGCCTTTATCAGATAATTTTATGACGATGTTGTCATTACTTTGGAGGGATTTTAAGCTTTATATTGATTACCATTCAAATTATTTTTACGTCTAGTAGAGGGGTCATTTCTTGCGTCATTTTCTATCCTTTGTGCAAGAGATTTCAATTTATTTTCAATTGTTCTCTGAAATACATCAATATTTTTACCTCTCGCATGCACTGGATAGAAAGTGCTTTTGCTAGTTCCAATCAGTTGGGAACAACTTATTTTATGTGAATCGCTTTCACCTTCACCTTCTTGTATGAGACCAACTAATTCATTAATGACACAATGGTCATTGAAATCCAAAGGGGTACTCAATGTGGCCTCCTCATTGTTTATCTCTTCTATTCTATCATCTTTATTTTCAATTTCACTATCTACAAAAAAGTGTTTCTTTAATACCAACTTTCTGACAAAGCTATTTATATCCAAGATGGTGTCAAATAAATTGAAATGTGTGGTAGGGGAGAAATTTAAACCAATACTTAGAACCTCCAGCTCAGAGTATATATTAATCTTTAACCCCTAATGATATAGTGTTCTTATGTTATTGAAAACCATCAAATTTAAAATTGTGTATTTTCACTTTAACGCATTGTTTTAAAACGAGCATTGCATTCCTGTACTCATTCTGTCTGTTTATGCAGCATATATAGTTTTAAGGGTTAAAAACTAAATCAAGTATCAATTATTAAGCAGATTACTAATTAACCTAATTGACCCTCTATATATGCTTGCAGAACAGCATTCTGTTTCAAGCAGTGAGCAAGTGAGGTAGCCCCTCACGAAACGCGTATGTTTTTTGCTGTTCAGTAGCCATCCGGACCAGTTCCGTTTGGTGCATTTTTTCTGCATGCCCACCTTTTTGATTTTAGCCTGTCTGTACCTGTAAATAATAAAACCTTACTGCATCTTACCTTTACCGCTTCCCTGGATTCATTTGCCGATGGTTAGCCGGTTTCCTTTTTTGCTTTACCCTTGAGAAGATGCCTCCATTCCTTGAGTGCCAAAATTATGGCCAGTAATTCCCTGTCGCCAATTTCATAATCATATAATAAAATTCATAAACCGCTGGAGACAATTTCTTAGAGAAGAAACCCCACGGATGCAAGTCAGGCGTAGGACGTTGAGACAAGAGGGCATCTACTCCAGTCTCAGACGCATCGACCTCAAGAACGAAAGGCAGGACAGGGTTAGGATGAGCCAGAACTGGAGCAGCAGCAAAGGCAGTCTTAAGACTATCAAACGCCTCAATTGCAGTAGGTGACCAATGGAGTGGATCATTCTCTTTACGGGTCATGTCTGTGATAGGTTTGACCAAGGAAGAAAAGTTTTTAATAAACTTTCTATAGTAATTGGCGAACCCCAAAAAACGTTGAATAGACCGAAGACCAACTGGGCGAGGCTACTGCAGAACTGCAGATAACTTGTCAGGATCCATGGAGAACCCTGCAACGGAGATAACATAATCTAGGAAGGTTACTTGAGTCTGATGGAACTCACATTTCTCAAGTTTACAAAACAGGCCGTTCTCACGTAGTCTCTGAAGAACCCGTGTAACATCAGAACAATGAGCCTCAAGTGTGTGAGTGTATGAGGATGTCGTCTAAGTATACCACAACACACTGTTGCAACATATCTCATAGGACATCATTAATAAATTCCTGAAAAACAGCAGGAGCATTGCATAGGCCAAAAGGCATTACAAGATACTCATAATGCCCGCTCCTGGTGTTAAATGCTGTTTTCCATTCATGACCCTCCTTAATCCTAACGAGATTGTACGCTCCTCTCAAATCAAGTTTAGTAAAGACCGTAGCTCCCTTGAGGCAGTCAAAGAGTTCCGTAATGAGCGGAATAGGGTAAGCATTCTTAATGGTAAGACGATTAAGACCCCTATAATCGATACATGGTCTTAACTCGCCACCCTTTTTCTTCACAAAGAATAAGCCAGCCCCTGCAGGAGAGCAGGATTTGCAGATGATCCCCCGCGACAGAGCATCAGCAACATACTCCTCCATAGCACAATTCTCTGCAACAGACAGAGGGTACACCCGGCCCCGAGGAGAAATGGCTCCGGGTTGCAGGTCTATGGCACAATCGTAAGACCGGTGAGGAGGCAACGTTCCGGCACGCACCTAGTCAAACACGTCTCGGAACTCTCGGTACTCCTCTGGCAATTGAGATACCAAAGAAGTGCACAAGACTTTAACTGGTTTCCGAAGACAAGTGGAAATACATTGCGGGGACCACAACAAAATTTCGGACCTGCGCCAGTCGAGACTGGGATTGTGCTTTTGGAGTCAGGGATAACCCAGAACAACTGGAAAATGCAGAGAGTTTATCACCTGGAACTGGAGGGTTTCAAAATGGAGAGCCCCAACAGCCATGGACAACGGAGCAGTTTCGTGAGTAACAAGTGCGGGCTGAAGGGGCCTGCCATCAATGGCCTCAATAGCAAGTGGAAGGGACCGAGGCAAAACAGGAATGGAGTGCTTTGATACAAAAGCACTGTCAATGAAATAGTCAGCAACACCGGAGTCAACAAGAGCCTGAGTGACTATGGAGGAATCCACCCAGGAAAGGACAACCGTGACCAAAGGTTTCTCCTTAAGCGGTTCCGGGGACAAGGATAAACCACCCAAGGTCTGCCCCCCGACAGGACCTTAGGTGTGAGCGTTTCCTGGCCATGTAGGACAAGACTTCAAAAGGTGGCCCTGTAACCCACAATAGAGGCAGAGCCCCTCCCTCCTCCTAAAGGCCCTCTCCGCCGCGGAGAGACACGTGAATCCCAACTGCATCGGCTCAGCAGTACCTGGTGACTCGGGACCAGGAGGCATGGGAGGAGAGGGAGGCATGGGTGGGAATGAACACGTAGGAGACAACGGAACAAGAGGCTTCCGCAAGCGCTCCTTGAAAGAGGGCCTCTCTCTGAGTCTGATGTCAATTAGGATCAAAAAAGACACCAATGCCTCGAGATTCTCTGGTAAATCTCTGGCAGCAACTTCGTCTTTAATCGCATCAGAGAGCCCATGAAAGAAGGCGGCAACAAGGGCTTCATTGTTCCAACCTAACTCTGTGGCAAGCGTACGGAACTCAATAGCATACTGAGCAACAGATCTTGTACCTTGCTAAATGGACATGAGTCATTTAGCAGCAGAGGAGGAGCGAGCCGGAACATCAAATACCCTTCGAAAGGAGGCCACAAATTAAGGGTAATTTGAAATCACAGGTTTATTAGTCTCCCACAAGGGATTAGCCCAGGCAACAGCTGTGTCAGAGAGTAACGAGATGAGAAATCCCACCTTAGGTCTGTCAGAGGGAAACGCCTGAGGTAACATCTCAAAGTAAATGCCCACCTGGTTCAAAAACCCTCTGCACTGAATAGGATCGCCTCCATATCGCTGAGGTAGAGGTGCAGAACCGGACATGCTCCTGGTAGGCAAAGGTGCAGCAGCGGAAACAGGAGCAACCATAAAATGCGGGAAACTGTGGTCCAAATGTGCAGTGAAAGTCAGTAGGGTTTGCAGGGCTAGTGCAAATTGATCCAAGCGGTGATCCTGTACATCCATCCTGGAAATGATGGCAGGTAAAGGTGGATTATTAGCACCATCAGGATTCATGGCCTTTGCGTAATGTCAGGGTGCCAGGAATCAGACTGAGACGAGAAGTGCAAAAATAATCACACCTTTATTAATAGCAAAAAATAATAAAAAGTCCACTAGTCAAATAACAAGCCAGGAGTCAAAACCAGAGCTGGTAGTCATACGAGCCGAGTCAGGAGCCAAAGCGAATAGTCAGACGAGCCGGAATCAGGAACAAGGAGAACAGCAGAGTCAGGAACAAGCCAGGGATGAGGAACCAGGAAGGACGTCAGGCAGCCAGGTAATACACAGGAACTCTCACAAACAGGTCTCAGACAATGTAAAGGCAAAGCATACTGAACAGAGGCCTTTTAAATAATAAATGATGACATCACAATTCTGAGACTGCATCCTGTCTCACATGGAGGATGCATAACAGTCTGGCAATAAAAGGAAGTGCAGGAAGTGAGCAGCATCCCCCAAAATGCACCAAGTCAGGAAGAGAGGTGAGTAAAATGGCTGCCAGCAGCACATGGCAAACACAACAGGGAAAAACCCTGACACTTGTGGACTTTTTATTATTTTTTGTTATTAATAAAGGTGTGATTATTTTTGCACTTCTCATCTCAGTCTGATTGCTGGCACCCTGACAGAGACTTCAAACTCTTCGATTCTCAGGATAGCCGATAAGAACCCTTCCTATTAAATTTTTGTCTATCTAGTACAGGTGAGTGAACCATATTAAAATCTCCCTCTATAATAATTTTGTGAGGTGAATATTCAGCCAAAATGTTTTGTAGAGCTTTCCAAAAATCTGCATTCCTTTCATTAGGGCCATATACATTACATAAAATTAACTATTGTCCCTTAATATCAATATCAAAAATTATGTATCTACACTGGTCATCTAGAATCTTTTTCTTAACTTCGTATTGTAGAGTTTTCCTGATCAAAAAAGCAACTCCTTTTTTCCTTTGAGATTAAGGCGCATAACTTCCCCCACCACCCCCATCTCAGTTTTTTACTTTCTTCATCTTTCAGATGAGTTTCTTGTACCATATCGATATCAATTTGTAATCTGTTAAAATGCTGTAAAATGGCTTTCCTTTTAACTGGTGAGGTGGTCCCCCCAACATTCCATGAGCCCAACCTTCAGGTCATAACATAAGATACCCATACAACTAAGGAGACCAACAGAGAGAAGAATAAAAAATAATAAAAAAGACATGCTTATGCGCAAGAAATAGTGCAATAATGAATTTGCTCTAACATAATAGAGCATTTTCTATTTTTCACTGTTATAGCCTTTTGCAGGTTAAACCTTCAAGCTCCTCATCACTTTCCTTATTCTAGAGCACATAACTGGTATAAGAAAAATACTTTTACAGCAAGTACCAAAATAAGCTAGCAAGGGGATAAAATATTAACCCTTCAATATCTATAAAGTTTGACACCACAGAAGTAACCTAGTTTGTATAGATGTTACACAACCTGCAATTAGACAGTTATATTTCCTCAAAATATTAACCTGCCTACTGTGTTAGGGCTGCTGGAATGGTGATGTATTAAGCCCCTGCTAAGCAAAGCCTCAGTATATAAATGGAATTAAAGGGACATGAAATCCTTTTTTTATGATTCAGATATAGCATGCAATGTAAACAACTTTCTAATTTACTTCTATTATCAAAATTTCTTGTTGTCTTGGTATCTTATTTCAAAAGCAGGGATGTAAGCTCAGGATCGTGCGTGTGTCTGGAGCACTATATGGCAGCAGTTTTGCGAGAATGTTATCCATTTCAAGCGAACTAGATGGCAGCACTATATTCCTGCCATGTAGTGCTCCAGATGACTACCTAGGTATATCTTCAACAAAGAATACCATAGGAACTAAGAAAATTTTAAAATAGAAGTAAATTAGATTTTTTATATATATATATATATATATATATATATATATATATATATATATATATATATATATATATAAATATATATATATATATATATATATAAATTAAAAGCTTTCTTTGGATCACAAAAGAAAATGTTTGGGTTTCATATCCCTTTAAACATGTTCCAAACTGTGCAACACTATTACAATGCCTTGCTTCATCACCCCTTGCTGCCTACCCAGGTATTATATAGCATGTTTCATGACTTCCTCTTACCTGACACCTGTCTATACACTGCTAAACTTCAACGTAACAGAAGACCACAGATAAAGAAAACTACATAAAAACATACTGTAACCAATGAGACTGGTAATGACAATAGAGTAAAATCAAAAGCCACAGAGACCTCTGTTGTGGGAGTACAGCACTGCACCAGGGACGTGCGGTGAGGTCAGTGGCTGGGGAGGCACTGGTTAGTATCAGAGCCAGAGTGCTGAGATATTAGATACACTATAAAATGAAGCGCACAGAGGGACACACACAAACACAGAGGGAGCAGTACTGAGCCAACAGACAGGCAGTTGCTCTCATCCACCTGCCTCCTCCTACTGACTTACAATCCCAACCTCTGGCTTTGCTGCTGGATGCCACATTCACATACATACAGTCAGCCAGAGCATCCCATCAGGACTACGCAATCTCAGTGCTGCACTCCACACCATGCAAATTCAAATACAAGGTTTAGCGGTTTAAAATATATACACACACACAGAACAAGCACTATCAAGCTACAACTATAGTGATAACTATATTTATACAATACAGGTTTGAGTAAATCAACTTCATCTGCATCATCATACACAGTCGCCGTCTGTGTTACATCATCTGTGGGGAGTTATATGTGGGGGGTCCCATCAGGACTACACAATCTCAGTGCTGCACTCCACACCATGCAAATTCAAATACAAGGTTTAGCGGTTTAAAATATATACACACACACAGAACAAGCACTATCAAGCTACAACTATAGTGATAACTATATTTATACAATACAGGTTTGAGTAAATCAACTTGATCTGCATCATCATACACAGTGGGGAGTTGTCTGTATCAGAAGAATTATTTTATCAGATTATAAAAAGAATTAATTTGATACAGGAAATGTATTTAAAATCATCTTGGATCTGCATTTTAATTAAACAAGAGCATTTGGCTAACATTTACCACTCCTCCATGACTCATAAGATAACAATGTAAATTATCTTGGATCACATGTGTCCAAAAGTTACCTTTTGCCAGGAACAACCCCTGCTGTTTGTAAACACAAAAGAGAAACACAGGTGGAGTCCCATTGTCTAGAAACTATAGTGAATAGATTTACAAACCTATGGGCCACACTCATATGTTAATGAGATTCCTGCTGGCTTAGGGGCCAACTCAGACTACTCCCATAAGCAAAAGACAATGGCCCAGATTACGAGTTTTGCGTTAGAAGCTGTGCGGTGCTAACGAGCAGTTTTCCCTCACCGCTCACTTACATGCAGCGCTGGTATTACGAGTTTTCAGAAACCCGTCGTTAAAAGACAAGAAGTGAGCGTTGAGCAAAATTTTGCTCATTACCGCACTCCAATACCAGCGCTGCTTAAATCAGCGGTAAGCTGGTGTAACGTGCTCGTGCACAATTTCCCCATAGGAATCAACGGGGAGAGCCGGCTGAAAAAAAGTCTAACACCTGCAAAAAAGCAGCTTAAAACTCACTAACGCAGCCCCATCGATTTCTATGGGGAAACACATTTTATGTCTACACCTAACACCCTAATATGAACCCCCGAGTCTAAACACCCCTAATCTTACACTTATTAACCCATAATCTGCCGCCCCCAACATTGCCGACACCTACATTATATTATTAACCCCTAATCTGCCGCTCCGGACACCTCCGCCACCTACATTATACTTATGAACCCCTAATCTGCTGCCCCCAACATCGCCGCCACCTACATTATATTTATTAAACCCTAATCTGCCGCCTCCAATGTCGCTGCAACCTACCTACACTTATTAACCCCTAATCTGCCGCCCCCAACGTCGACGCCACTATATTAAAGTTATAAACCCCTAAACCTAAGTCTAACCCTAACCTAACACCCACTAACTTAAATATAATTACAATAAATCTAAATAAATATTCCTATCATTACCTAAATAATTCCTATTTAAAACTAAATGCTTACCTATAAAATAAACCCTAAGCTAGCTGCAATGTAACTAATAGTTACATTGTATTTAGCTTAGAGTTTACTTTCATTTTACAGGCAAGTTTGTATTTATTTTAACTAGGTAGAATAGTTATTAAATAGTTATTAACTATTTAATAACTACCTAGCTAAAATAAATACAAAAGTACCTGTAAAATAAAACCTAACCTAAGTTACAATTACACCTAACACTACACTATAATTAAATAAATTACATACAATTAGCTAAATTAAATTAGCTAAAGTACAAAAAAAACAAAACACTAAATTACAGAAAATAATAAACAAATTACAGAAATGTAAACTAATTACACCTAATCTAATAGCCCTATTAAAATAAAAAAGCCCCCCCCCCCAAAAAATAAAAAAAACCCTAGCCTAAACTAAACTACCAATAGCCCTTAAAAGGGCCTTTTGCGGGGCATTGCCCCAAAGTAATCAGCTCTTTTACCTGTAAAAAAAATACAAACAACCCCCCAACAGTAAAACCCACCACCCACACAACCAACCCCCCAAATAAAACCCTAACTAAAAATACCTAAGCTCCCCATTGCCCTGAAAAGGGCATTTGGATGGGCATTGCCCTTAAAAGGGCAGTTAGCTCTTTTGCCGCCCAAACCCTAATCTAAAAAATAAAACCCACCCAATACACCCTTAAAAAAACCTAACACTAATCCCCTGAAGATCGACTTACCGGGAGACGTCTTTATCCAAGACGGGCGAAGTAGTCCTCCAGACGGGCAGAAGTCTTCATCCAAGCCGGGCAAAGCGGTCCTCCAGACGGGCAGAAGTCTTCATCCAAGCTGGGCAGAAGTGGTCCTCCAGACGGGCAGAAGTCTTCATCCAGACGGCATCTTCTATCTTCATCCATCCGGCGCGAAGCGGGTCCATCTTCAAGACATCCGACGCGGAGCATCCTCTTCTGGCGGCGACTAACACAGAATGAAGGTGTCTTTAAGTGACGTCATCCAAGATGGCGTCCCTTAGATTCCGATTGGCTGATAGAATTCTATCAGCCAATCGGAATTAAGGTAGAAAAAATCCTATTGGCTGATGCAATCAGCCAATAGAATTGAAGTTCAATCCTATTGGCTGAGACAATCAGACAATAGGATTGAGCTTGCATTCTATTGGCTGATTGGATCAGCCAATAGGATTGAACTTCAATCCTATTGGCTGATTGCATCAACCAATATGATTTTTTCTACCTTAATTCCGATTGGCTGATAGAATTCTATCAGCCAATCGGAATCTAAGGGACGCCATCTTGGATGACATCACTTAAAGGTACCTTCATTCTGTTTTAGTCGTCGGATGAAGAGGATGCTCCGCGTCGGATGTCTTGAAGATGGACCCGCTCCGCGCTGGATGGATGAAGATAGAAGATGCCGTCTGGATGAAGACTTCTGACTGTCTGAAGGACCACTTCTGCCTGGCTTGAATGAAGACTTCTGCCTGTCTGGAGGACCACTTCGCTCAGCTTGGACGAAGACGTCTCCCGGTAAGTCGATCTTCAGGGGGTTAGTGTTAGGTTTTCTTAAGGGTGTATTGGGTGGGTTTTATTTTTAGGTTAGGGACTTTGGGTGGCAAAAGAACTAACTGCCCTTTTAAGGGCAATGCCCATCCAAATGCCCTTTTCAGGGCAATGGGTAGCTTAGGTTTTTTAGTTAGGGTTTTATTTGTGGGGTTGGTTGTGTGGGTGGTGGGTTTTACTGTTGGGGGGGTTGTTTGTATTTTTACAGGTAAAATAGCTGATTACTTTGGGGCAATGCCCCGCAAAAGGCCCTTTTAAGGGATATTGGTAGTTTAGTTTAGGCTAGGGGTTTTTTTTTATTTTGGGGGAGCTTTTTTATTTTAATAGGGCTATTAGATTAGGTGTAATTAGTTTAAATATCTTTCATTTGTTTATTATTTTCTGTAATTTAGTGTTTGTTTGTTTTTGTACTTTAGCTAATTTAATTTAATTTAGCTAATTGTATGTAATTTATTTAATTGTATTTAATTTAGTTAATTTATTTAATTATAGTGTAGTGTTAGGTGTAATTGTAACTTAGGTTAGGTTTTATTTTACAGGTACTTTTGTATTTATTTTAGCTAGGTAGTTATTAAATAGTTAATAACTATTTAATAACTATTCTACCTAGTTAAAATAAATACAGTGAGAGAAGCTTGTAGACGCAGCCAGCGAGCAGCACAAGCAAACCGGAAGTGATAGGTCCCGAGTGCTACCAGGTAGCGGTCGGCTAATTCAGAGAAAATTCCCCAAAGTTGCACGGAGTGCCGTAGCCTTAGCGGTGGATCAAACTACAATATAGTACATAGGCTGCAAAAAAGTTGGCAGGCACTGCTCCCAAAACTCCAGTTAAAAAAATTCAAAATTTATTGGACAAAGTTAAATAGATGTACAGACATGGCAGGTAACACATGCAAACAAATCTGACGCGTTTCATGCCCCCTACAGGCGCTTACTCATAGACTCTATGAGTAAGCGCCTGTAGGGGGCGTTAAACATGTCAGATTTGTTTGCATGTGTTACCTGCCATGTCTGTACGTCTTTTTAACTTTGTCCAATAAATTTTGATTTTTTTTAACTGGAGTTTTGGGAGCAGTGCCTGTCAACTTTTTTGCAGTTAAAATAAATACAAACTTGCCTGTAAAATAAAAATAAACCCTAAGATAGCTACAATGTAACTATTAGTTATATTGTAGCTAGCTTAGGGTTTATTTTACAGGTAAGTATTTAGTTTTAAATAGGAATAATTTAGTTAATGATAGCAATTTTTAGTTAGATTTCTTTTAATTATATTTAAGTTAGGGGATGTTAGAATTAGACTTAGATTTAGGGGTTAATAACTTTAATATAGTGGCAGCGACGTTGGGGGCGGCAGATTAGGGGTAATAAATGTAGGTAGGTGGCGGCGATGTTAGGGACGGCAGATTAAGGGTTAATAATATTTAACTAGTGTTTGCGAGGCGGGAGTGTGGCGGTTTAAGGGTTAATATATTTATTATAGTGGCGGCGATTTCCGGTTCGGCAGATTAGGGGTTAAAATTTTTCTTTTAGTGTTTGCGATGTGGGAGGGCCTCGGTTTAGGGGTTAATAGGTAGTTTATGGGTGTTTGTGTACTTTTTAGCACTTTAGTTAAGAGTTTTATGCTACGGCTTTGTAGTGTAAAACTCTTAACTACTGACTTTAAAATGCGGTACCAGTCTTGACAGGAGAGGCTGTACCACTCACTTTTTGGCAGACTCGTAATACCGGCGCTATGCAAGTCCCATTGAAAAAAGAGGATACGCAATTTACGTAAGTGTATTTGCGGTATTGCCAAGTCTGGCCAAAAAATTGAGTTGTAGACCTGTACCTGCAAGACTCGTAATACCAGCGTGCGTTAAAAAGCAGCGTTAGGTCCAGCTAACGCTGCTTTTTAAGCTTACTACAAAACTCGTAATCTAGGTGAAAGTTTGTTTGGAAAGGAAATGTAAGAAGTTAAAAGTCTGAATGTATCGATAAATTAAATGTGTAAGGAAGGACATGTAAAAATGACCAGTATTGCATTATGTGTGTATAATGATTATATGTTTTAAATGTACAAATAACTATTTCAAAAATCTGTTAACTATATGTATAATAATCACATGTTTTAAATGTATAAATAAGTTAAATAGGAAGGGAAGCATATATATGTATGTTTGTGTGTATATATATATATATATATATATATATATATATATATATGTGTAATCAGGATTATATATATATAGTATGATTACAAAACCCTTAGCTGTTACCTAAAAAACAAATTATACACTCTAACCGGCTAAGACATACATTGCTTACACGCATGAAACCCAAATTAATAATTGTTTTCATAATACTGGAGAACTGCCCCTTCCGGTAATGCATAAAAAGATATTGATAAATATATTTGCATGCATATAAGTGGACATGGATGTGTGTATGTATATGTGTGGGTATGTATGCATATGTATGTATATATATGTATTATATATGTATTATATATGTATTATATATATATATATATATATATATGTAGATGTATGTATATGCATATATGTATTCAGATAAATGAAATACATGGAGATTGGTGTATATAAACATTATCTCCCTATGTTAAAGCCCATATACATATATTTTTAATAAGGCAGTGACCACATGAATACTTATTTCAATATATTTGGTCAATTTATGAAGTCTAGCTCACAGATTAGATAAATGAATATATATATATATATATATATATATATATATATATATATATATATATATATATATATATATATATACAGGTGGCCCTCGGTTTACGCCGGTTCAATTTGCGCCGTTCCAGAATAACAACCTTTTTTTTCAGTCATGTGACTGCTATTGAAAAGCTTTGGAAAGCAATGCACTAATTAAAATAGCCAGTAGGTGGAGATGTCCGCTTGTTTTGCAGCAAAGTTATGCAACTTAACAGCCTTTAATTGATCTGTGTACACAGAGCAGACATTAGCTATCGAGCAACAAGTTTTAGCAGCCACTTCCCTATTATCTTCCTGTCCAGCTGCTTGAGGTGAGGGTGCCTAACTGCCTATTAATCACTGCAGATTAAAATGCATAGAATAGGTGCAGACCCAATATTATCTAACATGCTAACAATGCAGAGAACTGTTTGCAGAAAAATGCAAGTAAAAAAACGTTTTTGTTCATTAAACTTAGTTTGATGATGATGCAGTCTGTTAGCAAATGTTTTGTTCATTAAACTTAGTTTGATGATGATAAAATCTATATTATTAGGTTTATAATGCAGTTTAGCATTTAAAGTCTTCATTTCAAAGCTTTAAAAATAATGTATTAGGTGTTACTTATGACAATTTTGAGAGGGGCCTGGAACCTAACTCCCTCGCTTCCCATTGACTTACATTATAAACTGGGTTTTAATTTACAACGGTTTTGATTTACAACCATTCCTCCTGGAACCTAACCCCGGCGTAAACTGAGGGCTACCTGTATATGAAAAATAAATGCTATGAAAGATAAAATGTAAGAATTAGTTCACTTTCATGGCACATCTCACAATCGCCATCTTGTGGCCATTTAGTAAAATAACAACCAGCTATACTTAACATTGGGTGAATTATTCACAAGAGTTAATTAGTATTCATCCAATCACAGCATTACAGATCTTCACACATCAGTGAATAGCTGTTAGAGATCAGGGCGGAGTTTCAATTCAGGATAAATTGGGACACAGTGCACCCACAAAGGATCTTACCCTAAATGAAAGTGGGCTGAAAGCTCTGTCCAAAAGTTCCATGAAAGAGAATTTTGAATCCTGGTGACACCCATGTTATATTTTTGATATCATTGGAAACTTATTGCCTGTTTTTCCTGTGGACTAAGAGATTTTGTGGGACTGGATACAGTGGGAACATACGGCTTGACTAGAAGCTTGGAGAGCAAATATTTGTGGGGCAGTATAAAAATTATTTACTTATATTTAAGCAGTTATTGCATTTAAAGTCTATAAAGTGAATGTCAATTTTGATGCTAAAGTGCCCGGTTTTTAAAAATTTGATTAAAAACAGGGGCACTTTAATTCATCAAAATTTACATTTCACTCCTGTTGAGAAAAAAAAACTTACCTTTTAATCTTCACAGCAGCTCCAGCTTCCTCCACCTGTCGCAAAGCCTCTTCCTGGGTCTAAAATGAGGAAACCGGCTTCCTCCAATCACGGCGTTGAATCAGACACTGATTCCCCCGGGGGGGAAGCCGTGATTGGAGGATGACCTATCCATCATTTCTGACGTCAGAAATGGCTTGCAACGACCGGAGGAAGCTGGAGCTACTGTCAAGATTAAAAGGTAAGTTTTTTTTCTCAACAGGAGTGAAATGTAAATTTTGATGAATTAAAGTGCCCCTGTTTTTAATCGAATTTTTAAAAACCGGGCACTTTAGCATCAAAATTGACATTCACTTTAATAATATTGGTATTAGATAATTACAGGCCCAATTTTTATATGTACCTACCCTCTATAGTCTCGGTTATATTTGTCTAGGAATCTAATTCAACTAACAATACAAGAAATCTTGTTATAGATAGTGTTCATTTAATTTTAGCTTGTTATAAGGAAAGCTTTGGGTGTTACGTTTAAATATATGTTTAATTTTAGTGGTTTTGTATTCTCTACCTGTTGACGCATTCACAAAGGGTTTTATGTGTTCATTAGTTGTGCATACTCATTCTTAATCTGACTAATTGCTATAAATTGTTAAGTATCAGGATATAATATTAATGGTAATATTTGGCTAAATTTGTATTAAATAAAAGTTGCCAATAACACATATCGCATAGTTGGTTTATGCTGGTTTATTTGCAATGTTATAGATTTTGCACTGTTAGATCTGTACCTACAGGGTTAAAACGAAGTGTAATAGCATATTTTATCTCATAGTGTATCAGAGAGTTTTTTTTGTGTATAATTAAATGGTATATCGCCTGTTAGTATCTTGTTTATTGTTTAATAAATCTGTATATATTTTTCCAAACTGAATCCTCTTTACTCCACAAATATAATTTGCCTTGTTTAAAAAGATATCGCCTGATTAGAACTACAGAAAAATAATACAAATATATGGGATGTATATATACTGATGAGACAATAGTAAATAATATTGTAATCTTATATATATATATAAAACAGATGATTCTTGTGTTAAAGCCATTCGTTTATCTATTTATGTACTGCATATTTTGCAGTCATACCAGTATTCATGGGCTCACCTCTTTAAAGTTGCCAAGATCATATTTACAACCCATGGTACCAAGATACTATTTTTATAGATATTGTTAGGATCTAAACAAGCACTGTGTGAAAAATGCAGACAATTTGTATGTTTTAGGTATTAACTAAATTAAATAATTTCAGTAGATGCTTCACTTTTTCAATAAACAAAAGTGTCTAATCAGTGGTCACACTGAACATCATTTGCACACTTTTTCATTAACATCAGCGAAAAGGAAATATCTTACATTTTAACATCTCTGTAGCTAAATATAAAATAATACTTTATAGGCATTTGTATGATCTAAGCAACCCCTGTGTGGAATGTATCAAATTAATGCAATTTGCAGAAATTTTAGATAATTTATAACAAAAATACTGCACCTTTTAGAATAAATGTTAAAATTTGAAAACCTTTGTTGATGAGTAAAAATAAGAAGTGGGCGGGCTTACTGTATTTATATACAGAGATATTCCAATTCTGAAATGTCATATTAGAAGCTATATCTATTTCATAATACATACATAATAGTTTCTGGTTAAGAAACCCTAATAAATATATTCAGCAGTTTTAATAATAAAAGTTCAAATAATAGTGTCTAATCACACTGAGCATTATTAGTATATCATGCCATTAATATGGCTGAAAATAATTAAAAGGTTGAAATGTTGATGTTTCATTTTCAGAAGCCAGATAAATTACATTATATTGTTCTAATAATACTCAACATGAGTTGGTCTGAGGAAGGGGCATGTTTGCTCTGAAACATCACTTGTAATCAAGTTTTATCACCATTTGTAAGTCCAGTGAGTGCGGATCCTCCTTCTACCATATCTAATATTTGTTTCCTGGCACCCTGGCAGATGTCTATGGATGTGTGAGTGCAAGTCCCTGCTGTTTTTATATATATATATATATATATATATATATATATATATATATATATATATATATATATATATATATGATTCTAACAACACAAATGCTTCAAATGTTTAATAACATAACATATGGACATTATCTTTTACATAAACCTTGTATAATTTGTAAATATATATATATATATATATGCTCTACACTTTTTAACCTAGTCCACCAAACCCAATCCATACTTTGTAAAAAAAAAAAAAAAGAGTCCACTGTAAACGGAGTAAATTCAGTAATTACAGTAACTCCAGAGAGTACAATTCCAGTCTCTTGAAAGCTTACAGACTGCCTTCATGTCAGTCAGACCTGCACCGCAGATGAGTAATTGCTGTTCTGCCACTATCCAAGGCTTCCTGCACTGTGGGATGGGCCAACTGTAAGGATTACATGGCACAAGATAGTTCCCATCCAAATAAATTACCTATTGACTGTCGGAGTAAGACAGAGTCCTAGACTCAAGACATGTCCCCTCAATGAGGCAGATGCATTAGCTGCCTTCCCTGGAGTTTTTTTTATGATTGGCCTAATCATGAATGTAACACCTAAACTGTCAGACAGTGGGAGCTCCATCCAGCACATTCAGAGCTATTGTGCAATCAAGGGAGGCGGAGCTCATCACTGCCTCTATCCCTGAATTTTGCAGCCAAGCTCTGAAAATTTGATGAGTTTTTTATTTTCATTTTACTTTCATATTAATTTCTTTTTCTTTTCTTGACAGATGAGGCCTCTGTCTCCCCTAAATGCACATCCCTGCTTGACTGCACACAATATTACTAAACTAAATAGAGACTACATTTAACAAGGGACAGACTTAAAAGGCAGGGACAGTTGGCAGCTATGCATGGGACCAGCCATTTGTATGCAGCAGGATTTACTTTTGAGATGTTATTTATAAGATGGTTACATCCTACTTAGACATGATTTATAGCCCTGTTCTCTTCACGCTGCTCATTTCAAGCATGATTTTTTTCTTAGTTTAATTGTTTTATTTTGATATATATGTGTAGTTACCATTACTTTGCGTAAATTATCTTTGAAAGTACACATTAACAGAGCTGTGAGTTTTGTATATGTCTAGGGTGTTCTAATTGGCTGTGACATCTGAATGTCATGGTGTTTGATTAGTAGCTAGAATGTATGGCTGTAGGTTAAAGACCCAGGCATGAAGAGGCCTTGACATCGCACCTGGTCTCATCACCATTTGGCCAAATTATATTATTGACTCTTCATGTAATGCATTTAATCTAGTTGTGTGCATCTGAATGCTAGCTATCCAGTGTGTTATGTATGATATTTATATGTGATCTCTCTATATTGAACTTTGCACCCAGGTTTGTCTGGGATTAACTGCTTAGATGCTATAAGGGTTAAAGGGACAGTGTACACAAATTTTCATATAACTGCATGTAATAGACACTTCTATAAAGAATAATATGCACAGATACTGATCTAAAACTCCAGTATAAAACCTTTTTAAAATTACTTAGCTGCTCCTAGTTTAGCACTGTTTATGAGGTTAGGCTGGGACACCCAGTGAAAGAGGCTGGGAAAGTAGATAAAGCAGACAGCCCCCTCCCCCTTCTCTGCATATGAAAAGACAGTTTACATTTACAGGAGCTGTTGGAATCTGTATCTTCAGTCTACATCTGATATTTTGGGACTTGGTTAGGCATCTGGAAATCAGCACAATGTTATTAAAAAAATAAGCAAAACTGTACATTGTTACAAAAACACTGCCAGATGGGCTATATAAATGGATCATCTACAAAACATTTATTCAATAAAAAATCTAGTGTACAATGTCCTTTAAGTAAATATTTATACCACTAGGGGTCAGGAAAGAGTAAATTTTACTAGGGGACACAAGTGTGACTTAACTATTTGTGAATGTATGCATATATACGTGTATTTGTAATGTAAGTATACATACATGTATTTGTCATAACGTTTTTCAGCATGATTAAGGTCTCTATGTAGCCCGAAGCAGTGCTTTATTTGCAGTTGCAATACGCTAATAATAATACCCTCTAAGGCTATTTATATACAGGAGTGCTATTTTAACATGTAATATTGTGTTGAACCTTACAGGGGTATGAAGTACCCTGTTTACAAAGTGCACACTGGAAAGGATTGACTATTTTGTGCTGTTCTAATCAGTATAATTTGTTAACTTCTGAAAGGGACAGTCTAGTATAAATTAAACTTTCATTATTCAGATAGGACTTTTAATTTTAATCAACTTTCCAATTTACTTTTATCATCAAATTTGCTTTTTTCTCTTGGTATTCTTAGTTTAACCTGAACATAGATAGGCTCATATGCTAATTTCTAAGCCTTTGAGGGCTGCCTTTTATCACAGGCTTTTTAAATCCCTTTTCAACACAAAGAGACAGAAAGTACACGTGGGCCATATAGATAACACTGTGTTCAGGTACAGGGGGTTATTTAAGATTTAGCACAAAACAATGCTAAATTTAAGACAATATATAATAAACAGTCACAGTCATGTGATCAGGGGCTGTCAGAAAAGTCTTAGATACAAGGTAATCACAGAGGTAAAAAGTATATTAATATAACTGTGTTGGTTATGCAAAACTGGGGATTGGGTAATAAAGGGATTATCTATCTTTTAAAACAATAACAATTCTTTGGTAGATTGTCCCTTTAAGTCACTGATATAAAGCCAGTAGTCTGTGAGTTCCTGGTGAGAACCCAGAACTGTGAGTTTTGTCAGTAACATGTGATGTCTATCTATCTTTAAGAGTGCAGTCCACCTCCATGTTTATCAGGGGGCCTGAAGCATATCTCATTGGCTTTCTGTTGACTTTCATTGTATAAGTAGGTTAATTTTACACATCTTTTTGAAACATCTCCTTCAGAACCCAAGTGGGAAAACCTATATATAAACCTATATATATATATAGATATATATTGTATAAATATATATCTATATATATACAGTATATATATACTGTATATATATATATATATATATATATATATACTGTATGTACAGTATACACACATATATATATATATATATATATATATATATATATATATATATTTAAAAATAAAAATATACTTTTTAGAGCCCTTCCCAGTCAAACATCTTGACATAAATATCCCTTTTTAACCCTTGAAAGAAATGTTTTAAATATTAAACTTATATTTTATGTTTATATATGAGTATAATACTTTATATTAATATGTTCTATTTGTGTTTTGTGAAACTTTTAATTTAGCCCTTACACTTTACTTTAAGTCTCAGGTTGCGCCAATTCTTGAGTTGTGCTTTTAACTTGTAATATAAGTAATGCTTGGTGCGGTTGTGATATTTATTAAAAGTACAGGGCACGCTAAAGGGATGCCAGGTATGCTAAATCTACACTGGTAAATCTGTATTACCATGGACATGTAATATCATTTTTGTGCTAATTTTAGTGTGGTCCAGTGATACTGGCTATGCGTCCTGCACTACCAATAATGCTCCACAGTGGCATCACTAGAGGGTGCGGGGGGAGCAGACCGCACTCGGGTGACACCCTCCAGGGGGTAACACTACCACCAACATTTTTTTCATTTTTTTAATTTTTTTAAATTTTATTGAAATTCAAAGAAATACAATGTAGAGATGCATAGATTTTTTGATAGAGGGGCCAGCAGTTGTGAACATTAGTGGGACTGGGGAAGTTGTAGACACTTAATGTTTTTGCCCCTTGAGCATGCACCGTAATTTCCACAAATAATTTTCATGGCTGCTTTTGCTTGTTTGTACTTTGCTCCTCCCCTGCCCAATTTCACTATGAATGTTGTGGGCGTGCTGTGGGGCTTACGAAGTTGCGCTGCTAGCCTAAATCTGCCTGCCTATCTCTGCTCACTGCTCAGTGACGTGTGGAGCAGTGGAGTCACTAACTGCTGTGCTTTCTCTCTAAACGGTAGCTGGTAAATCGTGAGGGGGATGCCAGGCACCTGACCGCATGACTGTCTGATACGTATGATGCCCACCAGACCGATACGGTTACGGTACACTAAGTGGACACTGAAGAGGTAGGAGGGGAGGGAGGGCGGGCGGGGGTCTGGGGGTGGGCAGAGTGCAGAGGTGATTGGCCATAAGAAGCGGTAGGCACGTGGGCCCGGGGCTGTGCACTGACAGACTTGGAACAGAGTCAGAGAGCAGAATTTTCATAGTTTGCGCGCCTAAACCTTTTCTTTAGTGATTTATTTTTAGAGTGCACTGTTTATCTTTCATTTGATGCTCTACTGAGCCAGGGAGCAGCTCTAGTCATGAGCTTTATAATTAATGCAATGCAGTTTACATATTTTGTATGTGTGTGTCTCAGTGTTTTTGTGTGTGTGCCTGAGTGTTTTTGTGCGTGTCCCTGAGTGTTTTTGTGTGTGTGCCTGAGTGTTTGTGTGTCTGAGTGTTTTTGTGCGTGTGTCTAAGTGTTTGTGTGTGTGCCTGAGTGTTTTTGAGTGTGTTTCTGAGTGTTTGTGTGTGTGTGATGTGTGTGTGTGTCAGAGTGTTTTTGTGTGTGTGTCTAAGTGTTTGTGTGTCTCTAAATGTTTTTGTATGTGTGTCTGAGTGTTTTTGTGTGTGCATCTGAGTGTGTTTTTATGTGTGTCTGAGTGTTTTTGTGTGTGCATCTGAGAGTGTTTTTATGTGTGTCTAATTGTGTGTATGTGTGTGCCTGTGTTTTTGCGTTTGTGTGTGTCTGCTTTCTGTCTATTGGAGAAGTTTGCCTTTTCTATGAAATCCTCTTCTTGCAGTAAAAAAAAAACATTACTGGGGGGGGGGGCATCCCATAACTTACCGCACCGGTTGACACCAACCCTACTGACGCCACTGACGCTCCACTCGCAATCTGGTGGGGATAAATAATAAACCATTGTTAAGTAATGACAGTTCAGAAAAAGTCTGTTGTCTTAAGCTTCAAATAATAACATTGTCCTCTACTTCTGTCTTAGGGGTGGACTCCCTCTTGTACCCCACCTTGGTGGGTGCATTTGGGTCCTTTTCTTAAAAAAGAAGCACCTGATGCAGTTGCAATACGTGAAGTTTGGAACTCACTATTTATTAGTCACAAGTGGGAATGGGGTACATAACACTTTTCATATGAGATATAGGTGACGATTTGGGTTTTGTCTGAAAAAGAGGTGTTTAGCCCCAATTCTCCACAGTGTATTTTTATATGTACTTAATACAAATATTTATTTTAATTAACTCCAGAGAGTGGTGCATATTATTTTTCTTTTTGTTGCTTTATACAGTCTTTGTATTACACAACAGTTTAAATTAAGTTTCTGATAAACTATCACAATGGTAAAGCCCAGGAGTCACAAACTAAAATTATTTTACACAATGAAAACTAACACAAACATCTATGAAACAAAGTAGTAGAAAGCTTGTATAGAACCTTTATGGCACCACAGTGACCTCTATAGGCTGATATTTTAAATACATGCATTTAAAAGGACACATTTTTCTTTCATGATTCAGATAGAGCATAAACGTTCCAATTCACTTCTATGATCTAATTTGCTTAATTTTCTTTGTATTCTTTATTGAAAAAGAATAATTAGGTAGGCTCAGGGGCTTAGATCTAGCTGCTGATTGGTGTCTGCACATCTATGCCTCTTTTCATTGGCTTGCTAATGTGTTCAGCTAGATCCCAGTAGTGCATTTCTGCTCCTTCAACAAAGGGAATTAAGCAAAATAGATGATAAAAGTAAATTTATTTAAAAATGTATGCTTTATCTGAAACATAAACGTAAGCTTTTGGGTTTAATTTCCCTTTAATGTAAATTTTACTAAAAAAACAGAAATTCATTTTTCTATAACATTTTACTGCACAATGTAACTATTTAAAGCAGAACATAAACAAAGAGTCAGAGATAAAATGTTACTTTAAAGGGACAGTCTACACTAAAAGTGTTATTGTTTAAAAACATAGATAAGGCCTTTACTTCCCATTCCCCAGCTTTGCACAACCAACATTGTTATATTAATAAAATTTATAACATTTAAACCTAAACTTCTGCCTGTTTCTAAGCCACTAAAGACAGCCACTTATCACATGCTTTTTATTTGCTTTTCACAACAGGAGACTGCTAGTTCATGTGAGCCATATAGATAACACTGTGCTCACGCTTATGAAGTTGTGCACAACACAGCACTAATTGGCTAAAATGCAAGTCAATAGATAATAAATAAAAGTCATGTGATCAGGGAGCAGTCAGAAGATGCTTAAATACAAAGTAATCACAGAGGTAAAAAGTATATTAATATAACTGTGTTGGTTATGCAAAACTTGGGAATAGGTAATATAGGGATTATCTATCTTTTAAAACAATAAAATTATATTGTAGACTGTCCCTTTAAGGGCTCGATTTATCAATCAAGGGCATACATGAGAGTACATATTCACCCCTATCCGCCCTAGCTCTCCTCTGGCGGGCAATCCTCTGCCGGAATTTAACATTGCACACGAGCGCTATTTTGCACTCGCGAGCATACCGCCCCTGCCCGCGCACAGCTAATCACGCGCCAGCAGGAGCTGTCAATCTCTCTGTTCAGATGAGACCGGGAGATTGAAATTCTCCCCCTAAGAGGTGGAGAAGAGGGTAGGGAAGCAGCGGTCTGATGACCGCTGCTTGATAAATCATGGCTGCAGGTTCTCTTGTGAGAACCTGCAGTCAAAGGGGGGAGAAGGGCTTAATAAATCTAGATCTAACAAAGATCGGAGAAAAATGTTTTGACAGGAATGGAGGAAAGCAGTGAAACATACCCCCCAACTGTCCTGATTTTTGTGGGACAGTCCCGATTTTAGGGGTCTGGCCCGCTGTCCCGGGTTGCTAGCCATCTGTCCCGCATTGCCTCGTGCATTTAAAAAAAAAAAAAAGCAGCTGACTTTTCTCTCCCATGGTTATATACCTGTTAGATTCCTTGTGGAAAAGTAATGGTGTGTGGGTTAAGCAGGAGTAGGAAGGCTGTATACCCTCTGACCTCAGGTAATGATGACCTCTAACCCCTGGTAGTGATGACGTTTACCCCTGGTGATAATACTAGAATGCTTTCAGTTTTATACGATGAGCAGTGCTAACACCAGGGTAACGAACATGTGTTTGCCAACCCCAGGACCCCATACAATGAGTTACAGATACCCATATATGATGTAGTGTGTGTGTCTATCTGTATCTATAAGTGTGTATGTGTGTATATCTGCATGTATAAGTGTAAGTTGTGTAGTGTGCCTATCCCATTTCCTTACGTTAAACTCCCTTCTTGACCCGCTGCAATCTGGATTTCGTTCCTATCACTCCACAGAGACAGCTATTGTTAAGGTCACCAATGACCTACTTACAGCAAAATCAAAAGGCCACTTCTCTCTGCTTATCCTCCTTGATCTGTCCGCAGCCTTTGACACTGTCGACCACCCTCTTTTGCTCCAAACCCTCCAATCCTTCGGCATCTGTGACACAGCCCTTTCGTGGCTCTCTTCCTACCTATCAAACCGTACCTTCAGTGTAGCCTTCTCTGGGGCCTCCTCTGCCCCATCACCACTTTCTGTCGGAGTACTGCAAGGCTCTGTCCTCGGTCCCCTTCTCTTCTCAATCTATACGTCATCACTAGGTTCCCTAATTAAGTCCCACGGTTTCCAATATCATTTGTATGCCGATGACACCCAAATCTACTTCTCTGCACCAGACCTATCTCCTTCCTTGCTAACCCGTGTCACTAACTGTCTTTCTCACATCTCTTCCTGGATGTCCTCTCATTACCTCAAGCTATATCTCTACAAAACTGAGCTCCTCATTTTCCCCCCTTCTTCCAAAATCTCCACCTCCAATACCTCTATAACTGTCGACAACTCCCTCATTACCCCTACCCCGTATGCCCGATGTCTCGGGGTCACATTTGACTCAGATCTTTCCTTCACTCCTCATATTCAGTCCTTGGCTAAAGCCTGCCGCTTCCACCTTAAAAACATCTCCAAAATTAGACACTTCCTTACACAAGACACAACTAAGATTTGAATCCACTCTCTCATTCTTTCCCGCCTTGATTACTGCAACTCTGTCCTCTCTGGTCTCCCCACCTGCCGCCTAGCTCCCTTACAATCCATAATGAATGCCTCTACCAGACTCACCTTCCTTACACGTCGCTCTTCATCTGCTGCTCCTCTCTGCCAATCCGTTCACTGGCTTCCTCTTGCCTCTAGGATCAAACACAAAAATTCTCACTCTGACATACAAAGCCCTCAACTGCACTGCTCCCCCCTATATCTCAGACCTTGTCTCCAGATACTCTCCCTCCCGTCCCCTTCGCTCTGCTCATGACCTCCTCCTCTCCTCCTCTCTGGTTACCTCATCGCACTCCCGTTTACAGGACTTCTCCAGACTGGCTCCCATCTTGTGGAACTCTCTGCCTCGCCCCACAAGACTCTCCCCTAGTTTTAACATAGAAACTTAGGCCTAGATTTGGAGTTCGGCGGTAGCCGTCAAAACCAGCGTTAGAGGCTCCTAACGCTGGTTTTGGCCGCCCGCTGGTATTTGGAGTCAGTGATTAAAGGGTCTAACGCTCACTTTACAGCCGCGACTTTTCCATACCGCAGATCCCCCTACGCCATTTGCGTATCCTATCTTTTCAATGGGATCTTTCTAACGCTGGTATTTAGAGTCGTTTCTGAAGTGAGCGTTAGAGCTCTAACGACAAGATTCCAGCCGCCTGAAAATAGCAGGAGTTAAGAGCTTTCTGGCTAACGCCGGTTCATAAAGCTCTTAACTACTGTACCCTAAAGTACACTAACACCCATAAACTACCTATGTACCCCTAAACCGAGGTCCCCCCACACCGCCGCCACTCGATTAAAATTTTTAACCCCTAATCTGCCGACCGCCACCTACGTTATATTTATGTACCCCTAATCTGCTGCCCCTAACCCCGCCGACCCCTATATTATATTTATTAACCCCTAACCTGCCCCCCACAACGTCGCCGCCAGCTACTTACAATAATTAACCCCTAATCTTCCGACCGCAAATCGCCGCCACCTACGTTATCCCTATGTACCCCTAATCTGCTACCCCTAACACCGCCGACCCCTATATTATATTTATTAACCCCTAATCTGCCCCCCTCAACGTCGCCGACACCTGCCTACACTTATTAACCCCTAATCTGCCGAGCGGACCTGAGCGCTACTATAATAAATGTATTAACCCCTAATCCGCCTCACTAACCCTATCATAAATAGTATTAACCCCTAATCTGCCCTCCCTAACATCGCCGACACCTACCTTCAATTATTAACCCCTAATCTGCCGACCGGAGCTCACCGCTATTCTAATAAATGTATTAACCCCTAAAGCTAAGTCTAACCCTAACACTAACACCCCCCTAAGTTAAATATAATTTTTATCTAACGAAATAAATTAACTCTTATTAAATAACTTATTCCTATTTAAAGCTAAATACTTACCTGTAAAATAAATCCTAATATAGCTACAATATAAATTATAATTATATTATAGCTATTTTAGGATTAATATTTATTTTACAGGCAACTTTGTAATTATTTTAACCAGGTACAATAGCTATTAAATAGTTAAGAACTATTTAATAGTTACCTAGTTAAAATAATAACAAATTTACCTGTAAAATAAATCCTAACCTAAGTTATAATTAAACCTAACACTACCCTATCAATAAAATAATTAAATAAACTACCTACAATTACCTACAATTAACCTAACACTACACTATCAATAAATTAATTAAACACAATTCCTACAAATAAATACAATTAAATAAACTAGCTAAAGTACAAAAAATAAAAAAGAACTAAGTTACAGAAAATAAAAAAATATTTACAAACATAAGAAAAATATTACAACAATTTTAAACTAATTACACCTACTCTAAGCCCCCTAATAAAATAACAAAGCCCCCCAAAATAAAAAATTCCCTACCCTATTCTAAATTAAAAAAGTTACAAGCTCTTTTACCTTACCAGCCCTGAACAGGGCCCTTTGCGGGGCATGCCCCAAGAAAATCAGCTCTTTTGCCTGTAAAAAAAAACATACAATACCCCCCCCCCAACATTACAACCCACCACCCACATACCCCTAATCTAACCCAAACCCCCCTTAAATAAACCTAACACTAATCCCCTGAAGATCTTCCTACCTTGTCTTCACCATCCAGGTATCACCGATCCGTCCTGGCTCCAAGATCTTCATCCAACCCAAGCGGGGGTTGGCGATCCATAATCCGGTGCTCCAAAGTCTTCCTCCTATCCGGCAAGAAGAGGACATCCGGACCGGCAAACATCTTCTCCAAGCGGCATCTTCGATCTTCTTCCATCCGGTGCGGAGCGGGTCCATCTTGAAGCAGGCGACGCGGATCCATCCTCTTCTTCCGATGTCTCCCGACTAATGACGGTTCCTTTAAGGGACGTCATCCAAGATGGCGTCCCTCGAATTCCGATTGGCTGATAGGATTCTATCAGCCAATCGGAATTAAGGTAGGAATATTCTGATTGGCTGATGGAATCAGCCAATCAGAATCAAGTTCAATCTGATTGGCTGATCCAATCAGCCAATCAGATTGAGCTCGCATTCTATTGGCTGTTCCGATCAGCCAATAGAATGCGAGCTCAATCTGATTGGCTGATTGGATCAGCCAATCGGATTGAACTTGATTCTGATTGGCTGATTCCATCAGCCAATCAGAAAATTCCTACCTTAATTCCGATTGGCTGATAGAATCCTATCAGCCAATCGGAATTCGAGGGACGCCATCTTGGATGACGTCCCTTAAAGGAACCGTCATTAGTCGGGAGACATCGGAAGAAGAGGATGGATCCGCGTCGCCTGCTTCAATATGGACCCGCTCCGCACCGGATGGAAGAAGATCGAAGATGCCGCTTGGAGAAGATGTTTGCCGGTCCGGATGTCCTCTTCTTGCCGGATAGGAGGAAGACTTTGGAGCACCGGATTATGGATTGCCAACCCCCGCTTGGGTTGGATGAAGATCTTGGAGCCAGGACGGATCGGTGATACCTGGATGGTGAAGACAAGGTAGGAAGATCTTCAGGAGATTAGTGTTAGGTTTATTTAAGGGGGGTTTGGGTTAGATTAGGGGTATGTGGGTGGTGGGTTGTAATGTTGGGGGGGGGGGTATTGTATGTTTTTTTTTACAGGCAAAAGAGCTGATTTTCTTGGGGCATGCCCCGCAAAGGGCCCTGTTCAGGGCTGGTAAGGTAAAAGAGCTTGTAACTTTTTTAATTTAGAATAGGGTAGGGAATTTTTTATTTTGGGGGGCTTTGTTATTTTATTAGGGGGCTTAGAGTAGGTGTAATTAGTTTAAAATTGTTGTAATATTTTTCTTATGTTTGTAAATATTTTTTTATTTTCTGTAACTTAGTTCTTTTTTATTTTTTGTACTTTAGCTAGTTTATTTAATTGTATTTATTTGTAGCAATTGTGTTTAATTAATTTATTGATAGTGTAGTGTTAGGTTAATTGTAGGTAATTGTAGGTAGTTTATTTAATTATTTTATTGATAGGGTAGTGTTAGGTTTAATTATATCTTAGGTTAGGATTTATTTTACAGGTAAATTTGTTATTATTTTAACTAGGTAACTATTAAATAGTTCTTAACTATTTAATAGCTATTGTACCTGGTTAAAATAATTACAAAGTTGCCTGTAAAATAAATATTAATCCTAAAATAGCTATAATATAATTATAATTTATATTGTAGCTATATTAGGGTTTATTTTACAGGTAAGTATTTAGCTTTAAATAGGAATAATTTATTTAATAAGAGTTAATTTATTTCGTTAGATAAAAATTATATTTAAGTTAGGGGGGTGTTAGTGTTAGGGTTAGACTTAGCTTTAGGGGTTAATCCATTTATTAGAATAGCGGTGAGCTCCGATCGGAAGTTTAGGGGTAGGTGTCGGCGACGTTGTGGGGGGCAGATTAGGGGTTAATAAATATAACATAGGGGTCGGCGATGTTAGGGCAGCAGATTAGGGGTACATAGGAATAACGTAGGTGGCGGCGTTTTACGGAGCGGCAGATTAGGGGTTAAAAGTGTAATGCAGGGGTCAGCGATAGCGGGGGCGGCAGATTAGGGGTTAATAAGTGTAAGGGTAGGGGTGTTTAGACTCGGGGTACATGTTAGGGTGTTAGGTGCAGACGTAGGAAGTGTTTCCCCATAGGAAACAATGGGGCTGCGTTAGGAGCTGAACGCTGCTTTTTTGCAGGTGTTAGGTTTTTTTTCAGCTCAAACAGTCCCATTGTTTCCTATGGGAGAATCGTGCACGAGCACGTTTTTGAGGCCGGCCGCGTCCGTAAGCAACTCTGGTATCGAGAGTTGCATTTGCGGTAAAAATGCTCTACGCTCCTTTTTTGGAGCCTAACGCAGCATTTGTTTTAACTCTCGATACCAGAGTTAAATTTATGGTGCGGCCAGAAAAAAGTCCGCGGAGCGTTAGCAGCCCTTTTACCGCCGAACTCCAAATCTAGGCCCTAGATATTGACGGCAGATAAGAGCCATAGGCCCAGCAAGTCTGCCCAACCTTGCCTAACAGTATAAACTTATCTAGTTCGTAGGATAGCCTTATGCTTGTCCCATGCATTTTTAAAGTCCCCCACAGTGTTTGTTGCTACTACCTCTTGAGGAAGTTTATTCCATCCAGTTTTGATAGCTTCAAGCGCTCCCTAAAGACTCTACTGTTCAGGGATGCATACAACCTATGCTAACCTTACTTTACTTACTTTATACCAGTTCCACTCCTCCATTGCTATCCCCTGAACCCCCTTAAGTCCAGCTGTTTGTAGATCACCTTCTTAAGAGCTAATTACAACAGTGCAACTCTTGGCAGGGCTCTCTACCCATCTGATCCCTTTACTTGTTTTGTTGTACTACCCTCTGTTTACAGCGCTGCGGAATCTGTTGGTGCTCTGCAAATAACCGATAATAATAATAATAGTGTGTGTCTCTGCATGTATAAGTGTATGCTATGTAGTGTGTGTGTCTGCATGTATAAATATAAGCTATGAAGTGTGTGTATCTGCATGTATAAGTGTATACTATGTAGTGTGTGTGTGTATCTGCATGTGTAAGTGTATACTATGTAGTGTGTGTGTGTATCTGCATGTATAAGTGTAAGCTATGTAGTGTGTGTGTGTGTGTGTGTGTATCTGCATGTATAAGTGTATGCTATGTAGTGTGTGTGTGTATCTGCATGTATAAGTGTAAGCTATGTAGTGTGTGTGTGTGTGTATCTGCATGTATAAGTGTATGCTATGTAGTGTGTATGTATTTGCATCTGTAAGTGTAAGCTATGTAGTGTGTGTGTATCTGCATGTATAAGTGTAAGCTATGTAGTGTGTGTGTGTATCTGCATGTATAAGTGTATGCTATGTAGTGTGTGTGTATCTGCATGTGTAAGTGTATGCTATTTAGTGTGTATGTATCTGCATGTGTAAGTGTATGCTATTTAGTGTGTGTGTATCTGCATGTGTAAGTGTATGGTATGTAGTGTGTGTGTATGTGCATGTGTAAGTGTATGGTATGTAGTGTGAGTGTATCTAAACGTGTAAGTGTATGGTATGTAGTGTGTGTGTATGTACATATGTAAGTGTATGCTATGTAGTGTGTAACTGTTCATTTTTGCTAACTTTAAAGTCCAGAATCTAGAATATTAATGAGGAAAGCAGAGAGCAGCTTTAAATAATCTATTATTAAATGTCCAATTAAGATAAAAATATTTAGCACTGTCTCTGCAAAGGCTAATTAAATAAAGAGCTCAAATAGATATACCGGTGGTTTGAGCTTGTGTTTGATTTGCTGCCTAAGAGTATTAAAAGATATGACTTTATTTAGAATTTTATTTATATTACTTTGGTCTTATGATTTTTAAGTCCTGTTCCTGCCCACCACATTTCAAATTTTTGCCGCGAGGGGGGGTTCCTTTTTTTGAATTTTGAAATGTTGGGAGGTATGGTGAAAGCATAGTGCCCATATGGAATCCCAAATCCCTGTGTCACCTATTTATTCTCCATTTGTTCTCAGCCTACGTCCAATGAATCTTAGAAGCTCCAGTCCCGACCTACCTGCTCGTTGCCCTCTTTTGTTTACTATCATAGTAGTTATAGTAGTTGTAGTTACATACTTTAACCACTTGGTGGCAATATTTACTTTTACAATAAAATCTCCATCTCAAATTCACAATTATCTAAAAAAAAACTGTCCAAAATGATAGATAATAGCCATTTGCACAAAAATAAAAAATAAAATACAGGTTGCCTTTAGTGTATGCTGGGGTTCTGTTCCTGAAGGAACAACTGTTAAAAAAAATCAGTGTAAAATGAACTCAGTTATATAAATAAGGGCTATGGAAAGTAAATTAATTAAGTTCCAGGCCCCTCTCAAAATTGACATTAGTAATGTTATATAATAATATTATAATGTAATATTATAATGTAATATATATTATGGGCCAGATTACGAGTGGAGTGTTGCTAGCGCGTTCACGAGATCCCTGTGTTCTTTACAATCGAATCCATATTACAAGTGGAGTGCTGTTTAAATTAATGTGAATTAGATTGCGCAAACTCGCTGTAATTTACGCTCCACATATTTTCTATGGACTGCATTAAGCAGCAATGTCTGCTTGTATTACAAGTTGAAAGTAAATGCGATCGAACGCAAAGAGTTTTACAGGAAGAAACAGTTGCATTAAACTACTCTCTTAACCCCTAAACCGCCACCCCCCCCCACATCGCAAACTACCCTTCTACACTATTACCACTAAGACTCCACACACCCCACTGCAAACTATCCCTCTAGATTATTAACCCCTTAGCCGCCAAATACCCACATCACTAACTACCCCATTACTCTATTTACTCCTAAAACACCACCCCCGCACATCGCAAAATACCCCTCTACACTATTAACCCTTTAAACTGCCACAACACCCACTGCAAAATACCCACTTACATCTAAACATTCTAACCAGCTAACCCACCTAACCTAACACCCCCTAAGGTACCCCTAAACTAACCTTACCTGAAAAAAAAACCTAACTGTACCTTAAAAAACAAAACAACCTAACCTTACCTTTAAAAATAAAAATCCTAACCTTACCTTAGAAAAAAAACTAAAATAACCTAACATTACAGAACCCCTCCTCGCAAAAAAACAACAACCTACCAGTACAGAAAAAAAATTACAAAAAAATAAAAAAACATTTATGCTTATTCTAAAACCCCACTTAAAAAACCCTGCCCAAGATAAAAAAAAAAAAAACTATACTAACACTAAACTACATCAATAGCCCTTAAAAAGGCTTTTTGTAGGGCATTAGTGACTTAGCTCTTTTTCAATTAAAAAACCCCCAAAAACAATCTACAAGTAACCCCGCCCCCCCAAAACAAAAGATAAATAAAACAACTACTCTAAAATTTGCCCTGAAAATGGAATTTGGCTGGGCATTGCCCTTACAAGGGCATTTAGCTTTTTTTGCCAAAACAAAAAACCTTAATCTAAAAAAAAAAAATTATAAAAACACCCCCAAAAAATTCCTAACACTAGAACCCAAAGATGGCAGTCACCAAAGTTGAATCCGGGTGGTACTCCATCTTCTTCCTGGCGGTTTATTTTCATCTTGGCGGAGGTCTTAAATCTTTATCCTGGTGATGGTCTAATTTTGCATGCAAGGTACCCCCTTTACCCCCAGTGTCCCTGCTCCTGCCTGCAGCCGCACACTGCCGGAATTTAATGGGGCCATGTCCTACAGGAATTCCCACCTTGAGGACTTGAGATATGAGAGGTGTGTGAATGTAGATATGAGAGCGGTGTAATTGAAGATATGAAAAGTGTGTGAAAGGAACTATAAAAGTTGGGTGAAAGAGGGTCAAATGAATGTATGAAGGATACAAAAGGTTTGTATGTAAGATTATTAATGGGATTGTGAAAGGTATACAAATGGGGTTGTCAAACTAGTGTAAATGGAGATATGACGGCAGTATGAATGGCTAGCAACATGGTTGTAACCTTGAGGTGCATTACTCACAGATAGGCCAGTTGTATTTGTGTGTATTTTGTGCGGTAACATTAGAAGAAAATAGCTATACTTATACACTGTGAACTCTTGCACATGCTCAGTAGGTGTGCATATAAAAAGACAGAGTACAAACTGATAATGGAATGGAAAGTTGTTTAAAAGTGTATGCTCTATCTGAAACCATAATCTTGACTTTAGTGTCCCTTTAAGTATCAAGAATAAAAATTATGATGAGACAAGCAGGACTGGTACATGTTAAGTTTAGGAACATTTTTAAGTAGACTGATAATGAGAAAAGTTCTAACAATAAACAATGATAATGGCTGATTGTGATTGCGTCAACATTAAAAAAGAACTAATCTACAGCCAATAACATACTGATAATCATCAAACAACAGATTGTGACCAACACTGAAATTACACCAAGATTACAAGTTGTGCGCTAGACGGGGTGCGTAAAGAACGCAAAAAAAATTAGTGGTATCGCACTCTCCATAGAACTGCCATTACAACTGCCATTACAAGTTACTGAAAAACCTTCTTTTGTTGTGCGATATGGTGCGATAAGCTCCATACTGCACAAAACCCAAGGCCTGACTCTACGTGCCCATGCACGTTTACCCCCATAGACATCAATGGAGAGAAAGTGTTAGAAAAAACACCTGCAATCGCAGAATGGCAATCGCTGTAACGCAATCCCCATTGATGTCTATGGGGAAAAGAAAGTTATGTAAAAAATTATCTGACAGAAATGCAGGGGCGCCAATATTTTTGGCCATGACTATATATATATATATATATATATATATATAAAAAAAAATATATATATATATATATATATATATATATACACTCACCGGTCATTTTATTATTAGGTACACAAATTGCTAATCAGCCAATAACATGGCAGCTACTCAATGCATTTAGGCATCTAGACATGGTGTCATGGGACCAGGGCACATCTCCTTACCAGGGGGTCCTCAGATCCGGTAGCGGGTGCCCTCCCGGCCTAACCACATTGCCGACCAGCCATAGTGGAATAAATGCGGACTTACTGAGAATCTTCGCATCTAATATTGGCGTCTCTTGACAGCGTCCGTACTGCAAACACTGGCTGAAAAATATCCGGGTCAGAGGGTCATCGGCTCTGCTTCATTCAAACTGGAGAGCCCTATGGGGTAAAGAAGTCACAAGGGTTAAAACCACCGGTACTCCTTACAGTATGCTCACTCAGCAACTAGCACAGATGACACAGGCCATACAGGAACTCCAGGCTGGTCAAGAGGGCTTACTCCAATAAGAAAGAGACATAGAGAGAGTAGCTACAGAGGCCATAGCTTCACCTCCTTCTTTACAAACACAGTCTTCACTATTTTATGAGGTGTCTGCTACTGAACCCACTATTGCCATGCCTGAAATTTTTTCTGGTAAAAGGTCTGAATATCGTACCTTCGTAACTTCCTATGAGCTGCTATTTTTCCCCTAAAACCCCACACCTACTCTTCAGATCTTGTCAACATCCCACAGACATTTCCCTGCTCACCAGACCCCCTCAGACAAGGACCCACCAATTCACAAGAATAGTCCTGTCCTGGCAACTTAGGAGTCCTTTGTGGCCGCTATGAATCCTTTGTATGATGATCCTCTTCGTACATCTACAGCACGCAATACTCTTCGTTCTCTGTATCTGGGGAGACGTCCTGTTAAGGATTATATTACCGAATTACAAGTCAGAGGGTCATCGGCTCTGCTTCATTCAAACAGGAGAGCCCTATGGGGAAAGCAGTCCTAACCAATACTCACGGAATAGAAACCCAGACCGGCTCCTTTCCAGTTAAAAAGTATGAACTTTACTGCGGTCTTAAAAGACACAAGGCACAAGGGTTAAAACCTCTGGTACTCCTCACAGTATGCTCACTCAGCAACTAGCACAGATGACACAGGCCATACAGTAACTCGAGGCTGGTCAAGAGACCTTACTCCAATAAGAAAGAGACATAGAGAGAGTAGCTACAGAGGCCATAGCTTCACCTCCTTCTTTACCAAACACAGTCTTCACTATTTTATGAGGTGTCTGCTACTGAACCCACTATTGCCATGCCTGAAATTTTTCCTGGTAAAAGGTCTGAATATCGTACCTTCGTAACTTCCTATGAGCTGCTATTTTTCCCCTAAAACCCCACATCTACTCTTCAGATCTTGTCAACATCCGCACAGACATTTCCCTGCTCACTGGACCCCCTCACACATGGACCCACCAATTACTTCACAAGAATAGTCCTGTCCTGGCAACTTAGGAGTCCTTTGTGGCCGCTATGAATTCTTTGTATGATGATCCTCTTCATACATCTACAGCACGCAAAACTCTTCGTTCTCTCTATCTGGGGAGACGTCCTGCTAAGGATTATATTACCGAATTATGGAAATTGGCTACAGACACTGCGCCAAAGTGGTGCTTATTGACCAATTCCGCCTTGGCTGAGTGAATATCTGAAAGACGAGTTAGCACGAATACGAATGCCTGCTACTCTGGAGAAGTTGATTCTTCTGGTAACTCAACTGGATCAATGCTTCCATGAGAGACGTCAGGAGAAGCAGTCCACTTTACCTCCAGTGCCTCAACACTCTGAATCCTTTGAAAAACCTACTCCTGTTGATGTAAGTTAGATATAGGACATATGTCACATATGGTGGCAATGTCACCCCGTTAATGATATGTGGAAATTGGTGGCAGAAGAAACTTCTAAACTACTAGAGATTCCATTACCAGTGGATCCTAACCTATGGCTATTTAATAAGGTCCCCACAAGACTTCCTAGCTATAAACAAAAACATATTCATAGCGAGTAATAGCTTAAAATTGCTTATAACATACACCTGGAAATCAATAGATATCCCCGCCATCCACCAATGGAGACAGCAGTTTTTTTTACTATCCTTAATTTGGAGGAATTTGGTTATCTGAAACTTAGAAGTACACCTATTTATTCTGCTATGAAAGAAGCTTGGGATAGATATATTATGATTACATTTGAGGAGTCAGGGGCATCCACACTTAGACTGATTTAGGCCATATAGTTACTAGATGATTGGGTAAATTTCCTTATGCTATATTGTGATTGTATAATACATGTGGTTGGCTAGTATTATATCTCATACTGTATGATTTTGAGGTGTGTAATACTGGTGTGTTATGTCTATGTCTGTATAACATAGATGCATAACGGTGATGTTTGCTTATCATAGTTGTCATTTGTTATTGTTTAAAATAAAATATGATAAGTTTGTCTACTAATTGTACTATTCTACAAAATTCTAATAATGCTGAATTAAAAAAAAACCTGCTCCTGTTGTTACTCCTGCTTCTATTTCTACTGAAGAAGGTGTACCTATGCAAATAGGGCTAGTTTGTGGCCCTTAATTAACAGAAGAGAGAGCAAGAAGAAAGAACCTTCCCCTATGCCTTTATTGCGCTAAACCCGGTCATGTCTTAAAAAATTGTCAGACGAGACCCCAGTCCAATATGCTCTTACCCTATGCAATCTGTCTTAATCTCCCCTTATATCATACCTCAACTCATCTCACTATCCCTATTTCCCTGCAGCTGAGAGGTAAATCCATAGACCTGACTGCTATCTTGGATTCTGGAGCAAGTAGCTGTTTCCTTGATTCGCCATCCTGCTGCATGTACCTACTCGCAAGAAAGACCATCCTTCGCTGCTCCACCTGGTTGATGGCAGTACTCCTAAGACAGGTCCTGTTACCATGGAAACACATCCTATACCTTTCCGTATAGGTGTTAAGCATCATGAGGAAGTCATCTGGGATATTGTTCCCTCTCACTATTTACCTCCTTAAACGCCTCTTCACCCAAACTCCAGTTTTGATGCAGCCAGACACTGAACGCCCATTTTACTTAGAAACAGATGCCTCTGACTTCACTTTAGGCGTGATCTTATCACAGAAGTCAGGTGATAAGAATCTTCTTCATCCAATAGCTTTCTATTCTTGCAAATTAACAGCTGCAGAAAGAAATTATGATTTGTGCGACAAAGAACTACTCGCCATAAAAACGGCCCTGGAGGAATGGAGACACTGTCTTGAAGGCACTGTACATCCCGTAATGGTCTATACAGACCACCGTAACCTAGAATATCTCGGTTCTGCAAGATGACTCCGTCCATTCCAAGCCCGCTGGGCTCTGTTCTTTGCTCGCTTCAATCTGCACATCACATACCAACCCGGTTCTAAAAATGGCAAAGCTGCCGTTCTGTCATGTATGTATGTGACAGAAGTACACTGTATCCAAAAGGAAAAATAACCTATTTTTAAACCCTCTTATTTCCTTGCTACCCATAACACTTTCATAAATAATATTAGGAAATCCAGCACCAATGTACCAGTAGAAGCAGCACATCTACCAGTTGTTCAAGGTCTCCAGTACCACCAACAACAAATCTACGTACCTCTTGATCTCCACCTGAAGGTCTTACAAAACCACCATGATAATCTGATTGCTGAACACCGTGGGGTACAAAACACCCTAGAATTATTACAATGTCACTTTTGGTGGCCTTCTTTATCTGCTGATGTATGTTCTTTCGTAAAGTCATGCCCTGTATTTGCACATAGCAAACATCAAACCAAAAAACCTGCTGGGTTACTACAGCCCTTACCTGTGCAAACACAACCCTGGACAGACGTATCCATGGACTTTATTGTGGATTTACCTCCATCTCAAGAACACTACAATACTCTGTACTATAGTCTCGGATTGTGGGTCCCAGTTCACCTCACATTTCTGGACACACTTCTGCCGTAGTCTAAGCATAACCGTGGCTTGTCTTCCGCCTATCATCCACAATCCAATGGTCAAACGGAGAGAACAAACCAAACCCTGGAGCAGCATTTGCGCTGCTTTTCTTCCTATCTACAGGATGATTGGATGAATCTCCTTCAATTAGCAGAATTTGCATACAACAATCATCAGAACGCTTCCAGTGGGCTCTCTCCTTTTTTTGTCATCCTAAAACCACCTGATTTACCCTCTGTTATTCCAGTACTGGAGGTGTCTCAGTACTTACGCACCCTCCATTCACAACGACGCTCACTAGTTCGACACTTAATCACCACCCAGGCACAACAGAAATGGCAAGCTGACAAGAGGAGAACTCCTGATCCTAGATATCATATAGTAGAGAAAGTTTGACTTTCCATTCAACATCTCCAACTCTCCTGCCCAACGAAGAAACTCGGTTTTGTTACATTGGTCCATTCTCCATTTCTAAAATAATAAGTCAGACTGACATCAAACTGAAACTCCCTCCTCAGTACAAGATCCATCCAGTGTTCCTTCTAGAAAAAGAAAAAAATGTACCCCTGTATAGGCCAACCTTTTTAATCGTTCCATAACAATATCTTGAGCTAAGAGGCCGACCTTGAATTTTTAAAAAATTTGTGTCAAAAATTTGTGTCAAAAAACAAAAAAATGTCTTAAATTGTAATCCCAGTTTCTATATCTTTTCTTTTACCACCTCTTTATGGGCCGACCTTAATAATTTCTTAGGCTGAGGAGCCGACCTTGTGACCCTTTTGTGTCCAAAACATTAAAAAATTTCTTAGTAAATCACACCTTCTTTATCTTTTGTGAGAGAAAAAAAAACGAAAAACAAAAACAAAGAAAAAAAAACCCACCTCTTTATGGGTCGACCTTCTTAATAATTTCACATAATTTCTTAGGCTGAGGAGCCGGCCTTGTGACCCTTTTGTTTCCAAAACATTCAAAAAATTTCCTAGTGAATCACACCTGCTCTATCTTTTGTGAGAAGGAAAAAAAAAAAGGTATATGATCTAATTTAGCTGGGTGCATCAATACAAACGGTTTACTTTCTTCTACAAACTTGGAGCAAACTGAGGAGAATTGCCATCGTTTTCTTGCCACCTCTGCTGCGTAATCTTGAAACATTAAGATTTTACTATTTTGAAATTGAAGGCTTCCCATCCTCCTGTAATCTATCAAGATCTCCATCTTAGATTTGAAGTTCAAGTATCTTATTAAAACCACCCTTGGTTTTCCTTCATTGGTTTCATTTCTTTTCATTCCCAGGCGGTGTGCCCTTTCTACGTTGAAGCACCCTTTCAGGCCCACCAATTGCGGTAGAATGTTCTCAGCAAATTCTATTAATTTTTCAGATTTAAACGTATCTAATAAGCCTATTATTCTTAGGTTGTTTAGACATGAGCGGTTTGCTAGCTCTTCTACTTTAGCTGATAGTGTTTTATTTTCTTCCGCCACTCTATCTTGTTTTTTAGGCGTTTACGTAGATCCTCTGTATCCGATATTCTCTGTTCCATTTCTGTTATTTTCTATGTTATTTGCCTCAATTCTTGTATTACAAATTCCAGTACAGTTTGAATTTTATCTATCTTCCCAGATAAATCTGTTAATTGGTGGGTGATATAATATGAATCTGCCTGTTCTGCTATAGAATTTTCTATACAAATATTTCCAGCTTGGGAATGCTAGTTAGCATTTTTCTTTTTTTCTGTGCTTCTCCCTTTGGGTGGCATATTGATTGGTATTGTATTCCTTTCCATCTGTTCCTCTCCAGTTACTCCCTACCTTTCAGCTCAGTGTGTTCTATTGGTTTCAAGCTTTTCCATGTTTTTTAAACCAATATGTATATATTTAGCTTTTCACCACCTGTTTAAGGCTTCATATTTATCTGTAGCCTAATCTGTTATGTCAGTCTTGTATTGTCTTTACCAAGTAGTAAATGAGTAGGCTGAATAGGCTGTCTATATAATAGGAGGTAGTAGAAGGAGGAGGTTGTTTTAAGGACCCTTATCTCTGTTCCCACTGTCTCAGAACACAAGAAAAATGTCTTTTAACTTATACCTCCTGATAAAAGTTTTTTAGTTAGCTATAATTTAACTTGACTTTTGCAGTATTATTCCCTGCTTTCAGGAGGTACATTTAGCTTGTCATAGTTCCCAATCTCATATTATGCATATACTACACAACACATACTAAACATGGAGTGTATACCTGCTATTTTCCTTGAGCTTCACCTGTGCAGGCAGAGCCGTTGCTCCTCTTATCCAATCCACTGTCTTGTGTCCGCCATACAGGCTCCTTCCCCGCAGCTCCAGCCAACACTGCCTATTGCCCACCTCTCCTATGCTGCCGTATGTCGATCTCCGATCGTATTACAGGATACACCTTCTGGTAGTTTTTCTCCACGTGGGAGCCAAGCTGACTCCTTCTTGAGTATGAGTCGCGGTAATCCATCCGCAATTCAAAACGTTGGCGACTCTAATGCCGCGTAGGTCGTGGTTTATTTAGGCTGTTCTAAAGCCTAGCGGTTCCCCAAGACTCAAGACGTGAGTCTCTCCCACACACTCCTATACCCCACCCAACCCGAAGCGAGAATCCATCCAGTGTTCCACATCTCTCTGCTGAAACCCAGGTATGAAAATCGCTTTCCTGGCCGTGAAGCCTTGCCTCCACCACCCATCCAAGTGCAGGACAATGACGAATATGAGGTACAAGAGATCTTGGATTACAGGAGGAGACGTGGTAGATTAGAATAATTGGTTCACTGGAAGAGGTACGGTCCTGAGGAACGTTCCTGGGAACCTGTAGGTAACCTTCATGCTGCTGCTAAGGAATGTTGCCTTCCATCAGAGGTTCCCTGACAGACCTTCCCCGGTTCGCGCACGGAGATCACGCCTTGATGGGGGGACACTGTCATGGGACCAGGACACATCTACTTACCAGGGAGTCCTCAGATCCGGTAGCGGGTGTCCTCCCGGCCTTCCCGCATTGCCGACACAAATGCGATTTGTGGGTGTTGGGACTCGCGTCTTGTCCCTGGCATCAGAGTGGTGTGGGGAGTGTCCAGAGGACACTCCTCCCCTAGCTGACTTCTGATTGGTCACTTAGGGGGTGATTCCTAGCATCACCATGGTTATGGGAGTGTTCCTTGTCCCTATGGGCTATAAAAGCCTGGGCAGTCCCCAAGTCCAGTGCTAGGTTATTCTGCCTGTTTCCAGAGACCAAGTGTTTTCTTCCAAGTACCTTTTCCTAAGTCCTTATCATCTCTTGACTTTCAGGCTTTTGACCTCCGGCTTGTTTACCGACTACACTACTAGCTGCCTGCCCTGACCTCAGATCTGCTGACCACATTTTTTGCCTTTTTCCTATCTGTTGTGACATATTGGATTCCTGCTCATATAACTATAGTAGGTTATTTTCTGTCTTCTGCCACTGGGTTCTATTTGGGAACCGTGTCCACTGACACATGGTGAAGACAACTTGCTGAAGTTCAAACCAAAACTCAGAATGGGGAAGAAAGGGGATTTAAGTGACTATAAATGTGGCATGGTTGTTGGTGCCAGACGGGCTGGTCTGAGTATTTAAAAAACTGCTGATCTACTGGGATTTTCATGCACAATAATCTCTATGGTTTAAAAGAATGGCCCGAAAAAGAGAAAATATCCAGTGAGCGGCAGTTTTGTGGACAAAAATGCCTTGCTGATATCAGAGGTCAGAGAAGAATGTGCAGACTGGTTTGAGATGATAGAAAGGCAACAGTAACTTAAATAACCACTCATTACAACCAAGGTATACAGAATACTATCTCTGAACTCACAACACATTGAACATAGAAGTAGATGGGCTACAGCAGCAGAAGACCACACCGGGTGCCACTCCTGTCAGCTAAGAACAGGAAACTGAGGCTACAATTCGCATAGGCTCACCAAAATTGGACAATAGAAGATTGGAAAAATGTTGCCTGGTCTGATGAGTCTCGATTTCCGCTGCGACATTCAGATGGTAGGGTCAGAATTTGGCATAAACAACATTAAAAAAAAAAAGGATCTATCCTGCCTTGTATCAACGGGTAAGGCTGGTGGTGTAATGGTGTGGGGGATATTTTCTTGGCACACTTTGGGGCCCTTAGTACAAATTGATGATCGTTTAAATGCCACGGCCTACCTGAGTATTGTTGCTGACCATGTCCATCCCTTTATGACTACAGTGTACCCATCTTCTGATGGCTACTTCCAGCAGGATAATGCACCATGTCACAAAGCTCAAATCATCTCAAACTGGTTTCTTGAACATGACAATGAGTTCACTGTACTGTACTCATAGCCTCCACAGTCACCAGATCTCAATCCAATAGAGCACCTTTGGGATGTGGTGGAACGGGAGATTCGCATCATGGATATGCAGCCGACAAATCTGCAGCAACTGCGTGATGCTATCATGTCAATATGGACAAATGTGGGAGGAATGTTTCCAACACCTTGTTGAATCTATGTCACGAAGAATTAAGGCATTTCTGAAGGCAAAAGGGGGTCCAACTCAGTACTAGCAAGGTGTACCTAATAAAGTGGCCGGTGAGTGTGTATATATATATATTTATATATATATATATATATATACACACTGTATATATACTCTGTATGTGTATATATATATTTCATGTAATTGGCAAGAGTCCATGAGCAAAGTTTCCCAAACCTCAAAATGCTTATAAATTCACCCTCACCACACCCACAATTCAGTTTTACAAGCTTTGCCTCCTACGGAGGTGGTAAAGTAAGTTTGTGCTTGATTTTTATGATTTCTTCTGTGATAAGCACTTCTAAGCATTCTGAAGCCCAATTCCTCTCAGAGTAAAGTGTTTATCAGAGGGATGTGAAGAGAATATCGCCTGTTTGATTTTATGGTTTTCCTTGTGGGAAATCTTTTCAATGGTTCTCTGTTATCAGTCGTAGGGATTAATCTCCTACCTCCCTTTTCAGATTGACGATATACTCTTATATACCATTACCTCTGCTGATAGCTTTCAGTACTGGTTTGGCTATCTGCTATATGTGGATGGGTGTCTTTCGGTAAGTATGTGTCATACTCTGCAAGGGAGCAGGTTCAGGAGTAAGGAGCTGTTGTGCAGAGGTGTCAGGTTTTGGGGTTAATGTTGTGTTTTGTCTGCGTGAGTCTCTCCCTTTAGGCATTTAAACAGGTACAACTTTTTAGCAAATAAAGGAGATGGTTTTATTTATAGGATAAAGCAATGTAGATATATGCAATTAGATAAGACAAAGTCTATAGGTTGTAGTATAAGGCAGGAATACAGTTCTTTGTAATAACAGGCAGGAATGCAGAGCTTTGTAATAACAAACAGGATATTTGCATATGCTGCAGACTGGAACTGTGTAATAACACTCAGAAAAGCAGAGCTTTGTAATAACAAGCAGGAATGCAGAGCTTTGTAATAACAAACAGGATATTTGCATATGCTGTAGACTGGAACTGTGTAATAACACTCAGGAAAGCAGCGCTTTGTAATAACAAGCAGGAATGCAGAGCTTTGTAATAACAAACAGGATATTTGCATATGCTGTAGACTGGAACTGTGTAATAACACTCGGGAAAGCAGCGCTTTGTAATAACAAGCAGGAATGCAGAGCTTTGTAATAACAAACAGGATATTTGCATATGCTGTAGACTGGAACTGTGTATTAACACTCAGGAAAACAGAGCTTTGTAATAACAAGCAGGAATGCAGAGCTTTGTAATAACAAACAGGATATTTGCATATGCTGTAGACTGGAACCTTGTAGTATCAGGAAACAAGCAAAAGTACCTGAGTCAGTCCTTTAGAAAGAGAGTTCTAGGTAAGATCAATTGCCAGGAAATCAGTCCCAAAAATGAAACACAGTGCCAAGGGATTATCCAGAAGAGTAGTCAGTAATTGAAGCAGAAATCAGGAACCAGGACATCCAACAAATCTGTATTTCATACAGGATACAGGAGCAGAGAGTGTTTCAGAGTATAACTCTTAATGTGAAAGCACAGAATTGCAAACAAACCTCCCAGATAAAGCAGGCTGCTGATTAAATGATTTCTTTCAGCTGGCAAGCAGGTGGAGACAGAGAGCCAAAGTTGCAGCAAACAGAAAAACACAATATTCCTTTCCTGTGATCAAGCCATCTGGTTGCATAGTGGTAAAACAACAGGCTGGGAAACAACAGCTACAGAGACAGGTCCCAGGTTCAATTCCAGGCTGAACCCTGACAGTACCCCCTCCTCAAGGACGACCTCTGGGCGAACCAGAGTGCCATCAGAGGCATATGTACAATTAGGGGGTATTTTCTCTTTTGAAGGGCTCTACAGAAGAGGATTCTGGGGACTGGAATTAGTATAGAGGGCCCCATCAGGACTGATCTTTGGTTTCTGTGCAGTTCTAGGCTTGTAGGTTCTGGAGAGGTGGGTCTGAGGTAGAGGTGGTAAAGGACCTTTTGACCGCACAGCAGTTTGAAGCACTGTCCCTCCAGTGTCAGAATCAGTATCATCTTCAATGGTTGAATAGTTAGACATTTCCTCTGGAAAGCACAAAGATAAGAATGTAGCTGGATCTGGTAGGAAAATCTCTGGATTCATAGTACTAGGATTCTGTGGATGACATGTTAGTACTTCAGAGTCTTTGAAAGGTGCAGTCCTAGGCTGAGCAAATTGGGGATGTAGAATAGAACCCATGCAGAGCTCATCTCCAGAGGAATCCAAAGTGGGATAACAGTTTGACTTCCTCTCTGTAGCCTGTCCATTTGATGACTCAGGATTTAGAGGTGGAGACCGCAGAACAGATTTCTTAGGGGGTCTCACTGGACAATAGGATATTACATGCCCAGTAGCTCCACAATAGAAACATAAGCCATTATTTCTCCTTCTGGCCATTTCATAAGTGGTAAGAGGGGTTGAAATCCTCCTTTTGATTGATAAGGATACAGCCTTTGGGGTAGTGGGCACAGGAGTAGGAGTGCCAAACCCCAAAAATTTTTTATTGAAAAAGTCTTTCAGGCTATCCTGTAAAGTCTGTATCCCGCAGTGAGATCTTGGATAAGTGACTTCAATGCATCTGGAAGAGATTTTAGAAGTTGGTTAAGTTGTAGTAGATGAGAGTCCACAGACAAAATTCTCTGACACTTCAGTCAAAGAGTGAATCACCTCTGCAAGCTCCAATTTAAGGCTTTCACATTCTGTCATACTCTGCAAGGGTAGTAGATTAAAAATAATGGAAACAGCACACCTTTGTCTTCTTTAGTGGGGCACGGAGTAACAGACTTGCCAGGTCTCTGTAGAATCCACAAATTTCAAAAAACTCCAGCCACCAACTTCATTAAAAGACCATTATTATCTTATTCTGGGTCCCAGTATACAACGTTTCAAGCCTGCATTAGGCTCTTAATCATGTACATGATTAAGAGCCTAATGCAGGCTTGAAACGTTGTATACTGGGACCCAGAATAAGATAATAAAGGTCTTTTAATGAAGTTGGTGGCTGGAATTTTTTGAAATGTGTATACTCTGCAAGGGAGCAGGTTCAGGAGTAAGGAGCTGTTGTGCAGAGGTGTCAGTTGTGTTTTGTCTGCATGAGTCTCTCCCTTTAGGCATAATTAAACAGGTACAACTTTTTAGGAAATAAAGGAGATGGTTTTATTTATAGGATAAAGCAATGTAGAGATATGCAATTAGATAAGACAAAGTCTATAGGTTGTAGTATAAGGCAGGAATACAGTTCTTTGTAATAACAGGCAGGAATACAGAGCTTTGTAATAACAAACACGATATTTGCATATGCTGTAGACTGGAACTGTGTAATAACACTCAGGAAAGCAGCGCTTTGTAATAACAAGCAGGAATGCAGAGCTTTGTAATAACAAACAGGATATTTGCATATGCTGTAGACTGGAACTGTGTAATAACACTCAGGAAAGCAGCGCTTTGTAATAACAAGCAGGAATGCAGAGCTTTGTAATAACAAACAGGAATGCAGAGCTTTGTAATAACAAACAGGATATTTGCATATGCTGTAGACTGGAACCTTGTAGTATCAGGAAACAAGCAAAAGTACCTGAGTCAGTCCTTTGGAAAGAGAGTTTTAGGCAAGATCAATTGCCAGGAAATCAGTCCCAAAAATGAAACACAGTGCCAAGGGATTATCCAGAAGAGTAGTCGGTAATTGAAGCAGAAATCAGGAACCAGGAAATCCAACAAATCTGTATTTCACACAGGATACAGGAGCAGAGAGTGTTTCAGAGTATAACCCTTAATGTGAAAGCACAGAATTGCAAACAAACCTCCCAGATAAAGCAGGCTGCTGATTAAATGATTTCTTTCAGCTGGCAAGCAGGTGGAGCCAGAGAGCCAAAGTTGCAGCAAACAGAAAAACACAATATTCCTTTCCTGTGATCAAGACATCTGGTGGCATAGTGGTAAAACAACAGGTTGGGAAACAACAGCTGCAGAAACAGAGACAGGTCCCAGGTTCAATTCCAGGCTGAACCCTGACAGTATGTATCATTATTTTAAGACACTCTCAGCTATGGTTTGGCACTTTATGTATTAATATTTTACTTATATTTGCCATGAGTCAGGTCTATGTGTATTTCCCTTTGCAGTTCAGCAGTTTCATTATGGGAATCATGTTTAGGGAGTTTGTCTTACCTGGGGTATAGTCTTTTTTTCAAGTTGACTTGCTTTTTTTGGGAAAACTTGCAGGCAAATTAGGCTTGTGAGGGCGCAAAATGCTGTTGTTTATTGTGTCATTTTTGGCGCGAGAAATTTTTGGGCGCGAATGTTTGTCTTTCATGACGCAAGTTTGCCATTTCCTGTGTCTTAGTTGACGCTAGGTTGTTTGGCGCAACATTGTGTTTGTTATGATGCGAGTTGCGTCATTTCCAGATATTTGTTGGCGCAAAAAAAATTCTCAGCTTCCTTTTGCGTTGTGCGTCATACTTGGCGCCAAAAAATTTAGTTTTATTTTACCTCACTTCATATATGCTCCTTGCCTTCTATGCTCAGAGGGCTATGCTATTTGCTTTTTTTTGCTAATTTTAGCATTTGCATTTTTTCCCATTCCTGAAACTGCTATATGTGGAAATAAGATATTTTTGTTTAATGTTATTTTTCTTTTTTTTTACATTTTACAAGATGTTTCAATCTGATCCTGCCTCAGAAGCTGTTGTAGGAACCATGCTGCCTGAACACATTTCTATCAAAGCTAAGTGTATCTGTTGTAAGCTAGTGGAGATTATATCTCCAGCTGTAGTATGTAACAGTTGTCATGATAAGCTTTTGAATGCAGAAAAGGTTTCTATTAGTGCTAGTACAGTATCTGTTGTTCCTTCAACATCTAAAGCACATGATATCCCTGTTGATATGAAAAATTATATTGCTGATGCGATACAGAAGGCTATGGCTACTATACCGCCTTCAAATAAACGTAAAAGGTCCTTTAAAACTTCTCATAATACTGATGAAATTTGTAATGACCAGCAACATACTGATATATCCTCCTCTGATGAGGATCTCTCTGACTCAGAAGATCCTACTTCAGACATTGACACTAATAAATCACCTTATCTTTTTAAGATTGAGTATATTCATTCTTTGTTAAAAGAAGTGTTAATAACTTTGGATATTGAGGAGTCTGGTCCTCTTGATAATAAATCCAGTAAATGTTTAAATTCTGTTTATAAACCTCCTGTGACTACTCCTGAGGTTTTTCCTGTTCCTGGTGCTATTTCTGATGTGATTGCTAAGGAATGGTCTAAGCCTGGTACTTCTTTTGTTCCTTCTTCAAGGTTTAAAAAGTTGTATTCTTTGCCAGTGGCTAAATTAGAGTTTTGGGGAAAAGTACTTAAGGTTGATGGGGCTATTTCTACTTTTGTTAAATGTACTACTATTCCTATGGAAGATAGTACCTCTTTTAAGGATCCTTTAGATAGGAAGATTAAATCTTATCTAAGGAAAGCTTATTTGCATTCTGGCTATATGTTCAGACCTGCCATTTCTATGGCTGATGTTGCGGCTGTATCAACTTTTTGGTTGGATAGCTTAGCACAACGGGAAAAAGATTCTGATTTGCATAGCATTGTTCGTTTGCTTCAACATGCTAATTATTTTATCTGTGATGCTATTTTTGATATAATCAAGATTAAAGGGACAATGAACCCAATTTTTTTTCTTTGTGATTCAGATAGAGCATGCAATTTTAAGCAACTTTCTAATTTATTCCTATTATCATTTTTTTTTTCGTTCACTTGCTATCTTTATTTGAAAAAGAAGGCATCTAAGCTTCTTTTTGGTTCAGAACTCTGGACAGCACTTTTTTTTAATATTATACTTTTTATTCAGTTTTAGTTAAATTTACAACATAAACAATAATCATCAATCCTCAACAAGAATACATATACAAAAATACATATACAAAAAATAAAATAAAAAAAAATAAAAAATCTCATGTTATAGGACTTGAGGATAGATTGTGAATAAATGGCTTGTAAACATAATATAGCATAATAGAATTCAACAATTTTTGGAATACACAAATAATTAAAGCCATCAATTTTCTAAACAGGATTTCAGTTCATCCGTTGTCTATTCAACATCTACGGGGGGGGGGGGGGATGGGGGAAGGCAAAGAGAAAAAAAAAAAAAAAGGAAAGAAAGAGGCCTTCTTTACTAACGCCCTAATAAAACTGTCTCGGAATGTCTAAGGGGATATATTAGATTATCTATTTCTTTCTGGGGGAAGATTTTAATGAATCTGGCCCATTTCTGAAGAAAGAGAATTATTTCTCTTTCGGAAGTCAAAGTTATATCCATCTGCTCAATGATGCATTGCTTTTTCATGTAATTTTTAACTTCTGATATACTCGGAGTTGAGGTGTCTCGCCATTTATTAAAAATTAAATTCCTTGCGGCCAAAATTGACATATTTTTTTTTTTTTTTAGAGTTATGAGTGGAAGGGGATTCAACAAAGAAGACTACTTCTGCCAAAGAGAGAGAGAGAGAAGGCAATTTTAACGCCCTGATAAGCCAAAATTCCAACTTCCGCCAAAACTGCGTTAATCGAGGACAGGTCCAAATCATATGGACTAAGTCCGCCGCTGGGAGCGAGCATTTTGGGCAAACATTAAAGTTGAAATTGTGCCATTTAAATCCTTTGAGTGGAGTGTAATAGGTTCTGTATAATAACTTAATGTGTGATTCCCTCCAGCTAGCAGATAGTGTAGTTTGTGTTATCGTGGCTATAGACTTTTCGACCTGGTTGGGCCCAATATCTAAATCTTGAGACATTAGATTCCATTTTTGCGTTATGTAATCTAAATTGAGTTCACCCTTTTGGCTGACCAACAGGTCGTACCAGGTTGAAATGGAGAATAGGTTGTTTTTAACAAGGATCGGCCAGCTATCTAACTTCCCCCAAGACCAAGACCAACCATATTTATCGATAAGTGAAGAAAGATAATGCCTAGCCTGTAGGTATGCGAAGAAGTCCTTGTTACTTAGTTTGAATTCCTGTTTTAGGGTCTCAAAAGTTTTAATTAAATGAGTCTCCTGATCTATAAATTGTGTGAGGTAGGTCAATCCGAGGCTATTCCATTTCTGGAAGACCTGAGATTGGGTACCTCTTTGGAATTCCGGATTGCCACATAATCCTTGAAATTTCGGGATAGATAGATCTATGCCTAATTTACATCCTAGTTTTCTCCAAGCTTGCAATATTGTATATATAGAACTAAGGCATTTCACTTCCTTAGGAATCAAATGCAAAGGGCAATGAATTAACGCTGTGGGATTATATGGATATAATATATTTGTTTCAAGAGTGTTATTCGTGAAGTAGTTCTTATTTAATAGCCAGTCTATTACAATTCGTGCTAAAAAGACCAAGCTGTAGCTGCTGAGATCTGGTAGAGCCATGCCGCCATACCTCCTAGGCAGATGTAGTATAATAATCGAGATTCTGGGCCTTTTGCACCTCCATAAGAAGTACCGAAGAGCCTTACATAAACTCTTCCAGTCTTTAGTTTTCAAAATGACTGGTACATTTTGCAGAGGAAAAAGGATCTTAGGGAGAAGAACCATCTTAAAAAGAGCAATTCGACCAGTCAACGAAAGGGGAAAATTTTGCCAGTTCTTCATATATTCCTTTACCTTGACTAGGACTGGAGAGATATTAAGATCATACCACTCTCGTGGATTTGCCGAAATATTAATGCCTAAATATCTAAAGTGAGATCTGACCTCATTAAAAGGTAATTCAGTCATAGATATCTCACTTTTCCTAATCCACATTAACTCTGATTTAGCAAGATTAATTTTATATCCCGTAAATGCTCCAAAAGAATTTGTAATCAAGAGTAATTTGGGGATATTAAATCTAGTATTTGAGACATAGACCAGTACGTCATCGGCATACAAAGCAATTTTTTGTTCCACTGACCCTATCTTTATGCCTTGAAGATCTTTTCTTATTTTGAGGGCTAGAGGCTCAATAGCTAGGTCAAACAACAGAGGAGATAAGGGGCAACCTTGTCTGGTGCCCCTTTGAAGTTTAATTGGACCAGATTCTAGCTGGTTAATAGACAGTTTGGTTGATGAGTTTTCACAAAGACTTTTAATGAAATATAAAAAGTTATCTTTAAATCCAAAGAATAGAAGAGAAGTCAAGATATGCTGATGATGTACTGAGTCGAAAGCCTTCTCTGCGGCTAGCGCTATTACTGCCAAGTCCATTTGGTCTTGAGAAGATACTTTCTCAGAATTGTTGAAGTAATCAAGGATCAGAAAGAGTTCTCTGATTTTAGCTGTTAAATTGCGTTTATTTAGAAACCCCGCCTGGTCCTCGTTAATGAGAGGTCCAATCTCGCTCTGTAATCTTTTAGCTAGGATCGAGGTCAACAGTTTATAGTCGGAGTTAAGTAATGCTATGGGCCGATAGGCCTCCTTTTTTAGAGGATCTTTACCTTGTTTTAAGATTAGCGACGTAGTAGAGGCAGAAAAAGATGTAGAAATGGGATTCCTCTCTATGTAAAAATAATTAAAGAGTGCCTTCAAATGGGGAGTAACAATCGGTGCCAAAATCTTGTAAAACTCATTAGGCAATGAGTCCGGCCCAGGAGCTTTGTCTGACCGCAGTTCCTTAATGGTTTGAAGTATTTCTTGATCAGATATAGGGGCATTAATTTTATTTACTGCATCTTCACCTAGGACTGGATGGTCCAAGCCTTCCCAGAAATCTCTTGAAGCTTCCAAGTCGGACTCCTTAAAAGAGTAAATCCCTTTATAATAATCTGAAAAAATTTCCAATATTTCTTTCGGGTCATTGATCATAGAGTCAGATTCTAAAAGTGAGTCGATTGGGGAATTCCCTTGAATGTTTTTGTATAATTTGGCCAGAAGTTTACCGGCTTTGTCCCCATGGCGATAGAATTTTGCTTTAGATTTTAAGTCAGCTTGCACCGTATTATGGGTCAATAAGGTATCTCTCTCTCCCTTGGCAGCAGAATATCGTTTCCAGTTTATAGGGGTGGGCTGAGTTAAGTATCTATTATAAGAATTAGTCAAGGCTTTCAGTGCTTGATTTTCTCTAAAACTAGTTTTTCTTTTGAACTTAACCATGTATGCAATGATCTCCCCCCTCATTACAGCTTTACCCGCTTCCCAAAGAGAGTTTGGATTATTGACTGAACCCAAATTTAGGGAAAAAAATTCGTTCATTTTATTCATTAGCCAATTTTTAAACTTTAAATTATTTGACAGAAATTTTGGGAAAAAGAACCGTCGTGAAGAGTACATTTTACCATGAATTGGGATCTCTAATAAGATTGGAGCATGATCTGAGATGGTTATTTGTGCAATCTTAGTAGTGGAACCTATTTTTATTATTTTATCACTAACTAAGAATAAATCGATTCTTGAAAGAGAGTTAACATTTCTGGCCTTACACGTAAATTCTCTTTGATCTGGATGTTGTATCCTCCATATATCTTTAAGAGCCAAGTTGCTCTCTAAAGTTCTAAACATTCTAGCCTCTAACTTGTCTCTCTTAGATTGCAAACAGATATTTTTTTTCCTGAGCCTATCAATAGGTATTCGTGGTGCCATATTAAAGTCCCCTGCCAGTATGACAATTCCTTCCCCCATTTGTAGAATATTAGTTTGAACCGAGTCCCAAAAGTTAGGATCGAAATTATTGGGGGCATAAATGTTACAAAGTATATAGACAAGATTTGCCAATTTAATTTTCAGGATTAGGCTTCTGCTGTTTGAGTCAGAGTATTTTGATAATATTTCATAAGTTAACCTCTTCCCCAGTAAGATAGCAACTCCCCTCTTCCTACCAATACTAGGTGTATAAAATACCTCTTTCACCCAGGAAGTTTTCAATTTAACTGATTCTTCCGCATTAAGGTGAGTCTTGTATGAAGGATATATCAGAGTTATGTTTCCTCAGTTGCGAGACTATTGCCTTGTGTTTTATTGGAGAGGAGATACCCCCGACATTCCAGGACGTTAGAATCAATTTTCCTTTTTTAGACATTACTTAAAAAAAAAAAAAAAAGGAAAAAAAGAAAAATATATTGCCCCCCCCGTCCCCGTCCCCAGAAGATTAATTCTCCTTGAAACCTGGTGCAGAAGTAGAAAACAGATGAAGCTATAAAACCATTTACTTTTGCTTATCAGAAATATGATTGAGTACATTTAAATTATCAAAAATCCTGTTATCCTATTTAACAACTTTTTCCGTAAAAAACTTTTCTGCCTCCGCAGCGGTCTCGAAAAAATATGTGTGACCCTGGAATTCTATTTTAAGTTTAGCCGGATATATTACAGTGGCGAAAATACCCTCTTTAATTAATCTGCCGCATATTGGGGTGAGTTCTCTTCTTTTCAGAGACGGGGCATATGCGAAATCTTGGAAAATTGATATTTTAGTCTCCTCCAAAAGCACAGGCAAATTCTTACGGGATAATTGCATGATTTTAAGCTTATCTTGGTAGCTCAAATATCGTACAATTATAGGTCTGGGCCTAGATTTATTTTCCTCTACATCCCTTAGTCTCCCTATTCTATGGGCTCTCTCTATTATTAAGGGTAGCAGTTCTTGTGGAAAATTTAGTAATTTAGGGAGAGATTCAGCTGCAAACTTCTGAAGATCTAAATAATCTGAAGTTTCAGGGACCCCAATTATCCTGACATTATTCCTTCTTGATCGATTTTCTAAATCTTCGATCTTGTTCTGTAATTCTCTAATAGAAATAGTATTTGCCTGTATTTTGGTGCTTTGAACTGATGTGAGATCTTCAAGGTCGGAGACTCTTTGCTCCGCTTCTTCGATTCTCATCGTGAATTGCTTAACCTCATTAGATAGCGAATTTAAATCTTGTTTTATTTCTAACCTGAGTGACTCAAATTTCGGGTTCAAGGCTTCTAAGATACTATTCACTAGCCCTTGCGAGTCTGTGCCCACGCTGATCCTTCTGACGGAGCTAGGTTCAGGGTGCAGTTCAACTAAGGTTTCTGGCGGTGCTTTGTTCTTCCTTTCCCTGGGTCTGGAAGCCATGGCCGGCGGAGTGCTTTTGTGAGTGGTTGGTGAATTTAAAAATCTATCCATAAATGAGTGCGGCTAAAAAAGGGGAGTGAGGAGAAAGGGAAAAAGGGAAGAGAAAGAGGAAGAGGGGAGAGAGAACAGAATAATCAATCCCCCCTCCTCCCTCTCCCTCCCTCCCTCCTAAGGGGAAAAAAATGTGCTGTGTCTTAAAGTGATAAAATCCCAGTGAATTCAAGTGAATAAGTGACTAAGCGGGGAGGGAGAAAAAAAAAAAAAAGGAGGGGAGGGAAGGAAAAAAGTGAAGGGTCCGGGAAAAATATAGGAGAAGTGTTCTAATAGTGACTGTGAAGAAAAAAAGTGATCTAGGCCGACCAGGGTTGTTCTTTCCCAAAGAGTAAACTATAAGATTACTGCGCTTTGGCTGAGACAGAGCCCTCTGATAGTTTAATATACCTTTTGGTCTATCAAAATTTTCCCCAAGGGAACCTTCTTAATTTAGATGTCCCCAATGGATTACAGTATTCACAAAGTAATATTAGCTTTACCTAATTCAATTCACCCCTGAGGATAGCAATGATCCTTTAGAACATATAAGACCTTTCGCTATTAAAAGAGAAAATGCGTTAGTAATCACCAGCAGCTTGAATCATATTGATCAACTTCACATTATATACATAAAAAATGAAGAGATTATAAACTTCCATTATAGTTTTAACAGCTCATATTTCAGGGACAATTAATTTGATAAAAAGAAACAAAACACCTATAATTCCGTTAGTAATTAATCCTAGCGATAGACAAATGGCCTAGAAAGGGCTTATCTTAACAAAGCTTTAACATGTTGTCCTTGCGCCTTAGATAATAAGGATTTAAGAAGAATATTGCCCCCAAGGCCGTGACCAACTCTTGTCCAGTTGTTTTTTAAGCAGTAGTGTTCCTCATATACTTGCAGGTGCTGTTACAAAGTCCCAAGTCTCCCTTTAGGGCAATGTCTTTTAATTTAAGGCAAGTAAGACTTTCCCAGGGGATTCCAAACATTAGGACACTGACTCCCAGCAAATACAGATCTTGACTCAGACAGATTAATTTTTGGAAGGAATTTTACTATCAATTAATCCCCTGCTTTCTCCTACAGGGTGAAAACCCCAGTTTTGTGTTTGTTTATAGTTCCATTCTAAATATTGCAATTTTATCTTGGGGGTAACTGCAGACAGGGGAAGCATAGAGGGCTCATCAGACCATTAGGTGTCTTTAGAACAGATATCCCTCACAGAGTGCATATGTGTAAGAAAAAATAAAGTACCAAACTTGCAGCTGCACTCACCCCTCTTCCAGATTATTACCTTCAATGTTGGCCGTTGATCTTTTGTGTGCTTAGGAGCGCTGGGCACAGGTAAGATGATTATGTCCTGGGCGTGGGAGAGAGTTGTGCTCACTGACCTTGCACAGAGAAGTGAGAGATCCGTGACTCATTAAGAGTGGGCTGGTGCCCTAGGATACTCGTGTCCAGCCTTGACGTCCGCCAGTCAGATGTAGGCAGGCCTCCACAGCCAGAGGGATGGGGTACAATGGCAACTTTGTTCCCTTCTCTCCAAGCCTCCGGGCTCTAGAAAGTTTGCAATGCTCACCAGGGAGAGTCCATAAACAGCGTGCCAGTAGAATGACAGTTGCCTGTAAACCCGCCGGTCTCACTGGATCCGACCGCGGTCAAAGTGGATACACTCCTGAAATGTAAACAAACAGTGCCGTGCTTTTTCTGAGAAGCTGTTTCTTCTCCCCCCGCGCAGCACCGGTGGGGGGGGGGGGGAGCAGGTAAGAGTACTCGGTACCCTCTATGAAGACAGATATCTTCGGGCTATCTACCCCCTCTCACACAGCTTCGGTGGGAGAGGGGGGACTGCCGCTAAAGGTGATAAGGCTCAGAGTAGCTCCCGCATGCGATGTCCTGCGTGGGGCTTCCGAGTTAAGATGTGTTAAGTCAGCGCAGATGACAGGCGCTTCGGGAGTCCCTCAGGGCTTGAAACACAACTCAAGCCGGTTGCAGGTCTCTTCTCCTCGGTTGCAGAGGTCCCTGGCGCGCGAAAAATCACCGCCAGTGGGTTACCTGCAGGACACAGGTGCTTGCGTTACACAACCTGAACGCAGGCTCCTCCTCCGGAACTCCAAAAAATGGCAGAGAAAGGCCCTGGACAGCACTTTTTTTATTGGTGGATGAATTTATCCACCAATCAGCAAGAATAATCCAGGTTATTCACCAAAAATGGGCCGCATCTAAACTTAAATTCTTGCATTTCAAATAAAGATTGAAAAAAGAGAAAAAAAGACTCCGGCCAGCCTCTAGACATAAAAAAATTAACATACTTTATTATGACTTACATGAGCTTAAAAAACTTAAAAACAAAACAACTCAGCTGTTGTCTTACGCGTTTCCGCTGTATATCTTAGCCTTACTCATAGACACATGTCAAATAAAGATACCAAGAGAATGAAAAAAAATAGATAATAGGAGTAAATTAGAAAGTTGCTTAAAATTGCACGCTCTATCTGAATCACAAAAGAAGAAATTTGGGTTCAGTGTCCCTTTAATGTTAAATCTATGTCTTTGGCTATTTTAGCTAGAAGAGCTTTATGGCTTAAATCATGGAATGCTGACATGGTATCTAAATCTAGGTTACTATCTCTTTCATTCCAGGGTAATAATTTGTTTGGTTCCCAGTTGAATTCAATTATTTCCACTATAACTGGGGGGAAGGGAGTTTTTTTGCCTCAAGATAAAAAGTCTAAAGGCAAATCTAAAGCTTCTAATCGGTTTTGTTCCTTTTGTCAGAATAGAGAACAGAAAACCATTCCTTCCCCGAAAGACTCTGGCTCCAATTGGAAGCCATCCTCGAGTTGGAATAAGTCCAAGCCTTACAAGAAACCAAAGCCAGCCCCCAACACTGCATGAAGGTGCGGCCATCAATCCAGTTCTGCTGGTGGGGGGGCAGATTGAAATTATTTCAAGATGTTTGGGCAGGTTCCATTCAGAATAATTGGATTCAAAATATTGTCTCCCAGGGGTATCAAATAGGTTTCACACGTTTCTCACGTTCCAACAAATCCTGTGAAAGCTCAGGCTTTTCTGAAGTGTGTTTCAGATCTAGAGCTTTCAGGAGTGATTGTGCCAGTTCCAATTCTGGAACAGGGTCTGGGTTTTTATTCAAATCTATTCTTTGTCCCAAAGAAGGAAAATTCTTTCAGACCAGTTCTGGATCTGAAGTTTTTGAATCATTTTGTAAGAGTCCCAACTTTCAAGATGGTGACTATAAGGATTATTCTGCCTTTTGTTCAGCAAGGTCATTATATATCCTCAATAGACTTACAGGATGCGTATCTTCATATTCCGATTCAACCAGACCACTATCGGTTTCTGAGATTCTTTTTTCTAGAAAAGTTCTTCAGACAGCTGTTTCATTTTGATTCTTCTGCTTATGATTTAAGTTTTTTTCTTGAAATTTATAAGAAAGACTTATTTTCTCTTGTAAGGTGTATCCAGTCCACGGATCATCCATTACTTGTGGGATATTCTCATTCCCAACAGGAAGTTGCAAGAGGACACCCACAGCAGAGCTGTCTATATAGCTCCTCCCCTAACTGCCATATCCAGTCATTCTCTTGCAACTCTCAACAAGCATGGAGGTAGTAAGAGAAAAGTGGTGAAATGTAGCTGTTATTTTACTTAAATCAAAAGTTTATTATTTTTAAATGGTACCGGAGTTGTACTATTTTGTTCCAGGCAGAAAAATAGAAGAATCTGCCTGTGATTTCTATGATCTTAGCAGGTTGTAACTAAGATCCATTGCTGTTCTCACACATGACTGAAGAGAGAGATAACTTCAGCGGGGGAATGGCGTGCAGGTTATCCTGCTATGAGTTATGTGCAGTTAAGATTTTTCTAGAAGATGAGAATGCTAGAAAATGCTGCTGATACCAAATTTATGTAAGGTAAGCCTGAATACAGTGATTTAATAGCGACTGGTATCATGCTTACTTTCTGAGGTAATACTCTTTTATATTTACAATATAAAACGTTTGCTGGCATGTTTAAACGTTTTTATATATACTTTGGTGATAAAACTTTATTGGGGCCTAGTTTTTTCCACATGGCTGGCTTAAATTTGCCTAGAAACAGTTTCCTGAGGCTTTCCACTGTGTTACTATGAGTGGGAGGGGCCTAATTTAGCGCTTTTTTGCGCAGTAACTTTTACAGACTGAGACATCCAGCTTCCCCCAGGAGTCCCCTGAATGCTATAGGACATCTCTAAAGGGCTCTTAGGCTTTCCAAAATCGTTTGTTGGGTAAGGTAGGCCCACAGCAAGGCTGTGGCAGTTTGGTGTGACTGTTAAAAAATGTCTATATCGTTTTTTTGATTAGTTTTTTGAACTAAGGGGTTAATCATCCATTTGCAAGTGGGTGCAATGCTCTGTTAGCTTATTATACACACTGTAAAAATTTTGTTTGATTTACTGCCTTTTTTCACTGTTTTTCAAATTCTGACAAAATTTGTTTCTCTTAAAGGCACAGTACCGTTTCTTATATTTGCTTGTTAACTTGATTTAAAGTGTTTTCCAAGATTGCTAGTCTCATTGCTAGTCTGTACAAACATGTCTGACATAGAGGAAACTCCTTGTTCATTATGTTTAAAAGCCATTGTGGAACCCCCTCTTAGAATGTGTACCAAATGTTCTGATTTCACTTTAAGCAATAAAGATCATATTCTGTCTTTAAAAATTTATCACCAGAGGAATCTGACGAGGGGGAAGTTATGCTGACTAACTCTCCCCACGTGTCAGACCCTTTGACTCCCGCTCAAGGGACTCACGCTCAAATGGCGCCAAGTACATCTAGGGCGCCCATAGCGTTAACTTTACAAGACATGGCGGCAGTCATGGATAATACACTGTCAGCGGTATTAGCCAGACTACCTGAATTTAGAGGAAAGCGAGATAGCTCTGGAGTTAGACGAAATACAGAGCATACTGATGCTTTAAGAGCTATGTCTGATAATGACTCACAATATGCAGAAGCTGAAGAAGGAGAGCTTCTTTCTGTGGGTGATGTTTCTGACTCAGGGAAGATGATGCAACCTGATTCTGATATCTCTACATTTAAATTTAAGCTTGAACACCTCCGCGTGTTACTCAGGGAGGTTTTAGCTGCTCTGAATGACTGTGATACAATTGCAGTGCCAGAGAAATTGTGTAGACTAGATAAATACTATGCAGTGCCGGTGTGCGATGATGTTTTTCCAATACCTAAAAGGTTTACAGAAATTATTACTAAGGAATGGGATAGACCAGGTGTGCCGTTCTCTCCCCCTCCTATTTTTAGAAAAATGTTTCCAATAAACGCCACCACACGGGACTTATGGCAGACAGTTCCTAAGGTGGAGGGAGCAGTTTCTACTCTAGCAAAGCGTACTACTATCCCTGTCGAGGACAGTTGTGCTTTCCTAGATCCAATGGATAAAAAGTTAGAGGGTTACCTTAAGAAAATGTTTATTCAACAAGGTTTTATCCTACAGCCCCTTGCATGCATTGCTCCTGTCACTGCTGCTGCGGCTTTCTGGTTTGAGTCTCTGGAAGAGGCTTTACAGGTAGCGACTCCATTGGATGACATACTTGACAAGCTTAGAGCACTTAAGCTAGCCAATTCTTTTGTTTCTGATGCCATTGTTCATTTGACTAAACTAACGGCTAAGAATTCTGGTTTTGCTATCCAGGCGCGCAGAGCGCTATGGCTTAAATCATGGTCAGCTGACGTTACTTCAAAGTCTAAGCTGCTTAACATTCCCTTCAAGGGGCAGACCCTATTCGGGCCTGGTTTGAAGGAGATTATTGCTGATATCACTGGAGGAAAAGGTCATGCCCTTCCTCAGGATTGGTCCAAATCAAGGGCCAAACAGTCTAATTTTCATGCCTTTCGAAACTTCAAGGCAAGTGCGGCATCAACTTCCTCTTATGCAAAACAAGAGGGAATTTTGCTCAGTCCAAGACGGTCTGGAGACCTAACCAGACCTGGAACAAGGGTAAGCAGGCCAAAAAGCCTGCTGCTGCCTCTAAGACAGCATGAAGGAACGGCCCCCTATCCGGTAACGGATCTAGTAGGGGGCAGACTTTCGCTCTTCGCCCAGGCGTGGGCAAGAGATGTCCAGGATCCCTGGGCGTTGGAAATTATATCCCAGGGATATCTTCTGGACTTCAAAGCTTCCCCCCCCAAAAGGGAGATTTCACCTTTCACAATTATCTGCAAACCAGATAAAGAGAGAGGCATTCTTACACTGTGTACAAGACCTCCTAGTTATGGGAGTGATCCATCCAGTTCCAAAGGAGGAACAGGGACAGGGATTTTACTCAAATCTGTTTGTTGTTCCCAAAAAAGAGGGAACCTTCAGACCAATTTTGGATCTAAAGATCTTAAACAAATTCCTCAGAGTTCCATCATTCAAGATGGAGACTATTCGTACCATCCTACCTATGATCCAGGAGGGTCAATACATGACTACAGTGGATTTAAAGGATGCTTATCTTCACATTCCGATACACAAAGATCATCATCGGTTTCTCAGGTTTGCCTTCCTAGACAGGCATTACCAGTTTGTAGCTCTTCCCTTTGGGTTAGCTACAGCCCCAAGAATTTTTATGAAGGTTCTGGGGTCGCTTCTGGCGGTCCTAAGGCCACGGGGCATAGCAGTGGCTCCTTATTTAGATGACATCCTGATTCAGGCGTCAAACTTCCAAATTGCCAAGTCTCATACGGACATAGTGTTGGCATTTCTGAGGTCGCATGGGTGGAAGGTGAACGAGGAAAAGAGTTCTCTATCCCCCCTCACAAGAGTTTCCTTCCTAGGGACTCTGATAGATTCTGTAGAAATGAAAATTTACCTGATGGAGTCCAGGTTATCAAAACTTCTAAATTCCTGCCGTGTTCTTTATTCCATCCCTCGCCCTTCGGTGGCTCAGTGCATGGAAGTAATCGGCTTAATAGTAGCGGCAATGGACATAGTGCCGTTTGCACACCTACATCTCAGACCGCTGCAACTCTGCATGCTCAGTCAGTGGAATGGGGATTACACAGATTTGTCCCCTCTACTGGATCAAGAGACCAGGGATTCTCTTCTCTGGTGGTTATCTCGGGTCCATCTGTCCAAAGGTATGACCTTTCGCAGGCCAGATTGGACAATTGTAACAACAGATGCCAGCCTTCTAGGTTGGGGTGCAGTCTGGAACTCCCTGAAGGCTCAGGGATCGTGGACTCAGGAGGAGTCACTCCTTCCAATAAACATTCTGGAACTAAGAGCAATATTCAATGCTCTTCAGGCTTGGCCTCAGCTAGCGACAATGAGGTTCATCAGATTTCAGTCGGACAACATCACGACTGTGACTTACATCAACCATCAAGGGGGAACAAGGAGTTCCCTAGCGATGTAAGAAGTCTCAAAGATAATTCACTGGGCAGAGATTCACTCTTGCCACCTATCAGCTATCCATATTCCAGGTGTAGAGAACTGGGAGGCGGATTTTCATCCGGGGGAGTGGGAACTCCATCCGGAGGTGTTTGCACAATTGATTCATCGTTGGGGCAAACCAGAACTGGATCTCATGGTGTCTCGCCAGAACGCCAAGCTTCCTTATTACGGATCCAGGTCCAGGGACCCCAAGGCAACGCTGATAGATGCTCTAGCAGCGCCTTGGTCCTTCAACCTGGCTTATGTGTTTCCACCGTTTCCTCTGCTCCCTCGTCTGATTGCCAAAATCAACCAGGAGAGAGCATCGGTGATCTTGATAGCGCTTGCGTGGCCACGCAGGACTTGGTATGCAGATCTTGTGGACATGTCATCCTTTCCACCATGGACTCTGCCGCTGAGACAGGACCTTCTACTTCAAGGTCCTTTCAACCATCCAAATCTAATTTCTCTGAGGCTGACTGCCTGGAGATTGAACGCTTGATTTTATCAAAGCGTGGTTTCTCCGAGTCAGTAATTGATACCTTAATTCAGGCACGAAAGCCTGTCACCAGGAAAATCTATCATAAGATATGGCGTAAATATCTTTATTGGTGTGAATCCAAGGGCTACTCATGGAGTAAGGTCAGGATTCCCAGGATATTATCTTTCCTCCAAGAAGGATTGGAGAAAGGATTGTCAGCTAGTTCCTTAAAGGGACAGATTTCTGCGCTATCTATTCTTTTGCACAAGCGTCTGGCGGATGTCCCAGACGTTCAGGCATTTTGTCAGGCTTTAATTAGAATCAAGCCTGTGTTTAAACCTGTTGCTCCACCTTGGAGCTTAAATTTGGTTCTTAAAGTTCTTCAGGGGGTTCCGTTTGAACCTCTTGATTCCATAGATATCAAACTTTTATCTTGGAAAGTTCTTTATTTGGTAGCTATTTCCTTGGCTCGTAGAGTTTCCGATTTATCTGCCTTACAATGTGATTCTCCTTATCTGATCTTCCATGCAGATAAGGTAGTTATGCGTACCAAACCTGGGTTTTTACCTAAGGTGGTATCTAATAAGAATATCAATCAAGAGATTGTTGTTCCGTCTTTGTGTCCTAATCCTTCTTCAAAGAAGGAACGTCTATTACACAATCTGGACATGATTCGTGCTTTAAAGTTTTACTTACAAGCTACTAAAGATTTTCGTCAAACATCTGCTTTGTTTGTTGTCTACTCTGGACAGAGGAGAGGTCAAAAGGCTTCGGCAACCTCTCTTTCTTTTTGGCTAAGAAGCATAATCCGCTTAGCCTATGAGACTGCTGGCCAGCAGCCTCCAGAAAGGATTACAGCTCATTCTACTAGAGCTGTGGCTTCCACATGGGCCTTTAAAAATGAGGCTTCTGTTGAACAGATTTGCAAGGCGGCGACTTGGTCTTCGCTTCATACTTTTTCAAAATTCTACAAATTTGATACTTTTGCTTCTTCGGAGGCTATTTTTGGGAGAAAGGTTTTACAGGCAGTGGTACCTTCCATTTAAGTACCTGCCTTGTCCCTCCCTTCTTCCGTGTACTTTCGCTTGGTATTGGTATCCCACAAGTAATGGATGATCCGTGGACTGGATACACCTTACAAGAGAAAACATAATTTATGCTTACCTGATAAATTTATTTCTCTTGTGGTGTATCCAGTCCACGGCCCGCCCTGTCATTTTAAGGCAGGTATTTTTTAATTTTAAACTACAGTCACCACTGCACCCTATGGTTTCTCCTTTCTCTGCTTGTTTTCGGTCGAATGACTGGATATGGCAGTTAGGGGAGGAGCTATATAGACAGCTCTGCTGTGGGTGTCCTCTTGCAACTTCCTGTTGGGAATGAGAATATCCCACAAGTAATGGATGATCCGTGGACTGGATACACTACAAGAGAAATAAATTTATCAGGTAAGCATAAATTATGTTTTTTGTGGATTTAATTTTTTCAGCGGAAATAGCTGTTTTTATTTTACCCCTCCCTTTCTAGTGACTCTTCTGTGGTCTCCCACATCTTGGGTATTTCTATCCCATACGTCACTAGCTCATGGACTCTTGCCAATTACATGAAAGAAAACATAATTTATGTACAAACTTACCTGATAAATTAATTTCTTTCATATTGGCAAGAGTCCATGAGGTGGCTATGATTTTTGTATAAAAAGCACAATTTTATTTCCAGTTCCTCTTTTTGTATTCTTTTTTACTCCTTATTTTATCATCCCACTACTTGGCTATTCATTAAACTGAATTGTAGGTGTGGTGAGGGGTGTATTTATAGGCATTTTGAGATTTGGGAAACTTTGCCCCTCCTGGTAGGATTGTATATCCTATACGTCACTAGCTCATGGACTCTTGCCAATATGAAAGAAATGAATTTATCAGGTAAGTTTTTACATAAATTACGTTATATATATATACACTTTCTTTTCAAGTCAAACATATTGACATATACCATATTGCTTTAAAACCCTTTTTATACATTCATTTAAATAATAAACATATATTTTATGTTTACTATGTATAAATATGACGTGGTTGGACAAGTCTGGAGTGATTGAAAAACACCAGTTCAGAGTTGGCATAGTAGGTTAAGAGGTAGCGGTCTGATGATTTTCCTATTGTGATTGAGATAGAACATATAATTAAAATAACTTTCCAATTTACTCATATTACAATTTTTGATTCATTTTCATGGTATCCTTTATTGAAGAATCAGCAATGCACTACTGGGAGATAGCTGAACACATCAATCAATCAATGACAAGAGGCATATATGTGCAACCACCAATGAGCAGCTAGTTCCCAGCTCCTGAGCCTACCTAGGAAACTTTTTTCAACAAAAGATACCAACAACGCAAATTTCTAATTCCTCTTAAATGGTTTAATTTCAGGAAAATTGTGCAAAATAATGAATGTAAAATCCATTTTTTCCTACGTATAATTAAACATTTTATAGGAAATTACATTTTGAGTTTAAAGGGTCATTAAACCCTAGAAATACTGGAGATACTGAAGTATTCAAGGAAAATATTAGCCTGAGAACATACAGATTTTTTTATTATTTGTTTAAATATTGAAGAAATAAGCGTAAAAAGGGACAGTCTAGTCAAAAATAAACTTTCATTATTCAGGTAGGGCATGTCATTTTAAACAACTTTCCAATTTACCTTTATCATCAATTTTGCTTAGTTTTCTTGGTATTCTCAGTTGAAAGCGAAACGTAGGTAGGTCATATTCTAATTTCTTAGCCATTGAAGGCCCCCTCTTATCTGAATGCATTTTGACAGTTTTTCACAACTAGAAGTCGTTAGTACATGTGTGCCAAATAGATAGCATTGTGCTCACACACGTGCAGTTACCTAGGAGTCGGCACTGACTGGCTAAAATGCAAGTCTGTCAAAAGAACTGAAATAAGGGGGCAGTCTGCAGAGGCTTAGATACAAGGCAGACATCCCAACCTGCAAAAACTCATTTTAGGGTGGAGTCTTCACTGGCTACTGCGCTGCGTGCCCCCCCCCCCCCCCCCCACACACACACACAAACACACTTTATATACTGGATACCTGGAAACCCTAAATAAGATAGAAACATGTCATTAAAGTAGCTTCCCACTAAACTCACATTTAAGTAGCTTTATTGCACAACCACATACAACAAACCTATTTTCCAGTGATCGTATGCTTGTTGAATACGAAGTTTAATTACGTGCAGTATATAAAGTAGTATTTGTGTTTTATTTTATTAAAATCAGTGGGGGCTTTTTGGTTACTGATGCATGCTTTGAGGGTTCCATAGCGTCCCAGCTTGTGGAGTACTCAGTATAGTTGTCCCTGTACGACTTTCGGATTTTGTGTCTGGGAGTATGTGTGATTTTGAGTTTGAGAGGCTCTTTACAATTTTGATTTGTACTCACAGTAGAGTCTTGATAAGGACCTGAATGCAGGGGTGTCTATCTCCTCCCTCAGAGGGGCGCACTCTCTTTGCCCTCGTTCTCAGTTCTCACAGCCTATGCTGCAGCCGATGTTGCCTGCTGCTGACTCTCCTCCTCCCCCAAGATCCTTATCATCGCCTCTAAACAGCAGGAGGGAGGGTGGCACACACTCAATACGATGAAAGTAATACAGACTTTACAATGGCTGTGACAACGCCTTCCTGCTCGATGACGTCGCCGTTACTAGAGGCATTCCTTAGAGAAACACTGTTTCTGGATTTGGGCCACGTTGGATCATGGTACTTGTAGTTTCAGGGAGATTGCATTTCATTTGCAGGCGTCAGGGAGCCACTATTACAATGAGGGAGACTTCAGGGAGAGTTTGGATGTCTGACAAGGTAATCACTGAGGTAAAAAGTATATTAATATAACTGTGTTGGTTATACAAAACTATGGAATGGATAATAAAGGGATTATCTATCATTTTAAACAATAACAATTCTGGTGTAGACTGTCCCTTTAAAACTTTAGTTTCCATGCAGTAATGGGTGTGCCATTTTGTAAACTAGGTTTCCCTTTAAAAAAAAAAAAATCTCAACTTCCTCTATTAACTTCCTAGAGTGTGTTGTATGTTTTGATTATGAATATTAATAATTAATAATCAGCCAGATTATGAGTTTTGCATTATGAGTGGCTCGCTAATAACTTTTAAGTTTTTCCACTGCTCACCTTTAATAGCGCTGCTATTACAGGTTTGCAAAAACCCAGCGTTTGCGGGCGATATGGCTGCGTTGAGCTCCATACGACACACAAATACCAGCGCTACTTTGAGCTGCTTTGACGTGCACGTGCATGATTTCCCCATAGACATCAATGAGGAGAGCTGGGTAAAAAAAAGCCTAACACCTGCAATGACGGAGCGTAAAGCTCCGTAACGCAGCCCCATTGATGTCTATGAGGAAAGAAAATATATGTTTAAACCTAACACCCTAACATAAACCACAAGTCTAAACACCCCTAATCTGCCACCCCGACATCTACATTACACTTATTAACCCCTAATTTGCCACCCCCAATGTCGCTTCCACCTACATAAATTTATTACCCTCTAATCTGTATGTATGTATGTATTGGGTACTTGTAAAGCACGGCTAATCACCCGTAAGGGTCTCAAGGCGCTGCTCATTTTATTGACCTTGGAAGGATGAAAGGCTGAGTGGACCTCGGCGGGGATTGAACCTGCAACCCTTGGGTTGCTACAGAGCTCAGCCACAGTGCCTTAGCATGCTGAGCTATCTGCCGTCCCCAACATTGCTGCCGCCACTATACTAAAGTTATTAACCCCTAAATCTCTGGCCTCCCACATCACTAACACTAAAAAAAATATATTAACCCCTAAACCTAACCCTAACCTTAAAACCCCTAACTTTAATATAAATAAAATAATTCTAAATAAAACTTACTATTAATAACTAAATAAATCCTATTTAAAAATGAATACTTACTTAACTGTAAAATAAACCATAAGCTAGCTGCAATATAACTAATAGTTACATTGAAGCTATCTTAGGTTTTATTTTTATTTCACAGGTACGTTTGTATTTATTTTAACTAGGTAGACTAGTTAGTAAATAGTTATTAACTATTTACTAGCTACCTAGTTAAAATAAATTCAAATTTACCTGTAAAATAAAACCTAACCTGCCTCACACTATCACCTAACATTACAATAAAATTAAATTTACTAACTAATCAACCTAGTTAAAATAAATACAAACTTACCTGTGAAATAAAAATAAAACATAAGCTAGATACAATATAACTATTAGTTATATTGTAGCTAGCTTAGGTTTTATTTTACAGGTAAGTATTTATTTAGTTTTAAATAGGAATTATTTAGATATTAATTGTAATTTTTATTTGGAATTATTTGAATTATGTTAAAGTTAGTGGGTGTTAGGGTTAGATTTAGGGTTAGGTTTAGGGATTAATAACTTTAGTATAGTGGCGGCGACATTGGGGGCAGCAGATTAGGGGTTCATAACAGTAATGTAGGTTGCGGCGATGTTAAGGACAGCAGATTAGGGGTTAATAAGTGTATGTAGGTGGCAACGACATTGGGGGTAGCAGATTAGGGGTTAATAATATTTAACTAGTGTTTGCGATGCGGGGGTGCAGCGGTTTAGGGGTTAATATTTTTTTATAGTGGCGGCGATGTCCAGAGCGGCAGATTAGGGGTTAATAATTTTATTTTAGTGTTTGCGATGAGGGTGGGCCTCGGTTTAGGGGTTAATAGGTAGTTTATGGGTGTTAGTGTACTTTGTAACACTTTAGTTATGAGTTTTATGGTACAGCTTTGTAACGTAAAACTCATAACTACTGACTTTCAGGTGGCGGTACAGATCTTGCAGTTATAGGCTGTACCGCTCACTTTTTGGCCGGACAAGTACCGGCGCTATGGAAGTCCCATTGAAAATGGACTTTTTGAAAGGTGCGGTAGTTACGTTGCGTTACGGCCAAAAAGGTATGCGGTACAGCTATACCTACAACACCTGTAAAACCAGCGGTAGTGAAAAAGAGCCATAACGCTGCTTTTTCACTCATAACGCACAACTCGTAATCTAGCTGAATAAATTCATCGTCAATTATCGATATTACTATTCAATAACACTTTAAAATATTTTCTAAATTCTGACCAGGTAATCTTTATGAACACAGTGATTATATTTATGTAGTAAACTGAATATCACCTATAACTACAGGGAGTGCAGAATTATTAGGCAAATGAGTATTTTGACCACATCATCCTCTTTATGCATGTTGTCTTACTCCAAGCTGTATAGGCTCGAAAGCCTACTACCAATTAAGCATATTAGGTGATGTGCATCTCTGTAATGAGAAGGGGTGTGGTCTAATGACATCAACACCCTATATCAGGTGTGCATAATTATTAGGCAACTTCCTTTCCTTTGGCAAAATGGGTCAAAAGAAGGACTTGACAGGCTCAGAAAAGTCAAAAATAGTGAGATATCTTGCAGAGGGATGCAGCACTCTTAAAATTGCAAAGCTTCTGAAGCGTGATCATCGAACAATCAAGCGTTTCATTCAAAATAGTCAACAGGGTCGCAAGAAGCGTGTGGAAAAACCAAGGCGCAAAATAACTGCCCATGAACTGAGAAAAGTCAAGCGTGCAGCTGCCAAGATGCCACTTGCCACCAGTTTGGCCATATTTCAGAGCTGCAACATCACTGGAGTGCCCAAAAGCACAAGGTGTGCAATACTCAGAGACATGGCCAAGGTAAGATAGGCTGAAAGACGAACACCACTGAACAAGACACACAAGCTGAAACGTCAAGACTGGGCCAAGAAATATCTCAAGACTGATTTTTCTAAGGTTTTATGGACTGATGAAATGAGAGTGAGTCTTGATGGGCCAGATGGATGGGCCCGTGGCTGGATTGGTAAAGGGCAGAGAGCTCCAGTCCGACTCAGACGCCAGCAAGGTGGAGGTGGAGTACTGGTTTGGGCTGGTATCATCAAAGATGAGCTTGTGGGGCCTTTTCGGGTTGAGGATGGAGTCAAGCTCAACTCCCAGTCCTACTGCCAGTTTCTGGAAGACACCTTCTTCAAGCAGTGGTACAGGAAGAAGTCTGCAGCCTTCCAGAAAAACATGATTTTCATGCAGGACAATGCTCCATCACACGCATCCAAGTACTCCACAGCGTGGCTGGCAAGAAAGGGTATAAAAGAAGAAAATCTAATGACATGGCCTCCTTGTTCACCTGATCTGAACCCCATTGAGAACCTGTGGTCCATCATCAAATGTGAGATTTACAAGGAGGGAAAACAGTACACCTCTCTGAACAGTGTCTGGGAGGCTGTGGTTGCTGCTGCACACAATGTTGATGGTGAACAGATCAAGACACTGACAGAATCCATGGATGGCAGGCTTTTGAGTGTCCTTGCAAAGAAAGGTGGCTATATTGGTCACTGATTTGTTTTTGTTTTGTTTTTGAATGTCAGAAATGTATATTTGTGAATGTTGAGATGTTATATTGGTTTCACTGGTAAAAATAAATAATTGAAATGGGTATATATTTGTTTTTTGTTAAGTTGCCTAATAATTATGCACAGTAATAGTCACCTGCACACACAGATATCCCCCTAAAATAGCTAAAACTAAAAACAAACTAAAAACTACTTCCAAAAATATTCAGCTTTGATATTAATGAGTTTTTTGGGTTCATTGAGAACATGGTTGTTGTTCAATAATAAAATTAATCCTCAAAAATACAACTTGCCTAATAATTCTGCACTCCCTGTGTATATATATATATATATATATATATATATATATATATATATATATATATATATATATATATATATACTGTGTATATATATATATATATATATATATATATATATATATACTGTGTATATATATATATATATATATATATATATATAACACTTTCGCCTAGATTTAGAGTTTTGCGTTAGAAGGGGTGCGTTAGCTATGCGTGTTTTTCCCCCCCGCACCTTTTAAACAACGCTGGTATTTAGAGTTGTCTGAATGGCTGCTTTAGGCTCCAAAAAGGGAGCGTACAGGCATATTTACTGCCACTGCAACTCTCAATACCAGCGTTGCTTACGGACGCGGCCAGCTTCAAAAATGTGCTTGTGCACGATTCCCCCATAGGAAACAATGGGGCATGGGGCAAAAAAGCAGCGTTCAGCTCCTAACGCAGCCCCATTGTTTCCTATGGGGAAACACTTCCTAAGTCTGCACCTAACACTCTAACATGCACCCTGAGTCTAAACACCCCTAACCTTACACTTATTAACCCCTAATCTGCCGACCCCGCTATCGCTGACCCCTGCATATTATTATTAACCACTAATCTGCCGCTCCGTACACCGCTGCCACCTACATTATACCTATGTACCCCTAATCTGCTGCCCCTAACACCGCCGACCCCTATATTATATTTATTAACCCCTAATCTGCCCCCCCAACGTCGCCGACACCTACCTACACTTATTAACCCCTAATCTGCGGACCGGACCTCACCGCTACTCTAATAAATGTATTAACCCCTAAAGCTAAGTCTAACCCTAACACTAACACCCCCCTAAGTTAAATATAATTTAAATCTAACGAAATAAAATAAATCTTATTAAATAAATTATTCCTATTTAAAGCTAAATACTTACCTGTAAAATAAACCCTAATATAGCTACAATATAACAAATAATTATATTGTAGCTATTTTAGGATTTATATTTATTTTACAGGCAACTTTGTATTTATTTTAACTAGGTACAAAAGCTATTAAATAGTTAATAACTATTTAATAGCTACCTAGTTAAAATAATTACACAATTACCTGTAAAATAAATCCTAACCTAAGTTACAATTAAACCTAACACTACACTATCAATAAATTAATTAAATAAACTACCTACAATTATCTACAATTAAATCAACTAAACTAAATTACAAAAAACAAACACTAAATTACAAAAAGTAAAAAAAGATTACAAGAATTTTAAACTAATTACACCTACTCTAAGCCCCCTAAAAAAATAACAAAGCCCCCCAAAATAAAAAAATGCCCTACCCTAATCTAAAATAAAAAGTTTACAACTCTTTTACCTTACCAGCCCTTAAAAGGGCCTTTTGCGGGGCATTCCCCAAAGAAAACAGCTCTTTTGCCTGTAAAAAAACATACAATACCCCCCCAACATTGCAACCCACCACCCACATACCCCTAATCTAACCCAAACCCCGCTTAAAAAAACCTAACACTAAGCCCCTGAAGATCTTCCTACCTTGTCTTCACCACGCCGGGTATCACCGATCCGCCCAGAAGAGGCTCCGAAGTCTTCATCCTATCCGGCAAGAAGAGGTCCAGAAGAGGCTCCGTAGTCTTCATCCTATCCGGCAAGAAGAGGAGATCTGGACCGGCAAACATCTTCATCCAAGCGGCATCTTCTATCTTCATCCATCCGACGAGGAGTGGCTCCATCTTCAAGACCTCCGGCGCGGAACATCCTCTTCTCCCGACGACTAGACGACTAACGAAGGTTCCTTTAAGGGACGTCATCCAAGATGGCGTCCCTCGAATTCTGATTGGCTGATAGGATTCTATCAGCCAATCGGAATTAAGGTAGGAAAAATCTGATTGGCTGATTGAATCAGCCAATCAGATTCAAGTTCAATCCGATTGGCTGATCCAATCAGCCAATCAGATTGAGCTTGCATTCTATTGGCTGTTCCAGAATGCGAGCTCAATCTGATTGGCTGATTGGATCAGCCAATCGGATTGAACTTGAATCTGATTGGCTGATTCAATCAGCCAATCAGATTTTTCCTACCTTAATTCCGATTGGCTGATAGACTCCTATCAGCCAATCGGAATTCGAGGGACGCCATCTTGGATGACGTCCCTTAAAGGAACCTTCATTCGTCATCTAGTCGTCGGGAGAAGAGGATGTTCCGCGCCGGAGGTCTTGAAGATGGAGCCGCTCCTCGTCGGATGGATGAAGATAGAAGATGCCGCTTGGATGAAGATGTTTGCCGGTCCGGATCTCCTCTTCTTGCCGGATAGGATGAAGACTTCGGAGCCTCTTCTGGACCTCTTCTTGCCGGATAGGATGAAGACTTCGGAGCCTCTTCTGGACGTATCGGTGATATCCGGCGTGGTGAAGACAAGGTAGGAAGATCTTCAGGGGCTTAGTGTTAGTTTTTTTAAGGGGGGTTTGGGTTAGATTAGGGGTATGTGGGCGGGGGGTTGTAATGTTGGGGGGTATTGTATGTTTTTTTACAGGCAAAAGAGCTGTTTTCTTTGGGGCATGCCCCGCAAAAGGCCCTTTTAGTGTTTTTTTTTTTTTGTAATTTAGTTTAGTTGATTTAATTGTAGATAATTGTAGGTAGTTTATTTAATTAATGTATTGATAGTGTAGTGTTAGGTTTAATTGTAACTTAGGTTAGGATTTATTTTACAGGTAATTTTGTAATTATTTTAACTAGGTAGCTATTAAATAGTTATTAACTATTTAATAGCTATTGTACCTAGTTAAAATAAATACAAAGTTGCCTGTAAAATAAATATAAATCCTAAAATAGCTACAATATAATTATTATTTATATTGTAGCTATATTAGGGTTTATTTTACAGGTAAGTATTTAGCTTTAAATAGGAATAATTTATTTAATAAGATTTATTTTATTTCGTTAGATTTAAATTATATTTAACTTAGGGGGGTGTTAGTGTTAGGGTTAGACTTAGCTTTAGGGGTTAATACATTTATTAGAGTAGCGGTGAGGTCCGGTCCGCAGATTAGGGGTTAATAAGTGTAGGTAGGTGTCGGCGACGTTGGGGGGGCAGATTAGGGGTTAATAAATATAATATAGGGGTCGGCGGTGTTAGGGGCAGCAGATTAGGGGTACATAGGTATAATGTAGGTGGCAGCGGTGTACGGAGCGGCAGATTAGTGGTTAATAAAGATTTATTTTATTTCGTTAGATTTAAATTATATTTAACTTAGGGGGTGTTAGTGTTTAGGGTTAGACTTAGCTTTAGGGGTTAATACATTTATTAGAGTAGCGGCGAGGTCCGGTCGACAGATTAGGGGTTAATACTTGAAGTTAGGGGTCAGCGATGTTAGGGAGGGCAGATTAGGGGTTAATACTATTTATTATAGGGTTTTTGAGGCGGGAGTGAGGCGGTTTAGGGGTTAATACATTTATTATAGTGGCGGCGAGGTCCGGTCGGCAGATTAGGGGTTAATAAGTGTAGGTAGGTAGCGGCGACGTTGGGGGGGCAGATTAGGGGTTAATAAATATTATGTAGGTGTTGGCGATGTTAGGGGCAGCAGATTAGGGGTACATAGGGATAATGTAGGTTGCGGCGGTGTGCGGTCGGCAGATTAGGGGTTAAAAATTTTTATTAGAGTGGCGGCGATGTGGGGGGACCTCGGTTTAGGGGTACATAGGTAGTTTATGGGTGTTAATGTACTTTAGAGCACAGTAGTTAAGAGCTTTATGAACCGGCGTTAGCCCAGAAAGCTCTTAACTCCTGACTTTTTCTGCGGCTGGAGTCTTGTCGTTAGAGTTCTAACGCTCACTTCAGCCAAGACTCTAAATACCGGCATTAGAAAGATCCCATTGAAAAGATAGGATACGCAATTGACGTAAGGGGATCTGCGGTATGGAAAAGTCGCAGCTGGAAAATGAGCGTTAGACCCTTACCTACAAGACTCTAAATACCAGCGGTAGGCCAAAACCAGCATTAGGACGCTGGTTTGGACGGCTAACGCAGAACTCTAAATCTAGGCGTTAGAAAGGTAGAGTTCTATATTCTGTGATAAGAACCAAAGAAGGACAAGGCTGCACAGGATAACACTTTAAACCAAGCGTTTATTATATAGGTGGTAATGACACCGGGTCTGCCTTCACTAAATTAATAATATTATATTCCAGATAAAAGGTGAACCAGATAATAGTACATCACAATGTCATACAATTCAACCATTACCCCCTACATGCCAGCTAACAGTCCATGTGGTGAACTGGGCACAAGGTGTAAAAACACGCTCCGGTAAAATAGAAAAGGTACCGTCCCTTTACTCAGCTGCAATCCGGGCACTTAGTGTAAATACACGCTCCGGTAGCAAGATATAAGTCCGGTCTTCTATATACCAAATAGGCCAGCTGAGTAGTGTATTCAAGATCAAATGCTGAAGGGATTCTACCGGTTGCAAGACTTAAACCGCACGGCTTACCTTCACCTTCCTTGATTCATGGGGTAGATGCCATCCGGCTGCAATATACCTCCATAATCCTGTATTCTGTGATGCACATGCCGATGCGGGTCTTCACTTGCTAAACTTCAGTAGAGATGATTATAGTGAACAGGTACAATCAGAGCCGCTTCACCTGATGGTGTTCTTCACACTGCAAAGTTACAATCCACTCATTACGTGTTTCGCCCCTCCCCTTTCTGGGTTGGACTTGAGGCTTCATCAGATGTATAATGTTACCACTGCTAGTTGTGTTTAAATACCAATTCTGTTACTTTGTTACACATCCCTTGATACTATGGCCTCTTTTTATCAACGTGTCTACTTACCTGCCTTCGAAGGCCCAATAAGCCCACCTAAGCTCGCCTACCATCGCCACCGCGGAACTGAAAAATCTCGGCAAAGTTATCAATAAAGCTGTCAAAAAGCCGCACACCAAGTACGGGGCGATGAGCAGCGGACTGTGATAGTTATCACTCATCCGATCTCGCTGCTCCTCGGCTTTTTTACAGTTTTATTGACAAGCTGTCACTAAGCACCCACACTAAACTACACTGTTCTACCCCCTATACCGGCGCCCCCGGAGCCCCCCGCAAGTAAATAAAGTTATTAACCCCTAAACCGCCACTCCTAGACCCCGCCACAACTATAATAAATGTATTAACCCCTAAACCACCACTCCCGGACCCCGCCGCCACCTATATTAAACTAATTAACCCCTAATCTGCCCCCCTATACCGTCGCCACCTATAATAAATTTTTTAACCCCTATCTAGCTGATCCCGGACCCCGCCGCAACTAAATAAATTGTTTAACCCCTAAACTGCCGCTCCCGGACCCCACCGCCACCTATATTAAACTTATTAACCCCTAATCTGCCCCCCCTACACCATCGCCACCTATAATACATTTTTTTAACCCCTATCCTGCCCCCCCTACACCGCCGCCACTAAAATAAAATGATTAACCCCTAAACCTAAGTCTAACCCTAACCCTAACACCCCCCTAACTTAAATATTAATTAAATACATCTAAATAAATATTATTCTATTAACTAAATTAATCCTATTTAAAACTAAATACTTACCTATAAAATAAAACCTAATATAGCTACAATATAACAAATAATTATATTGTAGCTATTTTAGGATTTATTTTTATTTTACAGGCAAATTTCAATTTATTTTAACTAGGTACAATAGCTATTAAATAGTTATTAACTATTTAATAGCTACCGAGTTAAAATAAAGAGAAATTTACCTGTAAAATAAATCCTAACCTAAGTTAAAATTACACCTAACACTACACTATCAATAAATAAATTATTCCTATATAAAACTAAATACTTACCTGTAAAATAAACCCTTAGATAGCTACAATGTAATTAATAATTACATTGTAGCTATTTTAAGATTTATATTTATTTTACAGGTAACTTTGTATTTATTTTAGCTAGTTAGAATAGTTATTAAATAGTTATTAACTATTTAATAACTACCTAGCTAAAATAAATAAAAAATTACCTGTAAAATAAATCCTAACCTAAGTTACAATTAAACCTAACACTACACTATCATTAAATTAATTAAATAAATTAGCTACAAATAACTACAATTAAATACAATTAAATAAACTAACTAAAGTACAAAAAATAAAAAAAACTGTTACAAAAAATAATAAAAAAATAATTTACAAACATTTCAAAAATATTACAACAATTTTGAGCTACTTACACCTAATCTAAGTCCCCTAATAAAATAACAAAGCCCCCCAAAATAAAAAAAATACCCTACCCTATTCTACATTAAAAAGTTAAGAGCTCTATTACCTTACCAGCCCTTAAAAGGGCCTTTTGCGGGGCATGCCCCAAAGAAAACAGCTCTTTTGCCTGTAAAATAAAAATACAACCCCCCCAACATTAAAACCCACCACCCACACACCCCTACTCTAACCCAAACCCCCCTTAAATAAACCTAACACTACCCCCCTGAAGATCATCCTACCTTTAGCCGTCTTCAGCCAGCCGACCACCGATGGAACAGAAGAGGACATCCACAGTGGCCGAAGTCATCATCCAAGGGGCGCTGAAGAAGTCTTCCATCCGATTGTAGTCATCATCCAGGCGGCGTCTTCAATCTTCATCCATCCGGAGTGGAGCGGAGCCATCTTCAGACGAGCCGACACGGAGCCATCCTCTTCTACCGACGGACTAACGACGAATGACGGTTCCTTTAAGTGACGTCATCCAAGATGGCATCCCTCGATTTCCGATTAGCTGATAGGATTCTATCAGCCAATCGGAATTAAGGTAGGAAAAATCTGATTGGCTGATTTAATCAGCCAATCAGATTGAGCTTGCATTCTATTGGCTGTTCCGATCAGCCAATAGAATGCGACCTCAATCTGATTGGCTGATTGGATCAGCCAATCGGATTGAACTTCAATCTGATTGCCTGATTAAATCAGCCAATCAGATTTTTCCTACCTTAATTCCGATTGGCTGATAGAATCCTATCAGCCAATCGGAATTCGAGGGACGCCATCTTGGATGACGTCACTTAAAGGAACCTTCATTCGTCCTTAGTCCATTGGTAGAAGAGGATGGCTCTGCGTCGGCTCGTCTGAAGATGGCTCCGCTCTGCTCCGGATGGATGAAGATTGAAGACGCCGCCTGGATGATGACTTCAATCGGATGGAAGACTTCTTCAGCGCCCCTTGGATGATGACTTCAATCGGATGGAAGACTTCTTCAGCGCCCCTTGGATGATGACTTCAATCGGATGGAAGACTTCTTCAGCGCCCCTTGGATGATGACTTCGGCCGCTGCGGATCTCCTCTTCTGTTCCATCGGTGGTCGGCTGGCTGAAGACGGCTAAAGGTAGGATGATCTTCAGGGGGGTAGTGTTAGGTTTATTTAAGGGGGGTTTGGGTTAGAGTAGGGGTGTGTGGGTGGTGGGTTTTAATGTTGGGGGGGGTTGTATTTTTATTTTACAGGCAAAAGAGCTGTTTTCATTGGGGCATGCTGTTAACTTTTTAATGTAGAATAGGGTAGGGCATTTTTTTATTTTGGGGTGCTTTGTTATTTTATTAGGGGGCTTAGATTAGGTGTAAGTAGTTTAAAATTGTTGTAATATTTTTGAAATGTTTGTAACTTATTTTTTATTATTTTTTTGTAACTTAGTTTTTTTTATTTTTTGTACTTTAGTTAGTTTATTTAATTCAGGGGTGTCCAAACTTTTTTGCAAGAGTGCCAGATTTCATGAAGTGAACATGTGCGAGGGCCGACCATTTTTATATGAAGTGTCCCAGCAGGGATATATAACAAGGAACTCTATTATGAAGAGTATTAGAATTATCATTCAGAAAAAGGTATAGGACAGGTAGTTCCAGCAATTAGTTATTTGCTGCACAATGGAATTAAAATTTAAGAAATTGTCTCCGGCGGAGTGCAATTATGAAATTGGCGACAAGGAATTACTGGCCATAATTTTGGCACTCAAGGAATGGAGGCACCTTCTCAAGGGTACTAGCGTACCAGTGCTCATTCTTATTGACCACAAGAATTTGACTTATCTATCTGAAGCAAAACGTTTGTCGCCCCGACAGGCCAGATGGGAGCTATTTTTGTCTCGGTTTAATTATGTGGTCTCCTACCTGCCTGCTAGTAAGAATGTTAGGGCTGATGCCCTCTCTCATCAATTTTCGCTTCTGTCCAAGGAGGAGTCTGTATCTATTCCGGTTATACCTCCTGACCATATTTTGGCCACCATACGTACTAATTTGACTTCTCCCTTAGGGGAGGAGATCCTGGCTTACCACTATCCTAAAGCCGCTGGTAACCCTGGCAAGAACCAAATGATTTGGTCTGTCACTCAACAATTTTGGTGGCCAGGTCTTCGTTCTGATGTTGCTGCATATGTTGCCTCCTGCTTAGTCTGTACACAGAATAAGACTCCTCGACATCTACCTGTGTGTCTTCTTCAACCTATTGCTAATGGTGAGCATCCTTGGACACATCTTTCCATGGACTTCATTGTCAAGCTCCCTGTTTCCAATGGCAATACTATTATCCTAATGGTGGTTGACCGTTTTCCTAAAATGTCACATTGCATTCTCTTGAATAAGTTGCCTACTGCTCAGGAGCTTGCTTCAGTTTTTGCCCGGGAGGTCTTCCGTTTACATGGGTTACCCAAGGAGATAGTGTCGAAACCGGGGTAGCCAGTTTGTCTCCAGATTTTGGCATTCCTTTTGTGCTCAAATGGGGATCCAGATTTCCTTCTCCTCGGCTTATCACCCTCATGGGGCTGCGGAACGGTCTAATCAAGCTCTGGAATAGTTCCTCCGTTGCTATGTCTAAGATCACCACAATAATTGGTCTGAACTGTTACCTTGGGCAGAGTTCGCTCGTAATAGTGGCATTAATGCATCCTCTCCAGCAACTCCGTTCCACGTGGGTGCAGATTCAGGATTGCCTTCATCGTTCTATGCAGCGCCAAAAGTTCTAGGCTGATCGTAGGCGTCTGCCCGCGCCTTCCTACCAGGTTGGTGAGAGGGTTTGGCTGTCCTCCCACAACTTGGACCTTTGTGTGCCTTCGAATAAACTGGCTCCCCATTATGTTGGTCCGTTTTGGATACTCCGACGGGTCAATCCTGTGGCCTACGCTCTTGACCTTCCTCCTGCAATGCGCATCTCCAATGTTTTTCATGTCTCTCTCTTGAAACCATTGGTTTGTAATCAGTTTACCACTGTGTTGCCTCGTCTATCTTTGTTGACAACCATGAAGAATATGAGGTCAGCCGCATTATTGACTCTCGTATGTCCAGGGGTCACGCACAGTATTTGGTTCACTGTAGGGGTTACGGTCCGGAAGAGCGTTCATGGGTTCCCTCCTCTGATGTTTATGCTCCCGCCCTCCTCCATGCCTTCTATGCCTGTTTTCCCAATAAGCCTTTTGTCCTCCTGCGGGGGAGGGGTCATTGAGGGGAAGGTACTGTCAGGGTTTTTTCCCTGCTTTGTTTGCCATGTGCTGCTGGCAGCCATTGTACTCACCTTTCTTGCTGAATCTGGTTCAGAGTGTGTGATGCTGCTCATTTCCTACAGGCCCTCTTATGGCCAGACTGCTGTGCATCATCCGTGTGAGACAGGTTGCAGTCTCAGAATTGTGATGTCATCACTTATTATTTAAACGGCCTCTGTTCAGTATGCTTTGCCGTTGCGTTGTCTCAGACCTGTTTGTGAGTTCCTGTTCCTGTGTATTACCTGGCTGTCTGACGTCCATCCTGGTTCCAGACTCAGCTCGTCTGACTACTCGCTTTGGTTCCTGACTCGGCTCGTCTGACTATTCGCTTTGGCTCCTGACTCGGCTTGTCTGACTACCAGCTCTGACTTTGACTCCTGGCTTGTTATTTGACTTGTGGACTTTTAATTATTTTTGTTATTTATAAAGGTGCGATTATTTTTGCACTTCTTGCCTTAGTCTGATTCCTGGCACCCTGACAATAGGTCCATTGAACAACAGGAACCAACCTCCAGAAAATTTAATCAGTGGTCCCAGTAACAAAAAATGAAGAGGATCCTGTGTCTATATGATGATTTTATTAAAGATAAAGTTCACCTTTTAACTTTAACACCCGGGATCCTCTTCATTTTTTGCTATCTCCAAGTCTGTCCGCCTACTGCCCAGCCCCAGACGCCCACAGCAGCTCCTGTTGTTACACTCCTCACTGCTGCATTCTACTCCTCTCTGCTGCGGTCTACTCCTCTCCTGTCTGCTCCGCTCCAGTCTTCAACCGCCCATAGCACACATGCTGCTGCAAAAACTGCAAATAACATCCGATTATAGGCCGCATCCCTAATTTAAAGATTTACATTTGTGGAAAAAAGTGCGGCCTATACTCTGGACAATACGGTATATCAATTGATTATTACAATATTAAAGTAATTTAACACGCTATATAAAAATATTTAAATCATTCAATATTCAATTAAATCGTCTTGTACCCTAGATACGGACACATTATAATCTATAAATTTACCTTAACTCAAAAAAATGAATTAACTATCAAATATCACAATTAAATGTCACTAGAACAATTTATAATTAACCAGAAATATTAACCAATTCAATATATAGCTTATGTAACATTGTTGGTCAGCATATATATACAAATCTCACAATAAAATCTTAGTTTAACTCCCACAAATCTAAATTTCCAGGAAAATATAATTCAACTGTCTAGCCCACAATAATACAATTCCAAAAATATTTAACAGTAGTTCCAAATCAATTTATAAGTATAAAATACAAAATCTCTCTTTTCCTCAATGGTCAAATTACTTAATTCTAAATATGATTATTCTTATCTAAAATACCCTAGTCTATGCAATTTTAATTTACAAATTCAAAATACACTTTTAAATCACAGCTACAATGTAACTATTGATATAGAGACTATATTTGCTCAAATCTATTAAAAATATTTATCAATTGCTATATGTTACCAGTTAACCAATTTGAGAGTTCAGTCCTCAGGGTTTTCCACTATTGTCATATAAAGGGAGATATGCACAATTTTGGAAGAGAAGTAAAGTGAGAGCCCAGTACTCTCTTATCCAGAAAGAGAGCCCCAGTAGAGGTTTGCAACAAGACAGCAGGGAACAGCAGGGTTAGCAAACAAGTAAGTCAGCAAAAAGAAGGGCAACCACCCTCTCTCTTCCATGTGCAGAGCTTATATCAGTGATCAACTCCTCTCTTATATTACTTAATTAAATAATAGGAAAATTTGGAGGGTCTGGATAACTCTCATTGGCTATGGTAATTTTGCAGGCCTGGTAACTTTATCTCTCACAATAAAGTACCTTTTCGGTTGCATTTCTCGCATCGACCACAGTGGGGGCAGGCCCTTGAATGAAGTTTATATTTATTAAAGGGACACTGAACCCACATTTTTCTTTTGTGATTCAGATAGAGCATGCAATTGTAAGCAACTTTCTAATTTACTCCTATTATCATTTTTTCTTCGTTCTCTTGCTATCTTTATTTGAAAAAGAAGGCATCTAAGCTTTTTTTTTTTTGGTTCAGCCCTCTGGACAGCACTTTTTTATTTTTGGGTGAATTTATCCACCAATCAACAAGAACAACCCAGGTTGTTCACTAAAAATGGTCCGCCATCTAAACTTACATTCTTGCATTTCAAATAAAGATACCTAGAGAATGAAGAAAATGTAATAATAGGAGTAAATTAGAAAGTTGCTTAAAATGTCATGCTCTACCCTTCCAAAACTCGGATTTGGTACTTCTGGGAATATGGTAAAAAGAGTTCCCCCTTCCCTGTGTGCGGTTGTTGATTTTTTTTTTGTTTGTTTTTTTGTTATCTGTTATTAAGACAAGTGGATGGCTTGGGGCCTCACTATAGCTGAGGAGGGACAAATTAGTAAGTAGGTAGTTGGGGAAAATAGGGACAGAACAGGAAAACGGAATTATCAGCTTAACTCCTTAATGACCGGACCATTTTTCAATTTTCTTACCCTTAATGACAATGGCTATTTTTACATTTCTGCAGTGTTTGTGTTTAGCTGTAATTTTCCTCTTACTCATTTACTGTACCCACACATATTATATACCGTTTTTCTCGCCATTAAATGGACTTTCTAAAGATACCATTATTTTCATCATATCTTATAATTTACTAAAAAAAAATAATAAAATATGAGGAAAAAATGGAAAAAAACACACTTTTTCTAACTTTGACCCCCAAAATCTGTTACACATCTACAATCACCAAAAAACACCCATGCTAAATAGTTTCTAAATTTTGTCCTGAGTTTAGAAATACCCAATGTTTACATGTTCTTAGCTTTTTTTGCAAGTTATAGGGCCATAAATACAAGTTCGCTATTTCCAAACCACTTTTTTTCAAAATTAGCGCTAGTTACATTGGAACCCTGATATCTGTCAGGAATACCTGATATATCCCTTGACATGTATATATTTTTTGTTAGAAGACAACCCAAAGTATTGATCTAGGCACATTTTGGTATATTTTATTCCACCATTTCACCGCCAAATGCGAGCAAATAAAAAAAAAACTTTACATTTTTCACAATTTTAGGTTTCTCACTGAAATTATTTACAAACAGCTTGTGCTATTATGGCACAAATTGTTGTAAAAGCTTCTTTGGGATCCCCTTTGTTCAGAAATAGCAGACTTATATGGCTTTGGCATTGCTTTTTTGTAATTAGAAGGCCGCTAAATGCTGCTGCGCACCACACGTAAATTATGCCCAGCAGTGAAGGGGTTAATTAGGTAGGTTGTAGGGAGCTTGCAGGGTTAATTTTAGCTTTAGGGTAGAGATCAGCCTCCCACCTGACACATCCCACCCCCTGATCCCTCCCAAACAGCTCTCTTCCCTCCCCCACCCCACAAATGTCCCCGCCATCTTAAGTACTGGCAGAAAGTCTAAAAAAATAAAATATTTTAGCTGTGATGGACTCCTGCCTTAGCCCCAATCTCCATGACCCCCCCCCCCAGCTCTCTAACCCTCTCCCCTATCTAATTGATGCCAGTACCCAATTTGCACAAAAACAAAAGTATTTTTTTCTTTTTTTCTTTTTTGGGGGGTTTTCTGTAGTGTAGCAGCCCCCCACAATACCCCTACCCCCTCCCCCTCCCAGATCCTTTTATATGATTTAAAAAAAAAAATCTTTCCCCCCCCCCCCTCTTCCCTCATTGGTGTCAGTGGCCAGCTAATGCGCGCGCACGCGAGCCCCCCGCACGCTCCCGGCACCCGGCGTGCACATTGCACTTCTAGGAACCGGATGCCGGGTAGCGATGGGCCGCCCACCCACCTCCCTGTTGCGCTCCCACCCACCAACGAACTACCGGTGCAGAGAGGGCCACAGAGTGGCCCTCTCTGCATCGGAGTCTTCTAAAAAGGTATTGCAGGATGCCTCCATATGGAGGCATCACTGCAATACCCTGAGAGCTGCTGGAAGCGATTGCGATCGCTTCCAGCACTCTCCTAGACAACTGACGTACCAGGTACGTCCATTGTCATTAACTACTTGTTAATGCATGACGTACCTGGTACGTCAGTTGTCATTAAGGGGTTAAAATCATAAGACATAATCAAATATTACTATTTTAAGTTAGGAAATTGTAAGTAAGAATATGTCAAGAGGCTGGTTAGGCTATCAGCGGTTAAACTGATAACTATTAATACTAAAGACATTAATTAGAGAGAACGGGGTCGGACCGTCTTGTAACTAATTAAAATTAATATATTTTTTCTTTTTTTTATTCTCTCTTTTGTATATTTTCTAAGTTGTAACTCTTATAGGCTTATGATTGAGAAATTAACAATGATTATGTTTAAACCATGTGTCGTAATTCGGAAAAAGTGTTAATTGTAATATGTTAAAAAATTACTAATAAAAAGATTTAAAAAAAAATAAAAAATGTCATGCTCTATCTGAATCATGAAAGAAAAATTTGGGTTCAGTGTCCCTTTAAATCAGTAACTGCTTTTCAACTACAGAGACATACAGTATATAAACATATATTTTCTTTTATATATATTTTTATAAATGTGTACATTCAATACACTTATTATTCTCTAGCTTTAATAAAGCATTTGGTTACTATTATATGTGATTATTTAATTTGACTGAGTATATATATTTATATCAAGAAAAGGAAAAACCAGCGAGTCATCCAAAGTGCTTGTAAGTACAAAATTCAAGCTTTATTCAAACAGGATACAAAAAAAAGATTTAAAAAGCAGCAGATAATAAACTGTATATTTAAATACTTAATACTAGATAATAAGCATCATGGTATATCTTAAAATATATATATATAATACACATATCCTTGGTGTATTTTCCACACTTTTCTCATTTATAGTATATCTCAAGGGATGGGTTTAAGAGTCATATTTCTATTTGAATAATTAGTAATATAATTTAATGTTTCCAGTATGATATTAATAAATAGATCATGACATTTAAATAGTATCCTTTCATCCGTATTTATATAGTATATTTTGAGTTTAATAGTATCATATCATTCCATATTCTGATATTATATTGCCTTTTGTCCCATTTTCCAGTCATCTTTATATTACACATATCTCATGTGAGAAGTATTCTGTAGTAAGTAATTAATAGATATATTTATATTTGCTTATTATTACATTTAATAGAAATATATTCCACATTTAGTACATCTCTTGATAATGTTATTTTGAATGAATGACAACATAATTATGATATAATTCATAGCACGAGTATATTTAGTATGTATTCATTTCAAACCCTCATTGGTACATCAGAAGTCTGTAATGAAATGTGATTCATTCTGAAATAGTTTGTTAAATATTTTAAATATCAATACAGATATATATTTAATTAATTTAATTTCCGCGCTATGCTTTTGACATATGAGATATATCTCTCAGAACCCATATATATATTTATACAATACTGAGGAACATATTAAATATATCTGCAATTTACAGATATAAGTTAAACTTTAAAATCTTAATTTTTGTATATGTATTTAATTTTCCCTTAGAATATGAATAGTAATTTCTCTGTTACATCCAACATAGACACAAAGTACATGGATTTGTATGTTTAAAGGGACACTGAACCCAAATATATTTTTTTTTCATGATTCAGATAGAGCGTGACATTTTAATCAACTTTCTAATTTATTCCTATAATCAAATTTTCTTTGTTCTCTTGCTATCTTTATTTAAAGAGGAAGAATGTAAATCTTAGCAGCCAGACCATTTTAGGTTCAGCACCATGGATAGCACTTGCTTATTGGAGGCTGACATTTACCCACCAAAAAGCAAGCATAACCCAGGTTCTCAACCAAAAATTGGCTGGCTCCTATGCATCACATTCCTGCTTTTTAAATAAAGATAGCAAGACAACGAAGAAAAATTGATAATAGGAGTACATTAGAAATTTGCTTAAAATTGCGTGTTCTGTCTGAACCATGAAAGTAAAAATTTGGGTTTAGTGGTTTAGTCCAAATTGTACATTCAACCCTCTAGGGGGTCACAGTATCTAGTCGATAGATCCAGGATGTTTCCACTTGAAGAAGTTTTTTCTGCCTATCACCCCCTCTCCTCGGGGGAGGCACGTGATCAATTAACATAGTCCTCAAGCTGGCAGCCGTATGTCCAGCTTGGAAGAAATGTCTGGCCACATGTTGGTCTGATGCTTTTTTATCAATTGCCGCTCTTATGGCATAACGAGCACTGACACATCAATATGTAGATCACATAAGTACTGGTACAAGACAATCTGTGGAAGATTTTGTACTTCTTTCCTGTACAGGGATGATGAAAGTGAGCTCCAGTAAGCATGCTATTGCATGTAGTGCAGTCTCCACACTTATAGCATCCTAACTTCTTTTTACTATCCATCCAGGTGCCTTTCTCATAGCACTTAACTGGATCATTATGTACCAGGATGTCTTTCAAGTTAGATGCTTTTCTATAGACAATACGAGGAGCTTCCATTCGTGTAAATGGGAGGGATTTGTCAGATCTTACAATGTCCCAATTTTCTTTCACAGATTTTTCCAGTGTTTTGTGTAAAGGAGTAAACGTTGTAACAAAGTTAATTTTACTCTTCATGTTGTCCAAACTCGTTGGTTTATCTCGTGGTTGTAACAGTGTCATTTGATCATATTGTGACATTTCAACGTGTGTCTTCTCAATGTCCCTAGTTCTGTAGCCTCGCTTTTTTAATTTAAACTTCATATCTTGTTCTTGGGCACTCCTAGTATCAGCAAGTGTGTTGTTGCGTGCTACTCGCATAAGCTGAGAGGAGATCACACCCCTTTTTTGATGTTCAGGGTGAAAACTAGTGGAGAGTAATAATGAATTCTTATCTGTTGGCTTAGAATATAAGGATGTAGGGAACTTGTCCCCATCACTATCAGAATATTTGTTAATATTCAGATCTAAAAATGGTATTGTCTCACTGCTATAGGCAAACTTAAAACGTATGGAAGATTCAAGTTTATTTAGAGTATCAACCCAATGAGTCAGAAGTTCAGCTGAACCTCTCCATATCAGGAATACATCATCGATGTATCTGACATAGAGTTTTATGTTAGTGACAGACAAAACGTTCATGATAGTGGTCTCATACCAGAACATGTAAAGGTTGGCATATGCAGGGGCCATAGTTGAGCCCATAGCAGTCCCTGCTACCTGTAGGAAATATTCCCTCTCAAATTTGAAAAAACAAAGGTTAATAGTTCAAGCAGGAACTCTATGGGCGGTCCCACATATGCCAATGATGAACCCACCATGGACCTGACAGGAAAGAAGTACAAAATCTTCCACAGATTGTCTTGTACCAGTACTTATGTGATCTACATATTGATGTGTCCGTGCTCCCTTGTCTACGTTGGCAAGACCTCAACCACCTTCCGAGAGAGGATGGTGAACCATCGTCATGCCATAAGAGCGGCAATTGACAAAAAAGCATCAGACCAACCTGTGGCCAGACATTTCTTCCAAGCTGGACATACGGCTGCCAGCTTGAGGACTATGTTAATTGATCACGTGCCTCCCCCGAGGAGAGGGGGTGATAGGCAGAAAAACTTATTCAAGTGGAAACATCCTGGATCTATCGACTAGATACTGTGACCCCTAGAGGGTTGAATGTACAATTGGACTACAATGTATTCCTATAGTGGATGCTGCTATGATTTGTCGATCTAGGTAGCCTCTGATATTTGGAAAGAAGTGGAGTCTGACATTCGAATCACAGTGGTCGTATGCTTTATAATAAACTCCTGGATTGCATAGATCATTGAGTGTGTTGCTGCCTGCAATATAAATTTCTACCATGCTGTAATGAGTTTTGAAGCACATAGAATGCATATAGACAGGATCGTTAGAGGGACTCTTGTGTCCTTTAACATTTTTAATATTAAAGGGCTCCTTATGCTAGATCATATATAGTGTCTAGGCGTATAGGTGCCATGTGTTCGTTATTTTAATTTTATGTAATAAAAGGAGACTGCCTGATGCTGCCGGGGTGACGTCGACTATGATCGCTATTATGAAAGTATTCAATGGTGACGTATGGATACTATCGTCACTGGCAGGCGTGGCTATGTAAATTAGCCATGCGCTCGTATGAGGACTGACGAGGTAGTGATGATGCGTGATGTGGGCTGCACCTCGTTAGCACCGGAAGTCTAGTTTGCACTGAAGGGTATATTAGGTGAGTGGGTGTGTGGGTTCAATAGAGGTTATTGGGACACAGGTTTTTCTTTACCCATTGAGAAAGGTGCCAGTTTGGTACCGAAACGTTTGGGACTACGTTATGATACTGATGTGGAGAATATTAAACTTTGAACTTGCATATGAAGACCGGTGAGTGCAGCGCTTTATTCTCCTTATGGGATAAACTGTTATCGTTGTATACACTGCACGCAGCACCCCTGCGGATGTGGTCTTGTAACAGTGAGTGCACCTGATCTGGATGTTTTATATATATTTTATATACATATTTTATATATATATATATATATATATATATATATATATATATATATATATATATTATATACATATATATATTATATATATATTATATACATATATATTATATACATATATATATATATTATATATTATATACATATATATTTTATATACATATATATTATACATATATTATATACATATATATAATATATAAATTTGATTTCATATTGAATTTGAGGCCGCGAGAAGCCACGCCCCCTCCACCCCCATTTAGAAAGTGTCCAGGAATCTTCGGGGCAAAAGGTGGCAACCCTAGGTGGGGGGGGTTTCTTGGTCACCCACCTCAGGTTATTTACAAATGGTCAAAGCATTTGATATAATACAGAACTATTCATCTATGTGATATATATATATATGTATAGCCAGACATCCCAACTCTCCCTGAAGTTCAGGGAGTCTCTCTGATTGTAATAGCAGCTCCCTGATGCCAGCAAATGGAGTGCAATCTACCTGAAACTCCAAGTACCATGATCCAATGTGGCCTAAATCCAGAAAAGTGTTTCTTTAAGGAATGCCTTTAGTTGCTGGGACGTTACAGAACCCTCAAAGCATCAGTAACCAATAAGCCCCCACTTATTCTAATAAAATAAAAACACAAATACTACCTTATTTACTGCACATAATTAAACTTGTATTTTAAAATATTTAAGCATTCAACAAGCGTACGCTCACTGGAAAATAGGTTTATTGTATGTGGCTGTGCAATAAAACTACTTTTTTTGTATGTGAGTTTAGTGGGAAGCGAAGTCCCTATCTCATTTAGGGTTTCAAGGTGTCCAATATACTGGGAGGGGGGGTGTGGCGGCGCAGTAGAACACCTCCCTGAAATGAGTTTTTGCAGGTTGGGATGTCTGCATGTCCCTTTAACTAAGCATAGCTGCTAATGTTAAACGCCGTGGCAAGTAAATAGTTATTTATATTATTGCTAAACCATTTGGACATGTAAATTTACGTTGAGATACGCCCCTAAATGAGATGCTGTGGCGTTGCCATGGAAATAGCTCCAGCACCTTAGTTCACGACCATGTAGTCTAACAGGATGTGACGTTTAGTGACGTCTCTCTCCGCCCATTCGCCAACGAGGAAGTAACTTCTACCGGAGCAAGTTGTAGAGATGTGCTGGCGCAGCGCAGAGTGTTGATCCTGCGGGATGGTTATGTGTACCGCGGTGCGAGCAGGCATACGGTGATAGCGCTGCGGATCTATACTGTTTGCTGTGATGGCTCGTGCACTCTAAGTTGTGGGCTCCCAGTGTGAGCTCTGGGAAAGCAACATGAACATTGACGTGGAGTTTCATATCAGGCACAACTATCCCTGGGCCAAACTACCGGCCAACGTTAAACAGGTAACTGTGAGACTTAGTACCGCCCCCGATCTGTTAGACTGTCCTGTCACTGTGCACTGCCTTATACTGACACTCAATAGCCTTCATCTCTTTTACTGTGATCTATTGAGCTGTCACTGGCTCTGACTCTGTCTCTAACTTTGTGATCCTCTGGATTTTTTTTTTTTTTTTTTTTTTTTTACAGTGGTCTCCTTAACCTGCCACTGGTGCAATAGCCCCACATCCTTTCCGATTGTCCAACACTGCCCTGTCAAACTTAGTTCCCCTGATGTGTCTAACTGATCTCCTGACCTGTCTCTGTGTAGCCCGTTATTCCACTCAGTATCTCACCCACCAGTGCCTTACTGGGGTCCCTTGTGACATGTCACTGTGCCCCTGACCTGTCTAACCGTGACCCCAGACCCTACCATCTGCAACTTACTTTGTGCCTCTAGACTTTTCAGTGAGCCACACTAAGTTCCATAACCAATTAGACACTTCTGCTGTTTTCTCTGACCAAACATAGTTCTTTGTGCTTTTTTTTTTACCTTGTGCACCCTGTCCTTACCACTCTATCACTTTTCTTTGTGCCTTTAGACTTTTAAGGGAATCTCTGACCTTGTAAAACTGAGTCCTATAATCAGTTACAAACCTGCTCAATGTCTGACCTAGCATACTCACTTCTTGCTTCTGGACCATGTTCATCCTGACCTGTGTTTGTTGGGTTGTCAGTGTGTTCTTGCCTGCCATGGGCTTTGTCTGCCTTATCCATTCCTAAATGGTTTGTTCTTTCTTCTTCATTGTGATATTAAACGGAAAGTCAAGGCAAAATTAAACTTAAATATGTTGGATAGAACATACACTTTAAAACAACTTTCCAATTTTTTTTTATCATCAATTTTGCTTAGTTCTTTTGGTATAATTTGTTAAACATTAACGCTAAGTGAGCTCAGGAGCGTGCACGTGTCCTTAGCCATCTGGCAGCAGTGTTTGCAACAATGTTTACAACTAACCCTGCTTCCACAGAATGCTATGGCAGCAGGGTTTGCTGCTAACTATAACATTGCTATAAACATTGTTGCAAACACTGCTCGAGATGGCTATGGACGTGTGCACGCTCCTGAGCTCACCTAGGTTTACTCTTTAACAAAGGATACTAATGGAACTAAGCAAATTTGATAATAGAAGTAAATTAGAAAGTTGTTTAAAATTCTATGCTCTATCTGAATTATGAACATTTTATTTTGACTTTACTGTCCTTTTAATACTTCATTGTTCTCTTTGACCTATCACATAATTGTTGATATTACTTTTGACCAACCCAACCCCCCAGTGTGATTTTAAGATATGATTTTATATCTGGAGGCTGATTTTTATATTGTAGCAAAATTGCATTCAGTTAATTTTGTAATTAGAAGTGGAAATAGAAATATCTTCGTATGCTTGTTATGGTATAAAATATGCATGTTATACATCCTGCAACTGTTTGTTTTCTGCCACTAGTAAAACTATGCTTTCTCATTTGATCTACTATATGTGTTATTGTCGCCACGGTTTCACATCTGTTCACTGACTAATTTACTCCTATTATCAATTTTTTTTTGTTTTCTTGCTATCTTTATTTGAAAAAGAAAGTACAGAACCTTGGACATCATTTGTTTATTGGTGGATGCATTTATCCACCAATCAGCAAGAACAACCCAGGTTGTTCACCAAAATGGGCCGGCATTTAAACTTACATTCTTGATTTTCAAATAAAGATACCAAGAGAATGAAGAACATTTGCTAATAGGAGTAAATTAGAAAGTTGCTTAAAATTGCATGCTCTATCTGAATCACAAAAGAATAAAAATGGGTTCAGTGGCCCTTTAAGAGCCAGCCCATTCAGCACCCTGGATAGTACTGAATGAAGCCACCAATCAGCAACTGCTACCCAGGTGCTGAATCTAAAATGGGCCTGCTCCTAAGCTTTCATTCCTGCTTTTCAAATAGATACCAAAAGAATGAAGAAAAATTGATAACAGGAGTAAATTAAGAAGTTGCTTAAAATTGCATGCTCTATCTGAATCATGAAAGAAAAAAATTGTTTAGTGTCTCTTTTTCTGACCATTTGGGACCAAGGCTATTTTTGCATTTCTGATGTGTTTGTGTTTAGCTATAATTTTCCTCTTACTCATTTACTGTACCCACACATATTATATACTGTACTGTTTTTTTCTCTCCATTAAATGGACTTTCGAAAGATACCGTTATTTTCATCATATCTTATAATTTACTATAAAAAAATATATAAAATATGAGGAAAAAATGGGGAAAAAATGGGGAAAAAAACACTTTTTCTAACTTTAACTTTCATGCCACCATTTCACTGCCAAATGAAAAAAAATTGTTCACTTTTTCACAAATTTTGTCACAAACCTTAGGTTTCTCACTGAAATTATTTACAAACAGCTTGTGCAATTATGGCACAAATGGTTGTAAATGCTTCTCTGGGATCCCCTTTGTTCAGAAGTAGTAGACTTATATGGCTTTTTGGTAATTAGAAGGGCGCTAAATGCTGCTGTGCACCACACGTGTATTATGCCCAGCAGTAAAGGGGTTAATTAAGGAGCTTGTAGGGAGCTTGCAGGGTTAATTTTAGCTTTAGTGTAGAGATCAGCCTCCCACGTGACACATCCCACCCCCTGATCCCTCCCCCACCCCACAATTATCCGCCATCTTACGTACTGGCAGAAAGTCTGACAGTACTAAAATTAAAAGGTTTTTTTTTGTTGTTTTTTTTGTTGTTGTTGCTTTTTTTTAAATGATCTATTCAGCTGTGATGGACCCCCCAAACAGCTCTAACCCTCTTCCCCTACCTATTTGCCACCATCTTGGGTACTGGCAGCTGTCTGTGCCAGTACCGAGTTTGCCCCCCAAAACAGTTTTTTTATTATTATAAAAGATAGCTTTTTCTGTAGTGTAGTTGCCCCCCCTCAATACCCTCCCCCAGATCCTTTGATATTTATTTTTAATTTTATTTATTTTTCTCCCTCTCACGCTGTAATTCAGGGATCATTGATGGCAGTGGTTGCTGCGCGCACACTATTTGCATTTCTCTGTTACTTTATTAGCAACACTTTTGGACAAAGGCCACTGATTGCATCCTCTAGGTGTGTCACAGCATTAAGTAAGGGTGCCACTCTCCCTGGTTTATGTCTTTCTCTGGTTCTCAGACTGAGGCAATTTATCTTTAGTCTATTGCCTGATGTATGGTGCAATACAAGCAGTAGTTAATGCACCATAGTATAACAAGGGAGTGCCAAATTCAATCATTGGAATCCTTGCCTTAAAGGGACATGAAACCCAAAAAATGATTTAAGTTTTAAACAACTTTGCAGTTTACTTCTATTATAAAATGTGCTTCATTCTTTTGGTATCATTTGTTGAAGGAGCAGCAATGCACTACTGATTTCTAACTGAACACATGGGTGAGCCAATGACAATCAGTATATATATATATATATATATATATATATATATATATATATATATATATATATATATATATATATATATATATATATATATATATATATATATGCAGCCACCAATCAGCAGCTAGGCCTTAGGTTCTTTACTGCTCCTGAGCTTTCCTAGATAAGCCTTTCAGCAAAGCATAACGAGAAGGAAGCAAATTAAAGGGACATGAAACCCAAAAATGATTTAGATAGAGCATACAATTTTAAACAACTTTCCAATTTACTTCTATTATTTAATTTGCTTCCTTCTCTTGTTATCCTTTGCTGAAAGGTTTGTCTAGGTAAGCTCAGGAGCAGCAAAGAACCTAGCTTCTAGCTGCTGATTGGTGGCTGCATATATATACTGATTGTTATTGGCTCACTCATGTGTTCAGTTAGAAACCAGTAGTACATTGCTGCTCCTTCAACAAATGATACCAAGAGAATGACGCAAATTATATAATAGAAGTAAACTGGACAGTTGTTTAAAATTGTATTCTCTATCTGAATCATGACTCTTTTTTTGGGGTTTCATGTCCCTTTAACTAATAGAAGTAAATTGGAAAGTTGTTTATAATTGTATCTAAATCATGAATGTCTAATTATGACTACTGTCCCTTTAAGAGTATACATTTGGTATTATTACTATGCCTTATTTATACATTTCTAACATTTTGCACACATCTATATATTTAAAGGGACAGTAAATTGAAAATCTTTACTTATTCTGATAGAACATACAATTATAAACAACTTTCCAGTTTACTTCTTTTATCAGATTTGCTTTGTTCTCATGTTGTTCATTATTACAAAGCATACCTTGCTAGTCTCAAGAACAGCAATGCAGTGCTGTGAGCTAGCTGCTCATTGATAGCTGTATACATAAGCTTGTTACCATTAACTTACCCCGTGTTCAGCTAGCTCCCAGTAGTGCATTGCTGCTCCTAGGTTTACTCATCAACAAAGCCTACCAAGAGATGCATGCTCTATCTGAATCATGAACGTTTAAAGGGACAGTAAAGTAAAAATGAAACTTACACGATTTAGAGCATGTGTTCAGCAAGCTCCCAGGAGTGCATTGCCGATCCTTCAAAAAAATGGAGCAAATTGTATTACAGAATTACTTTGTAAATTGTTGTTTTGTGTATATATTAATAATCTATGTATGTATAGTGTTATTTCCCTTTTGTATCTGATACATATTAGTAGCTTTACAAGGTATTGGCAGTTGTCATTGACATAGAATTGACATAGGTTATTCCATTAAGCTGAACTATTTTCATTAGCATTTTGTTTGTATTAATTTATGTTGTAGTGAGCCTGTTTTACAAGATACTTGCACAAGCTAGCCTGCTTTATGGATTTTCCCTATCTGCTTTTTATCTGCTTTCTGGCTAAACATTTTGAAATTTCTCACTAATGATTTATAAATGGTTAGACTGTATGCCAGGCATTGATTAATGCTTTTTTTAAGAACCACCCATAATACTGAAGTCAGTTAGGGGAATTCTTTTTGTTTTGTGTTGTATGTTAAAGAATCCAACAAAGTTGAGTCAGATTTGACATAAGGTTAAACTTTTAAAGAATGGATAAAAAAATATTGTAACCTAAGGGGATAAAAGCAGAATTGTATAGGAGCAATGAACAACGTTCATATCTGTGCTGAGAGGACATTTAAAGGGATGTTCTAGTGCATAAATACACTGCTCTATTTCATTTTACTTTGGCTCCCATTCATGAAGTCGTCAATAAGTAAGTCCTGGAACAGACATGATTTGGCTTTTTTATTCTCTATAGTATATTTGCGGAAAGTTGAACAAGAAGTCCATTAATTGGTTGATAAATTTGAAGGCATGATTGACCCAAACCATCAGATATGTAGCATATTCTATTACTGTTTTGTTTTTTTCTTGCACCCATTGGTTGTTGTGAATTCCAAGGATAATACAGTTTGATAACTTTAAATGGTGTATTTTGACATGATGAACATGATCATACAGTTGACTTTTTTGATAAATGGGGGCCTATGTGGTTACATTTTTCAAAATAGTTAAACACAGGGATTGGAGCCAGTCCGCAGTTAGCATAGCCACACAGTAAAGGGACTCAAAAATCTGTCTCTGTTATATCCAAAATAGAATGTTTCAAAATGTATTACTGAGCTTTGCAATTTACAAAGACCGATGTACCTGGGATGAATAAACTTTTTTTTTTTTTTTTTTTTTTTCTCTGTGTACGTTGTCTCAATCGGCCATTGAGCAGGAGAGTCCCAGGACTTATTTTCACTTCCTGTGAAGTTTATATAAATTATGTATGCTTAACTGTTGTATTTTTTTTTTATATACATAATAGAAAGAGAAAATTGAGTTATATGCCCCTTTAAAGGGACATGAGAGTCAAAAATAAATGTTCAAGTTTCAGAGATTGGATGCAATTTAAAGAGTTTTCAATGCACTGTTTTTATCAGATTTAGGCCTCGATCACAATTTATCAGGGGCTGTGTTTTTGGCTGTTTTTTGGGCAGAAAAGGCTACTTTCTTTCATGTAATTAGCAAGAGTCCATGAGCTAGTTACGTATGGGATATACATTCCTACCAGGAGGGGCAAAGTTTCCCAAACCTCAAAATGCATATAAATACACCCCTCACCACACCCACAATTCAGTTTTACAAACTTTGCCTCCCGTGGAGGTGGTGAAGTAAGTTTGTGCTAGATTCTACGTTGATGTGCGCTTCGCAGCAGGCTGGAGCCCGGTTTTCCTCTCAGAGTGCAGTGAATGTCAGAGGGATGTGAAGAGAGTATTGCCTATTTGAATTCAATGGTCTCCTTCTACGGGATCTATTTCATAGGTTCTCTGTTATCGGTCGTAGAGATTCATCTCTTACCTCCCTTTTCAGATCGACGATATACTCTTATATACCATTACCTCTACTGATTCTCGTTTCAGTACTGGTTTGGCTATCTACTATATGTAAATGAGTGTCCTGGGGTAAGTAAATCTTATTTTTTTTTTACACTCTAAGCTATGGTTGGGCACTTTATTTATAAAGTTCTAAATATATGTCTTTAAACTTATATTTGCCATGATTCAGGATGATCAATATTCCTTATTTCAGACAGACAGCTTCATTATTTGGGATAATGCATATGAATAATCAATTTTTTTCTTACCTTACTAATTGTTTCAATTGACTTTTTTTCCCTGTGGGCTGTTTGGCTCGCGGGGGCTGAAAATGCTTCAATTTATTGCGTCATTCTTGGCGCAGACTTTTTTGGCGCAAATTTTTTTTTGTCATTTCCGGCGTCATACTTGTCGCCGGAAGTTGTTCGTGATTGCGTCATTTTTTTGATGTTTTTGCGCCAAAAATGTCAGCGTCACCGGATGTGGCGTCATTCTTGGCGCCAAAGAATTTTAGGCGCCAATAATGTGGGCGTCTTTTTTGGCGCTAAAAAAATGTGGGAGTCATTCTTGTCTCCACCTTTTTTTCACATTATTTCAGTCTCATTTTCATTGCTTCTGGTTGCTAGAGGCTTGTTCATTGGCATTTTTCCCATTCCTGAAACTGTCATTTAAGGAATTTGATAAGTTTTGCTTTATATGTTTTTTCTTTTACATATTGGAAGATGTCTCAAATTGACCCTGGATCAGAATCTACTTCTGGAAAGACTCTTCCTGATGCTGGTTCTACCAAAGTTAAGTGCATTTGTTGTAAACTTGTGGTAACTGTTCCTCCGGCTGTAGTTTGTGATGAATGTCATGATAAACTTGCTAATGCAGATAGTATTTCCATTAGTAATATTCCATTACCTGTTGCTGTTCCCTCAACATCTAATACTCAGGATGTTCCTGTTAATATAAAACAATTTGTTTCTAAATCTATTAGGAAGGCTATGTCTGTTATTCCTCCTTCCAGTAAACGTAAAAGGTCTTTTAAAACTTCTCATATTTCAGATGAATTTTTAAGTGACCGTCATCATTCTGACTTGTCTGTTTCTGATGAGGATTTATCTGGTTCAGAGGATTCTGTCTCAGATATTGACACTGATAAATCTTCATATTTATTCGCTCTTTACTTAAAGAAGTTTTAATCGCATTGGAGATGGAGGAATCTAGTCCTCTTGATACTAAATCTACTAAGCGTTTAAATTCGGTTTTTAAACCTCCTATAGTTATTCCAGAAGTTTTTCCTGTCCCTGATGCTATTTCTGAAGTAATTTCTAGGGAATGGAATAATCTGGGTACTTCTTTTACTCCTTCTCAAAGGTTTAAGAAATTGTACCCTGTGCCATCTGACAGATTAGAGTTTTGGGACAAAATCCCTAAAGTTGATGGGGCTATCTCTACCCTTGCTAAACGTACTACTATTCCTACGGCAGATAGCACTTCGTTTAAAGATCCTTTAGATAGGAAAATTGAATCTTTTTTTAAGAAAAGCTTATTTATGTTCAGGTAATTTACTTAGACCTGCTATATCTTTGGCTGATGTTGCAGCAGCTTCAACTTTTTGGTTGGAGGCTTTAGCGCAACAAGTGTCAGATCATAATACTCATAGCATTGTTAAACTTCTTCAACATGCTAATAACTTTGTCTGTGATGCCATCTTTGATATCATTAGAGTTGATGTCAGGTATATGTCTTTAGCTATTTTAGCTAGAAGAGCTTTATGGCTTAAAACTTGGAATGCAGATATGTCTTCTAAGTCAACTTTACTTTCTCTTTCTTTCCAAGGTAATAAATTATTTGGTTCTCAGTTGGATTCTATTATTTCAACTGTTACTGGGGAAAGGAAAGGAACTTTTTTGCCTCAGGACAAAAAATCTAAAGGTAAATATAGGGCTGCTAATCGTTTTCGTTCCTTTCGTCAGAATAAGGAACAGAAGCCTGACCCTTCCCCTAAAGGAACGGTTTCTGTTTGGAAACCATCTCCAGTCTGGAATAAATCCAAGCCTTTTAGAAAGCCAAAGCCAGCTCCCAAGTCCACATGAAGGTGCGGCCCTCATTCCAGCACAGCTGGTAGGGGGCAGGTTATGATTTTTCAAAGATATTTGGATCAATTCGATTCACAGTCTTTGGATTCAGAACATTGTTTCACAAGGGTACAGAATAGGTTTCAAGGTAAGGCCGCCTGCGAGAAGATTTTTTCTCTCTCGCATTCCAATAAACCTAGTAAAGGCTCAGGCATTTCTGAAATGTGTTTCAGATCTAGAATTGGCTGGAGTAATTGTGCCAGTTCCAGTTTTGTAACAGGGTCTGTGGTTTTACTCAAATCTATCCATTGTACCAAAGAAGGAGAATTCCTTCAGACCAGTTCTGGATCTAAAAATATTGAATCGTTATGTAAGGATACCAACATTCAAAATGGTAACTATAAGGACTATTCTGCCTTTTGTTCAGCAAGGGCATTATATGTCTACAATAGATTTAGAGGATGCATATCTTTATATTCCGATTCATCCAGATCATTTTCAGTTTCTGAGATTCTCTTTTCTAGACAAGCATTACCAGTTTGTGGCCCTGCCGTTTGGCCTAGCGACAGCTCCAAGGATCTTTTCAAAGGTTCTCGGTGCCCTTCTATCTGTAATCAGAGAACAGGGTATTGCGGTATTTCCTTATTTGGATGATATCTTGGTACTTGCTCAGTCTTCACATTCTGCAGAATCTCATACGAATCGACTTGTGTCGTTTCTTCAAAAACATGGTTGGAGGATCAATTTACCAAAGAGTTCATTGATTCCTCAGACAAGAGTAACCTTTTTAGGTTTCCAAATAGATTGTGTTCATGACCTTGTCTCTAACAGAAAAGAGACGTCTGAAATTGGTTTCAGCTTGTCGAAACCTTCAGTCTCAATCATTCCCTTTGGTAGCTTTATGCATGGAAATTCTAGGTCTCATGACTGCTGCATCGGACGTGATCCCCATTGCTCGTTTTCACATGCGACCTCTTCAGCTTTGTATGCTGAACCAGTGGTGCAGGGATTATACAAAGATATCACAATTGATATCCTTAAATCCGAATGTACGACACTCTCTGACGTGGTGGACAGATCACCATCGTTTAGTCCAAGGGGCTTCTTTTGTTTTTCCAACCTGGACTGTGATCTCAACAGATGCGAGTCTAACAGGTTGGGGAGCTGTATGGGGATCTCTGACAGCGCAGGGGGTTTGGGAATCTCGGGAGGCGAGATTACCAATCAACATTTTGGAACTCTGTGCGATTTTCAGAGCTCTTCAGTTCTGGCCTCTTCTGAAGAGCGAATCGTTCATTTGTTTTCAGACAGACAATGTCACAACCGTGACATATGTCAATCATCAAGGGGGGACTCACAGTCCTCAGTTTATGAAAGAAGTATCTCGGATACTTGTATGGGCGGAATCCAGCTCCTGTCTTATCTCTGCGGTTCACATCCCAGGTGTAGACAATTGGGAAGCGGATTATCTCAGTCGCCAGACGTTACATCCGGGCGAATGGTCTCTTCACCCAGAGGTATTTCTTCAGATTGTTCAAATCTGGGGATTTCCAGAAATAGATCTGATGGCTTCTCGTCTAAACAAGAAACTTTCCAGGGATCCTCAGGCGGAGGCAGTGGACGCGTTGTCGCTTCCCTGGAATTATCATCCTGCTTATATCTTTCCGCCTCTAGTTCTTCTTCCAAGAGTGATTACCAAAATGCTAAAGGAACGTTCGTTTGTACTGCTGGTGGCTCCAGCATGGCCTCACAGGTTTTGGTATGCGGATCTTGTTCGGATGGCTACTTGCCAACCTTGGACTCTTCCATTAAGACCAGACCTTCTATCTCAAGGCCCTTTTTTCCATCAGGATCTCAAATCATTAAATTTGAAGGTATGGAGATTGAACGCTTGATTCTTAGTCATAGAGGTTTCTCTGACTCAGTAATTAATACTATGTTACAGGCTCGTAAATCTGTGTCTAGGAAGATTTATTATCGAGTCTGGAACACTTACATTTCTTGGTGTTCTCATATATTCTCCTGGCATTCTTTTAGAATTCCTAGAATTTTACAGTTTCTTCAGGATGGTTTGGATAAAGGTTTATCTGCAAGTTCCTTGAAAGGACAAATTTCTGCTCTTTCTGTTCTTTTTCATAGAAAGATTGCTAATCTTCCTGATATTCAGTGTTTTGTACAGGCTTTGGCTCGTATAAAACCTGTCATTAAGTCAATTTCTCCTCCTTGGAGTCTTAATTTGGTTCTGAGGGCTTTACAAGCTCCTCCTATGCATTCTCTGGATATTAAATTACTTTCTTGGAAAGTTCTGTTCCTTTTAGCTATCTCTTCTGCTAGAAGAGTTTCTGAGTTATCTGCTCTTTCTTGTGAATCTCCTTTTCTGATTTTTCATCAGGATAAGGCGGTGTTGCGGACTTCATTTAAATTTTTACCTAAGGTTGTGAATTCTAACAACATTAGTAGAGACATTGTTGTTCCTTCATTATGTCCTAATCCTAAGAATTCTCTGGAGAAATCTTTACATTCTTTGGATGTAGTGAGAGCTTTAAAATATGTTGAAGCTACTAAAGATTTTAGAAAGACCTCTAGTCTATTTGTTATCTTTTCTGGTTCCGGGAAAGGTCAGAAGGCCTCCGCCATTTCTTTGGCGTCTTGGTTGAAGTCTTTGATTCATCATGCTTATGTTGAGTCGGGTAAAACTCTGCCTCAAAGGATTACAGCTCATTCTACTAGGTCAGTTTCTACTTCCTGGGCGTTTAGGAATGAAGCTTCTGTTGATCAAATTTGCAAAGCAGCAACTTGGTCTTCTTTGCATACTTTTACTAAATTCTACCATTTTGATGTGTTTTCCTCTTCTGAAGCAGTTTTTGGTAGAAAAGTACTTCAGGCAGCTGTTTCAGTTTTTTTTCATTATTAAGATTAAAACTTTTGTTTTGGGTTGTGGATTATTTATCAGCGGAATTGTCTGTCTTTATTTTATCCCTCCCTCTCTAGTTACTCTTGCATGGAAGTTCCACATCTTGGGTATTTATTATCCTATACGTCACTAGCTCATGGACTCTTGCTAATTACATGAAAGAAAACATAATTTATGTAAGAACTTACCTGATAAATTCATTTCTTTCATATTAGCAAGAGTCCATGAGGCCCACCCCTTTTTGTGGTGGTTATGATTTTTTGTATAAAGCACAATTATTCCAATTCCTTATTTGATGCTTTCGCTCCTTTCTTATCACCCCACTTCTTAGCTATTCGTTAAACTGATTTGTGGGTGTGGTGAGGGGGTGTATTTATAGGCATTTTGAGGTTTGGGAAACTTTGCCCCTCCTGGTAGGAATGTATATCCCATACGTCACTAGCTCATGGACTCTTGCCAATATGAAAGAAATGAATTTATCAGGTAAGTTCTTACATAAATTATGTTTTTCTATTTGGTATGATCACAATAGTGTGATTTTGTCTGATTTTCACACTTGCAAACTGAGTTTTGGTTGCTAGAAAAAAAAACAGGGTACACATTTAGATATGTATAGGGTAGGCACATATGCATATGTTAATGTGAAGACTACTCAATATCATGTACAGCTATGGGGATCTGCGCTAAAACTCACTTCAGGGCACCTATATGTAGAAGTGGCATTATTTGATTGTATTTCTCGCATGATTTGTCGTGATTGTCACAAACCGTACAGGCATTATGAAAATCAGGGTTTTTAAAGGAGATTGCTTAGTCGCGACTTTAAAAGTTAACGATTGCAATCTGTCTCTATCCTCGCCACTGCTGACCCATTTAAATTAATCTTTTAGGTTATCAAGATGGCCAGACTGTGCACTACTTTTTCTGTTGCTAAATGGATTTTGACAACTTTTAAACCAGTACTTGGTTTTCCTGGGTGCCACTGGTGCCCCAAAAAGTATGCTTAGCGCCTACATTTTGCTTAAATCTGCTAACATGTCGCTAAAAGTTGCGCTAGCAGCTTAAGGGCGGGCTGCGATTCTATATGAGATTCTGCAAAATGCTGACACAGGAGAAGTGCTGATGTTCGGTGCATGATTGAGAAGTATTTTCCTTGCCGAGTAAACAAAGGGTTACATGAATAGAGCTATCCTGTAACCTTAAAGGGACACTGAACCCAAATTTGTTATTTCATGATTCAGATAGAGCATGCAATTTTAGGCAACTTTCTAATTTACTCCTATTATCAATTTTTCTTTGTACTCTTTCTATCTTTATTTGAAAAAAGAAGGCATCTAAGGTGTGTTTTTTTTTTTTTTTTTTTTTTTTTTTGGTTCAGAACTTTGGACAGCACTTTTTTATTGGTGGATGAATTTATCCACCAATCAGCAAGAACAACCCAGGTTGGTCAACAAAAATGGGCCGGCATCTTAACTTTTATTCTTGCATTTCAAATAAAGATACCAAGAGAATGAAGACAATTTGATAATAGGAGTATGTGCCAGTTTCAGGAGACCCCCTGTTTCTATTATGAAAACGGGTAGTTAAAATGCAAAGTTCTTTTTGAGAGGCTTTTTTTTTTTTTTTTTTTTTTTAAACCAATGATACGATATAGCATTGTGATCACTTGAGAAACTCTCCTCTAAATTCGTCCGCTAATCGAAAAGTGTTTTCGGAGCTGAGAGCTGATGGATTGTGATCCACCCCTTACTTGATTATCTTTTATATCCTTTTGTTAAAAAGCATACCTAGGTAGGCTGAGGAGCAGCAGTGCACTACTCAGTGCTAGCTGGTGATTGGTGGCTTTACATACCTGTCATTGGTTCACCTGTATTAGCTAGCTCCCAGTAGTGCAATACTGCTCTGAAGCTGACTTTGTGTTTAACACCTGTTTAGGAGTTGAACATGCAGTTTAAAGCATTTTATTATTGGACTGTTTCTTGCAAATGACACATTACTGCAATTATTTTGGTCGTCATAAACCCCAGACAAGGGTTCACTTGCACGGGTTACCCCTAAACAGGTTCTGAGGCAGCATAAAGGGACTATATCTACTTGTTTACCTCCCTTCAGGACTAACTGGAGGACCACACAAATATAGGCTGTCTCAAGAACACTGGAATCTTGTGAAGTATCACTGCCTCTAACCAAGACTCTTATTTGCACAACTTTTTCCAGCACCTAGCCTGACAAATCTCCAATTCCTCTGAAAGGATCACAGGGCTTTTTGTCCTAAACCACCAGACAAAGCACCTTTATAATATTAGGATAGAAGAGCAAAGATGCAGCCATCCATTCAATCTGAGAACCACAGTCTCCAGCTCTTTGACCTTTCTTCCTGCGCACTCCAGCTTGCGGTTAATCATATAGTTTAGCTGTAGAGCAGAAGTGCAATATTGGGATTTAAGCAAATCAGACTAGCCACTGACAAGGGACATGTGTAGCCACCTATCATCGGCTAGCTCCCAGTAGTGCATCGTTGCTCCTGAGCCTAGACGTGTTTAAACAAAGGATACCAAAGGAAAGAAGTGCATTTGATAATTGAAGTTAATTGAAAAGTCTCCTTAAATTGGATGATCTGTTTGACCATGGAAGTTTAATTTTGATGGGCTTCTAAAATGATCTAAGAAATTAATTTCCCTCTAAGAAGTAGAAATCTAAAAGACAATTCTGTCTGTATTCCCAAGGTATGTTATTGCCATTTTAAGATAGCTATAGCTAGCACATTATTATTATTATTATTATTATTATTATTATTATTATTATTATTATTATTTTTTTGTATTTGTAGAGCGCCAACAGATTCCGCAGCGCTGTAAACATAGTCGGTATACAGGATAACTTTTTGTAGGGATCAAGTGGGTATAGGGCCCTGCTGAGAGTTTCACTGTCGTAGTCGACTCTTATGAAGGCGATCTGCAAACAGCTGGGCTCATAGGCTTACATTCTAAGGGGTTCAAGGGGAAAGCAATGGAGTTAGGAAAGGTTAGTGTAGGTTGCATCCATCCCTGAATAGTAGAGTATTTAGGGAGTGCTTGTAGCTGTTAAAACTAGGGGAGAGTCTTGTGGAGCGAGGCAGGGAGTTCCACAAGATGGGGGGGCCAGTCTGAAGAAGTCCTGTAAACGTGAATGTGAGGAAGTAACAAGAGAGGTGGAGAAGAGGAGATCGTGAGCAGATGAAAGGGAACGGGAGGGAGAATATCTGGAGGCAAATTCTGAAATGTAGGGGGGAGCAGTGCAGTTGAGAGCTTTGTATGTCAGAGTGAGGATTTTGTGTTTAATCCTAGAGGCAAGAGGAAGCCAGTGAAGGTATTGGCAGAGAGGTGCAGCAGATGAAGAGCGACGAGTAAGAAAGATGAGCCTGGCAGAAGCATTCATAATGGATTGTAAAGGAGCTATGCGGCAGCTAGGTAGACCAGAGAGGACTGAGTTGCAGTAGTCGAGGCGGGAAAGGATGAGAGAGTGGATTAAAATTTTATTTGTGTCTTGTGTAAGGAAACGTCTAATTTTAGAGATGTTTTTAAGGTGGAAGCGGCAGGCTTTAGCCAAGGACTAAATGTGAGGAGTAAAGGAAAGACGTCTGTTTTCCACGTTCAATACTCTTCTCCGCCCACCCCCACCTCCTAATACAACTTCTCTCTCAGATCAAGATTTTGCCAGCCACTTCAATAACAAAATTGACTCCATCAGAAATGAAATCAGCTCTCAACATACTAACAATCTCCCACCCCCTCTAAAGCTCACAATCATCCAAAACCCAAATATCCAAAAATGTAGCTCTTTTGCCCCTGTTAGCGAGGATGACGTTTCTGCCTTGATACAGGGAGTGCAGAATTATTAGGCAAATGAGTATTTTGACCACATCATCCTCTTTATGCATGTTGTCTTACTCCAAGCTGTATAGGCTCGAAAGCCTACTACCAATTAAGCATATTAGGTGATGTGCATCTCTGTAATGAGAAGGGGTGTGGTCTAATGACATCAACACCCTATATCAGGTGTGCATAATTATTAGGCAACTTCCTTTCCTTTGGCAAAATGGGTCAAAAGAAGGACTTGACAGGCTCAGAAAAGTCAAAAATAGTGAGATATCTTGCAGAGGGATGCAGCACTCTTAAAATTGCAAAGCTTCTGAAGCGTGATCATCGAACAATCAAGCGTTTCATTCAAAATGGTCAACAGGGTCGCAAGAAGCGTGTGGAAAAACCAAGGCGGCAAAATAACTGCCCATGAACTGAGAAAAGTCAAGCGTGCAGCTGCCAAGATGCCACTTGCCACCAGTTTGGCCATATTTCAGAGCTGCAACATCACTGGAGTGCCCAAAAGCACAAGGTGTGCAATACTCAGAGACATGGCCAAGGTAAGAAAGGCTGAAAGACGACCACCACTGAACAAGACACACAAGCTGAAACGTCAAGACTGGGCCAAGAAATATCTCAAGACTGATTTTTCTAAGGTTTTATGGACTGATGAAATGAGAGTGAGTCTTGATGGGCCAGATGGATGGGCCCGTGGCTGGATTGGTAAAGGGCAGAGAGCTCCAGTCCGACTCAGACGCCAGCAAGGTGGAGGTGGAGTACTGGTTTGGGCTGGTATCATCAAAGATGAGCTTGTGGGGCCTTTTCGGGTTGAGGATGGAGTCAAGCTCAACTACTGCCAGTTTCTGGAAGACACCTTCTTCAAGCAGTGGTACAGGAAGAAGTCTGCATCCTTCAAGAAAAACATGATTTTCATGCAGGACAATGCTCCATCACACGCGTCCAAGTACTCCACAGCGTGGCTGGCAAGAAAGGGTATAAAAGAAGAAAATCTAATGACATGGCCTCCTTGTTCACCTGATCTGAACCCCATTGAGAACCTGTGGTCCATCATCAAATGTGAGATTTACAAGGAGGGAAAACAGTACACCTCTCTGAACAGTGTCTGGGAGGCTGTGGTTGCTGCTGCACGCAATCTTGATGGTGAACAGATCAAAACACTGACAGAATCCATGGATGGCAGGCTTTTGAGTGTCCTTGCAAAGAAAGGTGGCTATATTGGTCACTGATTTGTTTTTGTTTTGTTTTTGAATGTCAGAAATGTATATTTGTGAATGTTGAGATGTTATATTGGTTTCACTGGTAAAAATAAATAATTGAAATGGGTATATATTTGTTTTTTGTTAAGTTGCCTAATAATTATGCACAGTAATAGTCACCTGCACACACAGATATCCCCCTAAAATAGCTATAACTAAAAACAAACTAAAAACTACTTCCAAAACTATTCAGCTTTGATATTAATGAGTTTTTTGGGTTAATTGAGAACATGGTTGTTGTTCAATAATAAAATTAATCCTCAAAAATACAACTTGCCTAATAATTCTGCACTCCCTGTACTGTCCTCCCACCTCGCTACCCTCTCCCTATCTTTTACCCTCACCCCCATACTCACACACATTCTCAACCTCTCCCTCAGCACTGTTCTATTTCCCTCATCTCTAAATCATGCACTGGTCACACCTATCCTCAAAAAACCTTCCCACGATCCAACCTCCACAGCTTGCATATTTCGAAATTATAGTTACAGGAAGCAATCCTATAGTATAAATTTGAAGAGCATTCCCCAATTCAGTTGTGAGTTAACTTCAATAAAGATACATTTAAAATTCCATAACTCAATACAACGTATATCTACGTCATGTGGTACAAAGGCCATAGTACCGAATAACGCGTGTGTGTGTATGTATATATGTATACATACATACATACATACATACATACATACATACATACATACATACATACATACATACACCAGCACTACTCTAAATTTAAAGTCACCTTTTAGCCAACGGTATAGGAATACCTATTTACAACCGTTAGGTTGTGCACGGAGAGTCAAAAAATATTTATTATGCAAAGAGAAAAATAGTGACTCTTAGCCCAGCACAAAGATATTTTGACAATAATAATTTGACAAGGAAGAAGAAACACTCGATAAACCGGGTTGCTGACAAAATGTTTCTTTATATTACTCAAAAATATATGTTACACTTTATATGATAAATGGCAACAATAATCAAAGCAGCAATGCGTCCCAGTTATTTGTATAGGATTATAAAATTAGCAAAATCCTATAGAAAATACCCATAGAGGCCTCAATAGTAGGTTCTCAATGTCCATTCCTTTCAAGGATAATTGCAGAGAGTATTCTTTATACCCGTATTGTGTCGGCCATTATACAGCCTAATAGTAGGAACAGTTCACATTGACCATGTTTAAACAGAGCATAAATTTGGGATTGGAACCTGTGAGATTATGGATTCAATTTGGTTAACGCCGCTGTAATAGACAGCAAATATTGCTACTCAGTATGAAATGACACTCTTTGAAAATATATATATATATATATATATATACACACACGTTGCAGCTTCAGGGAGCTCCAGCAGTCCCAACTGTAAAGTGACACCTGAGACTGCTGTTCCTAAACTGCAGCAAAATCTGTCCTTATATTGTAATAGAGCATAATTGGTGCTCTGTTACCAAATGAGTGCAGATTGCCATCTTGTTACAGATAGTGACACAGGCTTTGTCACTGTCTTCAACGATCTCCTTCAGGGCTGGACAGAGGTGGGTGGACTGCACAGAGGTGGAGGGGGGATTGAGAGGAAGGGAGTGGAAGGGGCCCTAAAGTATGGGAGGGGAGGCACGCTACACTCCAGGAAAAAAAAAAAATGGGGTGGGGGGGGAGGGGGTTACCATCATGATCTCAGGGAGGTGGGGGGACTGCTACACCACAGGGAAAAAAATAATAATAATAATAAAAAAAAAGTACCTAATCTGGGTACTGGCAGCTATCTGGTGGACACCATTAAAGTGAATGTAAATTTTGTATGTTATGAATATAAAATTAAATAGTTAATAGCGAAGCAAAGCATATGATCCTCATCCCCGTAATATTGTGATTGTAGAATACGGAGCCCCTTTAAAATTAAACTTACCTAGCGCTATAAGATTTCTTGAATGAATTAATGAAGTCCGAGAATTTTCCAATTGCGCATGCGCAAAATGTGAACGAGCTTCAGAGTAAAATGTAGGAAGAGCTGTCTAACGCAAGCGCAATACGGACGCGTGACGACACAGAAAGGGGTTTGGTTCCCCCGTGGTTAATCCAGTTATTGGTTGTAAGGATCGTGCATACAATTGCACTGAGTTAGCGAAAATGCCTGGCGGAGGATTACAATGACGGGTGCAAGGCTATAATCAATAAAAATCACGGTAATTACAATGTTTTTAAAAATTTCATGAATTAAGCTCATGTTATTTATAATTCACTGTTTACATTCACTTTAAATAGGGGGATTGATATAGAGCTGTTTGGGAGGGATCAGGGAGGTGGGATGATGGTAAGGGGGGATCCTACACTGCAGAAAAGAAAGAAACATTTTTTTTTTTTTTTTAAATAAAATAATAAGTCCTAAAATGTGATACTGGCAAACTGTCTGCCAGTACCTAAGATGGTGGTGATGAGTGTTGGGGGGGAAAGAGCGATTTGGCAGAGATGTGGGAGGTGTCAGGTTGGAGGGTAATAGGGTAATCCTTACACTAGAATACTATAACCCTTTGCCAGCTAACTAATTAACCTCTTCACTGCTAGGAATTTCAGAAGTAGTTCTGAACAAAGGGGACCTCAGAGATGCTTTTACGGCCATTTGTGTTATAACTGCACAAGCTAAATAATTTCAGTGAGAAACACAAAGTTTGTGAAGAAGTTAACTATTTATTTTTTTTATTTATGATCCCATTTGGCGGCAAACAGTGGAATGAAATATGCCAAAAAGGGCCTAGCTCAAAACCTTGGGTTGTCTACTAAAAAAAATTATATAGGTAAATTAAAAAAAAAAAACTAAGGCAAAAATGCTTAAAATTCTATGGTCAGTTTTTCCCAGTAGTGAAGGGGTTAAAGGGACATTCCAGCCAAAACTGGAATCCACATGGATGCATTTCAGTTTTGAATAGAAGCATTTTTGTATTCTGCATGTATGCTTCCAATAAAAGCTATAGCGGTTTCAAAAGTGTGTATAAGTATACACCGTGCACCAGCATTTTAAGCACAGCACTTGCTTAGATATCCTAAGATGCTTGTATCATCTAGTAATGACATAAAGGGACACTGAACCCAATTTATTTTTTTCTTTCATGATTCGGGTAGAGCAGGCAGTTTCTAGCAACTTTCTAATTTACTACTATTATCATTTTTTTTTCTTCGTTCTCTTGGTATCTTTATTTAAAATAGCAGGAATATAAGTTTATAAACCGGCCCGTCTTTGGTTCAGCACCTGGGTAGCACTTGCTGATTGGTGGCTAAAATGTAGCCACTAATTTAGCAATCGCTACCCAAGGGTCTGAACCAAAAATAGGCTGGCTCCAAAACTTACATTCCTGATTTTTCAAATAAAGATACCAAAAGAATAAAAAAAATTGATAATAGTAGTAAATTAGAAAGTTTTGTAAAATTGCCTGCTCTATCTGAATCATGAAAGAAAAAAACTTGGGTTCAGTAGCCCTTTAATTTAATTGCTAACATAATTAAAGGGACACTGAACCCACATTTTTTAAATCATGATTCTGATTGAGCATGAAATTTTAAGCAACTTTCTAATTTACTCCTATTATCAAATTTTCTTCATTCTCTTGGTATCTTTATTTGAAATGCAAGAATGCAAGTTTAGATGCCGGCCCATTTTTGGTGAGCAACCTGGGTTCTTGCTGATTGGTGGATAAATTCATCCACCAATAAAACAGTGCTGTCCAGAGATCCTGAACCAAATAAAGAGACCGAAGAAAAATTGATTATAGGAGTAAATTAGAAAGTTTCTTAAAATTGCTGCTCTATCTGAATCACGAAAGAAAAAAAATTGGGTCCAGTGTCCCTTTAAGGCCTCACTGCCACACTGAGAATATCTAGCTATGCCTCACATGCAGAGAAAAATATTTACACTACAACAGTGATAACTTTTACTAGAAGCATTTTTGCCAATACTGTACATGTATATTACAAATAGGTTTCTATTCAACCACCATGTAATTGATCTGTGCATTTAAATTTTGACCAGAATGTCCATTTAATGCTTTTCTAATTTTCTTTCTTGTTGATAAAACAGATTTGTAAATTTGAGTATGAACAGGATGGTAACGGTTTGATTTGTTTTGCTGGTTTTATTTAGCAACAATGAGAACTATTTTTATATCACAAGGTGTACATGTGTGAGTTCAGCTGTTACAGACACCCCTCCCCCCCGTTATTTCACTGAAGTGTACATAAAGATAACTATTTGTTCAGTTATGTTCTACCTAATGCCCTTGAATGTTTAAATAAAGAGAATGAACAATGGCTTGTTAGCTTGTGCTATGGCGAGTCACCACCTGGGAGCAGCCATTTTGTTTAGACCAATAGTGCAGCCACCAATTGGCAGCTTGCTCCCAGTAGTGCATTGCTGCGTCTGAGCTTACTTAGCTATGCTTTTCAACAAAGGAAACCAAGAGAACAAAGCAAATGAAATAATACAAGTAAATTGGAAATGTTTAAAGGGACATGAAACCCAACAATTTTCTTTCATGATTCTGACAGAACATATAATTTTTTTTTTTTAAAGTTTCCCAATGACTTCTATTATCAAATTTGCTTTTTTTCCTGTGTTACTATTTGTTGAAGAGATATCTGATAGGTAATGTGCACATGTCTGGAGCACTACATGGTAGGAAATAGTGCTGCCATCTGGTGCTCTTTCTAATGTATAACATATAGTGCTGCTGACACGCGCACACTCCTGAGCTTACATCCCTACTTTTTAACAAAGGATACCAAGAGAAAAAAGAAAACTTGATAATAGAAGTATATTAGAAAGTTGTTTAAAAATGTGTGCTCCATCTGAGTCATGAGAACATTTTCGGGTTTTATATCCCATTAAAATTGCATGCTCTATGTGAATTATGAAAGTTCAATTTTGACTTTCTTGTCCCTTTAAAGGGATATGAACCAGCCCCCCCCCAAAAAAAATAAAATAAAAATAAATTGTGATTCAGTCAGAGCATAAAACTTAAAAAAAAGTTTTCAATTTGCTTAGTTCCCATGACATTCTTTAAGGAAGAGATACTTAGGTATCCGGAGCACTATACGGCAGGAAATAGGGCTGCCATCTAGTCCTCTTGCAAAGTGATAACATTCTTGCAAAACTGCTGCCATATAGTGCTCTAGAAATAGGCAGGCTCCTAAGCATCCCTGCTTTTTCAACAAAACATATAAAGAGAACAAAGACAACATATTAGAAAGTTATTTGAAATCACATGCTTTATATGAATCGCGTAAGGAAACACAAGCACACTTACTATTGAGTAATGCAGACTCCTAACCAGTTGTCACCAGCTCACATTTACTGCCCAGTGATTCTATCTTGTTTGTATTGATGTGGGAACTCACATACTTTGGTTGGGAGCTCACATACTTTGGTTGGGAGCTCACATACTTTGGTTGGGAGCTCACATACTTTGGTTGGGAGCTCACATACTTTGGTTGGGCGCTCACATACTTTGGTTGGGCGCTCACATACTTTGGTTAAGGGACACTGAACCCAAATTTGTTCTTTTGGGATTCAGATAGAGCATGCAATTTTATGCAACTTTCTAATTTACTCCTATTATCAATTTCTCCTACATTGGTGTGTCCGGTCCACGGCTTCATCCTTACTTGTGGGAATATTCTCTTCCCCAACAGGAAATGGCAAAGAGAGCACAGCAAAAGCTGTCCATATAGCTCCCCCTCTGGCTCCGCCCCCCAGTCATTCTCTTTGCCGCTCTGAACAAGTAGCATCTCCACGGGGATGGTAAAGAGTATGTGGTGTTAGTTGTAGTTTTTTATTTCTTCTATCAAGAGTTTATTTTAAAATAGTGCCGGTTTGTACTATTTACTCTCAAACAGAAAGTGATGAAGAGTTCTGTTTAAAGAGGAGTATGATTTTAGCAGCAGTAACTAAAATCCATTGCTGTTCCCACGCAGGACTGTTGAGCCCAGAGAACTTCAGTTGGGGGGAACAGTTTGCAGACTTTTCTGCTCAAGGTATGACTAGTCTGTTTTCTAACAAGACATAGTAATGCTAGAAGACTGTCATTTCCCTTAGGGGATCGGTAAGCCATTTTCTTAGACTCATAACAGAATGAAGGCTTATAAATGGGCTATATACTGGTTGACACTATTGTGGGCTAATCGATTGATTTATATAATATTTCTCCTGTTAAGTGTAGTCAGTCCACGGGTCATCATTACTTCTGGGATATTAACTCCTCCCCAACAGGAAGTGCAAGAGGATCACCCAAGCAGAGCTGCTATATAGCTCCTCCCCTCTACGTCACACCCAGTCATTCTCTTGCACCCAACTAATAGATAGGATGTGTGAGAGGACTGTGGTGATTATACTTAGTTTTTATATCTTCAATCAAAAGTTTGTTATTTTAAAACAGCACCGGAGTGTGTTGTTCCTTCTCAGGTAGAATTTGAAGAAGAATCTACCTGAGTTTTTGGATGATTTTAGCCGGCGTAGCTAAGATTCATTTTGCTGTTCTCGGCCATTCTGATGAGTGAGGTAAACTTCATATCAGGGGACAGCGGGCAGGTTCACCTGCAAAGAGGTATGTTGCAGTATATTATTTTCTGAGGAATGGAATTGACTGAGAAAATACTGCCAATACCGATATAATGTAAGTTCAGCCTTAAATGCAGTAGTAGCAACTGGTATCAGACTGTTTATGTATATATGTGTACACTTCAGTATTCTGGGGAATGGTACTTCTCTGGGTAATACTATATGCATATAATTTTTAGCCTAACTTGCAGTGGGAACGTCTAGCAACAGGCTGTTTAATGACATTTCATGTTATTTGATTTTAAACGTTTTTGCTGGCATGCTAAATTGTTTAATTATCTGAGGTACTGGGTGAAAAACTGTTTTTGGGCACTGTTTTCCACTTGGCTGTCGTTTATTTTAATTTAAGACAGTTTACTGAACTTCCCTCACTGCTGTGGGTGAGGGGGAGGGGCCTATTTTGGCGCTTTTGCTACGCATCAAAAATTCAGTCAAAAGTCTGTTTCTCTTCCTGCATGATCCGGATCGTCTCTACAGAGCTCAAGGGTCTTCAAAAATTATTTTGAGGGAGGTAATCACTCACAGCAGACCTGTGAGATTGTGCTTTGACTGTGATAAAAAAACGTTTATATTTTGTACATTTTTTTCTGCTATTAAGGGTTAGTTATCCATTACTAATGGGGGCAATCCTTTGCTAAATTTATTCCTTTACTGGGAAAAATCTGGTTTTTATAATTTTTCCTGTTCCTTATTGTTAAACTGTCATAATTTTTTTCTGTGCTTCTTAAAGGCACAGTGCGTTTTCCATAATACTTGTAATTTGAGTGAAAAGTATTTCCAAGCTTGCTTGTTTAATTGCTAGTTTGTTAAACATGTCTGACTCAGAGGAATATCTCTGTGCTATATGTGCAAAAGCCAAGGTGGAGCCCAATAGAAATTTATGTACTAATTGCATTGATGCTAAACTTGAATAAGAGTCATTCTGTACAAATTGAACATCATTCACCAAACAACGAGGGGGAAGTTATGCCGACTAACTTGCCTCACGTGTCAGTACCTGCATCTCCCGCTCGGGAGGTGCGTGATATTGTAACGCCGAGTACTTCAGGGCGGCCATTACAAATCACACTACAGGACATGGCTAATGTTATGACTGAAGTTTTGTCTAAATTACCAGAACTTAGAGGTAAGCGAGATCACTCTGGGGTGAGAACAGAGTGCGCTGATAATATTAGGGCCATGTCAGATACTGCGTCACAATTTGCAGAACATGAGGACGGAGAGCTTCATTCTGCGGGTGACGGATCTGATCCAAATAAACTGGATTCAGACATTTCAAATTTTAAGTTTAAGCTGGAAAACCTCAGTGTATTACTAGGGGAGGTGTTAGCGGCTCTGAATGATTGTAACACAGTTGCAATACCAGAAAAAATGTGTAGGTTGGATAAATATTTTGCGGTACCGTCGAGTACTGACGTTTTTCCAATACCTAAAAGACTTACTGAAATTGTTACTAAGGAGTGGGATAGACCCGGTGTGCCTTTCTCACCCCCTCCTATATTCAGAAAGATGTTTCCAATAGACGCTACCACACGGGACTTATGGCAAACGGTCCCTAAGGTGGAGGGAGCAGTTTCCACTTTAGCTAAGCGTACCACTATCCCGGTGGAGGATAGCTGCGCTTTTTCAGATCCAATGGATAAAAAGTTAGAGGGTTACCTTAAGAAAATGTTTGTTCAACAAGGTTTTATATTACAACCCCTTGCATGCATTGCGCCTGTCACGGCTGCAGCAGCATTTTGGTTTGAGTCTCTTGAATCAGCTCCATTGGATGAGATTACACACAAGCTTAAAGCCCTTAAGCTAGCTAATTCATTTATTTCTGATGCCGTAGTACATTTAACTAAACTTACGGCTAAGAATTCCGGATTCGCCATTCAGGCACGCAGAGCGCTGTGGCTAAAATCCTGGTCAGCTGATGTTACTTCTAAATCTAAATTACTTAACATACCTTTCAAAGGGCAGACCTTGTTCGGGCCCGGTTTGAAGGAAATTATCGCTGACATTACAGGAGGTAAAGGCCATGCCCTGCCTCAAGACAGAGCCAAACCTAGGGCTAGACAGTCTAATTTTCGTGCCTTTCGTAACTTCAAGGCAGGAGCAGCATCAACTTCCTCTGCACCAAAACAGGAAGGAGCTGTTGCTCGCTACAGACAAGGCTGGAAACCTAACCAGTCCTGGAACAAGGGCAAGCAGGCCAGGAAACCTGCTGCTGCCCCTAAGACAGCATGAAGTGAGGACCCCCGATCCGGGAACGGATCTAGTGGGGGGCAGACTCTCTCTCTTCGCCCAGGCTTGGGCAAGAGATGTCCAGGATCCCTGGGCGTTAGAGATCATATCTCAGGGATATCTTCTGGACTTCAAAGCCTCTCCCCCAAAAGGGAGATTTCATCTTTCAAGGTTGTCAACAAACCAGATAAAGAAAGAGGTGTTTCTACGCTGTGTACAAGATCTTTTACTAATGGGAGTGATCCATCCGGTTCCGCGGTCGGAACACGGACAAGGGTTTTACTCAAATCTGTTTGTGGTTCCCAAAAAAGAAGGAACCTTCAGACCAATCTTGGATTTAAAGATCCTAAACAAATTCCTAAGAGTTCCATCGTTCAAAATGGAAACTATTCGGACAATCTTACCCATGATCCAAAAGGGTCAGTACATGACCACAGTGGATTTAAAGGATGCCTACCTTCATATACCGATTCACAAAGATCATTACCGGTATCTAAGGTTTGCCTTCCTAGACAGGCATTACCAGTTTGTAACTCTTCCATTCGGGTTGGCTACGGCTCCAAGAATCTTCACAAAGGTTCTGGGCTCTCTTCTGGCGGTGCTAAGACCGCGAGGAATTTCGGTGGCTCCGTATCTAGACGACATTCTGATACAAGCGTCAAGCTTTAAAAATGCAAGGTCTCATACAGAGTTAGTACTGGCATTTCTAAGGTCGCATGGGTGGAAGGTGAACGAAGAGAAGAGTTCTCTCTTACCACTAACAAGGGTTCCCTTCTTGGGGACTCTTATAGATTCTGTAGAAATGAAGATTTACCTGACAGAATACAGGTTAACAAAGCTTCAAAATGCTTGCCGTGTCCTTCATTCCATTCAACACCCGTCAGTGGCTCAATGCATGGAGGTAATCGGCTTAATGGTAGCGGCAATGGACATAGTACCCTTTGCACGCCTACATCTCAGACCGCTGCAATTGTGCATGCTAAGTCAGTGGAATGGGGATTACTCAGATTTGTCCCCTACTCTGAATCTGGATCAAGAGACCAGAAATTCTCTTCTATGGTGGCTTTCTCGGCCACATCTGTCCAGGGGGATGCCATTCAGCAGACCAGATTGGACAATTGTAACAACAGACGCCAGCCTACTAGGTTGGGGCGCTGTCTGGAATTCCCTGAAGGCTCAGGGATCATGGACTCAGGAGGAGAGTCTCCTTCCAATAAACATTCTGGAATTGAGAGCAGTTCTCAATGCCCTTCTGGCTTGGCCTCAGTTAACAACTCGGGGGTTCATCAGGTTTCAGTCGGACAACATCACGACTGTAGCTTACATCAACCATCAAGGAGGGACAAGAAGCTCCCTAGCGATGATGGAAGTATCAAAGATAATTCGCTGGGCAGAGTCTCACTCTTGCCACCTGTCAACGATCCACATTCCTGGAGTGGAGAACTGGGAGGCGGATTTCATAAGTCGTCAGACTTTTCATCCGGGGGAGTGGGAACTTCATCCGGAGATCTTTGCCCAAATACTTCGACTTTGGGGCAAACCAGAAATAGATCTGATGGCGTCTCGCCAGAACGCCAAGCTTCCTTGTTACGGGTCCAGGTCCAGGGACCCGGGAGCAGTCCTAGTAGATGCTTTGACAGCACCTTGGACCTTCGGGATGGCCTATGTGTTTCCACCCTTCCCGATGCTTCCTCGATTGATTGCCAGGATCAAACAGGAGAGAGCATCGGTGATTCTGATAGCGCCTGCGTGGCCACGCAGGACCTGGTATGCAGATCTAGTGGACATGTCATCCTGTCCACCTTGGTCTCTGCCTCTGAGACAGGACCTTCTAATTCAGGGTCCTTTCAAACATCAAAATCTAATTTCTTTGAAGCTGACTGCTTGGAAATTGAACGCTTGATTTTATCAAAGCGTGGTTTTTCGGAGTCAGTTATTGATACCTTAATACAGGCTAGGAAGCCTGTTACCAGAAAGATTTACCATTAAATATGGCGTAAATACTTACATTGGTGCGAATCCAAGAGTTACTCATGGAGTAAGGTTAGGATTCCTAGGATATTGTCTTTTCTACAAGAAGGTTTAGAAAAGGGTTTATCTGCTAGTTCCTTAAAGGGACAGATCTCAGCTCTGTCCATTCTTTTACACAAGCGTCTGTCAGAAGTTCCAGACGTTCAGGCTTTTTGCCAGGCTTTGGCCAGGGTTAAGCCTGTGTTTAAAACTGTTGCTCCACCATGGAGCTTAAATTTAGTTCTTAACGTTTTACAGGGTGTTCCGTTTGAACCCCTTCATTCCATTGATATCAAGCTGTTATCTTGGAAAGTTCTGTTTTTAATGGCTATTTCCTCGGCTCGTAGAGTCTCTGAGTTATCAGCCTTACATTGTGATTCTCCGTATCTGATTTTTCATTCAGATAAGGTAGTTCTGCGTACTAAACCTGGGTTCTTACCTAAGGTTGTCACTAACAAGAATATCAATCAAGAGATTGTTGTGCCATCATTGTGTCCTAATCCTTCTTCAAAGAAGGAACGACTTCTGCACAATCTAGATGTAGTCCGTGCCCTGAAATTTTATTTACAGGCAACTAAAGATTTTCGCCAAACTTCTTCCCTGTTTGTCGTTTATTCTGGACAGAGGAGAGGTCAAAAAGCTTCTGCTACCTCTCTCTCTTTTTGGCTTCGTAGCATAATACGTTTAGCCTATGAGACTGCTGGACAGCAGCCTCCTGAAAGAATTACAGCTCATTCCACTAGAGCTGTGGCTTCCACTTGGGCCTTTAAGAACGAGGCCTCTGTTGAACAGATTTGCAAGGCTGCAACTTGGTCTTCTCTTCATACTTTTTCCAAATTTTACAAATTTGACACTTTTGCTTCTTCGGAGGCTGTTTTTGGGAGAAAGGTTCTTCAGGCAGTGGTCCCTTCCGTATAAAGATCCTGCCTGTCCCTCCCGTCATCCGTGTACTTTAGCTTTGGTATTGGTATCCCAGAAGTAATGATGACCCGTGGACTGACTACACTTAACAGGAGAAAACATAATTTATGCTTACCTGATAAATTCCTTTCTCCTGTAGTGTAGTCAGTCCACGGCCCGCCCTGTTTTTATGGCAGGTCTAAATTTTTTATTCTCCAGTCACCACTGCACCCTATGGTTTCTCCTTTCTCGTTTGGTTCTCGGTCGAATGACTGGGTGTGACGTAGAGGGGAGGAGCTATATAGCAGCTCTGCTTGGGTGATCCTCTTGCACTTCCTGTTGGGGAGGAGTTAATATCCCAGAAGTAATGATGACCCGTGGACTGACTACACTACAGGAGAAAGGAATTTATCAGGTAAGCATAAATTATGTTTTTTGGAGTGTTTTGGAACTGGGAAACACTTTTGGGAACGTTCTTATTACGCCTGGCAGTTGTTTAGACACCTAATCTAGTCAGGAAGGCCCCTTCACTCTGGTATGCAGAGGGAGGAGGCCTCATTTTCGCGCCTTAGTTGCGCAATTACTTCTGGAAGCAGTGCATGCAGCTTCATGTGAGAGGATCCTGTGGCCATAAAAACGATTCTAGGCGGCTTATTTCTGTGGTGAATAACCCCCAAGGAAAGGTAAAGCCGCAGCAAAGGCTGTGGCAGGGACTGTAGTGGGTTTAAACTGGTAAATTGAACAAATTTTGTAAAGATCGGATATTTCCTTCATAGTTTTGCAAACATTCAGAAATAAAGTGTATTCTTTTTATTATTTAAAGAGACAGTAACGGTTTTGTTTAAAAACGGTTTTATTGCATTAATAGCCTGCCAAAGTCTGTCTAACATGTCTGTACCTTCAGATAAAATATGTTCTGTGTGTATGGAGGCCAAGGTGGTTCCCCCTTTTAAATGTATGTGAAAATTGTGCCACGGCGTCCAAACAAAGTAAGGACAGTACTGTCGCATTTAATAAGGTTGCCCAAGATGATTCTTCAAGTGAAGGTAGTGGGGATAGTTCATCATCCTCTCCTTCTGTGTCAACACCAGTTATGCCCGCGCAGGCGACACCTAGTACATCTAGCGCGCCAATGCTTTTTACTATGCAGCAATTAACGGCAGTAATGGATAATTCTATAGCTAATCTTTTATCCAAAATGCCAGCATTTCCCAGAAAGCGTGATTGCTCAGTTTTAAATACAGAGGATGAGCAAGTGTGCGCTGACGATAATTTATCTGTTATACCCTCACACCAGTCTGAATTGGCAGTGAGGGAGGGGCTGTCTGAGGGAGAAATTTCTGATTCAGGAAAAGTTTCTCAGCAGGCAGAACCTGATATCGTGACGTTTAAATTTAAGTTAGAACATCTCCGCGCCCTACTTAAGGAGGTGCTAACTACTCTTGACGATTGCGACTCTTTGGTGATTCCAGAGAAATTGTGCAAAATGGACAAATTCCTTGAGGTCCCTGTGCACGCTGATGCCTTTCCGATACCCAAGAGGGTGGCGGACATAGTGAACAAGGAGTGGGAGAAGCCAGGTATACCTTTTTGTCCCACCTCCTATATTTAAGAAAATGTTCCCCATTGTCGACCCCAGAAGGGACGCATGGCAAACAGTCCCTAAGGTTGAGGGGGCAGTTTCTACGTTGGCTAATCGCACGACTATTCCCATTGAGGACAGTTGTGCTTTCAAAGATCCTATGGATAAAAAAATTGGAAGGATTGCTAAAAAAGATATTTGTTCAGCAAGGATTCCTTCTCCAGCCAATTTCGTGCATTATTCCTGTCACAACAGCGGCGTCTTTTTGGTTCGAGGAACTAGAAAATTCGCTCAATAAGGAGACTCCATATGAGGAAGTCATGGACAGAATTCACGCACTAAAGTTGGCTAATTCCTTTATTTTAGATGCCGCTTTGCAATTGGCAAAATTAGCAGCGAAAAATTCAGGTTTTGCAATTGTGGCGCGCAGAGCGCTTTAGCTAAAATCTTGGTCGGCGGATGTGTCGTCCAAGACAAAACTGTTTAATATTCCTTTCAAGGGTAAGACCCTTTTTGGGCCAGAATTGAAGGAGATTATTTCAGACATCACTGGGGGAAAGGGCCATGCCCTCCCACAGGATAGGCCTTTCAAGGCTAAGAACAAATCTAATTTTCGTTCCTTTCGCAATTTCAGGAACGGACCGTCTCCTAACTCTGCAGCCTCTAGACAAGAGGGTAACGCTTCCCAGTCTAAACCAGCATGGAAACCAATGCAAGGCTGGAACAAGGGTAAACAGGCCAAGAAGCCTGCTGCTGCTACCAAGACAGCATGAAGGGGTAGCCTCCAATCCGGGACCGGATCTAGTAGGGGGCAGACTTTCTCTCTTTGCTCAGGCTTGGGCAAGAGATGTTCAGGATCCCTGGGCACTAGAAATAGTCTCTCAGGGTTATCTTCTAGAGTTCAAGGAACTTCCTCCAAGGGGAAGGTTCCACATGTCTCGCTTATCTTCAGACCAGATAAAGAGACAGGCATTCTTACATTGCGTAAGAGACCTATTAAAGATGGGAGTGATACACCCAGTTCGACAGCGGAACAAGGTCTGGGGTTTTACTCAAACCTGTTTGTAGTTCCCAAAAAAGAGGGAACTTTCAGGCCAATTCTGTATTTAAAAATTCTAAACAAATTCCTCAGAGTTCCATCATTCAAAATGGAAACCATTCGAACGATTTTACCAACAATCCAGAAGGGTCAATTCATGACTACCATGGACTTAAAGGATGCGTACCTACATATTCCTGTCCACAAAGATCATCATCATCAGTTCCTAAGGTTCGCCTTTCTGGACAAACATTACCAGTTCGTGGCTCTTCCGTTCGGTTTAGCCACTGCTCCCAGAATTTTCACAAAGGTGCTAGGGTCCCTACTAGCGGTTCTAAGACCGAGGGGCATTGTGGTAGCACCTTACTTGGACGACATCCTAATCCAAGCGTCGTCCCTTTCCAGATCAAGGGCTCATACAGACATTGTATTAGCCTTTCTTAGGTCTCACGGGTGGAAGGTGAACGTAGAAAAGAGTTCCCTGTCCCCGTCTACAAGGGTTCCCTTTCTGGGAACAATAATAGATTCTGTAGAAATGAAGATCTTTCTGACAGAGGTCAGAAAATTAAAACTTCTAAACGCTTGTCAAGTTCTTCATTCTATTCCTCAGCCTTCCATAGCTCAGTGCATGGAGGTAATAGGACTAATGGTTGCAGCAATGGACGTGGTTCCCTTTGCTCGAATTCATCTAAGACCATTACAACTGTGCATGCTCAAACAGTGGAATGGGGATTATGCCGACTTGTCTTCTCAGATTCAAGTAGACCAATTAACCAGAGACTCACTCCGTTGGTGGTTGACTCAAGATCACCTGTCTCAGGGAATGAGTTTCTGCAGACCAGAGTGGGTCATTGTCACGACCGACGCCAGTCTTTTAGGCTGGGGTGCGGTCTGGGACTCCCTGAAAGCTCAGGGTCTATGGTCTCGGGAAGAGTCTCTTCTCCCGATAAACATTCTGGAACTGAGAGCGATATTCAATGCGCTCCAGGCTTGGCCTCAACTAGCGAAGGCCAGATTCATAAGATTTCAGTCTGACAACATGACGACTGTAGCGTACATCAATCATCAGGGGGGAACAAAGAGTTCCTTGGCGATGAGAGAGGTATCCAAGATCATCAAATGGGCGGAGGATCACTCCTGCCATCTATCTGCAATTCACATCCCAGGAGTAGACAACTGGGAGGCGGATTATTTGAGTCGTCAGACTCTCCATCCGGGGGAGTGGGAACTCCACCCGGAGGTCTTTGCCCAGTTAACTCAACTATGGGGCACTCCAGACATGGATCTGATGGCGTCTCATCAGAACTTCAAGGTTCCTCGCTACGGGTCCAGATCCAGGGATCCCAAGGCGACACTAGTGGATGCATTGGTGGCGCCTTGGTCGTTCAACCTAGCTTATGTGTTTCCACCGTTTCCTCTCCTTCCCAGGCTTGTAGCCAGGATCAAACAGGAGAAGGCCTCAGTGATTCTGATAGCTCCTGCGTGGCCACGCAGGACTTGGTATGCAGACCTGGTGAATATGTCATCGGCTCCACCATGGAAGCTACCTTTGAGACAGGATCTTCTAGTACAAGGTCCATTCGAACATCCAAATCTAGTCTCTCTGCAACTGACTGCTTGGAAATTGAACGCTTGATTTTATCTAAGCGTGGGTTTTCAGATTCAGTTATAGATACTCTGGTCCAAGCCAGAAAACCTGTGACTAGGAAAATTTACCATAAGATATGGAAAAAATATATCTGTTGGTGCGAATCCAAGGGATTCTCTTGGAGTAAAATTAAAATTCCTAGGATACTCTCCTTTCTCCAAGAGGGTTTGGATAAAGGGTTTTCAGCGAGTGTTACGGTTACCCTTAGTCTCGCTGAGAGATGGACCGCTTAGTAGCCTGGATCCCTATTGCTGAAGAGGGGAGAAGCTGCTTTCCATAGTATTCTATATGAGTCTCGCAAATGTAGAATAATCCCCCTTAGCTGTAGTACAGCTAGGATACCCTTCTGCCCACAAAAATGAGTCAACGCTGCGATTGAGGGTCAACCAAGAACTCAGGACTGGGATGCCCAGCCTTCTTTTTATTGAGGTTACATGCACACAGGGCACTCCCAGGGGGGGAAGCATAAAATCCCCCATCACACATTTAGATAGAGAGACAATGTCCTTTGACAGGCCACAATAGGATTACAGTACTTCAGATAACAAGTTACACATAAGAAAACAATGCAGCCCATCTTATCAATTAGCAGTCTGACTCCGGAGGTGATTAGACAATGGGATTGTTTATCACTAAACTTAATTAGAGCAGAGGCCAGCAAACTTGTATTTAGAAAATAGTTTCTAAAAGCTGAAAAAAAAGTTAACTCTTTATGAAATGATACTTGTTACGGTTTTCTTGGAGCCCTTCTTAGGCGCTGGCTTGGCTGGTTCAGGCATTGCTGCTGGGAAATAAGCTCTTCACAACAAAATAACTAATGCTTCTGTAACAGTGCTCCCTTTCTGTGGAACACTCTGGCAGACACGGTCTGACCCCTTTTCGGGGCAGACTAAGGCTGTCCAGACCGCTGGTTATGCGGGGCTGAGGTCGGTTTGTCTGGACAACCCGTCGGCGTTGCCATTCTGTTTCCCAGGTCTGTAAGTAATGGTGAAATTGAAGGGTTGCAACGATAAACTCCAACTTAATAGCCTGCCGTTATCTCCAGAGACCCGGTTCAGCCACACCAACGGGTTATGGTCGGTGACCAGAGTGAACTCCTGCCCATATAAATAGGGAGTCAATTTCTTTAATGCCCACACCAAAGCCAAACACTCCTTTTCGACCTCTGCATAGCTGACTTCGCGGGGCAGGAGCTTCCCGCTGATGTAGGCAACTGGATGCTCCCCTCCATCTTCGCCTACTTGGCTGAGGACGGCTCCCAGCCCGAACATGGAAGCATCTGTATGGACGATAAAACGTTTGTTAAGGGCTGGGGCCGCCAAGACAGGAGCGTTAATTAGAGCATTTTTGAGAGCCTGGAAAGCCGTTTCACAGTGGGGAGACCACAGGACCTGTCGAGGTAAGTTCTTCTTGGTCAAGTCAGTCAGGGATTTGGCAAGTGTGCTGTAGTCTGGTACGAACCGTCTATAGTACCCTGCCGTGCCCAGGAAGGCTAGGACTTGAATCTTAGTGATGGGGGTGGGCCAATTGGCAACAGCTTCTATCTTGGCCGGCTCTGGTCGCTGCTTTCCACACCCCACCCGGTGACCCAGGTACTGTACCTCGGCCATCCCAAAGTGGCATTTTTCTGGCTTCAGAGTCAGGCCAGCAGCCCGGATCTGATCCAGAACCATTCCTACGTGAGCTAAGTGGTCCTCCCAGGACTCGCTGTGGATCGCTATGTCGTCCAGGTAGGCGCAAGCAAAACTCTGGAAGCCATCCAGGAGCCTATCCACCAAGCGCTGGAATGTAGCTGGGGCATTCTTCATCCCAAACGGCATTACCCTAAACTGATATAAGCCGAATGGGGTGACGAATGCCGACTTGGGGATAGCCTCCGGGGCCAGGGGAATCTGCCAGTAACCTTTGCAGAGGTCAATAGTGGTCAGGTAATTTCCCCTGGCTATACGATCGAGTAGCTCGTCTACCCTGGGCATAGGGTAAGTGTCCGTCACAGTTTTTTCATTGAGCCTCCGATAGTCTACGCAGAACCGGGTGGTTCCATCTTTCTTGGGCACCAAGACAACTGGGGAGGCCCAGGGACTATCGGAGGGCTCAATTACCCTGAGTTGGAGCATCTCATCGATCTCCTTCTTCATTCCCGTCCTAACTGCTTCGGGGATTCGGTACGGAGCCTGGCGCAAGGGAGCTTGTCCCGGAGTATCTACCTGGTGGGTGGTTAAAGTCGTGTACCCTGGCTTCGGGGAGAAGGTGAGGGGTTTGGACTGTAGGAGTTGGTTGAGCTGCTCCCTTTCAGTGGGGCTAAGTCGGTCTCCTATCTGAACCTGAGCCACTATACCTGTGGGGAGACTCTTTTCTAATAGGTCTGGAATGGGTAGACTGTCGGGGTCTTCCTGAGGGGAACAACATACTGCCGTCACGTTCTCTGGTCGCTCAAAATATTCCTTGAGCATGTTTACATGGAATGTCTTTCTAAGATTGTTGTCGTGGCAGCTAGCTATCACATAAGTGGTGTCTCCCCTTTTCTCTACGATCTGGTAGGGCCCTGCCAGGACGCCTGCCATTTGTCTGTCTTCACCGGCTTAAGTACTAACACCTTTTGTCCTATGGTGAAGATTCTCTTTCGGGCCCCCCGATCGTACCATATTTTCTGTCTTCTCTGGGCCGACTGGAGATTAGCCCGCACGGATTTGGCTAATTGCTCCATTCGGTCCCTGAGTTCCAGCAGGTATGGCACAATGGGGACACCCTCAGTCTCCATCTCTCCCTCCCAGTGCTCCCGGATCAGGTTTAGGGGTCCCCGTACCTTTCTTCCGTAGAGCAACTTGAAGGGAGAGAACCCTGTCGTTTCCTGGGGCACCTCCCGATAAGCAAATAGGAGGTGCGGCAGAAAGCGTTCCCAGTCTCGGTATTCCTGAGTGAACGTCTTGAGCATTTGCTTGAGGGTCCCATTGAACCTCTCACACAGCCCGTTCGTCTGGGGGTGGTATGGGGAGCTCAGGAGGGACTTAATTTTGCAAACCTGCCAGAGTTGTTGGGTCAATTCAGCCGTAAATTGGGTGCCTCGGTCGGATAGGATTTCTTTTGGAAATCCTACCCGGGAGAACACCTGTACTAGTGCATTCGCTACCGTATCCGCTTGTATGTTGGATAGGGCGACAGCCTCTGGGTACCTGGTAGCGTAGTCCACTACGGTAAGAATGTATCGCTTACCGGAGGGACTAGGGGTAGCCAGTGGTCCCACTAGGTCAATAGCAACCCGGCTGAAGGGTTCCTCTACAATGGGCATATTTACTTGATGGGCTTTAGGGTGATCGCCTCGCCTTCCTACTCGTTGACACACATCGCAGGTGTTACAGTAAGTTCTAACGTCAGCGTGTACCCCTGGCCAAAAGAACGTGTGAGTAATGCGGTGTAGGGTACGGGTTACGGCTAGGTGGCCTGCTAAGGGGATGTCGTGGCCTATCTTGAGGATTTCTTCACGGTATTTGTGGGGCACTACCAGCTGTCGCCTACGCTGTCCCCTTTTCTCTGTCCAGCAGTATAGTTTCCCTTTTTCCCATAAGAATGTTTCGTTATCTGCCCCGCTCCCTCCGGTCTCTGCTCGTTCCCGGTACTTTTGTAAAGTCGGGTCAGTCTTAGACTCTGTCTCGAAAGCATCTGGGGTGTCCCAGGGTATGGGGCCTAACATGTCAGGCAAGGTCGGGGTAGGTCTTACCTGTGTCTCCCGCACTGGTGAGAGCTCTCGCTCCGTCCGGGCTTGGGCCCGTGTAGTCACTGGGTCCGCCTCGTTGTTGCATAGGCAGAAGTCATGGGGCCCAAATCGTTGCCCAGTAGTACTTCGGCAGGTAAATTATCCATTATGCCCACGTTCACAGCCCCCTTTCCCGCTCCCCAATCAAGATGCACTTTAGCTGTTGGAATTTTGTACACATCCCCCCCCGCCACTCTAACGGCCACAGTCTGTCCGGATTGCTTGTGCTCCGGCACCAAATGACTCTGTACCAGCGTGATAGTAGCCCCTGTGTCTCTCAATCCCTCGGTAGATCGCCCCTCGAGCCATACCTTCTGCCGATGGTGCTGGCGGTTATCTGAGGCAGCATATACAGTGTCCGCCTCGTGAAGCGGCCCCAAATATTCCTCCATAGGGGCCTCTTGGTTAACACAGAGGGCCCGGGCCGGACGATATGACCCAGAGGAGTAATTGTAATTCCTGGGTGTCTGGTGCGTATTAAGGGGGCAGCTAGCCATGAAATGCCCTGGTTGCTTGCATCGGTGGCAAGTCGGTCTGGGACGCTCAGAGCTGTTATTGGGTGGTCCTGAGTGTCGGGCGGGCCCTGCGGGCACCGGGGCTCGGAATTCAGCACGAGGGGGTGCACGGTAAACCTCTCTGGGTTCGACCCGTGCTGGAGCTCGGTAGTTCGTGGGTTCGTGAAGACGGGAGTCATAATGTTCATCGGCCAATTTGGCTGCTTCTTCTAAAGTAGAAGGCCGCCTGTCTCGCAGCCATTCCTTCCCTTGCTGTTCCATCCCATTATAAAAATGTTCTAAGAGAAGCATTTGTTAAATTTTCCTCACCAGTCACCACTTTACTTCCGCTCATCCAGTGATTTGCCGCTCTCCGCATTCGGTGTGCCCATTCCATATGGGTATCGTTAGGCTTCTTTTTCGTGCCCCGAAACTGTCGGCGATACGAGTCCGGAGTTACCGCGTACCGTCGCAACAGTGTCTCCTTAACTAGCTCATACTGTGTCACTTCCTCAGCACCCAGAGTACAAAAGGCTTCCAGGGCTCGCCCGGATAGTTTCCCAGACAATATCGTGGGCCACTCTCTGTTGGGAATCTGGTGCAGGGCACATTGCCTTTCGAAGTCCGCCAAATATTCATCAATCCCTGTCTCGCTCTCTAGGAAGGGTCGAAATGCCGCATAGGGTATCTTGGGCCTCCCAGCATTTTCGACAGGGATGATTACCTGCGGGGCTTCAGCATTGCGGTGTGCGTTCGCTAGGTTGAGTTCGTGGGCTCGAGTCTTTCGTATATCCTCGTCTGCTTCCGCCATCAACTGCTGTACCAATTCCATGGAGGGGTTCGGCCCGTACAGTGAGAGCCTCTCCCGAACAATCCTGGTTTTTTCGTCACTAATCGTGGTCGGTGTTTCCGCCATTGTGAAGCTCTGATCCAGTTCGGTCAATTCTGCGATCAGCTCTCTCCTCGGCCGGTTGCTGGCGTACCCCCCTCTGCTTTCAAGTAAATCCTTTAGGGTTGTACGCTTCAATTTTTCGTAAGTGCTCTCCATCCGTTCTGTACCTCTCCTAGGAAATCCAGGAAAATCCCACCGCTGCCGCCAAATGTTACGGTTACCCTTAGTCTCGCTGAGAGATGGGCCGCTTAGTAGCCTGGATCCCTATTGCTGAAGAGGGGAGAAGCTGCTTTCCATAGTATTCTATATGAGTCTCGCAAATGTAGAATAATCCCCCTTAGCTGTAGTACAGCTAGGATACCCTTCTGCCCACAAAAACGGGTCAACGCTACGATTGAGGGTCAACCAAGAACTCAGGACTGTGATGCCCAGCCTGCTTTTTATTGAGGTTACATGCACACAGGGCACTCCCAGGGGGGAAGCATAAAATCCCCCATCACACATTTAGATAGAGAGACAATGTCCTTTGACAGGCCACAATAGGATTACAGTACTTCAGATAACAAGTTACACATGAGAAAACAATGCAGCCCATCTTATCAATTAGCAGTCTGACTCCGGAGGTGATTAGACAATGGGATTGTTTATCACTAAACTTAATTAGAGCTGAGGCCAGCAAACTTGTATTTAGAAAATAGTTTCTAAAAGCTGAAAAAAAAGTTAACTCTTTATGAAATGATACTTGTTACGGTTTTCTTGGAGCCCTTCTTAGGCGCTGGCTTGGCTGGTTCAGGCATTGCTGCTGGGAAATAAGCTCTTCACAACAAAATAACTAATGCTTCTGTAACAGCGAGTTCTCTAAAAGGACAGATATCTGCTCTGTCTGTTTTGTTGCACAAACGTCTGGCAGCAGTGCCAGATGTACAGGCATTTGTACAGGCCTTAGTCAGAATCAAGCCTGTCTACAGACCCATGACTCCTCCATGGAGTCTAAACTTAGTTCTTTCAGTTCTTCAAGGGGTTCCGTTTGAACCTTTACATTCCATAGATATTAAGTTATTATCTTGGAAAGTTCTGTTTTTGGTTGCTATTTCTCCTGTTAAGTGTAGTCAGTCCACGGGTCATCCATTACTTATGGGATTATATCTCCTCCCTAACAGGAAGTGCAAGAGGATCACCCAAGCAGAGCTGCTATATAGCTCCTCCCCTCTACGTCATACCCAGTCATTCTCTTGCACCTAACTAATAGATAGGACGTGTGAGAGGACTGTGGTTGTTAAACTTAGTTTTTATTTCTTCAATCAAAATTTGTTATTTTAAACAGCACCGGAGTGTGTTGTTTTTTCTCAGGCAGCATTAGAAGAAGAATCTACCTGAGTTTGTGTATGATCTTAGCGGTCGTAACTAAGATCCACTTGCTGTTCTCGGCCATTCTGAGGAGGGAGGTAACTTCAGAACAGGGGACAGCAGGCAGGGTTCACCTGCAAGGAGGTATGTTGCAGTATATTATTTTCTAAGGAATGGAATTGACTGAGAAAATACTGCTGATACCGATGTAATGTAAGTGCAGCCTTAAATGCAGTAGTAGCGACTGGTATCAGGCTGATATGTATGTATGTTTACACTGAGGTATTTCTGGGGAATGGAACTTCACTAAGAAAATACTGTATACATTTAAGTAATATTTGAGCCTCCACTGCAGTGAAAGCGACTAGCAGCAGGCTTATTAATAACATTTCATAATTTTATTTTTAAAACGTTTACTGGCATGTTAATCGTTTTTTTCTGAGGTACTTGGTGATAAAACTTTATGGGCATGATTTTTACCACATGGCTGTCGTTTGTTTCTGAATAAAATCAGTTTACTGAGCTTCCCCACTGTTGTATTATGAGTGGGAGGGGCCTATTTTAGCGCTTTATTGCGCAGTAAAAATTCAGTCACAGTCTTCCTATTTCTTCCTCCATGATCCAGGACGTCTCTACAGAGCCCAGGGGTCTCCAAAACTAGTTTTGAGGGATGTAATCACTCACAGCAGAAGGGCCAAACCTAGGGCTAAACAGTCTAATTTTCGTGCCTTTCGTAACTTCAAGGCAGGAGCAGCATCAACTTCCTCCGCTCCAAGACAGGAAGGAACTGTTGCTCGCTACAGACAGGGCTGGAAACCTAACCAGTCCTGGAACAAGGGCAAGCAGGCCAGAAAGCCTGCTGCTGCCCCTAAGACAGCATGAAGTGAGGGCCCCCTATCCGGAAACGGATCTAGTGGGGGGCAGACTTTCTCTCTTCGCCCAGGCTTGGGCAAGAGATGTCCAGGATCCCTGGGCGTTAGAGATCATAATTCAGGGATATCTTCTGGACTTCAAAGCTTCTCCTCCAAAAGGGAGATTTCATCTTTCAAGGTTGTCAGCAAACCAGATAAAGAAAGAGGCGTTTCTACGCTGTGTACAAGACCTTTTACTAATGGGAGTGATCCACCCAGTTCCGCGGTCGGAACACGGACAAGGGTTTTACTCAAATTTGTTTGTGGTTCCCAAAAAAGAGGGAACCTTCAGACCAATCTTGGACTTAAAGATCCTAAACAAATTCCTAAGAGTTCCATCGTTCAAAATGGAAACTATTCGGACCATCTTACCTATGATCCAAAAGGGTCAGTACATGACCACAGTGGATTTAAAGGATGCCTACCTTCACATACCAATTCACAAGGATCATTACCGGTATCTAAGGTTTGCCTTCCTAAACAGGCATTACCAGTTTGTAGCTCTTCCCTTCGGGTTAGCTACAGCTCCAAGAATCTTTACAAAGGTTCTGGGCTCTCTTCTGGCGGTACTAAGACCGCGAGGAATAGCGGTAGCTCCGTACCTAGACGACATTCTGATACAAGCGTCAAGTTTCCAAACTGCCAAGTCTCATACAGAGTTAGTTCTGGCATTTCTAAGGTCGCATGGGTGGAAGGTGAACGTAGAAAAGAGTTCTCTATTGCCACTCACAAGAGTTCCCTTCTTGGGGACTCTTATAGATTCTGTAGAAATGAAAATTTACCTGACAGAGGACAGGTTATCAAAACTTCGAAATGCTTGCCGTGTCCTTCATTCCATTCAACACCCGTCAGTGGCTCAATGCATGGAGGTAATCGGCTTAATGGTAGCGGCAATGGACATAGTACCTTTTGCACGCCTGCATCTCAGACCGCTGCAATTGTGAAGATTCTATGATTCTCTTCTATGGTGGCTTTCTCGGCCACATCTGTCCAGGGGGATGCCCTTCAGCAGGCCAGATTGGACGATTGTAACAACAGACGCCAGCCTGCTAGGTTGGGGCGCTGTCTGGAATTCCCTGAAGGCTCAGGGATCATGGACTCAGGAGGAGAGACTCCTTCCAATAAACATTCTGGAATTAAGAGCAGTTTTCAATGCCCTTCTGGCTTGGCCTCAGTTAGCAACTCTGAGGTTCATCAGGTTTCAGTCGGACAACATCACGACTGTGGCTTACATCAACCATCAGGGAGGGACAAGGAGTTCCCTAGCGATGATGGAAGTCTCAAAGATAATTCGCTGGGCAGAGTCTCACTCTTGCCACCTGTCAGCGATCCACATCCCAGGCGTGGAGAACTGGGAGGCGGATTTTCTAAGTCGCCAGACTTTTCATCCGGGGGAGTGGGAACTTCATCCGGAGGTGTTTGCCCAACTGCTTCAGCATTGGGGCAAACCAGATCTGGATCTCTTGGCGTCTCGCCAGAACGCCAAGCTTCCTTGTTACGGATCCAGGTCCAGGGACCCGGGAGCGGTACTGATGGATGCTCTGACAGCACCTTGGGTTTTCAACATGGCTTATGTGTTTCCACCCTTCCCGATGCTTCCTCGATTGATTGCCAGGATCAAACAGGAGAGAGCATCGATAATTCTAATAGCGCCTGCGTGGCCACGCAGGACCTGGTATGCAGATCTAGTGGACACGTCGTCCTGTCCACCTTGGTCTCTGCCTCTGAGACAGGACCTTCTGATTCCGGGTCCTTTCAAACATCCAAATCTAATTTCTCTGAGGCTGACTGCATGGAGATTGAACGCTTGATTCTATCAAAGCGGGGATTCTCGGAGTCAGTGATTGATACCTTAATACAGGCTAGGAAACCTGTTACCAGGAAAATTTACCATAAAATATGGCGTAAATACTTACATTGGTGCGAATCCAAGAGTTACTCATGGAGTAAGGTTAGGATTCCTAGGATATTGTCTTTTCTACAAGAAGGTTTAGAAAAGGGTTTATCTGCTAGTTCGTTAAAGGGACAGATCTCAGCTCTGTCTATCCTTTTACACAAACGTCTGGCAGAAGTTCCAGACGTTCAGGCTTTTTGTCAGGCTTTGGCTAGGATTAAGCCTGTGTTTAAGACTGTTGCTCCGCCGTGGAGCTTAAACTTAGTTCTTAACGTTCTGCAAGGTGTTCTGTTTGAACCCCTTCATTCCATTGATATCAAGCTGTTATCTTGGAAAGTTCTGTTTTTAATGGCTATTTCCTCGGCTCGAAGAGTCTCTGAGTTATCGGCCTTACATTGTGATTCTCCTTATCTGATTTTTCATTCAGACAAGGTAGTTCTGCGTACTAAACCTGGGTTCTTACCTAAGGTAGTCACTAACAGGAATATCAATCAAGAGATTGTTGTTCCATCATTGTGCCCTAACCCTTCTTCAAAGAAGGAACGGCTTCTGCACAATCTAGACGTCGTCCGTGCCCTGAAATTTTATTTGCAGGCAACTAAGGATTTTCGTCAAACTTCTTCCCTGTTTGTCGTTTATTCTGGACAAAGGAGAGGTCAAAAAGCTTCGGCTACCTCTCTCTCTTTTTGGCTTCGTAGCATAATACGTTTAGCATATGAGACTGCTGGACAGCAGCCTCCTGAAAGGATTACAGCTCATTCTACTAGAGCTGTGGCTTCCACTTGGGCCTTTAAGAATGAGGCCTCTGTTGAACAGATTTGCAAGGCTGCAACTTGGTCTTCACTTCATACTTTTTCAAAATTTTACAAATTTGACACTTTTGCTTCTTCGGAGGCTGTTTTTGGGAGAAAGGTTCTACAGGCAGTGGTTCCTTCCGTGTAAAGATCCTGCCTTTCCCTCCTGTCATCCGTGTACTTTTAGCTTTGGTATTGGTATCCCATAAGTAATGGATGACCCGTGGACTGACTACACTTAACAGGAGAAAACATAATTTATGCTTACCTGATAAATTCCTTTCTCCTGTAGTGTAGTCAGTCCACGGCCCGCCCTGTTGTTTACGGCAGGTCTAAAATTTTTTAACTTAAACTCCAGTCACCACTTCACCCTATAGTTTCTCCTTTCTCGTTTGGTTTCGGTCGAATGACTGGGTATGACGTAGAGGGGAGGAGCTATATAGCAGCTCTGCTTGGGTGATCCTCTTGCACTTCCTGTTAGGGAGGAGATATAATCCCATAAGTAATGGATGACCCGTGGACTGACTACACTACAGGAGAAAGGAATTTATCAGGTAAGCATAAATTATGTTTTCTTCTGCTAGAAGAGTTTCTGAATTGTCTGCTTTGCAGTGTTCTTCACCCTATCTGATATTCCATACAGATAAGGTTGTTTTGCGTACCAAACCTGGTTTTCTTACTAAAGTGGTTTCCAACAGGAATATTAACCAGGAAATAGTTGTTCCCTCTCTGTGTCCGAATCAAGTTTCAAAGAAGGAATGTTTGTTACACAATTTAAATGTGGTCCGTGCTTTAAAATTCTATTTAGAAGCAACAAAGGATTTCAGGCAGACTTCATCTTTGTTTGTCGTTTATTCTGGTAAGAGGAGAGGGCAGAAAGCTACTGCTACCTGTCTTTCTTTTTGGCTGAAAAGCATCATCCGATTGGCTTATGAGACTGCCGGACGGCAGCCTCCTGAACGAATTACAGCTCACTCTACTAGAGCTGTGGCTTCCACATGGGCCTTCAAGAACGAGGCTTCTGTTGATCAGATCTGTAAGGCAGCGACTTGGTCTTCTCTGCATACTTTTTGCCAAATTTTACAAATTCGATACTTATGCTTCTTCGGAGGCTATTTTTGGGAGAAAGTTTTGCAAGCCGTGGTGCCTTCCGTTTAGGTAACCTGACTTGTTCCCTCCCCTCATCCGTGTCCTAAAGCTTTGGTATTGGTTCCCACAAGTAAGGATGAAGCCGTGGACCGGACACACCAATGTAGGAGAAAACAGAATTTATGCTTACCTGATAAATTTCTTTCTCCTACGGTGTGTCCGGTCCACGGCCCGCCCTGGCTTTTTAGTCAGGTTTCAAATTTTTTATTTCTGTACACTACAGTCACCACGGCACCCTATGGTTTCTCCTTTTTCTCCTAACCGTCGGTCGAATGACTGGGGGGCGGAGCCAGAGGGGGAGCTATATGGACAGCTTTTGCTGTGCTCTCTTTGCCATTTCCTGTTGGGGAAGAGAATATTCCCACAAGTAAGGATGAAGCCGTGGACCGGACACACCGCAGGAGAAAGAAATTTATCAGGTAAGCATAAATTCTGTGTTTTCTTCATTCTCTTGCTATCTTTATTTGAAAAAGAAGACGTCTAAGGTTTTTTTTGGTTCCGCCTCTGGACAGCACTTTTTTATTGGTGGATGAATTTATCCACCAATCAGCAAGCACAACCCAGGTTGTTCACCAAAAATGGGCCGGCATCTAAACTTACATTCTTGCATTTCAAATAAAGATACCAAGAGAATGAAGACAATTTGATAAGAGTCAACTAGAAAGTTGCTTAAAATGTCATACTCTACTACCCCATCTTTCGATCCAAGAAGCGGCTCGAGTAACTCTCTCATCGACACAGAGGGAGTCTCATTTGAGGTTATTACATATGACCTACTTTACCCCAGAAAAAGGAACTAAATGTGGAAATATAAACTTTAGCGCTTGCCCTAAGTGTTTATTTCCATCAGCGAACCATCTGCACATGATATGGACCTGCCAAAAAATTAAAAATGTTTGGTTTAAAGTCCAATTCTGGCTTCGTAAGATATTGAATCTCCCCTCACTAACTTTCTCATCAATGAATATAGTCTTTCTTTGCCTTAAATTGGAAGATAATCGGCTCAACACTAAAATCATTAACTCGGCCATACTAGCCGTTAGATTACTTACTTTCAAAAATTGAAAAATGCGAACAGTTCCTGGTATTCCGGAAATTAAAAATTGCTTAATAAAACAATGTTTTCTTGAACAACTTAATATTAATATAGATAATGATGAAGATATTTCTAGGTTTTTTCATAAATGGTCAATGTTTATATAAGTTCTTGCCCCCACGGAAATTGAATATTTAATATACCCTCTACAAAACTCTGAAATGGTTTTGTTAGGGATTTTTTTTGTTGTTGTTGTTTTTATGTCTTGTTTTTTTTTTTTTAAGGTATTGATGTTGTAAATGTAAAAAAGAAAAGTATCGACAATGTGTAATGAAGAATGTAAAGAAACATATTTATTCTTATGTGAATAGGTGAATGTGTTATATGAATATTGTGTATCCTTTCAATGTAACCCATGTGGGGTTTAAATTTTTTTTTTTTTTGATGATTATACACATTGTCGTTCACTAAATAAAAAGAATTGGGGGGGAAAAAAAAATAAAACAAATGTCATGCTCTATCTAAATCTCGAAAGAAAAAATCTGGGTTCAGTGTCTCTTTAGGAGCTCACATACTTTGGTTAGGAGCTCACATACTTTGGTCAGTGTGCCTGTTTACAAAACAGGATACCCCTTCTGGGTCTTGCAATTCAAAAGCCTCTGTGCAAATATCATTGTTTAAAGGGACATTGATTTTTCTTTGCATACATGTTTTGTAGATGATCTATTTATATAGCCCATCTGGGAGTGTTTTTATAAAAATGTATAGTTTTTGCTTATTTTTTTTAAGAACATTGTGCTGAGTTCCAGACTCCTAACCAAGCCCCACAGTGCCAGATGTATACACACGTTTACAGACTCCTGCAAGCTCCTGTTTATGTTATCTGTCTTTTTGTTTACCCAGCCCCTTTGTCTCAGTCTAACCTCATCAACAATGCTAAACTGGGAGCTTCTAAGTACGTTTTTAAAAGGTTTTATACTGCATTTTTACTGCATAGTCTTCTTTATAGTAGTGTCTATTACATGCCGTTAAATAAAAATTGGTATATACTGTCTCTTTAAGCCATTTATTTAATTTGTTTGCTGCCACTGGGGATAGCATTGCATTGGAGATGGTACAGCTTTGCCGTCATGCACTGACCTATAAAGACAAACAGGGCATTCTATCTTTAAAGTAACAACTTCACTTGGCTGTATTTTGTATGTTCACCATCCTATAGAAACACTATTGTAAATCCCATTTACTGTTATTTGTACAGCTCCAGTTGCCTGATTTTTACTTTTTCCATAATGCATAACATTTTGTCTTCTTGGTCTTTTTTTTTCCTCCTTTCTCAGAGCCTTGGAAACTCCCCAAAAGAATATGAGAAACTCGTCACACTATACAGTATCCGAAATCAGTTAAGGTACCGGATTAATTTAGGTAAGAAAATGTAACCATGAACATTTTTATTTTCCTTAGAAATATACAGCGACACATCCAGGCCGAATAATCAAATGTGCAGTGGTGATCAAACCATGGGTTGAGAACAAGAAAATTGTTCCTCTGTAGCATTCATTTTCATATATGCATTTTTGTTCATTGGGTGCTTTTGTATTTATGTTCTATAGGGTGTAGTGGTGTTTTTTTTTAACATTCACCAGTATCTTTACCATATTAACTTGAATGATCCTAGTGCATGTGATGATAAAAAAAAAATGCTTAAAATGAATAAAGTACCACGGGTTCCAATATCACTTGTATGCTGATGACACCCAAATCTACCTCTCTGCACCAGACCTATCCCCTTCCTTGCCAACTTGTGTCACTGTCTTTCTCATATTTCATCCTGGATGCTCTCTCACTACCGTAAAGAGATACTAAACCCACATTTTTTTCTTTAATGATTCATAAAGAGAATGCAATTTTAAGCAACTTTCTAATTTACTCCTACGATCAATTTGTCTTCATTCTCTTGCTTTCTTTATTTAAAAAGCAGGACTTTAAAGGGACAGTCAACACCAGAATTTTTCTTGTTTTAAAATATAGATAATCCCTTAATTACTCATTCCCCAGTTTTGCATAACCAACACAGTTATAATACACGTTTTACCTCTATAATTACCTTGTATCTAAGCATCTGCAGACTGCCCCCTTATTTCAGTTCTTTTGACAGACTTGCATTTTAGCCAATCGGTGCTCACTTCACGTGCATGAGCTGTTCTCTAAATGAAACACATGAACTAATGCCCTCTAGTGGTCAAAATGCATTCAGCTTAGAGGCAGCCTTCAAGGTCTAAGAAATTAGCATTTGAACCTCCTAGGTTTAGCTTTCAACTAAGAATACCAAAAGAACAAAGCAAAATTGGGGATAAAAAAAAAAAATTGGAAAGTTGTTTAAAATTACATGCCCTATTGAATCATGAAAGTTTTTTTTTTTTTTTTTTTGGACTTGACTGTCCCTTTAAAGCTTAGGAGCCGGCCCATTTTAGGTTCAGCACCCTGGATAGTTCTTGCTTATTGGTGGCTACCTTTAGCAAACCAATGAGCAAGCATAACCCAGGTTCTCAACCAAAAATGGACCGGCTCTTAAACTTTACATTTCCTGCTTTTTAAATAAAGATATCAAGAGAGAGAAGAAAAAATTATAATAGGAGTAATCTAGAAAGTTGCTTAAAATTGCATGCTATAACTGAATCATTAAAGAAAGAAAATGGGTTTAGTGTTCCTTTTTTAAGCTACATCTTTCCAAAACTAAGCTCCTTCCCCCCCCCCCCCCTTCCAAAATCTCTATCCCCCATTTTTCTATAACTGTTGATATTAACATACTTACACTAACTTTGCATGCTCGATATCTTGGGGTCACACTGGACTCAGGTCTTTTCTTTCACTCCTCACATCCAGTCTTTGGCCAGTTCCTGCCGCTTTCACCTTAATTTACTCTATCACCGTTTCCCCCTTGACTATTGCAACTCTATCCACTCTGGTCTCCCTAGATGCCGTCTATCTGCTTTAAAATAATATGAGTGGCTCTGTAAGACTCATCTTCCTTGCACGTCACTCCTTGTCTGCTGCACCTCTCTGCCAATCCCTTTACTGCCTTGCTCTAGCCTCCAGAATACTGATTTTGACATTTAAGGCCCTTAACACTGCTCCCCCTATATCTCAAACCTTGTCTCCAGATACTCTCCCTCCATTTCCCTTCACTCTGCTCATGACCTCCTTCTCTCCTCCTCTCTTGTTACCTCCTCCCATTCCTGTCTACAGGACTTCTCTAGAATGGGCCCCTATTTTATGGAACCCTCTGCTACACAAGATTCTCACCTAGTTTTCATAGTTTAAAGTGTTCCTTAAAAACATGCATAGAACATACACTAACTTTACTTACGTCTCCTCCTCCTTTGTCATCCCCTTGAACCTCTTTAGCATATAAGGCTACGAGCCCAGCTGTTTCATAGATCACATTCGTGAGAGGTGATTTACAGCATTGCAATTGTTGGCAGGGCCATCTATACATTATTCAGCTATAAATGCTACCTTTGCATTTAATAGCTATGATTATAGCTCTGTGGAATCTGTTGGTGCTCTACAAAAAACTGATGATAATAATAATAATAATAATAATAATAATAATATGCATTATGTAAAGTGTAGAAATATTGTACATGTAGTATTGGTTACAAATTGTCATTTTTGTTTGTTTTGGACATTGTATATACAATACAGAGAAAAATGTTTACATTATTCAAGGAATTTCAAGTCACCTGGAAGATGTGCGACCTTATGAGAATTCAGTTGAAGCCTTGTGCTTACTAGTAGCATACCAGAGTGATTTTACCCCTTGGTTGCTAGAAACAAGCAGAAAATGGCAATTTAAGCTCTTGTTGTCTGTAGTGCACACACACTCATACACTCTACAGGGATTTAACACATGCAGCAATGATATGCCCCATTTTTGCCCTCTTACCTTGTAATAGGTCTAGCATTCTGTTTTCTGAGTTCAGTAAATATGTGGAAGGGGAGGAGGTAGGAGGGTAGGAAGGGGATGAAGACCAGTGAGCCAGGTGAAAATTAAAGGGATATAGCGGTGCTTTTTTTAGTTTAAGAATATGAAATCAAAGTAAACATTAAAAAAAAAAACAGATTCTGTTAAACTGCAAACAACTTACTTGTGTTCTCAGTGTAGCCCCTGCCTACAACTAGATAAGCTAGCATACATTACAAAAGCAGCAAAAGTCCGATACTGATCATGTACAGTAAACTGATTGGAACCACGGTGTCTCCTAGCAACACTTCAGAAGAAAAATATTAATTTGCCTTCCTGAAGAGACCCCACCCCCAGTATGTGGCTGTGACAGGAAGTAATGGACTCTGCACAAATTAAGTTTGAAAAAATAAAAAGATTCATTTTAAAATGGTTTCTAAGTATAACCCACTGCTTAGTACTTTTTTTTTTATAACAAAGAAATCTACTATTTTATATCCCTTTAAGAGGAGAAGTGGCATATGATGTCTGGATCTTGCTGCAGCAGAACTCATCTCCCCTCTGATATTTACCAGGTTCAGGACTGATTTTGTGTGTAATTAAAAGCTGTTAAGATATTGGCTAGAAAGGATATCTCCCACTGTACTGTTGGTTGAAAGGCTTTATTATTATTATTAGTTATTCGTAGAGTGCCAACAGATTCCAAGCAAAAGCTGTTTTCTTCAGGACTGGAACCTATATATTTCTAAACAAAGAAATGCAGCTCATCTTGAAATGTCCCTAAAAATATACACATAAAATATCAGGATCCCAAATGTAATCCTTTGATTATCTGGGTTAGATCATTTTTACTTGGCTGTTATTCAGGTCATATGATTATGTTACAGAAAAAACAAATGTCACGTAAAGGACAAAGCTAAATCAACAACAGGAGAAAAGTTTGTTTTCTTTCATGTAATTAGCAAGAGTCCATGAGCTAGTGACGTATGGGATATACATTCCTACCAGGAGGGGCAAAGTTTCCCAAACCTTAAAATGCCTATAAATACACCCCTCACCACACCCACAATTCAGTTTTTACAAACTTTGCCTCCCATGGAGGTGGTGAAGTAAGTTTGTGCTAGATTCTACGTTGATATGCGCTCCGCAGCAGGCTGGAGCCCGGTTTTCCTCTCGGCGTGCAGTGAATGTCAGAGGGATGTGAGGAGAGTATTGCCTATTTGAATTCAATGATCTCCTTCTACGGGATCTATTTCATAGGTTCTCTGTTATCGGTCGTAGAGATTCATCTCTTACCTCCCTTTTCAGATCGACGATATACTCTTATATATACCATTACCTCTACTGATTCTCGTTTCAGTACTGGTTTGGCTTTCTACTACATGTAGATGAGTGTCCTGGGGTAAGTAAGTCTTATTTTCTGTGACACTCTAAGCTATGGTTGGGCACTTTTATATAAAGTTCTAAATATATGTGTTTAAACATTTATTTGCCTTGATTCAGGATGTTCAATATTCCTTATTACTGCTATAGCTCAAGTAGGTATTTTCCTCTTTATGTAAAATCAAACACAGACCAGCTTTGTACAAGAATAACAGGAAATTGCCTGTTGATGTATTTTGCATTAACTGAGCTAGGTTTACCATCCAGATTGTTTTATAGAAAGTTATTTAGAGAAATAAGTGATAAATTGCAAAGTTATCACAATCAAGTCAATAACCTTACTGACCCTTTTATAGTGATACCCATGTTTATAAGACTACCAGCACACCAGCAATCACAATCTACCTTAAAAAAATCTAAAATTTCTTGTAGATATTTCTGTTCTCTTGCTATAGAATAACACAAGGCTCGAAAAAAAACAGACGCCAGGGAGCCACTGGCACCTTAAAATTAATACTTGGCGCCCTGGTTTTGAGCTCCCAAGACACCCATTGGCACCCCCCACTTCCCCTTCAGCCGCCGCCAGCCACACCTAAAATTTTAGCTTGGTGCAGTGGAATCCTTTTTAGTCTTTGCAGCTATGAAATACAAATGGAACAAGGGTGGGAAGAGTTAACACACTATTTCCCATGCGATGTGTGATTGGGTCATTGGTGACATGGCAGATTGGGGTTAAATCCTCTCATAAGGATGGCTAAAAGTTGCTGGTTACTAAATTTATGGTCTGTCTAGTACATTTTTTAATTATATTTTGAGCCTTAAAAAATGTGAATCCCATATCAGCCAAGTTTTAAAAAAAAATATTTTTAAAGGTTTAACTTAATTACCAAACGGCCTTAAGAGGCAAAGGATTCCTTACGTATTTCCCCTATAACTTTACAAAGTACTTTTTTTTTTTTTTTTTTTTTTTTAAATTTTTTATTATTTATTGGAGATATATATTATACACACACACACAAGTTACACACACAAAACCAAGTTACGCACACAAAACCAAGTTAAACAAAATAGAATATTGGCGATATATGTACTTTTACATAATCAAAATCTTTTAAATATTGCAAAAATCACCTATACTTATATATTAAAATGGGATCTTAGTTACACAATATGGCCATATTTTGCTTGAGCCATTTACCAACTTACAAGGTGTCTCAATGTTGACTGGTCCTAACACTACAATGCGCTGCCTTTCTGGGCTGAATCATTCCTGCTTTAACTCTGCATATTAGAATGAGCCTCTCTGACTTTATACACACTTCTAATGTACTATAATGAGAGCACCTGAGTACTGGGTGGGGTGCTTTAACCTAAGAAGATGGTTAGTCTTCCTTTACCCCTTAGTGACCAGACCATTTTTCAATTTTCTTACCGTTGGGGACCAGGGCTATTTTTACATTTCTGCAGTGTTTCTGTTTAGCTGTAATTTCTTTCATGTAATTAGCAAGAGTCCATGAGCTAGTGACGTATGGGATATACATTCCTACCAGGAGGGGCAAAGTTTCCCAAACCTTAAAATGCCTATAAATACACCCCTCACCACACCCACAATTCAGTTTTACAAACTTTGCCTCCGATGGAGGTGGTGAAGTAAGTTTGTGCTAGATTCTACGTTGATATGCGCTCCGCAGCAAGTTGGAGCCCGGTTTTCCTCTCAGCGTGCAGTGAATGTCAGAGGGATGTGAGGAGAGTATTGCCTATTTGAATGCAGTGATCTCCTTCTACGGGGTCTATTTCATAGGTTCCCTGTTATCGGTCGTAGAGATTCATCTCTTACCTCCCTTTTCAGATCGACGATATACTCTTATATTTACCATTACCTCTGCTGATTCTCGTTTCAGTACTGGTTTGGCTTTCTACAAACATGTAGATGAGTGTCCTGGGGTAAGTAAATCTTATTTTCTGTGACACTCTAAGCTATGGTTGGGCACTTTGTTTATAAAGTTCTAAATATATGTATTCAAACATTTATTTGCCTTGACTCAGAATGTTCAACTTTCCTTATTTTTCAGACAGTCAGTTTCATATTTGGGATAATGCATTTGAATTAATCATTTTTTCTTACCTTCAAAAATTTGACTCTTTTTTCCCTGTGGGCTGTTAGTCTCGCGGGGGCTGAAAATGCTTCATTTTATTGCGTCATTTTTGGCGCGGACTTTTTTGGCGCAAAAATTCTTTTCCGTTTCCGGCGTCATACGTGTCGCCGGAAGTTGCGTCATTTTTTTGACGTTATTTTGCGCCAAAAATGTCGGCGTTCCGGATGTGGCGTCATTTTTGGCGCCAAAAGCATTTAGGCGCCAAATAATGTGGGCGTCTTGTTTGGCGCTAAAAAAATATGGGCGTCGCTTTTGTCTCCACATTATTTAAGTCTCATTATTTATTGCTTCTGGTTGCTAGAAGCTTGTTCACTGGCATTTTTTTTCCCATTCCTGAAACTGTCATTTAAGGATTTTGATCAATTTGCTTTATATGTTGTTTTTTTCTATTACATATTGCAAGATGTTCCACGTTGCAACTGAGTCAGAAGATACTTCAGGAAAATCACTGCCCGGGGCTGGAGCTACCAAGCTAAGTGTATCTGCTATAAATTTTTGGTATCTGTTTCTCCAGCTGTTGTTTGTATTGCATGTCATGACAAACTTATTAATGCAGATAAAATTTCCTTTAGTACTGTTATATTACCTGTTGCTGTTCCGTCAACATTTAATTTTCAGAGTGTTCCTGATAAACATAAGAGATTTTATTTTTTAATCCATTTAGAAGGCTATGTCTGTTATTTCTCCTTCTAGTTTACATAAAAGTCTTTTAAAACTTCTCTTTTTTCAGATGAATTTTTAAATGAACATCATCATTCTGATACTGATAATGGTTCTTCTGGTTCAGAGGTTTCTGTCTCAGAGGTTGATGCTGATAAATCTTTGTATTTGTTCAAGATGGAATTTATTCGTTCTTTATTTAAAGAAGTATTAATTGCTTTAGATATAGAGGATTCTGGTTCTCTTGATACTAAATCTAAACGTTTAAATAGGGTTTTTAAATCTCCTGTAGTTATTCCAGAAGTGTTTAATCTCCCTGATGCTTTTTCTGAAGTAATTTCCAGGGAATGGAATAATTTGGGTAATTCTTTTACTCCTTCTAAACGTTTAAGCAATTATATCCTGTGCCATCTGACAGATTAGAGTTTTTTGGGACAAAATCCCTAAGGTTTGGGGCTGTCTCTATTCCTGCTAAAATGTACTACTATTCCTACGGCAGATAGTACTAAATTTAAGGATCCTTTAGATAAGAAAATTGAATCCTTTCTAAGAAAAGTTTACTTATGTTCAGGTAATCTTGTTAGACCTGCTATATTTTTACCGGATGTTGCTGCAGCTTCAACTTTTTGGTTAGAAGTTTAGCGCAACAAGTAACAGATCATAATTTTATAGCATTATTATTATTCTATAACATGCTAATAATTTTATTGGTGATACCATCTTTTGACATCATTGATGTCAGGTATATGTCTCTAGCTATTTTAGCTAGAAAAGCTTTATGGATTAAACTTGGAATGCTGATATGTCTTCTAAGTCAACTTTGTTTTCCCTTTCTTTCCAGGGTAATAATCATTTTTTCGTTCTTTTTCTCATAATAAGGAACAAAAGCCTGATCCTTCATCCTCAGGAGCGGTATCAGTTTGGAAACTATTTCCAGTTTGGATTATATCCAAGCCTTATAGAAACCTATAGTCAGCTCCTAAGTACCCATGAAGATGCGGCCCTTTTTCCAGTTCAGCTGGTATGGGGCAGATTACGTTTTCTTCAAAGGAATTTGGATCAATTCCGTTCTCAATCTCTGGTTTCAGAACATTGTTTCAGAAAGGTACAGAATTGGCTTCAAGTTAAGGCCTCCTGCTAAGAGATTTTTTTTCTTTCCCGTGTCCCAGTTAACACAGCAAAGGCTCAGCATTTCTGAAATGTGTTTCAGATCTAGAGTTGGCTGGAGTAATTATGCCAGTTCCAGTTCTGGAACAGGGGCTAGGGTTTTTATTTTTATCTCTTCATTGTACCAAAGAAGGTCAATTCCTTCAGACCAGTTCCGGATCTATCAATATTGAATCGTTATGTAAGGATACCAACATTCAAGATGGTTACTGTAGGACTATTCTGCCTTTTGTTTAGCAAGGGCATTATATGTCTACAATAGATTTACAGGATGTGTATCTGCATATTCCGATTCATCCAGATCACTTTTAGTGTCTGAGATTCTCTTTTTAGACAAGCAATACCAGTTTTGTGGCTCTACCGTTTGGCCTAGCCTTCAGTTCCAAGAATTTTTTTCAAAGGTTCTCGGTGCCCTTCTTTCTGTAATCAGAGAACAGGGTTTTGGTATTTCCTTATTTGGACGATTATCTTGGTATTTGCTCAGTCTTCTCATTCGTAGAATCTCATACGAATCGACTTGTGTTGTTTCTTCAAGATCATGGTTGGAGGATCAATTTACCAAAAAGTTCATTGATTCATCAGTCAAGGGTAACCTTTCTGGGTTTCCAGATAGATTCAGTGTCCATGACTCTGTCTTTAACAGACAAGAGACGTCTAAAATTGATTTCAGCTTGTCGAAACCTTCAGTCACAATCATTCCCTTCGGTAACCTTATGCATGGAAATTCTAGGTCTTATGACTGCTGCATCGGACGCGATCCCCTTTGCTCGTTTTCACATGCGACCTCTTCAGCTCTGTATGCTGAATCAATGGTGCAAGGATTACACAAGATATCTCAATTAATATCTTTAAAACCGATTGTTCGACACTCTCTAACGTGGTGGACAGATCACCATCGTTTAATTCAGGGGGCTTCTTTTGTGCTTCCCACCTGGACTGTAATTTCAACAGATACAAGTCTCACAGGTTGGGGAGCTGTGTGGGGATCTCTGACGGCACAAGGAGTTTGGGAATCTCAGGAGGTGAGATTACCGATCAATATTTTGGAACTCCGTGCAATCTTCAGAGCTCTTCAGTTTTGGCCTCTTCTGAAGAGAGAATCGTTCATTTGTTTTCAGACAGACAATGTCACAACTGTGGCATACATCAATCATCAAGGAGGGACTCACAGTCCTCTGGCTATGAAAGAAGTATCTCGAATTTTGGTTTGGGCGGAATCCAGCTCCTGTCTAATCTCTGTGGTTCATATCCCAGGTGTAGACAATTGGGAAGCGGATTATCTCAGTCGCCAAACGTTGCATCCGGGCGAATGGTCTCTTCACCCAGAGGTATTTCTTCAGATTGTTCAAATGTGGGAACTTCCAGAAATAGATCTGATGGCGTCTCATCTAAACAAGAAACTTCCCAGATATCTGTCCAGATCCCGGGATCCTCAGGCGGAGGCAGTGGATGCATTATCACTTCCTTGGAAGTATCATCCCGCCTATATCTTTCCGCCTCTAGTTCTTCTTCCAAGAGTAATCTCCAAGATTCTGAAGGAATGCTCGTTTGTTCTGCTGGTAGCTCCGGCATGGCCTCACAGGTTTTGGTATGCGGATCTTGTCCGGATGGCCTCTTGCCAACCGTGGACTCTTCCGTTAAGACCAGACCTTCTGTCACAAGGTCCTTTTTGCCATCAGGATCTGAAATCCTTAAATTTTAAGGTATGGAGATTGAACGCTTGATTCTTGGTCAAAGAGGTTTCTCTGACTCTGTGATTAATACTATGTTACAGGCTCGTAAATCTGTATCTAGAGAGATATATTATAGAGTCTGGAAGACTTATATTTTTTGGTGTCTTTCTCATCATTTTTCTTGGCATTCTTTTAGAATACCGAGAATTTTACAGTTTCTTCAGGATGGTTTAGATAAGGGTTTGTCTGCAAGTTCCTTGAAAGGACAAATCTCTGCTCTTCCTGTTCTTTTTCACAGAAAGATTGCTATTCTTCCTGATATTCATTGTTTTGTACAAGCTTTGGTTCGTATAAAACCTGTCATTAAGTCAATTTCTCCTCCTTGGAGTTTGAATTTGGTTCTTGGAGCTCTTCAAGCTCCTCCCTTTGAACCTATGCATTCATTGGTCATTAAATTACTTTCTTGGAAAGTTTTGTTCCTTTTGGCCATCTCTTCTGCCAGAAGAGTTTCTGAATTATCTGCTCTTTCTTGTGAGTCTCCTTTTCTGATTTTTCATCAGGATAAGGCGGTGTTGCGAACTTCTTTTGAATTTTTACCTAAAGTTGTGAATTCCAACAACATTAGTAGAGAAATTGTGGTTCCTTCATTATGTCCTAATCCTAAGAATTCTAAGGAGAAATCATTGCATTCTTTGGATGTTGTTAGAGCTTTGAAATATTTGTTATCTTTTCCGGTTCTAGAAAAGGCCAGAAAGCTTCTGCCATTTCTTTGGCATCTTGGTTGAAATCTTTAATTCATCTTGCCTATGTTGAGTCGGGTAAAACTCCGCCTCAGAGGATTACAGCTCATTCTACCAGGTCAGTTTCTACTTCCTGGGCGTTTAGGAATGAAGCTTCGGTTGATCAGATTTGCAAAGCAGCAACTTGGTCCTCTTTGCATACTTTTACTAAATTCTATCATTTTGATGTATTTTCTTCTTCTGAAGCAGTTTTTGGTAGAAAAGTACTTCAGGCAGCGGTTTCAGTCTGAATCTTCTGCTTATGTTTTTCATTAAACTTTATTTTGGGTGTGGATTATTTTCAGCAGGAATTGGCTGTCTTTATTTTATCCCTCCCTCTCTAGTGACTCTTGTGTGGAAAGATCCACATCTTGGGTAATCATTATCCCATACGTCACTAGCTCATGGACTCTTGCTAATTACATGAAAGAAAACATAATTTATGTAAGAACTTACCTGATAAATTCATTTCTTTCATATTAGCAAGAGTCCATGAGGCCCGCCCTTTTTTTGTGGTGGTTATGATTTTTGTATAAAGCACAATTATTCCAATTCCTTATTTTATATGCTTTTGCACTTTTTTATCACCCCACTTCTTGGCTATTCGTTAAACTGAATTGTGGGTGTGGTGAGGGGTGTATTTATAGGCATTTTAAGGTTTGGGAAACTTTGCCCCTCCTGGTAGGAATGTATATCCCATACGTCACTAGCTCATGGACTCTTGCTAATATGAAAGAAATGAATTTATCAGGTAAGTTCTTACATAAATTATGTTTTTCCTCTTACCCATTTAATGTACCCACACATATTATATACCGTTTTTCTCTCCATTAAATGGACTTTCTAAGGGTACCATTATTTTTATCATATCATATAATTTTACTATAAAAAAATATAAAATATGATGAAAAAACAATTTTTTTCTAGCTTTGACCCCCAAAATCTGTTACGCATCTACAACCACTAAAAAAATACCCATGCTAAATAGTTTCTAAATTTTGTCCTGAGTTTAGAAGTTATATATTTTTTGCTTTTTTTTTTTGCAAGTTATAGGGCAATAAGTACAAGTAGCACTTTGCTATTTCCAAACCATTTTTTTCCTTCAAAATTAGCGATAGTTATATTGAAACAATGATATCTGTCAGGAATCCCTGAATAACCCTTCACATGTGTGTGTGTGTGTGTATATATTTCCATCAGAAGAAAATAAAATTATCAGGTAAGCATAATTTTATGTTTTTTTCCTTGGCTTATGTTAATTGAATTTTAAAATCTTTGAAACTTATCTTTACAAGTTTATTTGTTGTTTCACAACATGACTGATATGGAGCAAGAGCCAGCTCTCATGAATTCATGCTTATTATGTTTAGATGCACAAATTGCAGCTCCTATGCAATTTTAAACAGAAAAGGAGATAAAAGAAGGCGCCAACATAGTGCGATTACCAGTGAGATGGGACACGCAGTGCAAGTAAAATCAAATACTCACAGGATAACAGACACTTGAGAAGTGTCACAAAAGCATCCTGGACCCTCTGAGTCGTCCAGCTGACTCCCACTCCACTGTGGTAATAAGAAACCGCTCGTCACTGCCAATCAAGGTAGCTACGCTGGTGGTCTCAGCTCCGCTTTTAGTCTTGGCTGCAGTCAGTGTTGCAAAAGGGACTGGCTAAAAATCCACTCGATCCAGGATGTAGCAGTTAAAATCAGTATTCTCCAAAGAGGAGTAAAACAGCAAGGCAAATTTGATATTGGTTGTAAGATGGCAAATCAAATATTACCAAAGGTAGAAAAGAAAGTTCGTGGCTACAATCTTAAAATATATAAGACTTTAATGGCACAACGTTTCTCGGTCTGTACGTGACCGTTTCCTCAGGTGCATAAGTGTATAATACAACACATAAAAACCACGAACTTATAACAATCAGTACGGCGTCCTCAAATGCGCACCGCGCATGTATGTAGGTGTGTCTAGATGCTGGGAGTTACACTTGCGACCAACTAACCAATAAGGTGCTTGAACTGATACACACCCTAATGGTTACGTAAATAGTGCATTATTTACCAATGCGGTGCTGGTAGTAAACCGCACCATTTGATTTAAAAACAATAATATAGTAATATGTAATATAATCCTTAGCCGCAATAGACTCGTAATCGCTAGAATTATGATATATAGATAAAATTTTCCTATTGTTAAAAAGCAAATAACTACCAGATCGGGCACACCTACTAACATTGCATACATTTAATATGTTATGAACCTATATATAGCTGATAGCTACTAAAATACTAAATTAACATATATATATATATATATATGATTCATATGTTAAAATATCACACAAATTCTAAAGTATAAAATCCCCAATCATGGGTATATCTAAATCCTCACATAAAAATATATATTTGTACATATTTCTAAAAATCACCATAAAATTACTATTAACAGAGGATACAATGTCTTGAAAATAAATAGAAAAATATTAAAAACAAATTACTCCTCTAGGGAGGATGCAGATAGATCCAACAAACTAATATATATATATACACAGTCCTGTACCGGAGCGTCTCTGTAGAGGACTCAATTTCTAGATATTAAAATCTGTGTATGGCTATTCCAGAAATGTATACACAACTAAATAGTGTGTGCTACATAACCGCTGCAATGTGTCAGTAGATATACTTAAACTGATTTTAATGGATTAATGGACGGATGTGTTATAATAGCTCCACTCTCCATGTTTAATGTATCTCTTTACAGAGTATGTGTGGTAGAAAAATGCCCCCATATTGTATCGCAGGTGGTAAAAAGAGATATATACAGGTTTATGGGGAATGAACAATAATCCTAGCTAAAACTAGCTTAGCAGATGAAATGGGATTGGGATACTCAAATATACTGGGAGAGGATAGTAAATATATTGCTTTCTCAATTTTGTTCTTCATGTGTCAAGAAAACCTTGCAAAATAAAGGTAAAATTTTTGAGCCCAATGTCTCTCAGGATGATGCTGTTAAAATAATACCTCAGCTTTCTCCTGTTACGTCCCAAGCCTCAATGTTGTCACATGCAGTTCCCTGCGGTTCCTCTATAACTCCTAGCGGAGTTTATTTAAAAGCAGAAATTGCTGCCCAGGTATCTTCAGCGGTATCTGCGACATTAGCTGCCATTCCCAGATTACAGGGAAAACACAAGAGGAAATCTAAAAATTCAGAAAGTAAGGTGCCTGTCCTCAGTTCTGCTTCCCAAATTGCCCTTTCTCATAAGTCTGATGAGGAAGATACATCTGGACTTTCTGAGGGTGAAATCTCAGATTCGGACAGTATAATTCCTTCTTCTGAGACTGAGGTGGTATCCTTCAGATTTAAGCTTGAACAACTTTGTGTATTGTTAAAGGAGGTTTTAGCTACTTTAGATAACTCCGATACCCCTGATGTTGTCACTCCTAAGAAATCTAATAAACTTAATAGTTTCTTTGATGAACCTTCCACTTCTGAGGTTTTTCCTGTACCGGAACGTGCTAGGGAGATTGTTTCACAGGAATGGGAGAAACCCTGTCTCCCATTTTTAAGAAAATGTTTCCTGTCGAGGACTCCATTAAAGTCCCTTGGTATACTGTACCCAAAGTTGAAGGGGCCATTTCCACTATTCCTATTGAGGATAGCTGCTCTTTTAAGGATCCGATGGACAAGAAGCTGGAGGCTTATTTGAAAAAGATTTATGTTCATCAAGGTCTCCAATGGCAACCTGCGGTGTGTATTGCCACCGTGATTAGTGCGGCCTCTTATTGGTTCAACGCCTTGTCTGATTCTCTTCAAGTAGAGACTTCCTTGGATGAAATTCATAATAGGATTAAAGCTCTAAGTTGGCCAATTCCTTTATTGCAGATTCCATTTTACAGGTTGTTAGACTAGGAGCTAAAACTTCTAGTTTTCCTGTCCTAGCCAGCAGGGCGTTATGGTTGAAATCCTGGTCTTTGGACGTTTCCTCTAAAGTCAAGCTTCTGGTGATTCCTTACAAGGGCAAAACCTTGTTTGGACCCGGTTTGTCAGAAATTATCCTGATATTTCGGGTGGAAAATAGTCTTTTCTACCTCAAGATAAGAAGAATAGGCCTACAGGACGTCAGAGTAATTTTCTTTTCTTTCGTAACTTCAGAGGAAAGCCTTCCCCTTCTTCCAAGTAGGAACAATCCAAGTCTTCTTGAAACCCCAATCAATCTTGGAACAAGGGAAAAAAATCAAAGAAACCCGCAGCTGATTCCAAATCAGCATGAAGGGTTTGCCCCTGATCCGGGATCGGATCAGGTGGGGGGGAGACTTTCTCAGTTCTCTCAAGCCTGGATATGAGATGTCCCAGATCCCTGGACTGTGGACATAGTACCCCAGGGTTACAAATTGGAATTCAAGACTTTTCCTCCCAGAGGCAGATTCCTTCTCTCAAGATTATCTGCAGACCAGATAAATAGAGGCGTTCTTGAAATGTATACATCTTTACTTCCTGGAAGTGATAGTTCCAGTGCAGGAACATGGTCTTGGGTTCTACTCCAACCTATTTGTGGTTCCCAAAAAAGAGGGAACTTTCCGTCCCATTCTAGACTTGAAGTGTCTAAACAAGTTTCTCAAATTTCCATCCTTGAAAATGGAGACTATACGTTCCATTCTTCCTTTAGTACAAGAGGGTCAGTTCATGACAACCATAGACCTAAAGGATGTGTATCTTCATGTTCCTATTCACATGGACCATCACAGATTCCTGAGAATTGCCTTTCTGGATAAACATTTCCAGTTTGTAGTTCTTCCATTTGGTCTAGCCACGGCTCCCAGAATTTTTTCAAGGGTTCTGGGGGCTCTTTTGGCAGTGATCCGTTCTTGTGGAATTGCTGCGGTACCCTACCTGGACGACATATTGGTTCAGGCGCCATCTTTTCAACTAGCAAAATGTCACACAGAGATATTGTTGCCTTTTCTTTGTTCCCACTGTTGGAATGTGAATCTGGAAAAAAGCTCCCTTTCCCCTGCTACAAGAATAGTGTTCTTAGGGACCATAATAGATTCTCTATTGATGAAGATTTTTCTGACAGAGGTCAGGAAAAACAAAATAATTTCCTCTTACCTCTCTCTTCAGGCTTCTTTAGTGGCTCAATGTATGGAGGTAATCGGTCTGATGGTGACTTCCATGGACATCATTCCTTTTGCTCAATTCCATTTGAGAGCTCTCCAGTTGTGCATGCTCAGACAATGGAATGGCGACCATGCGGATCTATCTCAGAGAATAGAGTTGGATCAGTCGTCCTTAGATTCTCTCCCGTAGTGGATTTCTCAGGAACATATGTCTCAGGGTACATGCTTTCTGAGACCTTCCTGGGTGATCGTGCGCCAGCCTGCTGGGCTGGGGAGCAGTCTGGAACTCGTTAAAAGCTCAGGGCCTTTGGACTTGGGAGGAGTCTGCTCTTCTGATCAACATCTTGGAGTTGAGGGCGATTTACAATGCTCTATTGGCTTGGCCTCAGTTGTTCTCAGCCCATTTGATGAGGTTCCAGTGAAACAACATAACCTCTGTGGCTTACATCAATCACCAGGGAGGAACTCTGAGTTGAGTTCCTTAGCCATGAAGGAGGTTACTTGGATTCTTCAGTGGGCTGAGACCCACAATTGCTGTCTATCTGCCATCCACATTCCAGGAGTGGACAACTGGGAAGCAGATTTTCTGAGAAGACAAAATTTTCATCCCGGGGAGTGGGAACTCCGTCCGGAGGAGTTTTCCAGCTTAGTTCTCAAATGGGGGGTGCTGGAGTTAGATCTGATGGCATCCTGTCAGAATGCCAAGCTTCCAAGGTACAGTTCAAGGTCAAGAGATCCGCAGGCCGTTCTGATAGATGCTGTAGCGCTTCCTTGGGTTTTCAGGTTGGCATACCTGTTTCCTCCGTTTGCTCTCCTTCCACGAGTCATTGCTCGTATTAAACAGGAGATGGCGTTGATAATTCTAATAGCCCCTGCGTGGCCTCGCAGGATCTGGTTTGCAGACCTAGTGGAGATGTCATCTCTCCCACCTTGGTCATGTCTCCCACCTTGGAGACTGCTTTATCTGTGTTACTACATAAACGTTTGGCGGATTTACCAGATGTGCAATCTTTTTGTTCTTGGTCAAAATCAGGCCTGCCTTTAAGTCTGTTGCTCCTCCTTGGAGCCTTAACCTTGTTCTTAAAGTTTTACAGCTGGCTCTGTTTGAGCCTTTGCATTCCATAGACATTAAGTTGTTATCTTGGAAGGATGTGTTTCTTGTTGCTATCTCTTCTGCTCAAAGAGTCTCTGAACTCTCAGCTCTACAGTGTGATTCCCCTTATCTTATTTCTTCTATAAGATACGACGAGTCCACGGATTCATCCTTGTGGGATATTATCCTCCTGCTAACAGGAAGTGGCAAAGAGCCCCACAGCAGAGCTGTCTATATAGCTCCTCCCTTAGCCTCACCCCCCAGTCATTCTCTTTGCCTACTCGAAGTACTAGGAAGGGTAAAGTGAAAGAGTTGATAAAATGTTCGTTTTTATTTTCTTCAAGCAAGAATTTTTTATTTTAAATGGTACCGGTGTGTACTATTTACTCTCAGGCAGCAGATGGATGAAGACTTCTTAGCATTTGTCACTAAGATTCAATGTTTTCTTACAGCGCTGAAAGTGTGGACCTATAGCTCCTGTCTATAGTGGGTCCACACTTTCAGCGCTGTAAGAAAACATTGAAAGCCAATGTTCAATGTGTTTGGAAGCCATTGTGGAACTCCCACTTAAAATGTGTCCCTCATACACTGAAAGAACATATTTTAGCTGATAAAAGTATGTCGCAGGATGATTCTCAGTCAGAAGGGAATCAGGTTATGCCATCTAATTCTTCCCAAGTGTCACAACCATTAACGCCCGCCCAAGCGACGCCAAGTACTTCTAGTGCGTCTAATTCTTTCACCCTGCTAGATATGGCCGCAGTTATGAATACTACCCTCACAGAGGTATTTTCTAAGCTGCCTGGGTGACGGGGGAAGCGCAGTAGATCCGGTGTGAGAGTAAATGCTGAGGCCTCTGACGCTTTATTAGCCATCTCCGATGTACCCTCACAATGTTCTGAGTTGGGGGTGAGGGATTTGCTGTCTGAGGGAGAGATTTCTGATTCAGGAAAGATGTTCCCTCAGACAGATTCAGATATGACGGCTTTTAAATTTAAGCTAGAGCACCTCCGCCTGTTGCTTAGGGAGGTTTTAGCGACTCTGGATGATTGTGACCCTATTGTGATTCCTCCAGAGAAATTGTGTAAAATGGATAGATATCTAGAGGTTCCTACATACACTAATGTTTTTCCGGTCCCTAAGAGGATTTCGGACATTGTTACAAAGGAGTGGGATAGACCAGGCATTCCCTTTTCTCCCCCTCCTACTTTTAAGAAAATGTTTCCCATATCTGACACCATTCAGGATTCGTGGCAGACGGTCCCTAAGGTTGAGGGAGCTATTTCTACCCTGGCTAAGCGTACAGCTATACCTATTGAGGACAGTTATGCTTTCAAAGATCCTATGGATAAAAGATTAGAGGGTCTTCTAAAGAAAATATTTATTCATCAGGGTTTTCTTCTACAACCTATAGCGTGCATTGTTCCTGTAACAACTGCAGCTGCATTTTGGTTCGAGGCTTTAGAGGAGGCTCTTCAGGTTGAGACCCCATTAGGTGATATTCTAGATAGAATTAGGGCTCTTAAGCTAGCTAATTCTTTCATTGCAGATGCCTCTTTTTAACTGGCCAAGTTAGCGGCAGAGAATTCAGGTTTTGCCATTTTAGCGCGTAGAGCGTTATGGCTTAAGTCCTGGTCTGCTGACGTATCATCAAAATCTAAGCTTTTAGCCATCCCTTTCAAGGGTAAGACCCTATTCGGGCCTGAACTGTAAGAGATCATTTCAGACATCACTGGAGGAAAAGTCCATGCTCTTCCTCAGGATAAGACAAATAAGATGAGGACCAAACAAAATAATTTTCTTTCCTTTTGAAACTTCAAAGCTAGTCCCTCTACCTCTTCCCCTGCTGCAAAGCAGGAGGGAATTTTGCTCAATCCAAGTCAGTCTGGAGACCTAACCAAACTTGGAACAAGGGTAAACAGGTCAAGAAGCCCGTTGCTGCCACCAAGAAAGCATGAAGGGGCATCCCCCGATCCGGGACCGGATCAAGTAGGGGGAAGACTTTCACTCTTTGCTCAGGCTTGGGCAAGAGACGTTCAGGACTCCTGGACTCTAGAAATCGTGACCCAGGGGGGTATCTTCTAGATTTCAAGGATTCTCCTCCAAGTGGGAGATTCCATCTTTCTCGATTGTCTGTCTGTAAATCGGACAAAAAGAGAGGCGTTCTTACGCTGTGTAGAAGACCTACATACCATGGGAATAATCTGTCCAGTTCCAAAAACAGAACAGGGGCAGGGGTTTTACTCCAATCTGTTTGTGGTACCCAATAAAAGAGGGAACATTCAGACCAATTTTAGATCTCAAGATCCTAAACAAATTCCTCAGAGTCAAGATGGAGACCATTCAGACTATTTTACCAATGATCCAGGAGGGTCAATATATAACCACCGTGGATGTGTATCTGCACATCCCTATCCACAAAGATCATCACTAGTTCCTCAGGTTCGCTTTTCTGGACAAGCATTACCAGTTTGTGGCTCTTCCCTTCGGGTTGGCCACAGCTCCCAGAATTTTCACAAAGATGCTAGTGTCCCTTTTGGCGGTTCTAAGGCCGCGGGGCATAGCAGTGGCGCCTTATCTAGATGATATCTTAATTCAGGCGTCAACTTACCAACGAGCCAAATCTCACACAGACATCGTGTTGGCTTTTCTAAGATCTCACGGGTGGAAGGTGAACGTAAAAAAGAGTTCACTTATCCCCCTCACAAGAGTTCCATTCCTGATAGATTCAGTAGACATGAAAAATTTTCTGACTGAGGTCAGGAAATCAAAGATTTTAACCACCTGCCGAGCTCTTCATTCCATTCCTCGGCCGTCTGTGGCTCAGTGTATGGAGGTAATCGGACTAATGGTAGCGGCAATGGACATAGTTCCGTTTGCTTGCTTGCATCTCAGACCACTGCAACTATGCATGCTCAATCAGTGGAATGGTGATTATGCAAATTTATCTCCTCAGATAAATCTGGATCAAGAGACCAGAGACTCTCTTCTTTGGTGGTTGTCACAGGATCATCTGTCCCAGGCAATGTGTTTCCGCAGGCCAGCATGGGTTATTGTGACGACGGACGCCAGCCTATTGGGCTGGGGTGCAGTCTGGAATTCCCTGAAAGCACAGGGTATGTGGACTCAGGAGGAGGCTCTCCTCCCGATAAATATTCTAGAACTGAGAGCGATATTCAATGCGCTTCAGGCGTGGCCTCAGCTGGCTTTGGCCAGATTCATAAGATTCCAGTTGGACAATATTACGACTGTAGCTTATATCAATCGTCAGGAGGGAACAAAGCGTTCTCTAGTGATGATAGAGGTTTCCAAAATAATTCAATGGGCAGAGGCTCACTCTTGCCATCTATCAGCAATCTATATCCCAGGAGTGGAGAACTGGGAAGCGGATTTTCTAAGTCGTCACAATTGATTCATCAATGGGGCACACCAGAATTGGATCTGATGGCATCTCGTCAGAAAGCCAAAATTCCTTGTTACAGGTCCAGATCAAGGGATCCTCAAGCAGTACTGATAGATGCTCTAGCAGTACCTTGGTCGTTCAACCTAGCTTATGTGTTTCCGCCATTTCCTCTCCTTCCTTGTCTGATTGCCAGAATCAAACAGGAGAGAGCTTCGGTGTTTTTGATAGCAGCTGCGTGGCCACGCAGGACTTGGTATGCAGATCTGGTGGACATGTCATCTCTGCCACTGACACAGGACCTTCTCATTCAGGGTCCGTTCCAACATCCAAATCTAGTTTCTCTGCGGCTGACTGCCTGGAGATTGAACGCTTGATTTTATCCAAGCGGGGATTCTCGGAGTCGGTCATAGATACCTTGATTCAGGCTCGAAAGCCTGTCACTAGGAAAATTTATCATAAGCTATGGCGTAAATATCTTTATTGGTGCGAATCCAAAGGCTACTCATGGAGTAAGATCAGGATTCCTAGGATTTTGTCCTTTCTCCAAGAATGATTGGAGAAGGGGTTATCAGCTAGTTCCTTAAAGGAAAAAAAGACCTAGGAGCGCCAAACTTAGGCAGAGGAAATAAAATTAACTGATAGGGTTAAGCCCTATATATCATAAAGGATATCAAGTCAATAAGGTGGATGAACGGCGTTCTAAGATGTTGCAATGACTATAACAAATATTCCTATTGTTATCTTGATGAAGATAAATACAAATTGAATACAATTTATTACAATTAAAACACAATGGGTAAAATCATGGATCCATGGTACAGTATACGCAAATTACATAAAACACAATCATGTAATATAAAAAAGGAAATGTATAAAATGCAGATGGTAATAAAATTGAAAATGATAATTGAATAAATATAGCTGGAAATGGGAACGATATTCCCTTTACACGGTGCAAAATTGCATAGAAAAATGCACCAAAAAATGGGTGACAATAAATGAAAAAATGGGGTGACAATAAATGAAAAAATAGAAAAAATGAAAAAATGGCGGGGCCCCTCAAAATTCAAACATTGTGAAAGTGATCGTTAATGTCCAAACAAAAAAATAAAAATAAAAAATGTGAGAAAAAATGGAAAAATGAGAAAAAGTTTGTGTATAAATACGTGTCCGTGATAGAAAGTCAATTATAAACAAAGTTAGTGATATAAAGTTCCAAATGAAGGTGTGTGTATGTGAATAAATCTTCCTTAAGTCTCCTCAAATGAAGGTTCCAAATAATATGGATGTGGTGGGTAAGGGAATGTCCGGTAAAACCTGGGGTGCAATCCCTATATCCAACCTGTAAAAGAAATACACAATAGTGCAATAATGCTAACAAATAACATGTATTGTAGGAAAATAGCTCACCAATACTGCCAACGCGTTTCGGCCCAAAGCTGGGCCTTTTTCAAGACGAAACGCGTTGGCAGAATTGGTGAGCTTTTTTCCTACAATACATGTTATTTGTTAGCATTATTGCACTAGTGTGTGTTTCTTTTACAGGTTGGATATAGGGATTGCACCCCAGGTTTTACCGGACATTCCATTACCCACCACATCCATATTATTTGGAACCTTCATTTGAGGAGACTTAAGGAAGATTTATTCACATACACACACCTTCATTTGGAACTTTATATCACTAACTTTGTTTATAATTGACTTTCTATCACGGACACGTATTTATACACAAACTTTTTCTCATTTTTTCCATTTTTTCTCACATTTTTTATTTTTATTTTTTGTTTGGACATTAACGATCACTTTCACAATGTTTGAATTTTGAGGGGCCCCGCCATTTTTTCATTTTTTCTATTTTTTTCATTTATTGTCACCCCATTTTTTCATTTATTGTCACCCATTTTTTGGTGCATTTTTCTATGCAATTTTGCACTGTGTAAAGGGAATATCGTTCCCATTTCCAGCTATATTTATTCAATTATCATTTTCAATTTTATTACCATCTGCATTTTATACATTTCCTTTTTTATATTACATGATCGTGTTTTATGTAATTTGCGTATACTGTACCATGGATCCATGATTTTACCCATTGTGTTTTAATTGTAATAAATTGTATTCAATTTGTATTTATCTTCATCAAGATAACAATAGGAATATTTGTTATAGTCATTGCAACATCTTAGAACGCCGTTCATCCACCTTATTGACTTGATATCCTTTATGATATATAGGGCTTAACCCTATCAGTTATTAGTTAATTTAATTTCCTCTGCCTAAGTTTGGCGCTCCTAGGTCTTCTTTTTTTCCATAATTTTAGATCTTCATTTAAGGGTTGGCTAGGTACCCTTTTGCACCCAGGAGCTAGTAGGAACATTGTATAAGGGCTGTGAGATATCGTAGTATCTAGTTCCTTAAAGGGACAGATTTCTGCTTTATCAATTCTACTGCACAATCGTCTGGCAGATGTTCCAGACGTTCAGTAGTTCTGTCAGGCTTTAGTTAGAATCAAGCCTGTGTTTAAACCTGTTGCTCCGCCATGGAGTTTGAATTTAGTTCTTAAAGTTCTTCAAGGGTTTCCGTTTGAACATATGCATTCCATAGATATTAAGCTTCTATCTTGGAAAGTTCTGTTTTTAGTTGCTATCTCTTCGGCTCGAAGAGTTTCTGAACTATCTGCATTGCAATGCAACTCGCCTTATCTTGTTTTTCATGCTGATAAGGTGGTTTTGTGTACCAAACCTGGATTCCTTCCTAAGGTTGTTACTAATAAGAATATTAATCAGGAAATTGTTGTTCCTTCCCTGTGTCCTAATCCTTCCTCTAAGAAGGAGCGTCTTTTGCACAATTTGGACGTGGTTCGTGCCTTGAAGTTTTACTTGCAAGCGACCAAAGATTTCCGTCAAACATCTTCTCTGTTTGTTGTCTATTCTGGAAAACATAGAGGTCAAAAAGCTACGGTACCTCTTTCTTTTTGGCTGAAAAACATCATCCGTTTGGCATATGAGACTGCTGGACAGCAGCCTCCTGAAAGAATTACAGCTCACTCTACTAGAGCGGTGGCTTCCACGTGGGCTTTTAAAAATTATGCTTCTGTTGAACAGATTTGTAAGGCTGCGACTTGGTCTTCACTTCATACTTTTTACAAATTTTACAAATTTGATACTTTTGCTTCTTCGGAGGCTATTTTTGGGAGAAAAGTTCTTCAAGCAGTGGTGCCTTCTGTTTAGCCATCTGTCTTGTCCCTCCCGTTCACCCGTGTCCTGTAGCTTTGGTATTTTATCCCACAAGTAAAGGATGAATCCGTGGACTCATCATATCTTATAGAAGAAAAGTAAATTTATGCTTACCTGATAAATTAATTTCTTCTATGATACGACGAGTCCACGGCCTGCCCTGTCAATTTTAGACAGATTATATTTTTTTGATCAAAACTTCAGTCACCTCTGCACCTTGTAGTTTCTCCTTTTTCTTCCTGTACCTTTGGTCGAATGACTGGGGCGTGGAGCTAAGGAAGGAGCTATATAGACAGCTCTGCTCTGGTGCTCTTTGCCACTTCCTGTTAGCAGGAGGATAATATCCCACAAGTAAAGGATGAATCCGTGCACTCAAGAAATTAATTTATCAGGTAAGCATAAGTTTACTTTTTTCATGCCGATAAGGCGGTTCTTCGTATTAAGTTAGGTTTCCTTCCTAAGGTTGTTTCTAATAGAAATATCAATCAGGAAATTGTTGTTCCCTCTCTGTGTCCTAATCCTCCTCCTTCCAAAGAACGTTTGTTACACAATTTGGATGTTATACGTGCTCTTAAATTCTACTTAAAGGATTTTCGCCAGTCCTCTGCCCTCTTTTGTCTTTTTCTCTGGGAAACATAAAGGTCAGAAATATACTGCTACTACTTTCTTTTTGGTTACAAAGTATAATTTGTTTGGCTTATGAGACTACTGGACAGCAGCCTCCCGAGAGAATTACGGCTCATTCCACAAGAGCTGTTTCCTCTTCTTAGGCTTTCAAAAATAAAGCTTCTGTGGAACAAATTTGCAAGGCTGCAACTTGGTCTTCTCTACATACTTTTTTCAACATTTTACAAATGTGATACTTTTGCCTCGGCTGAGGCTTCTTTTGGGAGGAAGGTTCTTCAAGCGGTGGTTTAGGACTGCCTGTCTTGTCCCTCCCTATTTATCCATGTCCTCTAGCTTGTGTATTGGTTCCCAACAGTAATTACTCAAGCCGTGGACTCACCATATCTTAGGATAGAAAAAAAAAAATATTTGCTCACTTAATAAATGTATTTCCGGATATGGTGAGTCCACGGCCCCACCCTTTATTTTAAGACAGTTTTTTTTTTTTTTTTTTAATATAACCTTAGGCACCTCTACACCTAGTGTTACTCCTTTTTCTCCATTTCCCTTCCGTCTAATGACTGGGGGCTGTGGGTAAGGGGGTGATACTTAACAGTTTAAATGTGGTGCTCTTTTCCTGTTGGCCAGGAGTGATATTCCCAACAGTAATTACCCAAGCCGTGGACTCATCATATCCGGAAAGAAATACATTTATCAGGTAAGTGTATGTGTATATATATATATTTTATTATTATTATTATTATTATTATTTTTTAAAGTTATTTGACACACAACTCTTTCTTTTGCGATTCAGACAGAGCATACAGTTTAAAAAAAAAAAAAAAGTTCCATTATCAAATTTGTTTTGCTCCCATTGTATTGTTTGTTGGAGAGATACCTAGGTTGGTTTCTAGGGCCCTTGCAAGTGGATAACATTCTTGCAAAACTGCTGCCATATTGTGCTCCAGACCCGAGCTTACATCCCTGCTTTTCTACAAAATATACCCAGAGAACAAAGAAAAAAATGTTAATAGAAGTAAATTAGAGAGTTGTTTAAAATGACATGCTTTATCTGAAACCTAAAATAATAATTGTTGTTGGGTTTTATATCCCATTAAAGGACCGTTATAGGCTAAAAATTACAGGGAATGCAAAGGGGTTAAACACAGAATTACTGATTGTGTGAATAGCGCTGCTGATTGGATCAGTGGCAGTTAAAGCTCGAGACCCACAGTGCTCTGCGGGTCGACAGTGGTACTTTGCAGGTTTACTAGTCTTAAAATTATGTACTCTTATGAATTAGCATGTCATTTTTTTGTATACAATGACCTGTTAAAGGGACAGTCAACACCAGAATTTTTGTTGTTTAAAAAGAAAGATAATCCCTTTATTACCCATTCCCCAGTTTTGCATAACCAACACAGTTATAATAATACACGTTTTACCTCTGTAGTTATCTTGTATCTAAGCTTCTGCTGACTGCCCCCTTATTTCAGTTCTTTTGACAGACATGCAGTTTAGCCAATCAGTGCTCAGTCCTAGGTCACTTTACGTGCATGAGCTCAATGTTAGCTATATGAAACATGTGAACGAATGCCCTCTAGTGGTCAAAATGTATTCAGATTAGAGGCAGTCTTCAAGGTCTAAGAAATTAGCATATGAACCTCCTAGTTTTAGCTTTTAACTAAGAATACCAAGAGAACAAAGCAAAATTGGTGATAAAAGTAAATTGGGAAGTTGTTTAAAATTGCATGCCCTATTTAAAACATGAAAGTTTTTTTTTTGGACTTGACTGTCCCTTTAAGTATTCAGTTTCCCTTTTTTTTCCAATTCACAAGAGTTTAATCACATATTGCATGACTTTTCACTTAAAAGCTATCTCATTCATTGCCTGTATGCTCTTGATATCAGCATGTCTGGCATTATCTGCAAATGTTCAAATTAAATTAATTCTCTCTTTAATAACAAAGATACCGTCCTCTATCTCATATTCTGATCATAATTTGGGACTTCATCTAATGTGTCTTTTTACCCTTACACGATTCACAAGACTCCCATTAGCTTAATAGCTTGTATTATATGAACACTTAGCCATGTTACATTTTAAAGGGCTATTAAATTAACAAAAGCTCTGTCAAGCATATGAAATTGCCCAATGTGCTGAGAGGAATATGGCTTCACCTCACTGATGAGGCCCAAAAAAGGCAGAAATGAATGTGTGGGGTTGCCATTTCCCTTCGTCAGAGCGAGATTGCCTGGTATTTTAAGGGTGAACTGACCTTTTTAGGCCGCATTAGATTGATATAATTCTGTGAAAAGCAAAATTGGGCTAAAAGAGGCTGATCCCAGGTAGTAAATAGCCATAGAACAAGCTACTAAGCTGTTCTTTCACGAGAGAGCTTCTCTTTCTGCAGTTATACAAAATATTACTGATTAAATGGACTTAAAACATCTTATAGTTATAATGCATGTGTATAGCCACCAATCAGAAGTTAGTTCCCAGTAGTGTATTGCTGCTCCTGCGCCTACCAAAGTATGCTTTTCACTATCATTTAGAAAAAAGGCTCAATCATATGCACTACTGGGAGCTAGCTGAACACATTGAGTGAGCCAAACAAAGCATACCAAGAAAGAGACGCAAAACAGATCATATAAATTAAATTGAATGTGTTTTTTGTTTTTGCTTGTTTTTTACATTACATGCTCTCGAAGCTATGAAAATGTAATTGTACTGATTCCATTAATGAACACTTCCATTATACAGCAATAAAAAAATGGTGGAAATTTCACATCTTTTTCTTCCTGATAAATGAGAATAAATGCAGTTAATACATATACATCTATGTAACTGGTAACCTAATTACAACTGTGATGTTTTATGTACAATTTGTTGTTTGCAGTGAAGCATGTAAAGAAGGATGAACGGAAGTATTATGAGGAACTACTCAAATACAGCAGGGACCATCTCATGTTGTATCCCTACCACCTGTCTGACATCATGGTAAAGGGACTCCGCATTACACCCTTTTCTTACTACATAGGAATCATGGAGGTGCGTATAATAGAACGTTCTTGAAATCTTTATTTTTTTATTTACACTATTTCATTTACTTTATTTGCAATTAGATATGCAATGTTCATTTCTTTCCTATGACATGGAGAGTCCACAACGTCATTCCAATTACTAGTGGGGATATTCAACGCCTGGCCAGCAGGAGGAGGCAAAGAGCACCTCAGCAAAGCTGTTAAGTGTAACTGCCTTACCCATAACCCCCAGTCATTCTCGTTGCCTCTGTCAATTGAGGTTGTGCGAAGTTGGTGTCTGACAATTTTAATCCTTTTATGGGTACTTTTCCCTGCAAGCAAGGATTGGGGTTTAGCTGTGTCCATGTCAATCTCTTGAGTAAGAGTAGTGGTGGCTTTTAGCAGTTGAAAGGTGGCGAGGAAGTCTTTGCATTACTTTTAACACATTTCTACCCCTTTGTTGAAAGCCAGAGTTAGTTACTCTGTTCTTTCTTTTCCTACAGGTCCATGACAGGGAGTGAACTGCCTGCCACACCTAAGGATCAGGATCTATCATGCAATGGATCTAAGGTAAATGCCTTTGCCTTCTAGATACAGAAGGACAGCAGCACTTAAGAGGTTAACCCTCTCTTTCAGATCCTTTGTTTTTTCTGTGACATAATAATCCTTATATTTTTTTTAAAAGGATTCATATGGGGACAATATATTTGGCACACGGTATGAGACCTGACATTTGGCTAAGGGATGTATGGGGTTAACAGTAAAGGATATCTTTTATTATGTAACCTGGGTCTTAATATTATTTTTAAGGCATTTGTATGAGGAGCTTAAACATAAGGACTATTGAGGCTTATTTACTTATACGCATACAACGGGAGGGCCGTTTTTTAAACTATCTTCGCAACTTTTTTTACTCTGGATAAAAAGTATTGCACAGTTTATTTGGTCCCGCTCACGTGATGCCATGAGAATAGTAACCTTTCATTACGGAAGGAGCTCCAGTGACTTCACGTGTCTTGGGAGATTGTGAGATTTATCTATATCATCTACTCAGGAGGACAAGGATCGTTTTAAGAGGAGAGGATTTCCTCTTACTAGTGAGATATTTCTCTTGGCGGTAGGAGCCTCAGACAATCTGAGGTTTTTTCCAAGTAGCTTTCTCTGTTAGTTTTATTAAAATTTTTAATTTTCTTTCATAATTATTCTGAAATGTAAAGTCTGCTTCAGTTTAATTTTGCTTACTTTTGAACATTACTGGTGGGACCTGTTTTATTTCAGCTATGGACTCAGAACAGGATCAGTCCATTTCTATGGATAAATGTTTACTATGTTTAGAGGCACCAATTGTCTTGCCTATGCAATTCTGCTCCTCTTGTTTATCTAAGACTTTAAAATTTAAAGACAATTTACTCCCTTCTGAGCCTACTGTCTCTCAGGATAATGCTGTGCGTGACATGCCTCAGATTTCTCCTCAAACGTCCCAAGCCTTAATTGTTTCTCATAATGTGCCTTCTGTGTTCTCTCATCATCCTGGGGCTGCTTACCTGGGGATTTTGCCGCTCAGATTTCTTCTGCAGTAACAGCGGCTTTGTCCGCTTTCCCTTCTTTGGGTAAGCGTAAGAGAAAATCTAAACATCTGCCTGATAGTAAGGCTTGTGACTCTAGGTTGGCATTGGCCAATCTTTCTCAGATTTCTGATGAGGAGAATACTTCAGTAGCTTCTGAAGGTGAGATCTCAGACTCTTAAAATTTTCAGAATCTGAAGAGGTTAATTTTTGATTTAAGCTTGAACACCTCCAGTTACTACTAAAAGAGGTTCCAACTACTTTAGTCGACTCTGAACCTTTGGTTGCTGTCAACCCCACGAAGTCTTCTAAATTGGATAGATTTTATGATTCCCCATCTTCTGAGGTGTTTCCTGTTCCTAGGAAGATGTCTGGAACTATTGCTCAGGAGTGGGATAAGCCAGGGGTGCCTTTTTCCCCTTCCCCTGTTCTTTTAAGAAGATGTTTTCTGTTGCTGACTCTATTCATGACTCATGATGCACTGTTCCTAAAGTAGAAGGGGCTATTTCTACTCTTGCTAAGAGAACTACCATTCCTATAGAGGATAGTTGCTCTTTTAAGGATCCAATGGATAAGAAGCTAGAGGCTTACTTAAAAAAAATATGTAATCCATCAAGGATTACAGTGGCAACCTGCAACGAGTATTGCTAGGGTTGCGGGAACGGCATCTTATTGGTGTAATGCATTGTTGGATGATCTTATTACAGAGGAAACTACAGTAGAGGAGATCCAAGATAGGATCAAAGCTCTCAAATTGGAAAATACCTTTATCTGTGATACCAACATGCAGATAATTTGTCTGGGAGCTAAAATGTCTAGCTTCACGGTACTAGCCCGCAGGGCTCTGTGGTTAAAATCTTGGTCGGCTGACGTCTCTTTTAAGGCCAAGCTTTTGGCTTTACCTTATAAGGGTAAGACTCTGTTTGGACCTGGTCTGGCAGAGATCATTTCAGAGATTACGGGCAGAAAGGGATCTTTACTCCCTCAGGACAAGAAGAATAGACCTAGGGGTCGTCAAACTTCTAATTTTTGTTCCTTTCATAACTTTAAGGGACAAAAGTCCTCCTCTTCCAAACCTGACCAATCCAGATCAACTTGGAAATCCAACTAGCCCTGGAACAAGCGAAAACAAAACAAGAAGCTTTCTGCTGACTCTAAATCAGTGTGGATCATGTGGGGGGGGGCAGGCTTTTTTTTTTTTCAAGCCTGGATATGTGATGTCCCAGATCCTTGAGCGGTGGACATAGTATCCCAGGGTTACAGAATAGGATTCAAGTCTTGCCCTCCAAGGGGCAGCTTTCTCCTGTCAAGACTATCCTCAAATCAAATAAAGGAGAAGGCCTTCTTAAACTGTTTAGAGGACCTATACTCCCTGGGAGTTATTGTTCCTGTTCCTCTAAGAGAACAGGATCTAGGATTCTATTCAAATCTATTTGTGGTTCCCAAAAAGGAGGGAACGTTTCAACCCATTCTAGACCTCGTGTCTCAACAAATTCCTCAGAGTTCCGTCCTTCAAGATGGAGACTATTTGTTCCATTCTTCCTTTGCTACTGGAAGGTCAGTTTATGATGACCATAGACCTGAAGGATGCATACCTTCATGTTCCCATTCTCAGGGAACACCACAAGTATCTGAGGTTTGCCTTTCTGGACAAGCACTTAAAATTCTTTGCACTTCCTTTTGATCTAGCCACGGCTCCCAGAATATTCCTAAAGGTTCTGGGGGCGCTGTTGGCAGTGATCAGATCCCAGTGAATTGATGTGGTGCCTTATCTCGAGAACATCTTGGTTCAGGCGTCCTCTTTTAACTAGCCCAATCTCATACAGAGATGATGTTGTCTTTTCTACGTTCCCCCGTGTTGAAGGTGAATTTGGAAAAAAGTTCTCTGGTTCCAACTACCAAAGTGTGTTTTCTAAGGACTATAATAGATTCCCTGTCCATGAAGAGTTTTCTGACGGAGGTCAGAGAAACCAAAATTCTTGCTTCTTGCCTTTCTCTTCAGTCTGCCTTTCGGTCATCTGTATAAGACAAAAGAGAAAGGGCGCCTGCTAGTGCAGCCAATTTATATGCAAATAAATATAAAGTGTATACAGAGTTTATACTCACATCTGATAAAGGCAACGATAATGCCTAGGTAAGCAGTCTGGAAGCTTGTCAGTGTTCCAGTCAACTGTGCACCATATGCAGGGCAGCTCCTCTTTAATGATAGAAATCTGAAAATATAGAAAGGTATGCAGAGGGCGACTCCTAGTGCAGATCAGTCAGTATGGTTTCAAGACCCAAACTTATCCCTTTGTAGAGATACTCACATATTATGAAGCACACTGTAGTGCTAATGAGACATGCTGGGTATATTTAAAGTGGCCCAGCGCACATATCACTCTGGCAGACAATGGATGGATGTTAAAAATAGTAGATAGGAGACTTCAGAAATGTATAAAAATATTCTTTATAAAATCAAATAAACATAAAAAACATCAGTAAAACTCGCTACGCGTTTCTCAGAGCTCACCACTCTGTTTCCTCGGGCAGGTTATGACCATAATATGTGAGTATCTCTACAAAGGGATAAGTTTGGGTCTTGAAACCATACTGATGATCTGCACTAGGAGTCGCCCTCTGCATACCTTTCTATATTTTCGGTCATCTGTGACTCAATGCATATGGAGGTGATTGGTCTGATGGTGGCATCCTTGAACATCATTCCTTTTGCTTGGTTCCATCTATGTATGCTCCGTCAGTGAAACGGAGACCATTCGGATTTATCACAGAGGATAAATCTGGACCCTATAACAAAACACTTTCTCTCTCGTGGTGGGTGTCACAGAAACATTTGTCTCGGGGCACTTGCTTTCTGAGACCTTCCTGGGAAATTGTGACTACGGTCGCCAGCCTGTCAGGCTGGGGAGCTGTTTGGGTTCCTTTAAAGGCTCAGGGCCTGTGGTCTTGGGAAGAGTCCTCTCTTCCCATAAACATCTTGGAGTTGAGAGCTATCTTCAATGCCCTATCGGCGTGGCCTCAACTGTCTTTGGTCTGGTTTATCAGATTCCATTAGGACAACATCACCTCAACCACCAGGGAGGGACTCAGAGTTCCTTAGCCATGAAAGAGGTGACTCGCTTTCTGCAGTGGGCGAAAGCCCACGATTGCCTTCTATCTGCCATCCACATTCCAGGTGTTGACAACTGGGAGGCAGATTTTCTGAGCAGACAGACCTTTCATCCCGGGGAGTGGGCTCTCCATCCGGAGGTGTTCTCTCAGATAACCCTCAAGTGGGGGGTTCCAGAGTCAAATCTGATGACTCCAAAACGCCAAGGTTCCAAAGTACAGTTCAAGGTCAAGAGATACTCAGGCCGTTCTAATAGATGCTCTAGCAGTTCCTTGGAGATTTTCCCTGTCATATCTGTTTCCTCCGTTTGCTCTCCTTCCATGAGTCATTGCTCGTATCAAACGGGAGAGAGCATCAGTGATACTTATAGCTCCTGCATGGCCTCACAGGATCTGGTTTGTGGATCTGGTAAGGATGTTATCTCTGCCTCCTTGGAGGTTACCTCAGAGGAAGGACCTTCTACTGCAGGGTCCTTTCCTCCATCCAAACCTAGATTCTCTGAAGCTAACTGCTTGGAGATTTAACACTTAGTTCTGTCCAAGCGTTGTTTTTCAGAAGCGGTCATTGAAACTATGATTTAGGCTCGAAAACCGGTTACTTGCAAGATATACCATAAGATATGGCGTAAATATCTTTATTGGTGTGAGTCTAAGGGGTTCTCCTGGAGCGGGTGAGGATTCCTTGGATTTTGTCTTTTCTTCAAGATGGCCTGAATAAGGGTTTATTTGTCAGTACCCTAAAGGGTCAGATTTCTGCATTATTTATCCTTTTGCACAAACGTCTGGCAGATTTACCAGATGTTCAAGCCTTTGTACAGGCCCTGGTTAGAATCAGGCCTATGTTTAAACCTGTTGCTCCCCCGTGGAGCCTTAATTTGGTTCTTAAAATTTTGCAGCAGGCTCTGTTTGAGCAGATTCATGTTGTTGATATAAAACGGTTATCCTGGAAGTTTTTGTTTCTTCTGCTCGCAGAGTGTCTGAAGTTTCTGCTCTGCAATGGGATTCCCCGTACCTTATTTTTCATGCTGGTAAGGCGGTCCTTTGTACTAAATTGGGTTTTCTCCCTAAGGTGGTATCGGATAGAAACATTAATCAGGAAATTGTTGTTCCTTCCTTTTGTCCTAATCATCTTCTCAAAAGGAACTTCGTTTGCATAACTTGGATGTTGTGCGGGCTCTAAAATTCTACTTACAAGCTACTAAAGATTTTCGTCAATCTTCTGCCCTGTTTGTTGTTTTCACTGGAAAGCGTAACATTCAGAAGGCCACTTCTACTTCTCTGTCTCTCTGGTTGAGAACTTTGATTCGTTTGCTTATGAGACTGCTGGACAGCAGCCTTTTGAGAGAATTACGGCTCATTCCACTAGGGCTGTCTCCTCTTCTTGGGCTTTCAAAAATTAAGCTTCTGTGGAGCAGATTTGCAAGGCGGCAACATGGTCCTCTCTGCATACTTTTTCCAAATTTTATACTTTTTCCTCGACCAAGGCTTCTTTTGGGAGAAAGGTTCTTCAATCGGTGGTGCCTTCTGTTTAGGTCATTCTGCCTTTTTTCTCCCATCCTGTTCATTCCATGTCCTCTAGCTTGGGTATTGGTTACCACTAGTAATTGGAATGACGTTGTGGACTCTCCATGTCATAGTAAAGAAAACAAAATGTATGCTTACCTGATACATTTCTTTCCGGACATGGAGAGTCCACAACCCCGCCCTCTCTTTTTTTTTTTTTTTCTTTTTCCCTTTTTTAATTATAATTCTGCTGGTTTTTTTTGTAGTTATTATACTGTTTTTAATGTCAAAATGTATCCAATTCTTAAGACTCTCTGACCCTATTAGCCATATAAACTTTACAGCCTTAACGGACCACACAATACTTTTCAGAGTTGTGACTGAGACAAGGAGTCTAGAAAACGGACGGACCCAATGTGATTGCCTGGTTGAATGGCTTGGAAGGGACAGAGTGACTTTTATCATCGCAGCTACATTTGTTTGAGGGCACCTTTGTGAGTGCATAGTTTTTATGTTTGGAAATAAAGAGTTACTTTTAATACTGCACTTAGATCTTTTGTGCGCTCCTTTTGTTCTGTTTTACAGATATACTTGTTTCACATTATATTTTATTTTACTTGAGAACATTTTAGGGTTCTGGCCCTTTAAATTCTCCTAGACTTGCCAGTCTCCAGTACCTCAGTGCTCTGGTTGCATTCCAATCATTCCAGAGTGCTGAGGAACAGTGACATATTGGGCTGCAGTGAAATCTCTACATATTCGCTTCTCCTGTGGACGAGGAATCAGTTAACAGTATTTCCCGCCACAGGAGAGCGTTTGGGCGCACTCCCCGCCTTCTTTCTCCTGTGGTCAGATGCAGCACTAAAGGCATCGCTTGTGCATCGGATAACTGGAAGTTCCTGGGGGGGGGGGGTAAGATCCCTATACTGGCGCCCAGGGGGCATATTTAGTAGTTATTTTGCAGAAATAACTCTCTCTCTATATATATATATATATATATATATATATAATTTTGGGGACTTTATGCACTTTGCATAGCAGCAGGTCATACTGTAATTCCTTAAGAGGACTTATTTGAGTTTGCTCATAGGAGGAAGGAGGCTTCTAAGAGTTATTATAGATTTTCCTCTTTCTTTTATATTATTAACCGTTTGTAAAGGGGTATTCTGTCACTTTGTACAATATCGAGTAGACTGAGGCTGTAGCCACTGATTTGAGTTTAGCTAAAAGTAGTCCCTCAGACATTATTATTCCTGTAGACAGATGTTTAATATGCACGATCGGTCCTCCAGCGCAGCTTTGCAGCTCTTGCTTAGCTTTTGGAAGGAAGGTCCTTCAGGCGGTGGTTCCTGGTAAACAGGTGCCTGCCTTGTTTTTCTTTTGTCCCACCCATTTTTGTGGACTTCTCAGCTTGGGTATTGGTTCCCAAGAGTAAGGCTTTGTGGACATAATTAATTCTTACCTGGTAAATTAATTTCTTTCTTCGTTGCGAGATTCCACAAACCCACCCATTTTGTTTTTGTTTGCACCTTTTTTCCTATCCTTGGCTATACGCACTACTGGGAGGCAAGGAGAAGGAGGTATACTTAAAGCTCTGGTGTGCGGTGTCTTTGCCTTCTCCTGGTTGCCAGGTGATTTAATTCCCAAGAGTAAGGTCTTGTAGACTCTCACAACCATTTATTTATTAGGTAAGAATAAATAGTTTTTTGTATTAATTAGAGGAGAGTGTGAACCTGTTAACTCTCTGTATTCATTATTGATAAATTAACTACATGCAGTTACAATTCTTAAAGGGACATTAAACCCAAAATATTTATTTCATAATTCAGATATATAATATAATTAAAAAAAGTTTTCAGTTTACTTTGTTCTTATGGTAAGTCATGCACGCCTTTCTGGAGAACTTTATGGAAGCAGTTTTTTAAGAATACATTTGAGCACTGGATAGTGGCAATGTTTGCATAGTGGATTACATTGCAAAATTGCTCCAAACATGTGTTAATGCATGAGCCACCTACCTGCTTTTCAACCAAGGATACAGAGAGAAATGTGTATATGATAATAGAAGTACATTTGAGCTTTTTTTTTTTAATATACATCTATCTGAATCACGTAAGAAAAAATATGGGTTTCATGTCCCTTTAATAAAATATTTCTGATCTCTAATATATCACAGTCATCATTTTCATTGTACTCACTGTGAGTGGTTAGATTTAGCTGTTATGTTCATTTGCGGCCTCTGACAAAAAAACAGAACTAAGAATTTGTGCCGTTGTTTTTATGGCCTGAGGAAAAACAAGGCAGGCAAACTTTCTGAAGCAGAGAGCAGCAGACAGAGGGTATCCTGTAACCTTACCTGAATCTAGCTTTTGTCTCTGGACAATTTTAGAAAGTATACTATTATTTGTGTGTTTAATAGCCATATTTTCATGTGCAGCACCTTGAGATTTTTATATAAAATTTCTAGATATATATATATATATATATATATATATATATATATATATATATATATATATATATATATATATATATATATATATATATATATATATATATATAATGAAACAGCATTGCAATATAGTTTCATTATTTATTGTGCCCCCTTTTCATGTAATTTAGCACTGAAAATAGACCTTGCAGAGCACCCTGGGAACTTATCAAGGCTATAATCCTGCTACTTATCTGTTCATAATTGGCTTAAACTGATAACAACTGCAAAACCATTACATTTTTACTATCTTTACAACAGTGGCTAGCCTTGTTGTCTGCAGACAAAAGCCCAGATTGGCGCCTCCAAATAAAGCAAATGGTGGGTGAAAAATAATTTATAGTAATAAGGATGTTGACTTGGTTTAAAAACATTAAGATTTGGCTGATTATTCTATAGCAAACAACAGAATGGGACCTGAGATTAACAGATGAATAGGGAGGTGCTATTGTATTATTGATGGTTCGTTTCTATGGCTGTTGCAGGATATATGAGGTGATGCTATTGTGTGAGAAGAAAAGGTTTTCTAACAAGTACAGTAGATTTAAAGGTTATAGAAAACAAACACTTGAAATCCGATCCTGCTATGTAAAGCTCAGTGGGCCGTCTGCATGCTGTGAAATAAATGGATAAACACACCATGTTTTACACAGGCTTTTCTATAAGGATGACTGTGCCGAAACAAGTCTATCAGACGCAACGCCATTTTTTTTTTTTTACACAGGTGTTTTGTAGATCACATGACCTAATATTCTTTTTAGACATGTATTTCTCTTGTAAGGTGTATCCAGTCCACGGATCATCCATTACTTGTGGGATATTCTCATTCCCAACAGGAAGTTGCAAGAGGACACCCACAGCAGAGCTGTAATATAGCTCCTCCCCTAACTGTCATACCCAGTCATTCTCTTGCAACTCTCAACAAGCTAGGATGTTGTAGGAGAGAGTGGTTAAATATAGTTAGTTTATTTTCTTCAATCAAAAGTTTGTTATTTTTAAATAGTACCGGAGTTGTGCTATTTTATCTCAGGCAGTAAATAGAAGAAGAATCTGCCTGAGGTTTCTATGATCTTAGCAGGTTGTAACTAAGATCCATTGCTATTCTCACATATGTCTGAGGGGATTACACAGATGAGGTAACTTCAGCGAGAGAATGGCGTGCAGTTTATTCTGCTATTTGGTATGTGCAGTTATAATTTTTTTCTAGAGATGGAAAACACTAGAAAATGCTGCTGATACCGGATTAATGTAAGTTAAGCCTGAATACAGTGATTTAATAACGACTGGTATCATGCTTACTCCCAAGGGTAATACCCTTATGATATTTACAATATAAAACGTTTGCTGGCATGTTTAATCGTTTTTATATATATGCTTTGGTGATAAAACTTTATTGGGGCCTAGTTTTTTCCACATGGCTGGCTTAAATTTTGACTAGAAACAATTTCCACTGTTATAGTATAAAAGTTACAGTTGGTGCAGTTAATATTACAAACGGTGACATCCAGCTTCCCTCAAAGGCCCTCTGAATGCTATAGGACATCTCTAAAGGGCCCAAAGGCTTTCCAAAGTCGTTTATTGGGGAAAGTAGGGCCACAGCTTGCTGTGGCAGTTGTTTGTGACTGTTAAAAAACGTCTATTTCGTTTTTTTGATCCGTTTTTTGAACTAAGGGGTTAATCATCCATTTGCAAGTGGGTGCAATGCTCTGTTAGCCTATTATACACACTGTAAAAATTTCGTTTGATTTACTGCATTTTTTCACTGTTTTTCAAATTCTGACAAAATTCGTTTCTCTTAAAGGCACAGTACCGTTTTTTATATTTGCTTGTTAACTTGATTTAAAGTGTTTTCCAAGCTTGCTAGTCTCATTGCTATTCTGTATAAACATGTCTGACATAGAAGAAACTCCTTGTTTATTATGTTTAAAAGCCATGGTGGAACCCCCTCTTAGAATGTGTACCAAATGTACTGATTTAATTTTATGCAATAAAGATCATTTTCTGTCTTTAAAAAATGTATCACCAGAGGAATCTGACGAGGGGGAAGTTATGCCAACTAACTTTCCCCACGTGTCAGACCCTTTGACTCCCGCTTAAGGGACTCACGCTCAAATGGCGCCAAGTACATCTAGGGCGCCCATAGCGTTTACTTTACAAGACATGGCGGCAGTCATGGATAATACACTGTCAGCGGTATTAGCCAGACTACCTGAACTTAGAGGTAAGCGAGATAGCTCTGGGGTGAGACAAAATGCAGAGCATACTGACGCTTTAAGAACCATGTCTGATACTGCCTCACAATATGCAGAAGCTGAGGAAAGAGAGCTTCAGTCAGTGGGTGATGTTAATGACTCAGGAAAGATACCTGATTCTAATATTTCTACATTTAAATTTAAGCTTGAACACCTCCGCGTGTTGCTTAGGGAGGTTTTAGCTGCTCTGAATGACTGTGATACCATTGCAGTGCCAGAGAAATTGTGTAGACTGGATAAATACTTTGCAGTGCCGGTGTGTACTGATGTTTTTCCAAATACCTAAAAGGTTTACAGAAATTATTAATAAGGAATGGGATAGACCAGGTGTGCCGTTCTCTTCCCCTCCTATTTTTAGAAAAATGTTTCCAATAGACGCCACCACATGGGACTTATGGCAGACAGTCCCTAAGGTGGAGGGAGCAGTTTCTACTCTAGTAAAGCGTACTACTATCCCTGTTGAGGACAGTTGTGTTTTTTTTTTTTTTAGATCCAATGGATAAAAAATTAGAGGTTACCTTAAGAAAATATTTATTCAACAAGGTTTTATCCTACAGCCCCTTGCATGCATTGCCCCTGTCACTGCTGCTGCGGCGTACTGGTTTGAGTCTCTGGAAGAGGCTTTACAGGTAGCGACTCCATTGGATGACATACTTGGCAAACGTAGAGCACTTAAGCTAGCCAATTCTTTTATTCTGATGCCATTGTTCATTTGACTAAACTAACGGCTAAGAATTCTGGTTTTGCTATACAGGCGCGCAGAGCGCTATGGCTTAGATCATGGTCAGCTGACGTGACTTCAAAATCTAAGCTACTTAACATTCCCTTCAAGGGGCAGACCCTATTCGGGCCTGGTTGAAGGAGATTATTGCTGATATCACTGGAGGAAAAGGTCATGCCCTTCCTCAGGACAGGTCCAAATCTAGGGCCAAACAGTCTAATTTTCGTGCCTTTCCAAACTTCAAGGCAGGTGCGGCATCAACTTCCTCTAATAATAAACAAGAGGGAACTTTTGCTCAATCCAAGACGGTCTGGAAACCAAACCAGACATGGAAAAAGGGTAAGCAGGTAAAAAAGCCTGCTGCTGCCTCTAAGACAGCATGAAGGAACGGCCCCCTATCCGGGAACGGATCTAGTAGGGGGCAGACTTTCACTCTTTGCCCAGGCGTGGGCAAGAGATGTTCAGGATCCCTGGGCGTTGGAAATTATATCCCAGGGATATCTTCTGGACTTCAAAGCTTCCCCCCCAAAAGGGAGATTTCACCTTTCACAATTATCTGCACACCAGATAAAGAGAGAGGCATTCTTACACTGTGTACGAGTCCTCCTAGTTATGGGAGTGATCCATCCATTTCCAAAGGAGGAACCGGGACAGGGTTTTTACTCAAATCTGTTTGTGGTTCCCAGAAAAGAGGGAACCTTCAGACCAATTTTGGATCTAAAGATCTTAAACAAATTCCTCAAAGTTCCGTCGTTCAAGATGGAAACTATTCGTACCATCCTACCACTGATCCAGGAGGGTCAATATATGACTACAGTGGATCTAAAGGATGCTTATCTTCACATTCCGATACACAAAGATCATCATCGGTTTCTCAGGTTTGCCTTTTAAGACAGGCATTACCAGTTGTAGCTCTTCCCTTGGGATTAGCTACAGCCCCAAGAATCTTTACAAAGGTTCTAGGGTCACTTATGGCGGTCCTAAGGCCGCGGGGCATAGCAGTAGCCCCTTATTTAGACGACATCCTGATACAGGCGTCAAACTTCCAAATTGCCAAGTCTCATACGGAAGTAGTACTGGCATTTCTGTGGTCGCATGGGTGGAAAGTGAACGAGGAAAAGAGTTCTCTATCCCCACTCACAAGAGTTTCCTTTCTAGGAACTCTGATAGATTCTGTAGAAATGAAAATTCACCTGACGGAGTCCAGGTTATCAAAGCTTCTAAATTCCTGCCGGGTTCTTCATTCCATTCCGCGCCCTTCGGTGGTTCAGTGTATGGAAGTAATCGGCTTAATGGTAGCGGCAATGGACATAGTGCCGTTTGCACGCTTACATCTCAGATCGCTGCAACTGTGCATGCTCAGTCAGTGGAGCAGGGATTACACAGATTTGTCCCCTCAACTGAATCTGGACCAAGAGACCAGGGATTCTCTTCTCTGGTGGCTATCTCGGGTCCATCTGTCCAAAGGTATGACCTTTCGCAGGCCAGATTGGACAATTGTTACGACAGATGCCAGCCTTCTAGGTTGGGGTGCAGTCTGGAACTCCCTGAAGGCTCAGGGATCGTGGACTCAGGAGGAGTCTCTCCTTCCATTAAATATTCTGGAACTAAGAGCGATATTCAAGGCTCTTCAGGCTTGGCCTCAGTTAGCAACTCTGAGGTACATCAGATTTCAGTCGGACAACATCACGACTGTAGCTTACATCAACCATCAAGGGGGAACGAGAAGTTCCCTAGAGATGTTAGAAGTTTGAAAAATTATTAACTGGGCAGAGATTCACTCTTGTCAGCTATCCATATCCCAGGTGTAGAGCACTGGGAGGCAGATTTTCTAAGTCGTCAGACTTTTCATCCGGGAGAGTGGGAACTCCATTCGGAGGCATTTGCACAACTGATTCATCGTTGGGGCAAACCAGAACTGGATCTCATGGCGTCTCGCCAGAACGCCAAGCTTCCGTGTTATGGATCCAGGTCCAGGGATCCCAAAGCGACACTGATAGATGCTCTAGCAGCGCCCTGGTCTTTCAACCTGGCTTATGTGTTTCCACCATTTCCTCTGCTCCCTCGACTGATTGCCAAGATCAAGCAGGAGAGAGCATCAGTGATTCTGATAGCACCTGCGTGGCCACGCAGGACCTGGTATGCAGATCTAGTGGACATGCCATCCTTTCCACCATGGTCTCTGCCTCTGAAACAGGACCTTCTACTTCAGGGTCCTTTCAACCATCCAAATCTAATTTCTCTGAGGCTGACTGCCTGTAGATTGAACGCTTGATTTTATCAAAGTGTGGCTTCTCCGAGTCAGTTATTGATACCTTAAGACAGGCACGAAAGCCTGTCACCAGGAAAATTTACCATAAGGTATGGCGTAGATATCTTTATTGGTGTGAATCCAAGGGTTACTCATGGAGTAAGGTCAGGATTGCTAGGATATTATCTTTTCTCCAAGAAGGTTTGGAAAAAGAATTGTCAGCTTGTTAAGCGTCTGGCAGATGTTCCAGACGTTCAGGCATTTTGTCAGGCTTTAGTTAGAATCAAGCCTGTGTTTAAACCTGTTGCTCCACCATGGAGCTTAAACTTGGTTCTTAAGGTTCTTCAAGGAGTTCCGTTTGAACCTCTTCATTCCATAGATATCAAGCTTTTATCTTGGAAAGTTCTTTTTTTTGGTAGCTATTTCCTCGGCTCGTAGATTCTCTGAGCTATCTGCCTTACAATGTGATTCTCCTTATCTGATTTTTCATACGGATAAGGTAGTCCTGCGTACCAAACCTGGGTTCTTACCTAAGGTGGTATCTAACAAGAATATTAATCAAGAGATTGTTGTTCCATCCTTGTGTTACACAATTTGGACATGGTCCGTGCTTTAAAGTTTTACTTACAAGCTACTAAAGATTTTCGTCAAACATCTGCTTTGTTTGTTGTCTACTCTGGACAGAGGAGAGGTCAAAAGGCTTCGGCAACCGCTTTTTCTTTTTGACTAAGAAGCTTAATCCGCTTAGCCTATGAGACTGCTGGACAGCAACCTCCTGAAAGGATTACAGCTCATTCCACTAGAGCTGTGGCTTCCACTTGGGCCTTTAAAAATGAGGCTTCTTTTGATCAGATTTGCAAGGCGACGACTTGGTCTTCGCTTCATATTTTTTCAAAATTTTACAAATTTGATACTTTTGCTTCTTCGGAGGCTATATTTGGGAGAAAGGTTTTATGGGCAGTGGTTCCTTCCATTTAAGTTCCTGCCTTGTCCCTCCCTTCATCCGTGTACTTTAGCTTTGGTATTGGTATCCCACAAGTAATGGATGATCCGTGGACTGGATACACCTTACAAGAGAAAACACAATTTATGCTTACCTGATAAATTTATTTCTCTTGTGGTGTATCCAGTCCACAGCCCGCCCTGTCATTTTAAGGCAGGTAATTTTTAAATTTAAACTACAGTAACCACTGCACTCTATGGTTCCTCCTTTCTCGGCTTGTTTTGGTCGAATGACTGGCTATGACAGTTAGGGGAGGAGCTATATTACAGCTCTGCTGTGGGTGTCCTCTTGCAACTTCCTGTTGGGAATGAGAATATCCCACAAGTAATGGATGATCCGTGGACTGGATACACCACAAGAGAAATAAATTTATCAGGTAAGCATAAATTGTGTTTTCTTGTCTGTTTTGGAACATTGGTGGACATCAACTTGATGTTATCATTTGGGGTAACATTGCTTAAAGGGACAGTCTACTTGAAAAAGTTTAAAAAGATATATATATATATATATATATATATATATATATATATATATATTTTTTTTTTTTTTTTTTAAAAATAATTTTTATTGAGGTAGCAATGATATACATGAACAAACTTATACAAATGTCATGGCAACACGCCTTTCAATATACATCCTTACTTATACATTTAACACGAAAGGCATGTCCTAGAAACCATAAACATTAAGGAATCCTAAACAATAAGGATGTATAACCGGCCATGAGTGTCACCTCTTTTTACAAACTTACATTTTCTGTTGGACATCAAACATATAATTTAGCAAATGCTAACTGTGTGGCCTAGCTTCGGTGAAGGGCTTCTAAATAAGAAAGAATAGGCCTTTGTCTGTCCATGAGACTCACAACAGAACATAGAGTTATATAATATAACAGGGGGAGTGCCATTGTTCCCCTGGTTTATGAACCCCTCTCAAAACATAGGAAATACACCTAAGAAAAATGTTGGGGTAATTATCCGGTGAGACTCTCTGGGACCCCATACACTCGCACATTTCTGTGTAAACATAGGAGTAAATTATGTAGTCCACTTTTGGACCTCTAGTATGAATTCTGAATCATTGTATAAGACATATGTCTGATGCCTATTTCCCCATCAATTATTATCATCAGTATCTGATAGGATATTGACCCTACATACTGTATAGGGGCCTCTCATAACCCCTCACTTCTTGCCTAATATTAAGCAGGGGATTCTAGGGTAGAAGAGAAGAGTTAATATAGGGAGTGTCTCTTTAAGTTATGCACAAAACCTTCAGTTTACCATGTACTTATATCGCTGCTAATTGCATAGTTGTAACTAAGAGGTATACTCCTTATAAGTAGTCCCAGTAGTTGAATTCACCTGTGGGCTGCTGCATTTAATATATAACCTCGGTACAGTAGAACATATCAATCCATACACTTCCTCAGCATCTCATAATGCAGTACAACCTAGCCAGGGAGTCAAAGTTGCATTAAAAATTGTACACTCTCTTTTATGGTAGCTTATCTACATAACTGATCAACTATGTCTCCCAAAAGCAAAGGAAAAAAGAAATAAAGCGAGTTATGTTAGCTAAATGGAGCTTATAAATATAAAATTTTCCCAATTATCCAATACAGCTGTACCAGGATCTCAATAAGCACTCCCTTCTGATCTGGGGGGGGGTGCAGACCTCTATCGGACCTGCAGTATAATGGATGTGAATTGGGGGGAGGAGGACTATTCCTTAACAAAAACACCCCATCCTTTTCACCTACTTGAGTCCCAAGTTCTATTCAGAGTCACTATGTTAATATTAAACTGGTGCTTGGGTAAAATCTATCTCGGCTAGCCATCTTCTCCTATATCTCATGGGGTAATGATCAACATGTAAATATAGGCCCGCCTCACAACAAACCCAGAAACACAACAATATTAAAGATATTAATTACATCTTGGCATCAGATATGGCAGTACTCTAGGGAGTAAATAAGCTCCAAGTTAAAAAATAAAATAGGAGCAGTCTCGGGGTGGGGTTAGGTCAGGCCTGGCAGGCCAACGGATGTCATTATCCCTGCTACTTTACCCAACCCCAACTCTTGCAGCAACACCAAAGCCCGGAAGGCCTCCGGGCACATCGGGGATCAAATCTATCTTGCACTCCAACGTGCGCCATGACCCCAGGCCGCAGCCTCTGTAGAAATCCAAGCCAGTGGGACAGCAGCGGGCCACCAGCACCCAGTGATCTTCTGGAAAGCCTTTCATAGGGGAGCTGGCCGGTCTCCCCCCTGTGTCGAGGTAAGCGGCAGCCATCTGGATGATTCCAACAGAACAGCCTTTGTGGGCCCCTGTAGTTTCTTGTGTGGCGCTAGCAACCACCGCCGTCCCAGCTGTTTCCATCCTAGGCGGGTCAATTACTCCAAAAGTTCCCAGGTTGCCTACATCGGTAGCTCCGGTAAGTGCGCTGGCCTCCCGCAGCCGCGGGCCTCCGTTCATAGTGCTTTGAACTGTCGCTTCCACCATTCTGAGCCCGTAAGGCTGCGTTCTGGGGGCCTCCATAAGTTTCATGAGGCGATCAAATCTGTAGTGGAGCTGCCGCTCAGACTCTGCAAACAAAGCTTGAATTTTAGAGTACAAGTCCTCCTCCATGTTGTACATATTAAGCAGAATATCAATGTATTCTTTGGTTACCCGGTTACCCGGGAGGGGTGCTGAGATCCCTCTCCTTAGGAGCCGCCAGGGACCCTCAGCGGTCCAGACTGGGAAGTCCTGCTATATGTTAGAAAATTTTTATATCAGTCCATTCAGCCAAATGTCCCCTGTATCTTAAGATATAAATTCCTGTTGGATGGCTATTTAGTGAGCAGATTACAGGCGAGATGTAAAACTGTATTACCTAAAAAGATATATTTATTACCCATTCCTCAGTTTTGCATAACCAACACGGTTATATTAATATACTTTTTACCTGTGCAGAGGTTTTGATACAAGAACTGCTCCCTCATTTCAGTTCTTTTGACAGACTTGTAATTTAGCCAGTCAGTGCTGACTCATAAATAACTTCAAGGGAGCTAGTGCTGTCTAACTGTGAAAAACTGTCTAAATGCACTGAGATAAGAGACAGCCTTCAAGGGCTTAGAAATTACCATATGAGCAATGACGATTAAGCCTTTCCACTCAGCCGTCACAAATGGGAAGGGTGTGGGCATGAAGGGGTTAATAGCACGCAGCTCCTGGTTCCCTTAACCTTAATCTCTACTAAGGACCTTTAAAAGGACACCAAATTAACCCCCAAATCCTGCTCACACAACCCCAGTTTAACACTTGCCGCCACCATCAAGAACTTTAAAAAAAGGGGTGTCTTGGAAACCCTCAATAACTCACACAAATTAACAATTGGGTAACGTGCCTTTTTAACCTTGTCTCTTCAGAGTGTGAATTCAGATATTAGAGCCCAGAGACAGAATTAGATTTTCTATATGTTTAATAACAAAAATACTGATACAGGTTACACTAGGCCAAATTATAAAAACATTTAAATCAAAATATAGGCAAAATTACAATTCTTTAAAATTAAATGGGAACATAAAAATAATACACAATTTCTCTTTTCCCCTCCCACCCTCCCCTTATCCCGTCTTTGCTGGGTGTGTATGAAGCCAGAAGAATTAGTGCATTAATCTTTAAGATGTCCACAATAATAGGGGTCCACTTAGTAGCTACAATGTTTCTTTTGAATGTGTTTTAACACGATGGCCTGGAATAATAGCTACTCTCATTGTGATTTATAAATAATATAAAATTAGGTGTTTTATTGTATCTTGACGGTTATTATATGTTTCATTCTTTTTTGTCATATTGCTGTTGACACAATTATCACTATGTAACGATATATTTTTTTATGTCATATCTTTATGTTGTCACTACAAAAACCCTCAAAAAAAATAATAATAATACACAATATCTAACCTTATTGCCAGGTTTCTTGAGATATGTGGAGAACTCCTTTAGGTGTTAGCTGCTTGTGTCCCAGGCTGGTTCTGACTGCTTTCTCTGTAATAAGTTATAACCTAGTTTCTTCTTTGTCTTGTCAAGGCCCCTGCCCTTGTTATAATTTACGATCAGTCAACCATTCATAGCCATCCTTAAAGGGACAGTCTACACCATAGTCCTCTTAAAGTCATACCTCAGGTTAAGCTACAAATAGCCTCCTGCACCCTTTCTGTATCATGTAGCAGGAACAGTAAAATTGTTATTTTAAGATGATGATAATATTGTTTCTGACCACTCTGAAATGGCTGCCAAACTCCACCTACTGACTAGCATTGACAGTCTGTTGAATCCAACTAGTGAGCCTTTTGTGATTGGATGCCATTTGCAGCCCAGATCGTGATGTCGTCAGTGGATGGAGCTTGGCAGCCATTTCATAGTGGTCAGAAAAAAATATTCATTTCTCCAACATTGGTGTGTCCGGTCCACGGCGTCATCCTTACTTGTGGGATATTCTCTTCCCCAACAGGAAATGGCAAAGAGTCCCAGCAAAGCTGGCCATATAGTCCCTCCTAGGCTCCGCCCACCCCAGTTATTCTCTTTGCCGTTGCACAGGCAACATCTCCACGGAGATGGTTAAGAGTTTTTTGGTGTTTAAATGTAGTTTTTATTCTTCTATCAAGTGTTTGTTATTTTAAAATAGTGCTGGTATGTACTATTTACTCTGAAACAGAAAAGGATGAAGATTTCTGTTTGTGAGAGGAAGATGATTTTAGCAGACAGTAACTAAAATCGATTGCTGTTTCCACATAGGACTGTTGAGATGAAGTAACTTCAGTTGGGGGAAGCAGTTAGCAGACTTTTCTGCTTAAGGTATGACTAGCCATATTTCTAACAAGACCATGTAATGCTGGAAGGCTGTCATTTCCCCTCATGGGGACAGGTAAGCCATTTTCTTAGTCAAACAAACAGAATAAAGGGCTTATTATGGGCTAAAAAACTGGTAGACATTTTTATGGGCTAAATCGATTGCTTTATTTGGGCATTTTATTCATATTTATGCTGACAATTTGCATTTATAAACTTGGGGAACGTTTATTAAACGGCAGGCACTGTGTTAGACACCTTTTCCAGTCAGGGGGCCTTCCTAGTTGTAGACTGAGCCTCATTTTCGTGCCATTACTGCGCAGTTGTTTTTTGAGAGCAGGGCATGCAGATGCATGTGTGAGGATCTAAAAATTGCTGGAAAAGCTTCTAGAAGGCGTCAATTGGTATCGTATTCCCCTCTGGGCTTGGTTGGGTCTCAGCAAAGACTATAGCTGGGACTGTATAGGGGTTAAATTTATAAACGGCTCCGGTTCCTTTATTTTAAGGGTTAAAGCTCTGAAATTTGGTGTGCAGTACTATTAATGCTTTAAGACACTGTGGTGAAATTTTGGTAATTTTTGAACAATTCCTTCATACTTTTTCACATATTCAGTAATAAAGTGTTTTCTGTTTAAAATTTAAAGAGACAGTAACGGTTTTGTTTTAAACGTTTTTTGTGCTTTGTTGACAAGTTTAAGCCTGTTTAACATGTCTGTACCTTCAGATAAGCTATGTTCTATATGTATGAAAGCCAATGTGTCTCCCCATTTAAATTTATGTGATAATTGAGCCATAGCGTCCAAACAAAGTAAGGACAGTACTGCCACAGATAATGAAATTGCCCAAGATGATTCCTCAGATGAGGGGAGTAAACATGATAGTACATCATCTCCTACTGTGTCTACACCAGTTTTGCCCACGCAGGAGGCCCCTAGTACATCTAGTGCGCCAATGCTTATTACCATGCAACAATTAACGGTTGTAATGGATAACCCCATAGCAAATATTTTATCCTAAATGCCTACTTATCAGAGAAAGCGCGATTGCTCTGTTTTAAACACTGAAGAGCAGGAGGGCGCTGATGATAATTGTTCTGTCATACCCTCACACCAATCTGAAGGGGCCATGAGGGAGGTTTTGTCAGATGGAGAAATTTCAGATTCAGGAAAAATTTCTCAACAAGCTGAACCTGATGTTGTGACATTTAAATTTAAATTAGAACATCTCCGCGCACTGCTTAAGGAGGTATTATCTACTCTGGATGATTGTGACAACTTGGTCCTAGAGGTTCCGGTGCACCCCAACGCTTTTCCTATACCCAAGCGGGTGGCAGACATAGTAAATAAGGAGTGGGAAAAGCCCGGCATACCTTTTGTTTCCCCCCCTATATTTAAGAAATTATTTCCTATGGTCGACCCCAGAAAGGACTTATGGCAGACAGTCCCTAAGGTCGAGGGGGCAGTTTCTACTCTAAACAAACGCACTACTATTCCTATCGAAGATAGTTGTGCTTTCAAAGATCCTATGGATAAAAAATTGGAAGGTTTGCTTAAAAAGATTTTTGTACAGCAAGGTTACCTTCTACAACCAATTTCGTGCATTGTTCCTGTCACTACAGCAGCGTGGTTCTGGTTCGAGGAACTAGAAAAGTCGCTCAGTAGAGAGACTCCATATGAGGAGGTTATGGACAGAGTTCACGCACTTAAACTCTTTTATTTTAGATGCCGCTTTGCAATTAGCTAGATTAGCGGCGAAAAATTCAGGGTTTGCTATCGTGGCGCGCAGAGCGCTTTGGCTAAAGTCTTGGTCAGCGGATGTGTCATCCAAGACAAAATTGCTTAACATCCCTTTGAAAGGTAAAACTCTATTTGGACCAGAATTGAAAGAGATTATTTCAGACATCACTGGGGGAAAGGGCCACGCCCTTCCACAAGATAGGTCTTTCAAGGCTAAAAATAAGTCTAATTTTCGTTCCTTTCGCAATTTCAGGAACGGACCGGCCTCTAATTCTGCATCCTCTAAGCAAGAGGGTAATGCCTCACAACCCAAACCAGCCTGGAAACCGATGCAAGGCTGGAACAAGGGTAAGCAGGCCAAGAAGCCTGCCGCTGCTAACAAAACAGCATGAAGGAGTAGCCCCCGATCCGGGACCGGATCTAGTGGGGGGGCAGACTCTCTATCTTTGCTCAGGCTTGGGCAAGAGATGTTCAGGATCCCTGGGCGCTAGAAATAGTTTCTCAAGGTTATCTCCTGGGATTCAAGGAACTACCCCCAAGGGGAAGGTTCCACATGTCTCACTTATCCTCAAACCAAATAAAGAGACAGGCATTCTTACATTGTGTAGAAGACCTGTTAAAGATGGGAGTGATACACCCAGTTCCAATAAAGGAACAAGGAATGGGATTTTATTCCAATCTGTTCGTAGTTCCCAAAAAAGAGGGAACTTTCAGACCAATTTTGGATTTGAAGATCCTAAACAAATTTCTCAGGGTACCATCGTTCAAGATGGAAACCATTCGAACGATTCTACCCACTATCCAGGAAAGTCAATTTATGACTACCGTGGATCTAAAGGATGCGTACCTACATATTCCTATCCACAAAGAACATCATCAGTTCCTAAGGTTCGCTTTTCTGGACAAGCATTTCCAGTTTGTGGCCCTCCCATTCGGGTTAGCCACTGCTCCAAGGATTTTCACAAAGGTGCTAGGGTCCCTTCTAGCGGTTCTAAGACCGAGGGGCATTGCAGTAGTACCTTACTTGGACGACATTCTAATACAAGCGTCGTCCCTGTCAAAAGCAAAGGCTCATACAGACATCGTTCTAGCCTTTCTCAGATCACACGGATGGAAGGTGAACATAGAAAAAAGTTCTCTGTCTCCGTCGACAAGAGTTCCCTTCTTGGGAACAATAATAGATTCCTTAGAAATGAGGATTTTTCTGACAGAGGTCAGAAAGTCAAAACTTCTAAGCTCTTGTCAAGTGCTTCATTCTGTTCCTCGTCCTTCCATAGCGCAGTGCATGGAAGTAGTAGGGTTGATGGTTGCAGTAATGGACATAGTTCCTTTTGCACGAATTCATCTAAGACCATTACAACTGTGCATGCTCAAACAGTGGAATGGGGACTATACAGACTTGTCTCCAATGATTCAAGTAGATCAGAAGACCAGAGATTCACTCCGTTGGTGGCTGACCCTGGACCATCTGTCCCAGGGAATGAGCTTCCGCAGACCAGAGTGGGTCATTGTCACGACCGACGCCAGTCTAGTGGGCTGGGGCGCGGTCTGGGAATCCCTGAAAGCTCAGGGTCTATGGTCTCGGGAAGAGTCTCTTCTCCCGATAAACATTCTGGAACTGAGAGCGATATTCAATGCTCTCAGGGCTTGGCCTCAGCTAGAAAAGGCCAGATTCATAAGGTTCCAATCAGACAACATGACGACCGTTGCATATATCAATCATCAGGTGGGAACAAGGAGTTCCCTGGCGATGAAAGAAGTGACCAAAATAATTCAATGGGCGGAGGATCACTCCTGCCACCTGTCTGCGATCCACATCCCAGGTGTGGAAAACTGGGAGGCGGATTTTCTGAGTCGTCAGACATTCCATCCGGGGGAGTGGGAACTCCATCCGGAGATCTTTGCCCAAATAACTCAATTATGGGGCATTCAAGACATGGATCTGATGGCGTCTCGTCAGAACTTCAAGGTTCCTTGCTACGGGTCCAGATCCAGGGATCCCAAGGTGACTCTAGTAGATGCACTATTAGCACCTTGGACCTTCAACCTAGCTTATGTATTTCCACCGTTTCCTCTCATTCCCAGGCTAGTAGCCAGGATCAATCAGGAGAGGGCCTCGGTGATCTTGATAGCTCCTGCGTGGCCACGCAGGACTTGGTATGCAGACCTGGTGAATATGTCATCGGCTCCACCATGGAAGCTACATTTGAGACAGGACCTTCTTGTTCAGGGTCCATTCGAACATCCAAATCTGGTCTCCCTCCAGCTGACGGCTTGGAGATTGAACGCTTGATTCTATCGAAGCGTGGGTTTTCAGATTCTGTGATAGATACTCTGGTTCAGGCCAGAAAACCGGTAACTAGAAAGATTTACCATAAAATATGGAAAAGATATATCTGTTGGTGTGAATCCAAAGGATTCCCATGGAATAAGATAAAAATTCCTAAGATTCTCTCCTTTCTACAAGAAGGTTTGGAGAAAGGATTATCTGCAAGTTCTCTAAAGGGACAGATCTCTGCTTTATCTGTCTTACTACACAAAAGACTGGCAGCTGTGCCAGATGTTCAAGCATTTGTTCAGGCTCTGGTTAGAATCAAACCTGTTTACAGACCTTTGACTCCTCCCTGGAGTCTAAATCTAGTTCTTTCAGTTCTTCAAGGGGTTCCGTTTGAACCTTTACATTCCATAGATATTAAGTTACTATCTTGGAAAGTTTTGTTTTTGGTTGCAATTTCTTCTGCTAGAAGAGTTTCAGAGTTATCTGCTCTGCAGTGTTCTCCGCCCTATCTGGTGTTCCATGCAGATAAGGTGGTTTTTGCGTACTAAACCTGGTTTTCTTCCTAAGGTTGTTTCTAACAAAAATATTAACCAGGAGATAGTTGTACCTTCTTTGTGTCCGAATCCAGTTTCAAAGAAGGAACGTTTGTTACACAATTTGGACGTAGTCCGTGCTCTAAAATTCTATTTAGAGGCTACAAAAGATTTCAGACAAACATCTTTCTTGTTTGTTGTTTATTCTGGTAAAAGGAGAGGTCAAAAAGCGACTTCTACCTCTCTTTCCTTTTGGCTTAAAAGCATCATCCGATTGGCTTATGAGACTGCCGGACGGCAGCCTCCTGAAAGAATCACAGCTCACTCCACTAGGGCTGTGGCTTCCACATGGGCCTTCAAGAACGAGGCTTCTGTTGACCAGATATGTAAGGCAGCGACTTGGTCTTCACTGCACACTTTTGCCAAATTTTACAAATTTGATACTTTTGCTTCTTCGGAGGCTATTTTTGGGAGAAAGGTTTTGCAAGCTGTGGTGCCTTCCGTTTAGGTAACCTGATTTGCTCCCTCCCTTCATCCGTGTCCTAAAGCTTTGGTATTGGTTCCCACAAGTAAGGATGACGCCGTGGACCGGACACACCAATGTTGGAGAAAACAGAATTTATGCTTACCTGATAAATTACTTTCTCCAACGGTGTGTCCGGTCCACGGCCCGCCCTGGTTTTTTAATCAGGTCTGATGAATTATTTTCTCTAACTACAGTCACCACGGTACCATATGGTTTCTCCTATATATATTTCCTCCTGTCCGTCGGTCGAATGACTGGGGTGGGCGGAGCCTAGGAGGGACTATGGCCAGCTTTGCTGGGACTCTTTGCCATTTCCTGTTGGGGAAGAGAATATCCCACAAGTAAGGATGACGCCGTGGACCGGACACACCGTTGGAGAAAGTAATTTATCAGGTAAGCATAAATTCTGTTTTTAAAATAACTTTTTTACTATTCCTGCTGCATAATATAGAAAAGGTGCAGGCGACTATTAGCTTTATCTAAGGTAAGACTTTAGGGTGCCTAAGGTGTGTATACTAGTTGGCTACTTTGTTCTTTCTTTTTCAAATGTCTCTGTGAAGAACTGTGTCTTCTCATACCTTATAACTGTCTACATGCCGGACAGTGGAGCAGGTAAGTGCTTTTTCTTCCAGTTGGGGAGACCATGCACTTAACAAATTAAAAGACACTGCTTTTTTTTTTGGGACATAGATATTTCTGTTGTATGGGTTACACTGGGGCATGAAGCAGGCACTGTAGCATGTGTGAGACTAACATTTAAACTCTTTTAAAAAGAAAGGGTAAAATGTTTTTTATTAGGCTTTATTTTCTGACACATATATTTTACTTGATAAAACAATTCAAGTTTAAGCTGAAAGTAAGGCTGAATTTTCTATTTCAGCAGCTTATTCTTACCTGGTAAATTAATTTCTTTCTTCGTTGCGAGATTCCACAAACCCACCCATTTTGTTTTCGTTTGCACCTTTTTTCCTATCCTTGGCTATACGCACTACTGGGAGGCAAGGAGAAGGAGGTATACTTAAAGCTCTGGTGTGCGGTGTCTTTGCCTTCTCCTGGTTGCCAGTGATTTAATTCCCAAGACTAAGGTCTTGTGGACTCTCACAACCATTTATTTATTAGGTAAGAATAAATTGTTTTTTGTATTAATTAGAGGAGAGTGTGAACCTGTTAACTCTCTGTATTCATTATTGATAAATTAACTACATGCAGTTACAATTCTTAAAGGGACATTAAACCCAAAATATTTATTTCATTATTCAGATATATAATATGATTAAAAAAAAGTTTTCAGTTTTCTTTGTTCTTATGGTAAGTCATGCACGCCTTTCTGGAGAACTTTATGGAAGCAGTTTTTTAAGAATACATTTGAGCACTGGATAGTGGCAATGTTTGCATAGTGGATTACATTGCAAAATTGCTCCAAACATGTGTTAATGCATGAGCCACCTACCTGCTTTTCAACCAAGGATTCAGAGAGAAATGTGTATATGATAATAGAAGTACATTTGAGCTTTTTTTTTTTAATATACATCTATCTGAATCACGTAAGAAAAAATATGGGTTTCATGTCCCTTTAATAAAATATTTCTGATCTCTAATATATCATAGTCATCATTTTCATTGTACTCATTGTGAGTGGTTAGATTAAGCTGTTATGTTCATTTGCGGCCTCTGACAAAAAAACAGAACTAAGAATTTGTGCCGTTGTTTTTATGGCCTGAGGAAAAACAAGGCAGGCAAACCTTCTGAAGCAGAGAGCAGCAGACAGAGGGTATCCTGTAACCTTACCTGAATCTAGCTTTTGTCTCTGGACAATTTTAGAAAGTATACTATTATTTGTGTGTTTAATAGCCATATTTTCATGTGCAGCACCTTGAGATTTTTATATAAAATTTCTATATATATATATATATATATATAATGAAACAGCATTGCAATATAGTTTCATTATTTATTGTGCCCCCTTTTCATGTAATTTAGCACTGAAAATAGACCTTGCAGTGCACCCTGGGAACTTATCAAGGCTATAATCCTGCTACTTATCTGTTCATAATTGGCTTAAACTGATAACAACTGCAAAACCATTACATTTTTACTATCTTTACAACAGTGGCTAGCCTTGTTGTCTGCAGACAAAAGCCCAGATTGGCGCCTCCAAATAAAGCAAATGGTGGGTGAAAAATAATTTATAGTAATAAGGATGTTGACTTGGTTTAAAAACATTAAGATTTGGCATAATATAGAAAAGGTGCAGGCGACTATTAGCTTTATCTAAGGTAAGACTTTAGGGTGCCTAAGGTGTGTATACTGTCCATTTAACTCCCAGTATCGAGAAGTACCATCCACCAAGGAGGGGGGAGGAGGGGGGTCTTGAGACCACAGCAGTCCTGAACACAGATTTTACACAAAGAAAGAGCAGTTCAGATTAACCTGGCAATGCTGAGACCACAATACCACCTCTGCTAGGTAGCTAATCTAGGTATCAACTACTAAATGAGTGCATCATGACATGAGCCTATCTAGGTTTAGCTTTCAACAAAGAAACCAAAAGAACAAAGCAAATTTGATGATAAAGGTAAATTGGAAAGTTGTTTAAAATTACATGCCCTTTCTTAATTATGAAAGTTTCATTTCTTTCCTAAGATATGGTGAGTCCACGGCTTGAGTAATTACTATTGGAAATATCACTCCTGGCCAGCAGGAGGAGGCAAAGAGCACCACAGTTAAACTGCTAAGTATCACTCACTTACCCACAATCCCCAGTCATTCTCTTTGCCTTCGATGCATAGAGGAGGTGAAGTTTAGGTGTCTAAAGAAAAATTTGGATTTCATCTACAAGCAAGTTTTGGGGTATAGCCGTATTCCACGTCATTCCTTGCAGTCGGGTTGTGGTGGCTTTAAAGCAGTTTGGAACTTGTAAAGAGATACTTACTGCGTTTTCCTAACAACAATTGCTGCCCTAGTTTAAAAAACAAGCTAGAGTTGGCTACTTTGTTCTTTCTTTTTCAAATGTCTCTGTGAAGAACTGTGTCTTCTCATACCTTATAACTGTCTACATGCCGGACAGTGGAGCAGGCAAGTGCTTTTTCTTCCAGTTGGGGAGACTATGCACTTAACAAATTAAAAGACACTGCTTTTTTTTTTGGGACATAGATAATCCTGTTGTATGGGTTACACTAGGGCATGAAGCAGGCACTGTAGCATGTGTGAGACTAACATTTAAACTCTTTTAAAAAGAAAGGGTAAAATGTTTTTATTAGGCTTTATTTTCTGACACATATTTTACTTGATAAAACAATTCAAATTTAAGCTGAAAGTAAGGCTGAATTTTCTATTTCAGCAGCTTATTCGTTTCCCCATTGCTTTAAAATAAAACGCTGCAACATTTTAAAGTGTTTGAAAAACCGGTTATTTCTTCTGTTATGTGTGATCAGTCCACGGGTCATCATTACTTCTGGGATATAACTCCTCCCCAACAGGAAATGCAAGAGGATTCACCCAGCAGAGCTGCATATAGCTCCTCCCCTCTACGTCACTCCCAGTCATTCTCTTGCACCCAACGACTAGATAGGATGTGTGAGAGGACTATGGTGATTATACTTAGTTTTTATAACTTCAATCAAAAGTTTGTTATTTTTCAATAGCACCGGAGCGTGTTATTACCTCTCTGGCAGAGTTTGAAGAAGAATCTACCAGAGTTTTTACTATGATTTTAACCGGAGTAGTTAAGATCATATTGCTGTTTCTCGGCCATCTGAGGGAGGTAAAAGCTTCAGATCAGGGGACAGCGGGCAGATGAATCTGCATTGAGGTATGTAGCAGTTTTTATTTTCTGAATGGAATTGATGAGAAAATCCTGCCATACCGTTATAATGACATGTATGTATACTCTACACTTCAGTATTCTGGGGATGGTACTTCACTGGAATTACTCTGTAAAAAGTACATTAAACCTTTTAATAGGTATTTATTATGTTAAACGTTTTTGCTGGAATGTAGAATCGTTTGCATTTTCTGAGGTACTGAGTGAATAAATGTTTGGGCATTATTTTTCCACTTGGCAGTTGCTTGTTTTAATGTGACAGTTTCGTTTCTCTCTCACTGCTGTGTGTGAGGGGGAGGGGCCGTTTTTGGCGCTCTTTGCTACGCATCAAAAATTTCCAGTCAGTTACTCTTGTATTTCCTGCATGATCCGGTTCATCTCTAACAGAACTCAGGGGTCTTCAAACTTCTTTGAAGGGAGGTAGATTCTCTCAGCAGAGCTGTGAGACTTATATATTGACTGTGATTAAAAACGTTGTTCTGTAATTTTTACGTTTCAAATTTAATTATTGTTACTTTACTAATGGGAACAAACCTTTGCTAAAAGTTGTGTTGTTTTCAAGGATTGATGCTATAACAGTTTTTCAGTTCATTATTTCAACTGTCATTTAATCGTTTAGTGCTTCTTTGAGGCACAGTACGTTTTTGTTAAATAAGATTGTAACCAAGTTGCAAGTTTATTTGCTAGTGTGTTAAACATGTCTGATTCAGAGGAAGATACCTGTGTCATTTGTTCCAATGCCAAGGTGGAGCCCAATAGAAATTTATGTACTAACTGTATTGATGCTACTTTAAATAAAAGCCAATCTGTACAAATTGAACAAATTTCACCAAACAGCGAGGGGAGAGTTATGCCGACTAACTCGCCTCACGTGTCAGTACCTGCATCTCCCGCCCGGGAGGTGCGTGATATTGTGGCGCCTAGTACATCTGGGCGGCCATTACAGATAACATTACAAGATATGGCTACTGTTATGACTGAAGTTTTGGCTAAATTACCAGAACTAAGAGGCAAGCGTGATCACTCTGGGGTGAGAACAGAGTGCGCTGATAATACTAGAGCCATGTCTGATACTGCGTCACAGCTTGCAGAGCATGAGGACGGAGAGCTTCATTCTGTGGGTGACGGTTCTGATCCAAACAGATTGGATTCAGATATTTCAAATTTTAAATTTAAATTGGAGAACCTCCGTGTATTACTAGGGGAGGTTTTAGCGGCTCTTAATGATTGTAACACTGTTGCAATACCAGAGAAATTGTGTAGGTTGGATAAATACTTTGCGGTACCGGCGAGTACTGACGTTTTTCCTATACCTAAGAGACTAACTGAAATTGTTACTAAGGAGTGGGATAGACCCGGTGTGCCGTTCTCACCCCCTCCAATATTTAGAAAGATGTTTCCAATAGACGCCACCACACGGGACTTATGGCAAACGATCCCTAAGGTGGAGGGAGCAGTTTCTACTTTAGCTAAGCGTACCACTATCCCGGTGGAGGATAGCTGTGCTTTTTCAGATCCAATGGATAAAAAATTAGAGGGTTACCTTAAGAAAATGTTTGTTCAACAAGGTTTTATATTGCAACCCCTTGCATGCATCGCGCCGATTACGGCTGCGGCAGCATTTTGGATGGAGTCTCTGGAAGAGAACCTTAGTTCAGCTACGCTGGACGACATTACGGACAGGCTTAGAGTCCTTAAGCTAGCTAATTCATTCATTTCGTAGGCCGTAGTACATTTAACCAAACTTACGGCTAAGAACTCAGGATTCGCCATTCAGGCACGTAGGGCGCTGTGGCTAAAATCCTGGTCAGCTGATGTAACTTCTAAGTCCAAATTACTTAATATACCTTTCAAGGGGCAAACTTTATTTGGGCCCGGTTTGAAAGAAATTATCGCTGACATTACAGGAGGTAAGGGCCACGCCCTGCCTCAAGACAAAGCCAAAGCTAAGGCTAGACAGTCTAATTTTCGTCCCTTTCGGAATTTCAAAGCAGGAGCAGCACCAACTTCCACTGCACCAAAACAGGAAGGAGCTGTTGCTCGTTACAGACAAGGCTGGAAACCTAACCAGTCCTGGAACAAGGGCAAGCAGGCCAGGAAACCTGCTGCTGCCCCTAAGACAGCATGAATCGAGGGCCCCCGATCCGGGACCGGATCTAGTGGGGGGCAGACTCTCTCTCTCTTCGCCCAGGCTTGGGCAAGAGATGTTCAGGATCCCTGGGCGCTAGAGATCATATCTCAGGGATACCTTCTAGACTTCAAATTCTCTCCCCCAAGAGGGAGATTTCATCTGTCAAGGTTGTCAACAAACCAGACAAAGAAAGAAGCGTTTCTACGCTGTGTACAAGATCTGTTATTAATGGGAGTGATCCATCCGGTTCCGCGGTCGGAACAAGGACAAGGGTTTTACTCAAACCTGTTTGTGGTTCCCAAAAAAGAGGGAACTTTCAGGCCAATCTTGGATTTAAAGATCCTAAACAAATTCCTAAGAGTTCCATCGTTCAAAATGGAAACTATTCTGACAATCTTACCCATGATCCAAAAGGGTCAGTACATGACCACAGTGGATTTAAAGGATGCTTACCTTCACATACCGATTCACAAAGATCATTACCGGTATCTAAGGTTTGCCTTCTTAGACAGGCATTACCAGTTTGTAGCTCTTCCATTCGGATTGGCTACGGCTCCAAGAATCTTCACAAAGGTTCTGGGTGCCCTTCTGGCGGTACTAAGACCGCGAGGAATTTCGGTAGCTCCGTACCTAGACGACATTCTGATACAAGCTTCAAGCTTTCAAACTGCCAAGTCTCATACAGAGTTAGTTCTGGCATTTCTAAGGTCGCATGGATGGAAAGTGAACGAAAAGAAGAGTTCTCTTTCCTCTCACAAGAGTTCCATTCTTGGGGACTCTTATAGATTCTGTAGAAATGAAGATTTATCTGACAGAAGACAGATTAACAAAGCTTCTAAATGCATGCCGTGTCCTTCATTCCATTCAACTCCCGTCAGTAGCTCAATGCATGGAGGTGATCGGCTTAATGGTAGCAGCAATGGACATAGTACCCTTTGCACGTCTACATCTCAGACCGCTGCAATTGTGCATGCTGAGTCAGTGGAATGGGGATTACTCAGACTTGTCAAGAGACCAGAAACTCTCTTCTATGGTGGCTTTCTCGGCCACATCTGTCCAGGGGGATGCCATTCAGCAGGCCGGACTGGACAATTGTAACAACAGACGCCAGCCTACTAGGTTGGGGCGCTGTCTGGAATTCTCTGAAGGCTCAGGGACAATGGAATCAGGAGGAAAGTCTCCTACCAATAAACATTCTGGAATTGAGAGCAGTTCTCAATGCCCTTCTGGCTTGGCCCCAGTTAAAAACTCGGGGGTTCATCAGGTTTCAGTCGGACAACATCACGACTGTAGCTTACATCAACCATCAAGGAGGGACAAGAAGCTCCCTAGCAATGATGGAAGTATCAAAGATAATTCGCTGGGCAGAGTCTCACTCTTGCCACCTGTCAGCAATCCACATCCCGGGAGTGGAGAACTGGGAGGCGGATTTCTTGAGTCGCCAGACTTTTCATCCGGGGGAGTGGGAACTTCATCCGGAGGTCTTTGCCCAAATACTTCGACGTTGGGGCAAACCAGAGATAGATCTCATGGCGTCTCGCCAGAACGCCAAACTTCCTCGCTACGGGTCCAGATCCAGGGATCCGGGAGCGGTTCTGATAGATGCTTTGACAGCACCTTGGAACTTCGGGATGGCTTATGTGTTTCCACCCTTCCCGCTGCTTCCTCGATTGATTGCCAAAATCAAACAGGAGAGAGCATCAGTGATTCTAATAGCGCCTGCATGGCCACGCAGGACTTGGTATGCAGATCTAGTGGACATGTCATCCTGTCCGCCTTGGTCTCTACCTCTAAGACAGGACCTTCTGATACAGGGTCCATTCAAACATCAAAATCTAACTTCTCTGAAGCTGACTGCTTGGAAATTGAACGCTTGATTTTATCAAAACGTGGTTTTTCTGAGTCGGTTATTGATACCCTGATACAGGCTAGGAAGCCTGTTACCAGAAGGATTTACCATAAGATATGGCGTAAATACCTATTCTGGTGCGAATCCAAAGGTTACTCCTGGAGTAAGGTTAGGATTCCTAGGATATTGTCCTTTCTACAAGAAGGTTTAGAAAAGGGTTTATCGGCTAGTTCATTAAAGGGACAGATCTCAGCTCTGTCCATCTTGTTGCACAGGCGTCTGTCAGAAAATCCAGACGTCCAGGTCTTTTGTCAGGCTTTAGCTAGAATCAAGCCTGTGTTTAAAACTGTTGCTCCGCCATGGAGTTTAAACCTTGTTCTTAACGTTCTACAAGGAGTTCCGTTTGAACCCCTTCATTCCATTGATATAAAGTTGTTATCTTGGAAAGTGTTATTTTTAATGGCTATTTCTTCGGCTCGGAGAGTCTCTGAGTTATCAGCTTTACATTGTGATTCTCCTTATTTGATTTTTCATTCAGATAAGGTAGTTCTGCGTACTAAACCTGGGTTCTTACCTAAGGTAGTCACTAACAGGAACATCAATCAAGAGATCGTGGTTCCTTCCCTGTGCCCGAATCCTTCTTCAAAGAAGGAACGTCTTCTACACAATCTGGATGTAGTTCGTGCCCTCAAGTTCTACTTGCAGGCAACTAAGGATTTTCGACAAACGTCTTCCCTGTTTGTCGTGTACTCTGGTCAGAGGAGAGGTCATAAGGCTTCGGCTACCTCTCTCTCCTTCTGGCTTCGTAGCATAATTCGTTTAGCCTATGAGACTGCTGGACAGCAGCCTCCTGAAAGAATTACAGCTCATTCTACTAGAGCTGTGGCTTCCACTTGGGCCTTTAAGAATGAGGCCTCTGTTGAACAGATTTGCAAGGCTGCAACTTGGTCTTCGCTTCATACTTTTTCCAAATTTTACAAATTTGACACTTTTGCTTCTTCGGAGGCTATTTTTGGGAGAAAGGTTCTTCAGGCAGTGGTTCCTTCTGTATAATGAGCCTGCCTATCCCTCCCGTCATCCGTGTACTTTTGCTTTGGTATTGGTATCCCAGAAGTAATGATGACCCGTGGACTGATCACACATAACAGAAGAAAACATAATTTATGCTTACCTGATAAATTCCTTTCTTCTGTTGTGTGATCAGTCCACGGCCCGCCCTGTTTTTTAAGGCAGGTAAATATCTTTTAAATTATACTCCAGTCACCACTTCACCCTTGGTTTCTCCTTTCTCGTTGATTCTTGGTCGAATGACTGGGAGTGACGTAGAGGGGAGGAGCTATATGCAGCTCTGCTGGGTGAATCCTCTTGCATTTCCTGTTGGGGAGGAGTTATATCCCAGAAGTAATGATGACCCGTGGACTGATCACACAACAGAAGAAAGGAATTTATCAGGTAAGCATAAATTATGTTTTCTGGTACTCAGTGTACCAGGAAGCTATTTTTAGTGCCTCTCTGTGTCACAGCAGTAATTTGAGCTCGGCAGTTGCATTCACATGACCGGCTTTACTTCATAATGTTTCTGAGGAAAAAGTTGTTTTTCTAAATTTCTGGTTGATCCGGTCTTAATTGGTAGTGTAAGGCACCTCCGTAATTGAGGTATGGGGTTGCCTGAGGGGTATTTTAGATGTTTGTTTATTAAAGTTTTTTTTTCTTAACACTTAACATAATTTTAGCTGGGGATCGATCGTAATTTGGGATAACATTTAAAGTGTATTTTTTCCTTGGCTTATTTTAATTAAATATTAAAATCTTTGAAACTTATCTGTACAAGTTTATTTACTGTTTCACAACATGTCTGATATGGAGCAAGAGCCTGCTCTCATGAATTCATGCTTATTATGTTTAGATGTACAAATTGCAGCTCCTATGCAATATTGTTCTTCATGTGTCAAGAAAACCTTGCAAAATAAAGGTATAATTTTTGAGCCTAATGTCAGGATGATGCTGTTAAAATAATACCTCAGCTTTCTCCTGCTATGTCCCAAGCATCAATGGCGCCACATGCAGTGCACTGCGGTTCCTCTATAACTCCTAGTGGAGTTTATTTAAAAGCAAAAATTGCTGCCCAGGTATCTTCAGCGCTATCTGCGGCATTAGCTGCCATTCCCAGATTACAGGGAAAACGCAAGAGGAAATCTAGAAATTCAGAAAGTAAGGTGCCTGTCCTCAGTTCTGCTTCCCAAATTGCCCTTTCTCATAAGTCTGATGAGGAAGATACATCTGGACTTTATGAGGGTGAAATCTAAGATTCGGACAGTATAATTCCTTCTTCTGAGACTGAGGTGGTATCATTCAGATTTAAGCTTGAAAACCTTTGTGTATTGTTAAAGGAGGTTTTAGCTACTTTAGATTACTCCGATACCCCTGTCGTTGTCACTCCTAAGAAATCTAGTAAACTTAATAGTTTCTTTGATGAACCTTCCACTTCGGAGGTTTTTCCTGTGCCGGACCCTACTAGGGAGATTATCTCACAGTAATGGGAGAAACCAGGTGCGTCTTTTTTTTTTTTTTTTTTTTCTTTCCTGTCTCCCATTTTGAAGAAAATGTGGTCTGTCGTGGACTCCATTAAAGACCCTTGGTAAACTGTACCCAAAATTAAAGGGGCCATTTCCACTCTGGCTAAGAGAACCACTATTCCTATTGAGGATAGCTGCTCTTTTAAGTAACCGATGGACAAGTAGCTGGAGGCTTATTTGAAAAAGATTTATGTTCATCAAGGTCTCCAATGGCAACCTGTGGTGTGTATTGCCACCGTGACTAGTGTGGCATCTTATTGGTTTGACGCCTTGTCTGATTTTCTTCAAGTAGAGACTTCCTTGGATGAATTCAAGATAGGATTAAAGTTCTTAAAGAGATACTGTACCCAAAAATTTAATTTCGTGATTCAGATTGAGCATGACATTTTATGCAAATTTCGAATTTACTCCTATTATCAAATTTTCTTCATTCTCTTAGTATCTTTATTTGAAATGCAAGAATGTAAGTTTAGATGCCGGCCCATTTTTGGTGAACAACCTTGGTTGTCCTTTCTGATTGGTGGATAAATTCATCCACCAATAAAAAAGTGCTGTCCAGAGTACTGAAACCACAAAAAAAGCTTAGATGCCTTCTTTTTCAAATAATGATAGCAAGAAAACGAAGAAAAATTGATAATAGGAGTAAATTAGAAAGTTGCTTAAAATTGCATGCTCTTTCTGAATTACAAATGAACAAATTTGGGTTCAGTGTCCCTTTAAGTTTGCCAATTCCTTTTTTGCAGATGCCATTTTACAGGTTGTTAGACTAGGAGCTAAAACTTCTAGTTTTTCTGTCCTAGCCCGCAGGGCGTTATGCTTGAAATCCTTGTCTGCGGACGTTTCCTCTAAAGTCAAGCTTATGGCGATTCCTTACAAGGGCAAAACCTTGTTTGGAACCGGTTTGGCAGAAATTATCTCTGATATTATGGTCGTAAAAGGGTCTTTTCTACCTCAAGATAAGAAGAATAGGCCTAAAGGACGTCAGTAATTTTCGTTAATTTCATAACTTCAGAGGAAAGCCTTCCCCTTCTTCTTCCAAGCAGGAACAATCCAAGTCTTCTTGAAACCCCAATCAATCTTAGAACAAGGGGAAACAATCAAAGAAACCCACAGCTGATTCCAAATCAGCATGAAGGGTTTACCCCCGATCCGGGATCGTATCAGGTGGGGGGCAGACTTTCTCAGTTCTCTCAAGCCTGGATACGAGATGTCCCAGAACCCTTGACTTTGGACATAGTATCCCAGGGTTACAAATTGGAATTAAAGACTTTTCCTCCCAGAGGCAGATTCCTTCTCTCAAGATTATCTGCAGACCAGATAAATAGAGGCGTTCTTGAAATGTATGCAACATCTTTCCTCCCCGGGAGTGATAGTTCCAGTTCCAGTGTTGGAACAGGGTCTCGGGTTCTACTCCAACCTATTTGTGGTTCCCAAAAAAGAGGGAACTTTTGGTCCCATTCTAGACTTGAAGTGTCTAAACAAGTTTCTCAAAGTTCTATTCTTCAAGACTATATGCTCCATTCTTCCTTTAGTACAAGAGGGTTAGTTCATGACATCCATAGACCTAAAGGATGCGTATCTTCATGTTCCTATTCACAGGGACCATCACAAATTCCTGAAATTTACCTTTCTGGACAAACAAACATTTCCAGTTCGTGGCCCTTCCATTTGGTCTAGCCACGGCTCCCAAAATGTTTTTCAAAGGTTCTGGGGACTCTTTTGGCAGTAATCCGTTCTCGTGGAATTGCTGTGGCACCCTACCTGGATGACATATTGGTTCAGGCGCCATCTTTTCACACAGAGATATTGTTGTCTTTTCTTTGTTCCCACGGATGGAATGTGAATCTGGAAAAAAAGCTCCCTTTCCCCTGCTACAAGAGTAATGTTCTCAGGGACCATAATAGATTCCCTATTGAAGATTTTTCTGACAGAGGTCAGGAAAAAAAAATTTCCTCTTGCCTCTCTCTTCAAGCTACTGCTCATCCTTCAGTGGCTCAATGTATGGAGGTAATCGGTCTGATGGTGAATTCCATGGACATCAATCCTTTTACTCAATTCCATTTGAGAGCTCCCCAGTTGTGCATGCTCAGACAATGGAATGGCGACCATGCGGATCTATCTCAGAGAATAGAGTTAGATCAGTCGTCAAGGGATTCTCTCCTGTGGTGGATTTCTCAGGAACATCTTCCTTAGGGCACATGCTTTCGGAGACCTTCCTGGGTGATAGTGACCATGGGCGCCAGCCTGCTGGACTGGGGAGCAGTCTGGAACTCGTTAAAAGCTCAGGGCCTTTGGACACGGGAGGATTCTGCTTTTCCCATCAACATCTTTGAGTTGAGGGCAATTTACTATGCTCTATTGGCTCGGCCTCAGTTGTCTTCAGCACAGTTTATCAAGTTCCAGTCAGACAACATAATCTCTGTGGCTTACATTAATCACCAGGGACGAACTCTGAGTTCCTTAGCCATGAAGGAGGTTACTCGGATTCTTCAATGGGCAGAGACCCACAATTGCTGTCCATCTGCCATCCACATTCCACGAGTGAAAAACTGGTAAGCAGATTTTCTGAGCAGACAGACATTTCATCCCGGGCAGTGGGATCTCCATCTGAAGGTGTTTTCCAGCTTAGTCCTCAAATGAGGGGTCCCAGAGTTAGATCTGATGGCGTCCCATCAAAAAGCCAAGCTTCTAAGGTACGGTTCAAGGTCAAGAGATCCGCAGGTCGTTCTGATAGATGCTCTGGCGGTTCCTTGGGTTTTCAGGTTGGCATGCCTGTTTCCTCAGTTTGCTCTCCCTTCCACGAGTCATTGCTCGTATCAAACAGGAGAGGGCTTCGGTGATTCTAATGGCCTCGCAGGATCTGGTTTGCAGACCTAGTGGAGATGTCCTCTCTCCCATTCAGGGTCTCTTCCTTCAACCAAATCTGGTTTCTCTGAAGCTGATTGCTTCGAGATTGAACACTTAATTCAGTGTAAGCGTGGTTTTTCATTGAGACCATGATCCAGACTCGCAAGCCTGTTACTAGAAAGATTTATTATAAGATATGGCGTAAATATCTTTATTAGTGTGAATTCAAAGGCTACTCTTGGAGTAGAATTGGAATTCCTAGAATGTTTTATTTTCTTCAGGAAGACCTGGAGAAGGGATTGTCAGTCATTACCCTGAAAGGTCAGATTTCTGCTTTATCAGTTTTACTACATAAATGTTTGGCGGCTGTGCCAGATGTGCAATCTTTTTGTCAGGCCTTGGTCAAAATCAGGCTTGTCTTTAAGTCTGTTGCTCCTCTTTGGAGCCTTAACCTTGTTCTTAAAGTTTTACAGCTGGCTCCGTTTGACCTGTTGCATTCCATAGACATTAAAGGGTCATTAAACACTTTGAGATGGTAATATAAAATGATAAATTGTGTATATATAAAACAACTCTGCAATATACTTTCATTATTTATTTTGTCCTCTTTGCTTGTAATTCCATTCTGAAATTGTGGGCTTTTCAGTTCCTGTTAGAAATGGAAGTGCAGAACACTGTTAAATCTAGTGACCTATTTATAACAGTCCCTAATTGGCCACAGCAGAGAAGGTAACACACGTTACAACATGGCAGCTCCCAGTGTTTTATAGACACTAAAACTTTACACTTATTTTGTCACTTTTTAACAACTAATGAAAGTTTAAACAATACATCTACATGTTAGTCATGGACTAATCTTTTCTTTGAATGCATCATTCTATCTAGCATGTATTTAGTGTTTAATGTCCCTTTAAGTTGTTATCTTGGAAGGTTTTGTTTCTTGTTGCTATCTTTTCTTCTCGACGAGTCTCTGAACTCTCGGCTCTGCAGTGTGATTCCCCTTATCTTATTTTTCATGCCAATAAGGCAATTCTTCGTACTAAGTTAGCGTTCCTTCCTAAGGTTGTTTCTAATAGAAATATCAATCAGGAAATTGTTGTTCGCTCTCTGTGTCCTAATCCTCCTTCTTCCAAAGAACGTTTGTTGCACAATTTGGATGTTGTACATGCTCTTAAATTCCTCTGCCCTCTTTGACTGTTTCTCTCGGAAATGTAAAGGTCAGAAACCTACTGCTACTACTCTTTCTTTTTGGTTACGAAGTATAATTCGTTTGGCTTATGAGACTGCTGGACAGCAGTCTCCTGAGAGAATTACGGCTCATTCCACAAGAGCTGTTTCCTCTTCTTGAGCTTTGAAAAATGAAACTTCTGTGAAACAAATTTGCAAGGCTGCAACTTGGTCTTCTCTACATACTTTTTACAAATTTGATATTTTTGCTGAGGCTTCTTTTGGGATAAAAGTTCTTCATGTGGTGGTGTCTTCTGTTTAGGACTGCCTGTCTTGTCCCTCCCTATTTATCCGTGTCCTCTAGCTTGGGTATTGGTTTCCAACAGTAATTACTCAAGCCGTGGACTCACCATATCTTGGGAAAGAAAAACAAAATGCATGCATACCTGATGATAAATGTATTTATTTCCGGATCCATGGCCCCACCCTTTATTTTAAGACAGTTGTTCTTTTAAATATAACTTAAGGCACCTCTACATCTTGTGTTATTCCATTTTTTAAAAATTTCCCTTAGGTCGAATGACTGGGGGTTGTGGGTAAGGGAGTGATACTTAGCAGTTTAACTGTGGTGCTCTTTGCCTCCTCCTGCTGGCCAGGAGTGATATCCCCAACAGTAATTACTCAAGCCGTGGACTCACTATATCCGGAAAGAAATACATTTATCAGGTAAGCATAAGTTTTGTTTTTTGACTAGACCGTCTCTTTCCAGGTACATAAAACCTCAAAATTTTCTTTTGTGATACAGATGGAGCGTACAGATTAAAACAACTTTTCATTTTACTTCTATTATGAAATTTGCTTCCTTTGTCAAAGGAGCAGCAATGCCCTTCTGTGAGCTAGCTGAGCACATCGGAATAACCAATCACAAGAGGCATATACGTGCAGCCACAAATACGCTGTTGGCTCCCAATAGTTCTTTGCTACTCTTGAGCCTACCTAAGTATTCTTTTCAACAAATGATATCAAGAGAACAAAGCAAATTAGCTAGTAAAAGTAAATTGGAAAGTTGTTTTAAATTGTATCACTTATTTGAATCATGAAAGATGTTGAGCGTGGTCCTTTAAGTTTAACAGACTGTATGCCACGTAGTACATCCATTTTAATTATCACATGTTTAAAAAAGGTTATTTCTTTCCTATAGGTGGTGAGAGTCCACCACCTCTTGCATATGGGAAATGCATTCCTACCAGAAGGAGGCAACGTTACCCAAACTCCAAAAAGCCTATGAAACCCCTCACACCTCACTCATACCTTAGTTTTTATTTTGCCTCTCTTGCAGGTGGTTGAAGCATTATGATGCTTCAGAGCATATTGATGCCCAGTTCCCCTCAGAGTACAGTGCTTATCAGAGGGATGTAATTGGGGTTCTGCCTCATGATACAATTTATTCGCCTCATGGAAAATCCTTCATAGGTTCTCTGTAAATACGGTCGCAGGGACTCGTCTTCCTCTTTTCTTTACAGATCGACGTTATTCTCCTACCCAAATACCTCTGCTTATATGTTTCAGTACTGGTTTGGCTGCTGCTAAGTGGACGAGTGTCTATAGGTAAGTATATTTTTTAAATAGACACTTACAGCTATGTTTATGGGCACTTTTAAATGTCTAAAAGTTTTTTATTTATGTGTATATGTGGCCCTGGGATAGATTCTATCTATTCCTCTTGCTTTTCTTCTTGTGAAAATTTATCAAATGCACTCATCATATCTGACACTTAAAATTCTCGTCGGGTTAGCGCGCCATAGTACACGCATGTAGGGTTACTCATCGGAAGCAGGCATCAAAGTTTGCGCAAACCTTCAAAAACCAACATTTACAATAGCGTGTCATAGTACACGCACATCGGATTAACTGTCGGAAGCTTGCGTCAACTGATGCGCACACACGCCGAACACTAGCGCACCTTTTTTTTAAAATAGAATGGTAACTCAAAACTGCGCACACTGACAGTTACTGCTTACCTAGGCTGCATTGCTTAGTGCTTTAACGTCCATGCAACACTATATGAAGGGGGCATATTTTTTCCTTTCCTCAAAAAGCTTGGCTTAAGGGGGTTATAATGGTGATTATTGCATTTATTTTAACTATAAAATTCATTACTACCGCTTTCACGAAGGACCTGGCTGCACTACCGCCTTCAAATACGCAAAAAAGGTCAGTTTAAATTTTACCTTCTATGAGTGATATATGTCCTGACCTACAAAATACTGAAGTATCTTCAAACGATGATTCCTCTAACAATGAGGCTCCTTCATCTGACATAGAACCTGATAATTCCTTCTTTTTATTTAAAATTGAACATGTTTGTTCTCTTTTGAAGGAAGTCTTAGTCACTTTAGGGATTGAAGATGCTAAACCTTCTGATAAACGCTGTAATCATTTTAAATTTAGTATATAAAACCGTTATCAATTTCCTTGAGTTTTTCCCTATACCTGATGCTGTCTCTGATATGATTGCAAAGCAATGGTCTAAATCAAGTGCATGTTTAAGCTATATCCTTTACCTGCTGCCAAGCTAGAATTATGGGAAACGGTTCCCAAAGTCGATGTGACCATTTCCACTCTAGCTAAACCTACTACTATTCCTCTAGAAGAGAGTACTTCTTTTAAATACCCTTTAGACAGAACCTTGAATCATATCCAAGAAGTGCATTTCTTAATATTGGCTATATACTTAGACCAACTATATCTATTGCTGAGGTGGCTGCAGCAACTTACGGGTTAACCAGTCTTGCACAACAGTTGTCCACTGACCCTGAATATTCTAATCTATTAATTTTACATAAAATTGCAAACCATTTTATTGGTGCAGTTTTTGATATAATGAAAATTAATATCAAAAGCATGTCTGTAGCTATACTTACCAGGAGAGCCCTATGACTTGAATCCTGGAATGCTGACATGGTGTATAAAACTAGACTATTATCTCTTTCTTTCCAAGTAAATACATTGTTTGGGTCTGTACTGGACTCTATTATTTCTACTATTACTGGAGGTAAAGGAGCTTTTCTTCCTCAAGACAAAAAGTCAAAAGGAAAATTTTAAAGCTCCTAATCGTTTTTGTTCCTTTTGTCAGAATAGAGAACAGAAAACTGACTCCTCACTTAAACCTTCTGGCTCAGTCTGGAGTCAACCTTTAAATTTGTACAAATCCAAACTGAATAAGAAATCTAATCCAGCCTCTAAGACCACATGAAGGTATGTTCCCCAACCCAGTATTATTGGTAGAGGCAGATTAAACCTTTTCCTTCTTAATATGAGCAAAGTCCACGGCTTCATTCATTACTTGTGGGAATACAGCACCTGGCCTCCAGGAGGAGGCAAAGACACCCCAGCCAAAGCTTAAATACCTCCCCCACTCCCCTCATCCCCAGTCATTCTTTGCCTTTCGTCACAGGAGGATGGCAGAGAAGTGTCAGAAGATTCGTAGTAGTCTCTTATGGAGGGTAGTACCCTTTGGTATGGGACTGGAGTTTTAAGTAGTCTTATCAGCCTCTCAGTGAGAGCATTGACAAATGTTAGGGTCTGGAGATGCAGGGAGAGTCTTTCTGCGAAACCATCCAGACTCGTATTAACAGCTCCTAAGTAATCAGTGTTGACGAGTTTCACTGCCTGCTTCTATCACTCAAGTCCATGTCAGGTGCGATGCTACAAGACTGTCAAATTTGAGAGGCTGTGTGTCTTCCACGGCGGTGATTCCGGGAAGATCGTTTCATTTTATACTCATATGATAACGCAAGAATACAGGGTCACAGTGTGACTCCTTTTATCTGTATGGAATCATAGGTTAATATCTCCAGAAGGGGATTATTGAACAGGGGGGATTTAAGCATAATTTGCTTTATGTTTTATGCTGCGACATGTGTGAAAGGAGGCACAGGCAGATGTTAAAACATTTAGGTTTTACTTTAATTTTTGGATAACTGCATGGCCTGTTAGGTTTGGCGTGCTTATTTCAGGAGCAGGGGCGGACCTGCATGGCACACCACGTGACCGGGTGTGGTCTCATTGATTTCCTCTTTCCTGACCGTGCGGCTTACAGGAAAAAAAGTGGTTTCTCTGTGGGGCCTGGGTCATAGGAGGTGGTGAGTGCCCCAGCCATTGGGGGTATAAAGGTGCCATTTATCTTTGTCTATAGTCTATCTTGAAAGCGCAAGCTATGGAGGACTCTGATACGTTAGAGGGTACTTCCTCTTTACCTAAATCTAATACCTGTTTTTATTCTGAGGCGGCTACGGTATACCCACCTGCTCAATTATGTTCCACATGCCTTGATAAAGTATCTAAGAAACTCAAGTACCACTGAGCCGTCCACCTCTGAGGGGTCTCCGTCCCCTGCAGTCATTTCCCATTGCACTGCTGATCCTCCTTCGGGAGGGGCCCTCTTACCGCCAGACTTTACTGAACAGCTACAAACAGCAGTGTCTGCGGCCTTCAGTGCTTTACCTCGCCCTGCTAAGCGCAAGCGAAAGGTCAAATATTGCTATCTTTCCCAGGGGTCATCTACCAACTTTTGGATTTATCTGATACTAGATTATCCACTGACGAGAACGCCTCTAATACTTCAGAGGATGTTCTTTCTTGGTCGGAATCTGCTGCCTTTAAACCTCCATCTGCGGAGGAACCAGACTTTAGATTTAGGATAGAGCATTTAAGCTTTCTGTTAAAAGAAGTGTTGGCTACTTTAGAGGTTCCAGAACCAAAATTGCCTGAGGAACCTTCTATTCCTAAGCTTGATGAGGTTTATGAGGACAGGGTGGTGCCACAGACTTTCCCGGTTCCTGTTAAGATGGCAAATATTATTACGAATGAATGGGAGAGACTCCCCCCCCCCCTTCTTATTTTAAGAAATTGTTCCTGTTCCGGACTCTCAATTAGTGTTCTGGGATTCCGTCCCTAAGGTGGATAGAGCTATCTCCACACTTGCTAAGCGCACTACTATCCCGCTTGACGATAGTTCGTCGTTTAAGGAGCCCATGGGTAAGAAGTTAGAAACTTTAAGAAAGATGTTTCAGCACACGGGGTATTTGTTTCAACCTGCAGCGGTGGTTGCTGCGGTGGCTGGAGCCGCTACCTATTGGTGCGACTCTCGGAGATGATCTAGGTGGAAACTCCCCTTGACGAGATCCAGGTAAGAATTAAGGCCTTGAGGGTAGCTAATTCTTTTATCTGTGATGCCAATATGCAAATGATTTGCCTGACGGCCAAGACATCAGGTTTTTCTGTTCTAGCCCATAGGGCACTCTGGCTAAAGTCTTGGTCTGCGGACATGACTTTAAAATCTAGATTACTTTCCCTTCCATTTAAGGGGAAGATTGTTTTCGGTCCAGGCCTGCACTCAATCATATCCACGGTCACTGGGGGCAAAGGTGCCTTTCTACCACAGGATAAGAAGAATAAACCTAAAGGACAGGGTCCTAATTTTTGTCCCTTTTGTTCGGGAAAAATCCCAACGCCAGCAGCCCTCCACGAAGCCTGAGCAGTCCAAGGGAACTTGTAAACCATCTTAATCTTGGAATAAATCCAAGCAGAACAGGAAGCTCACTGAAACAAAATCGGCATAAAGGGGCAGCCCCTGATCCATTGCTGGATTGTGTTGGGGGCAGACTATCTCTTTGTGGAGGCTTGGCGACGTACAAGACCCTTGGGTTCTGGAGGTCATCGCACAAGGTTACAGGATAGGTTTCAAATCCCATCCGCCCAGGGGCAGATTCCTCTTATCAAACCTATCTTCAAGACCAGAAAAATAAGCTTTTCTAGGGTGCGTGAGATCTCTCCTCCCTGAGAGTAATTGTGCTGGTACCTCTAGCAAAGAGAGGTCTGGGGTACTACTCAAACCTTTTTGTGGTCCCAAAGAAGGAGGGTATGTTTCGCACGATTCTGGACCTAAAGTGCTTAAACAAGTCCCTGTCGGTCCCATCGTTCAAGATGGAGACGATAAGGTCCATTCTACCCTTAGTTTAAGAGGGACAGTTCATGACTAAAATAGACTTGGATGCTTACCTTCATGTGCCAATACACAAGGATCACTTCAAGTTCTTAAGATTCGCATTTCTAGACCAGCACTTCCAGTTTGTTGCTCTTCCATTTGGTCTAGCTACTGCCCCAAGAGTCTTTACGAAGGTTCTGGGGGCTCTGCTCACGGTGGCGAGATCCAGAGGTATAGCAGTAGCGCCATACTTGGACGACATCCTGGTTCAGGCTCCGTCCTGTTGGCTGGCAGAGGACCATTCAAGAGCTCTTCTACTTCTTTGATCTCATGGTTGGAAGTTAAACTTAGAAAAAATTTCTCTGGTTCCCAGTACCAGGGTGGAATTCCTAGGTATGGTAATAGATTCCATATCCATGAGGATATTTCTTACAGACCAGTGACGTTGCAAAATTATTTTCAATTGTCTTGCCCTCCAGACCTCCTTAAGGCCCTCTGTGGCCTCGTGTATGGAGGTAATTGGACTCATAGTGTCCAGCATCGATGTCATCCCATTCGCCAGATTCCATCTCAGACCTCTTCAGCTGTGCATGCTGAGGCAGTGGAACGGCGACCACTCGGATCTGTCTCAACAGATTTCTCTGGACAACCGGTTGAGAGAATCGCTCTCTTAGTGGCTCTGTCCCGATCACCTGTCTCAAGAGACATCCTTCTTGAGATCGTCCTGGGAGATTGTGACTACTGACGCAAGTCTATCAGGATGGGGAGCTGTTTGGGGTTCCAGGAAGGCACAGGGCCTGTGGACTCGAGAGGAATCTCTCCTCCCGATCAACATTTTGGAACTTCTAGCGATCCTCAATGCTCTGAAGGCTTGGCCTCTTCTGGGTTCGTCACAGTTTATCAGATTCCAATCAGACAACATAACTTCGGTGGCTTACATCAACCATCAGGGGGGAACGAGGAGCTCCCTAGCCATGAGGGAAGTATCTCGGATTCTGGAGTGGGCGGAGGCCCACAGCTGTTCGCTGTCAGTGATCCACAATCCGGGTGTGGACAACTGGGAAGCGGATTTTCTCAGCAGACAATCCTTTCATCCTGGGGAATGGTCTCTCCATTCCGAGGTGTTTGCGGAGATTTGCAACAGATGAGAGACGCCGGAGATAGATATCATGGCATCCCGACTCAATACCAAGCTACCCAGATATGGGTCGCAGTCCAGGGATCCTCAGACAGAGCTGATAGATGCATTAGCAGTGCCTTGAAGGTTCAGCCTAATTTACATTTTTCCACCGTTACCACTTCTCCCTCGTGTAGTGGCCCGCATCAAGCAGGAGCAAGCTTCGGCTATTCTAATTGCTTCATCGTGGCCGCGAAGGGTGTGGTTCGAGGACCTGGTGGGGATGTCTTCATCTCCTCCATGGAGGTTACCTTGTCGCAGGGATCTGCTGGAACAGGGTCCTTTTGTTCATCAGAATCTAGATTCCGGAGGCTTTCTGCGTGGAGATTGAACGCTTAGTCCTAGCCAAGAGAGGTTTTTCTGAGAGAGTGAATGATACTCTCATTCAAGCTAGAAAGCCGGTCACCTGTCGCATTTATCATAAGGTGTGGAGGACCTACTTATTCTGGTGTGACGACCGTGGATTCCCCTGGCATAAGGTCAAGGTGTCCAGGATTATTTCCTTTCTCCAAGATGGTTTGGAGAAGGGACTTGCCGCTAGTTCCTTAAAGGGACATATTTCGTCTTTCTCTGTGTTATTGCACAAGAGGCTCTCCGAGCTTCCTGATGGTACAGTCTTTTGTTCAGGCTCTGTCTAGAATCAAGCCTGTGTTTAGACCTACCACTTCTCCTTGGAGCTTAAATCTAGTTCTTAAAGTTTTGCAGAGGGCTCCGTTTGAGCCTATGCATTCGGTTGTCATTAAATTACTGTCGTGGAAGGTCCTTTTTCTACTGGCTATTGCTTCGGCAAGCAGAGTCTCTAAGATAGTAGCCTTGCAATGTGAGCCTCCTTACCTGTTTTTTTCATGCTGACAAGGCTGTTCTTCATACTGGGTTGGGTTTTCTCCCTAAGGTTGTGTCTGATCGCAACATAAATCAGGAGATTGTGGTTCCTTCCTTGTGTCCCAATCCTTCTTCGAGGGAACGATTACTTCATAATTTGGATGTGGTTCGGGCTTTGAAATTCTATCTTCAGGCTACGAAGGAATTTAGACAGACTTCATCCTTGTTGTCTATTCTGGGAAGCGTAGAGGGCAGAAGGCTTCCACTTCCCTATCTTTTTGGTTGATTAGCATTATTCGCTTGGCATGTGAATCAGCGGGACATAAGCCTCCTCAGAGGATTGCGGCGCATTCAACTAGAGTTGTGGCTTTGTCTTGGGCCTTCAAGAATGAGGCCTCTATGGAGCAGATTTGTAGGGCAGCTACCTGGTCCTCCTTACATACCTTTTCAAAATTTTTACAAATTTGATGTAACTTTTAATTGCATTTTCAAAATAAAAAGAGCAGCAAAAAAATGAAAAGAGCTGCTTGTTGCTCACACACTTAAAAACACACAACCAGTGTAAGTATATAGAAAAAATAATAAATTATGTTATAACTAGTATACTATTAGAATGTATTGCTAGATAGAGAAAATATGCTAGTGTCTATACTGTACTGTGTCTATAAGTAACTTTGATCAATCGCTCAGCACTAGCTATTAGCTTTGTTTTAAAAATTTAAATCCACACAGTATCAACACTTGCAGTTGTATTAATCCTAGCTGTACTCGGAGAGTACCAAATAGTACACCGTTCTCTCAAGGAAAATTATTTTCCAATATTTTTATCTTTTTAAACTAGTTCAACATTTTAATGAATAGTCATATTAACAACAACTGGATGGCAATTAAAATACAAAGAATCCCAGAAGGGAGCGTATGTGAAACGTGACTGCGTCAGGAGATTCTTTGTATTTTAATTGCCCTCCAGTTGTTACTATGACTATTTGTTAAAATGTTGAACTAGTTTAAAAAGATAAAAATATTGGAAAATAATTTTCCTTGAGAGAACGGCGTACTATTCGGTTCTCTCAGAGTACAGCTAGGATTAATACAACTGCAAGTGTTGTTACTGTGTTGATTTAAATTTGTAATAGAAAGCGAATAGCTAGCGCTGAGCGATTGATCAAAGTTACTTACTTGTTGGTGTCTAAAAAATACACTAGCATTTTTTCTCTCTAGCCTACATTCTAATAGTATACTAGTTACAACATAATTTATTAATTTTTCTATATACTTACACTGGTGGTGTGTTTTTAAGGAACAAAACCGTATAGGAGAGCGCTTACAGATAACCATAAGGGTATCTAGCTAATGAGAAGCGTAAGGTAAATATACTAACGGGTAAAGTGTATAAAAAGGTATAATTACTAGAACAAGTTGAGTCATAGTTTAAAAAGTAAGTAACATTTAATAAAACGGTGATTGTTAAAAGTAAATAATGGAACAAGTATTGGAAAATTAAAATAAGTAACATAAGAACAATAAGCGGTTATTGTAAACAAAACTTCAGTATGATTGTATACTCTGATACCAAAAAAAAAATATATATAAAATGTTAACAGTAAATGTTAACTATATACTTGCAAGAAAAAGGCCTAAAGGTAGGCAATGTAGTCCTATCTGTTAGGAACGTCTTAGAGGTGCAGACTCTGTTGTTAAGTTGCGGTTCCTTTATTGAAATGATGATCGCTAAAAAGCTTAAAATGATCAATAGTGTTCCTGTTGTATGCTCAATATAGTCCTCATTGAGGGCACAATTTCATAGGAGAGCAAAGTTCTCTACGTAAGAGATATATATCAGCTGTGAAACTTGAGGGTATTTTCAAAAGTGTAGTTAGTGGTTGTTGAAATTCTCTCACCCAATGACGTCCAAAGTAGCAAGTATTAACCAGTGTTGGCGTCTGTGGGAGTCTACTCTGGCAACCCAAACAATAAAAGTCCACTCTGATAATCTGTAAGTGGTTGAGGTAAGGTACAACTTTGATGATAGTAGTGGTCTTGGTGGTTACCCACTGTGTGGGTGTCAGGAGTGTAGCTTTCATGGATCGTTTCCTTAACCCACTGTGTGGGTGTTCGAATAGAATGGTTTTTCCTCCCTCTATGGTGTGAGGGACCAGCAAGTTGGTAGCAGGTCAGTTCGAGCAGTGATAATGTAACGTACCCCAATAAGAGCAATGTATAGGGGGAGTCCATTCGTTAAGATTAAAGCAAAAAGACACCAATCTGGAGTGATCTACGCGTTTCAGCCGTTATGGCCTTTATCAAGATACTCCCAGTAGGTACAAAAAGGTGAAGAGAACGTCCATTAAATTGGTGTCAATTAAACTGTCTTTCCATAACAATCTTATGAAAGTCCATGTTTATATTAGTACATAGTAACTAGACATAAAGTGATAACTAAACAATACATTGTAATAATAAATTGCAGTAGATTCAAATGTCTTAATAGTAAATGTCTATCTTTGTGTTAATAATATATTTTAGCGACGGTATAATAAAACCGGCTTTGTTTTATTTAAAAATGAGACATACTAAAATGTTTTGAGAATAATAAAAAGACAGAATAATAGCATTTAAGGCTTGTGTATGAAATAGGAAGAATCTAAGCCGAATTTGATTTATACTATAGAAGGTAAAAAACATACCTATAATAATAATAATTAGAATGTGCACATTCCGATAAACACATACACTTTCACTAACATATATTTCCTGTTTATCGGGTTGTGCATAAACCTATATTTCCTATTTAGAAAATAATAACAGTTGGATTTTATGACATCGAACTGAAGTAGTTGGTAAAGAGCTTCAAGGATATGAATATGTTTACGTTATAAGTATAGCGAAAGATCAAGTGTATTAGTGAGGATGCAAGTGTATAGTGAAATGCACACTAACATATATGTCTTGTGCTATAGGGGGGAATGACCTATGATAACTTATTAGTGCAAGAAATGTTTTTGTCCATTCGTGCACAAAGATGGTGTGTTTTTAAGTGTGTGTGTGTGTGCGTGTGTGTGTGTGTGTGAGCAACTAGCAGCTCTTCATTTTTTGCTGCTCTTTTTAATTTGAAAATTCAATTAAAAGTTACATTTTAATATACCATTACTCTAGTATTTACAGATAGTACATAAAAGCAAACCTTTTTTTAACATAACCACCTCTTTGTGGCCTCTGCTCTTATCTATTGAATATAACCTTGGTGGCTTACATCAACCATCAGGGGGGAACGAGATGTTCCTTGGCGATGAAGAAGGTATCTCAGATTCTGGAGTGGGCAGAGTGTGGACAACTGGGAGACGGATTTTCTCAGCAAGCAATACTTCCATCCAGGGGAATAGTCTCTCCATCCTGAGGTGTTTACAGAGATATGCAGCAAGTGGGGGACGCCAGGGCGTCCCATCTCAATACCAAGCAACCCAGGTACAGGTCGAGGGATCCCCAAGTGGATCTAATAGATGCACTAGCAGTGTCCTGGAGGTTCAAGCTCATATATAATTTTCCTCTGTTACCGATTCTTCCTCGAGTGGTGGCCCGCATCAAGCAGGATTGGTTATCAGTAATTCTGATTATTCCATCGTGGCTGCGGAGGACGTGGTTCGCTGATCTTGTGGGAATGTCCTCATCTCCTCTGTAGAAGTTACTTTGTCGCAGAGACCTGCTGATACAAGGTCCATTTGTTCATCAAAATCTAGATTCTCTGAGTCTGACTGCGTGGAGATTGAACACTTAGTCTTAGCCAAGAGAGGTTTCTCTGAGAGTATCATCGATACTCTTATTCAAGCTTGTAAACCCAGTTACCCTGCGTATCTACCACAAGGTGTGGAGGACCTACTTATTCTGGTGTGCAGAGCTTGATTTTCCTGGCACAGAGTTAAGGTTGCCAGGATTCTATCTCTTTTCCAGAATGGGCTTGAGAAGGGCCTTTCTGCTAGTTCCCTGAGGGGACAGATTTAGTCCCTGTCGGTGTTATTGCACAAGAGACTGGCTGAGCTTCCAGACGTGCAGTCCTTTAAGGCTCTGATTAGGATCAGGCCTGTGTTTAGATCTGGGGCTCCTCTTTGGAGCCTAAATCTTGTTCTTCAGGTTTTGCAACAGGTTCCGTTTGAGCCTCTGCATTCCGTTGACATTAAATTGTTATCTTGGAATGTTCTCTTTTTATTGGCTATTGCCTCTGTGCGCAGAGTTTCTGAGATCTCTGCTTTGCAATGTGAGCCCCCTTATCTGATTTTTCATGAAGATAAGGCAGTTTTACGTACAGGTTTTCTTCCTAAGGTTGTGTCAGATCGCAACATCAATCAGGAGATTGTGGTTCCTTCCTTGTGTCCTAATCTTTCTTCATCAAAGGAAAGCTTACTTCACAATTTTGATGTGGTTCGCGTCTTGAAGTTCTATCTTCAGGCTACTAAGGCGTTTAGACAATCTTCCTCTTTGTTTGTTGTCTATTTGGGGAAGCGTAAGTGGCAGAAGGCTACTTTAGCTTCCCTATCTTTTTGGTTAAGGAGTGTCATCCACTTAGCTTACAAGACAGCGGGACATCGTCCTCCTGAAAGGATAACGGCTCATTCCACTAGAGCAGTGGCTTCCTCTTGGGCCTTTAAGAACGAGGCCTCTATGGATCAAATTTGTAAGGCGGCTACCTAGTCCTCCTTACATACTTTTTCAAAATATTACAAGTTTGATGTTTTTGCTACGGCCGAAGCAGCTTTCGGGAGAAAAGTTTTGCAGGCTGTGGTGCCCTAAGAATAGGGTCCGCCTCTTCCTTTTTGTTCCCTCCCGTTATTCATTCAGTGTCCTCTGGAGCTTGGGTATAGTTTTCCCAACAGTAAGGAATGAAGCCATGGACTCTCCCTATCTTAGGAAGGAAAACATAAATTATGCTTACCAGATAATTCCTCTCCTTCCGAATAGGGAGAGTCCACGGCCCCTGCCTGTTTTGTTTTTTTTGTCTATGGGCGGTCCCCTCATTCATTTATTGTATTCTTCTTGCACCATTTATACCCTAATGTTTCTCCTACTTTTCCTTGTTTCCTCGGCAGAATGACTGGGGTAATGAAGAAGTGGGAGGGATATTTAAGCCTTTTTGCTGGGGTGTCTTTGCCTCCTCCTGGTGGCCAGGTGTTATTTCCCAACAGTAAGGAATGAAGCCGTGGACTCTCCCTATCTGGAAGGAAAGGAATTTATCTGGTAAGCATAAATATTTTTTTTTACTTGCTCCTTATAAACACCTCAATACTTGGCTATACGTCAAACTAAGGTATGAGTGAGGTGGGAGGGATTTTATAGGCTTTGATGTTTGGGAAACTTTGCCTCCTTTGGAAGGAATGTATATCACATTTGCAACATGTTGTGGACTCTCGCCACCAGGACAGAAATTAATTGATCAGGTAAGACATATATTTTGTTTTTACTAGGGTTTGTTTAAATTTGCCTTTGTGGTAATCGAGTTAAAATAGGTTTCTAAATTTCTGCTGCATCTGTTGTGGGTTTTCTTAATGCAGAAAGAAAGGGTTTCTGGTCCCATGATAACCTGAAATAGTTTAATTTATTTTGCTTTCATTTTTGCTGAAGTAATATAACATGTAATTTAATATAACTTATTGATACCCTATATCTATTGCAAAAAAATAAAATAAAATCTCTTGGAAGCGCACAAAGTGTTGATCATAGGAGAACTCATCAAATTTAAAACAATCCTTAGAAAAAAATTGATAAAACATATTCGGATCTTATAAACAGCCTAAAGTGTATAGAAAATAAACACAACAAATGTATATGATGTATCTGATTATACAACTAAATAAGACACGAGAAGCATTAAATTATTATTTATAACAAGAGGCCCAAAAATTAGTCCTTGTACCTTTTTAGGTGGGTGTACGGAGAGGTCACACGTTTATCCAATGCCCTTAAAAAGAATACCAACCAAAATCACATTTACAAATAATTTACACCAGATTAAACCACACACACAAATAGCAAAATGTATTAAAGGAATTTTACAGTGATTTGTACGGCCTACCAAAGACACAGCACCTACAAGGCACTACAACTATGGCCCAATATATAGAACATCCTAGACTTCCCAAAATCCCTGGAAAAAAGGAATTTCTTGAGGAACTGGTTTTATACAGGAGGTGCTGACTGCATTAGAGGGCTTACCAAACTGAAAAAGACTCGGCTCTGACAGGATCTCTAAGAAATACTACAAGACATTCCAACAGCAGTTAGCGCCACATCTGTTACTGGTTTTTAATATAATTGATGGATATACCCAATTTTTAGAGCAGATGCTCGACACTTTTATTAAGGTACTATCTAAACCGGGTGAGATCCCATTGTACCAACCAATATATTTCCGTAATACTTACATAAAAATTCTGGCTAGTCACATCAACTCCCACAAATAGTACACATTGATCAAACTGGGTTCATTCACAACAGAGAAGCTCAAGACAATACAAGTGCTGCAATTGATGAACATGTTAAAAGTTCCAATATAACTATGGCTCTTCTGTCCATGGAGAAAGCATTTGATCATCTGGATTGGGTTTTTTTACACCTCACCCTGCTGCGTATCGACTTAGGACCTAAGATGATAAAATATTTTGTTTGTATTCCCAACCCTTGGCTAAAATTAAGGTAAATGGTGTACTTTCCGACTCGGATGTGTCCTTTCACCTATACTCTTTGTCTTTGCATTGGAAGTGCTGGCAGCCCACATTTGATTTGATTATTACCAGCGGTAAAGGAGGAGTTTAGGTTGTTCGGTAATCAACTGGAAATCAGAGATGCTTAATATCACTGTAACTATCACACTTTTTGCCTATATAGACAATAGGCAACCTATTTGAAATATGAAATCATGTACAATAACAACTTACAACGTGAGCTGAATACATGGTCACTCAAACTGTTCTTGTGATGGGGGTGCATCTAAGTGGTCAAGATGACTATACTCCCTAGGCTTTTATATTTGATGCAGGCAGTACCAATCTTCTTGTCTAATATCTATCCAAGATACAAGCGCACATTAATGAGTACATATAGGGAAGACATTGAAACCTAGACTCAACCAGAAAACCAATGTGTACCGTACACTGCGGGTCCCTCAGCTACAGGCCTACTACCAAGCATTGGCAATACATAGGGTGATTGACTGGCATGGAGGCTAGAGCACTAAAGTATGGGTGACAATTGACTCGCATATTGTAAGGGCTTCAAGGGCAGCTGCTCTTTTGCTGGCTGCCCAGTATAAATAGACCTTGAATCACTAGCACACATCCGCTATAGTAACATATTTCAAACATGGGACATAGTGTTAGCATCTTCTGCTAGGATGTCCTCTCCGAGATTTCCAATGTTTCCCATCCCCTATCAGAGTGAGTTTACATTGGAATTTGACATTAATATAAGTGATAAGAGGGAAATGGATAAATCAGTAATGCTGGTGGATATGTGGGACTGAGGCCAAGGTAGGACCTGAGACCAAGGGCGAACGGAGAAGACCATAGCCCTGCCTTGCAGTGGCAGGAGACCTGGCCTAACGGGTGACTTACATTCTACTTATCACTATCAACCATTGGAACATGTGTCCCCCATCTCCTGTTCTTTTCACTCACACCCCACTATATCCTCTCTTTAATATATGGAAATGACTCCATACAAGAGCAGCTGATAATCTCTATCAAGAAGATATTTTGATGACTTGTTAATTTCATATTATTACTTATACCAAGATAGTCTGACGGCTTAGCAGTTGATAAGTACCTGTACCCCTTTGGTTCAGATGTTATGTTACCAATTTATCAAATTTATTTTGATGATTGCTTTGTTAAATGTACCAGAATTAAACTCTTAATAATAGACAAATAAAAAAAAAAACTCTCCACTTACAGAGTAAAGATTTACATTTAAACTTTCTCCAAAACATTGTGCCACTTTGTATCATTTTTGTAATCAAGTAGTACAGTCTCAAATATACATTTTCCCCCCTTTTTTTTAGGATATTATGAACAGTGAAAAAAGTTATGATTCCCTGCCAAACTTTACTGCTGCTGATTGTGAGTATCAACCATTTTTTTTTTTAAATTAAAAAAGCACTTGTCCTTAACTCTGAACCATGAACGTATACTCAGCACCGTGTAGATATAGATGTATGTGAGTCACATACAAGAAAATAAACATAATTTTCATCATTTATTGTCTAAAGGAATATAAAATACAAAGCACGGAGTGTAAATGTAAAAAACTTTCACATCATGCAGCGTTATACTACACTGGGCTTGTCTCTCCATCACATACAGAAGTGCTGGGAACACCCCTTAGAGAACTATAGCAAAATCTGCTTTTCTAGAAATATGAGCATCTCACAGTGCTGGAGGATCATTTTAGATCATCTCATCTGAGCGATGCTCTTTAGAACAGAGAGAACAATGGAAAACAGTGGTGAGAATAAATTTTCTAGCAAATATAACTAAAAATAGAAACATACAGTGTAATGAACACTAAAGTATCTACAGATATTCGTAGAGAAAAATACACTCTATGTATATGAACTGTGCTTCATAACTTAATGAATACAATATATTTTAGTGTTCTCCACAGAAAATGTAGCAGTGGGGGAGGGGGGGTCAGTGTAATACTTTTTGTAAAATTATATTAAAAAATCCTATTTAAGGCACAAATTAATTGCATAATTTAACATAAATGTATTTAATGATAATTCGGGATTTGGCAATTGTGAGTTCCACCGTTCCTTATGCATCACTGCTAAACCATTTGAAAGCAAGTTGTACGGCACAATGGCCATACTGGGCACTATTTGTAATCACTATATTGTCACTTTTAAACTGTTACAAGTATTTTTTTTTTTCTTCTTCAACATTTATCTTTAATGTTTGTTAAAGCACCATTTCTGTTTTGTCATGATTTGAAGACGACGGCGACGTCTGGCTTCTATGGAAATTACTAAAAATATCTTATTATATTGTATTTTAAAGCACTGAAACTGTAGTGTGAACCTGCACCATTGCTATATTGTATCTGCCTAGAAGGCTTTTAAACAAGATTGTGCCTTTGTGACTGGATTTTATAGGGGACGCGCTTACATTATTGATCTCCCAAACAGGAACGAGCATTTGTGAATGTGAGATCAATAATGTAGGAGAAAGGACTTTGATATGCAATGCTGTGACAGTGTTTGGAGTACATGATGGGGTATTAACGTTTAAAGGGACATTAAACACTAAATACATTATTTAAGCATAGTGTTGAGGTTTTTCCCTGCCTCCCTTAGACATGGGTGCCGCAATTTTGAAATATTAATAATTCATCCAAAGAAAATGAATGGCTTCCATAGGAAGCAGATCAGAGAGGGTATGTGATGGATTCACCTAAAAACCATGTGGTTTCAAGGATAAAGTTAGGTGCTAACCTCTACTGCTAAACCAATTTCTTCCCAGTTGGAAGATTTTCCTGTTAAGATTAATTGTTAATAAAGTATATATCTTTTTGTGAACAATAATAACCGTAGTCCATAGAATACGTTTGTTAAAGGGACCCCAAATTTTCTTTCATGATTCAAATAGAGCATACAATAGTAGTACAAATATTGATATCTCGTCAAACTTAATGTGACAGGTACCACGCCCCTTTATGTGCAAACCACGCCCCTTTATAGGCAAATCCCCGCTCCTTTATAGGCAAATCCCCGCTCCTTTATAGGCAAATCCCCGCTCCTTTATAGGCAGATTCACGCCCCTTTATAGGCAGATTCACGCCCCTTTATAGGCAGATTCACGCCCCTTTATAGGCAGATTCACGCCCCTTTATAGGCAGATTCACGCCCCTTTATAGGCAGATTCACGCCCCTTTATAGGCAGATTCACGCCCCTTTATAGGCAGATTCACGCCCCTTTATAGGCAGATTCACGCCCCTTTATAGGCAGATTCACGCCCCTTTATAGGCAGATTCACGCCCCTTTATAGGCAGATTCACGCCCCTTTATAGGCAGATTCACGCCCCTTTATAGGCAGATTCACGCCCCTTTATAGGCAGATTCACGCCCCTTTATAGGCAGATTCACGCCCCTTTATAGGCAGATTCACGCCCCTTTATAGGCAGATTCACGCCCCTTTATAGGCAGATTCACGCCCCTTTATAGGCAGATTCACGCCCCTTTATAGGCAGATTCACGCCCCTTTATAGGCAGATTCACGCCCCTTTATAGGCAGATTCACGCCCCTTTATAGGCAGATTCACGCCCCTTTATAGGCAGATTCACGCCCCTTTATAGGCAGATTCACGCCCCTTTATAGGCAGATTCACGCCCCTTTATAGGCAGATTCACGCCCCTTTATAGGCAGATTCACGCCCCTTTATAGGCAGATTCACGCCCCTTTATAGGCAGATTCACGCCCCTTTATAGGCAGATTCACGCCCCTTTATAGGCAGATTCACGCCCCTTTATAGGCAGATTCACGCCCCTTTATAGGCAGATTCACGCCCCTTTATAGGCAGATTCACGCCCCTTTATAGGCAGATTCACGCCCCTTTATAGGCAGATTCACGCCCCTTTATAGGCAGATTCACGCCCCTTTATAGGCAGATTCACGCCCCTTTATAGGCAGATTCACGCCCCTTTATAGGCAGATTCACGCCCCTTTATAGGCAGATTCACGCCCCTTTATAGGCAGATTCACGCCCCTTTATAGGCAGATTCACGCCCCTTTATAGGCAGATTCACGCCCCTTTATAGGCAGATTCACGCCCCTTTATAGGCAGATTCACGCCCCTTTATAGGCAGATTCACGCCCCTTTATAGGCAGATTCACGCCCCTTTATAGGCAGATTCACGCCCCTTTATAGGCAGATCCACGCCCCTTTATAGGCAGATTCACGCCCACTCTCCTCCCAATATTTCCACCCTACCCGCCCACTATTTTCCATATTTTACGCCCCTTTTATGGCTTCTTCTAAGAGCATTTTAACATTTATTTTAATGTTAAAATAATTCCCTTTTATGGCTTCTTTTAAGAGCATTTTAACATTTATTTTAATGTTAAAATAACAATATAATTTTATTTTAAATAGTGTTGTGTTAATGTTTTATGTATCATTTAACTGATATTTGTCCTAATAAGGCTATTAAGAAAAAAAAAGATACAAAATATCTTCTCTGCGTAATGCCCTCTTTCAATGCATTTACATTTAAAACAAAACAAAAAAAAACAAAACAGAACACATTTTAATTCAATGTATTCCTAATAAGGCTATTAAGAAAAAAAAGATACAAAATATCTTCTCTGCGTAATGTCCGAGGGCATTACGCAGAGAAGATATAAAATAGATATCTTCTCTGCGTAATGGGGCTCGATCATTAGACAGAGAAGATATTTTGTATCTTTCTTAATTAACTAAAAGTTGTTAAGCTATACAGTCTTTTTGAATCTAAAAAGTGTTCAACATGCAGTTTGTCTGATACATGCTGGAGAAAATATGAGCTAATTCACATATCTCTTACACAGACAGAAGTATTCTCCCTGCAAAAACTGCTGTCTGTAGATAATGTGTGCTAATCCACACAGCTCTTGCACAGAAGCATTCCCCCACCCCTGCACAACCCCTCCCAACTAAAAAAAACCTACCACATAGACACACCTCTTTTTAGTATAATTTCTTGTATCAAATTTATACTGATTCTACATGCACTTAATATTAAAAGCAAATAAATTTTATTTCTTCTTTTCACATTCTTTGTGAAATGCTATGATCAACACATGTCTAAAATTAGATAGGGTTGTTAAACACTGTCAAATGTTTATTTCAACATTCCTCCATGCTTTAAAATGACCACAGGTCACACAGGTCAGTGCAGGTGACAAAAAGATAATGTTTACATCTTTTTTTTTAAGAATAGCCTCTGTTTACTCATGAAAAGGTTATGACCAACACGTGTCTAAAATTAGATAGGGTTTGTTAAACACTGTCAAATGTTTATTTCAACATTCATCCTTGTGTCAAAATGACCACAGGGTACAGTTCAGTGCAGATGACAAAAAGATAATGTTTACATCTTTTTTTGTAAGACTAAATAGCCTCTGTTTCAGATTAGACATGCTTTCTTTCCTGGTGAATGGCTATTGATAACACATGTCAATATTTACAGCTTTAACAGTTTGCTAAACTACATGAGAAAATGTCTGATTTTGGGAGATCACCGGATAAAAACCATGAAGTTGTATTAAGAGATATTTATTATAATCCATTAAAAAACGGTTCTTTTGGAGGGATACATAATCTGTATCGTGTGGCTAATCAATATGATATTAGCAAAGCAACAACTCAAGCGTTTTTAAATTCTCAAGATACTTATTCACTCCATAAGCCTGTTAGACGTGTTTTTGAAAGAAACAAAATATATACAGCGTCTATAGATATTCAATGGCAGGCTGACTTGGTATCAATGATTGAATTTGCTAAATATAATGATGGTATCAAGTATATTCTCACCGTTATAGACTGTTTTTCTAAATATGCGTGGGTTGTCTGTTTGTCTAATAAAACAGGCTCATCCGTTGCAAAGGGATTTCAAGAAATTTTTCAAGGTCGTCGTGTATCTTTAAAGATTCAGACTGATAAGGGTACAGAGTTCTTAAACGTGGCTGTCCAAAAAGTATTTAAAAAATATAAAATTCAACATTTTGTAGCAAACAATGTTGTTAAAGCAGCCATTTGTGAACGCTTTAATCGTACATTTAAAACTAAAATGTGGCGGTATTTTACATACCACAATACCTACAGATATATAGATGTGTTAAATGCTCTTATATTTAGCTACAACAATACATACCACAGGACTATACGTTGTTCACCTGTAAACGTGACACAGGAAAATTCACTGCTCATTTGGAAAAATATTTATGGTGTTTCTTCAAAATCTAAAAACATTAAGCCTGCTTTAAAAGTTGGTGACCATGTCAGGATTTCAAAGTTTAAAGGTTTTTTCACCAAAGGATACGAACAAAATTTTACTGACGAGATATTTGTAATAGATGGTGTGAATACACGTGGTTCTAAACCTCTTTATAAACTGAAAGATTTAGCAGGTATTTCCACATAGAGTGATTTTTCTATACTTGTCTGTGTAGGTTGTATTTGAAAAATATCCAATTCTGACTTGGCACATTCTAAGGATCCATTATGAATAAACGCCATAGCTTTTTTTTTTTTTTTTTTTTTTAATGACAACTGTGTGATTATTAGAAGATGTCACCTGGTGAACACCTTGGTGGCCTCTGTCTCTTTCTGCTTTTGCGTGCACGGTTTTTAATTATGTGTTGTGTTAACATTGGTGGAAAAGCAATATCATGCTTTCTTTTTGTTTTTCTCTTGTTGGCAATATACACAATGCCAGTTCCCTCTTGTGGACCATTATTCATTTTATTCATAACAGCTGAGGACACACGGCTCACCACATCCTTTGCTATACCCTGTGCTGCTGTTTTCATATGTCGTTTTACAATTTCAAACCCACGCCAAAACAAAGGTACTGCCATCCTGAATAAGTTCCTAAACACACCACCTATTCCACGGCCATACATGTATGAACTACAATGAAATCCAGGTAGGCCATTTCCTGCTTGTGTTCTGTAATAATTGCTGTATATGTTGGGGTCACCATAAACTTTCATTGCAACCATTTTATCTTTTTTAGAACAACTCTTTTTTACGTGGCCTAAAGTGTAGCTTAATGATCACCTTTCCGTACTTAAATGCCACGTTTTTATCCTGGTCGTTCTTTATCTCAATTGTAACACGGTCAAAATGATGTTTACTGACAGGCACATAGTCTGGATCGATATAACGATGCGTAATAATTTCGTTATTTCCACCCGTAATATCGACAGCGAGCAGCAATGGTACAAAGCTGTCACCTACACGCTGATGTTCTATGATGTCGGTGTAGATAAAAAGTGTGTAGAATCCTGCTTTCTCCAACATTGGTGTGTCCGGTCCACGGCGTCATCCTTACTTGTGGGATATTCTCTTCCCCAACAGGAAATGGCAAAGAGTCCCAGCAAAGCTGGTCACATGATCCCTCCTAGGCTCCGCCCACCCCAGTCATTCTCTTTGCCGTTGCACAGGCAACATCTCCACGGAGATGGTTAAGAGTTTTTTGGTGTTTAAATGTAGTTTTTATTCTTCTATCAAGTGTTTGTTATTTTAAAATAGTGCTGGTATGTACTATTTACTCTGAAACAGAAAAGGATGAAGATTTCTGTTTGTAAGAGGAAGATGATTTTAGCAGACAGTAACTAAAATCGATTGCTGTTTCCACATAGGACTGTTGAGATGAAGTAACTTCAGTTGGGGGAAACAGTTAGCAGACTTTTCTGCTTAAGGTATGACTAGCCATATTTCTAACAAGACTGTGTAATGCTGGAAGGCTGTCATTTCCCCTCATGGGGACCGGTAAGCCATTTTCTTAGTCAAAAACAAACAGAATAAAGGGCTTATTATGGGCTAAAAAACTGGTAGACATTTTTATGGGCTAAATCGATTGCTTTATTTGTGCATATTATTCAAATTTAGGCTAACAATTGACATTTATAATCTTGGGGAACGTTTATAAAACGGCAGGCACTGTATTGGACACCTTTTTCAGTCAGGGGGCCTTTCTAGTCATAGACTGAGCCTCATTTTCGCGCCATTAATGTGCAGTTGTTTTTTGAGAGCAGGGCATGCAGATGCATGTGTGAGGATCTAAGAATCTCTGAAAAAGCTTTTAGAAGGCGTCAATTGGTATCGTATTCCCCTCAGGGCTTGGTTGGGTCTTAGCAAAGACTGTATCTGGGATTGTATAGGGGTTAAATTGAAAAACGGCTCCGGTTCCGTTATTTTAAGGGTTAAAGCTCTGAAATTTGGTGTGCAATACTTTTAAGGCTTTAAGACACTGTGGTGAAAATTTGGTAATTTTTGAACAATTCCTTCATACTTTTTCACATATTCAGTAATAAAGTGTTTTCTGTTTGAAATTTAAAGTGACAGTAACGGTTTTATTTTAAAACGTTTTTTGTGCATTGTTGACAAGTTTAAGCCTGTTTAACATGTCTGTACCTTCAAATAAGCTATGTTCTATATGTATGAAAGCCAATGTGTCTCCCCATTTAAATTTATGTGATAATTGTGCCATAGCGTCCAAACAAAGTAAGGACAGTACTGCCACAAATAATGATATTGCCCAAGATGATTCCTCAAATGAGGGGAGTAAACATGATACTACATCATCTCCTACTGTGTCTACACCAGTTTTGCCCATGCAGGAGGCCCCTAGTACATCTAGTGCGCCAATACTTATTACCATGCAACAATTAACGGCTGTAATGGATAACTCCATAGCAAATCTTTTATCCAAAATGCCTACTTATCAGAGAAAGCGCGATTGCTCTGTTTTAAACACTGAAGAGCAAGAGGACGCTGATGATAATTGTTCTGTCATACCCTCACACCAATCTGAAGGGGCCATGAGGGAGGTTTTGTCTGAGGGAGAAATTTCAGATTCAGGAAAAATTTCTCATCAAGCTGAACCTGATGTTGTGACATTTAAATTTAAATTAGAACATCTCCACGCACTGCTTGAGGAGGTGTTATCTACTCTGGATGATTGTGACAATTTGGTCATTCCAGAGAAATTATGCAAGATGGACAGGTTCCTAGAGGTTCCGGTGCCCCCCGACGCTTTTCCTATACCCAAGCGGGTGGCGGACATAGTAAATAAAGAGTGGGAAAAGCCCGGCATACCTTTTGTTCCTCCTCCTATATTTAAGAAATTATTTCCTATGGTCGACCCCAGAAAGGACTTATGGCAGACAGTCCCTAAGGTCGAGGGGGCAGTTTCTACTCTAAACAAACGCACTACTATTCCTATCGAAGATAGTTGTGCTTTCAAAGATCCTATGGATAAAAAATTGGAAGGTTTGCTTAAAAAGATTTTTGTACAGCAAGGCTACCTTCTACAACCAATTTCATGCATTGTTCCTGTCACTACGGCAGCATGGTTCTGGTTCAAGGAACTAGAAAAGTCGCTCAGTAGAGAAACTCCATATGAGGAGGTTATGGACAGAGTTCACGCACTTAAATTGGCTAACTCTTTTATATTAGATGCCGCTTTGCAATTAGCAAAATTAGCGGCGAAAAATTCAGGGTTTGCTATTGTGGCGCGCAGAGCGCTTTGGCTAAAGTCTTGGTCAGCGGATGTGTCATCCAAGACAAAATTACTTAACATTCCTTTCAAAGGTAAAACTTTATTTGGACCTGATTTGAAAGAGATTATTTCAGACATCACTGGGGGAAAGGGCCACGCCCTTCCACAGGATAGGTCTTTTAAGGCTAAAAATAAGCCTAATTTTTGTCCCTTTCGCAGAAATGGACCAGCCTCTAATTCTGCATCCTCTAAGCAAGAGGGTAATGCCTCACAACCCAAACCAGCCTGGAAACCAATGCAAGGCTGGAACAAGGGTAAGCAGGCCAAGAAGCCTTCCACTGCTAACAAGACAGCATGAAGGAGTAGCCCCCGATCCGGGACCGGATCTGGTGGGGGGCAGACTCTCTCTCTTTGCTCAGGCTTGGGAGAGATGTTCAGGATCCTTGGGCGCTAGAAATAGTTTCTCAAGGTTATCTCCTGGAATTCAAGGAACTACCCCCAAGGGGAAGGTTCCACAAGTCTCACTTATCCTCAAACCAAATAAAGAGACAGGCATTCTTACATTGTGTAGAAGACCTGTTAAAGATGGGAGTGATACACCCAGTTCCAATAAAGGAACAAGGAATGGGATTTTATTCCAATCTGTTCGTAGTTCCCAAAAAAGATGGAACGTTCAGACCAATTTTGGATTTGAAGATCCTAAACAAATTTCTCAGGGTACCATCGTTCAAAATGGAAACTATTCGAACGATTCTACCCACCATCCAGGAAAGTCAATTTATGACTACCGTGGATCTAAAGGATACGTACCTACATATCCCTATCCACAAGGAACATCATCAGTTCCTAAGGTTCGCTTTTCTGGACAAACATTACCAGTTTGTGGCTCTTCCATTCGGATTAGCCACTGCTCCAAGGATTTTCACAAAGGTGCTAGGGTCCCTTCTAGCGGTTCTAAGACCAAGGGGCATTGCAGTAGTACCTTACTTGGACGACATTCTAATACAAGCGTCGTCCCCGTCAAAGGCAAAGGCTCATACGGACATCGTTCTAGCCTTTCTCACATCTCACGGATGGAAGGTGAACAAAGAAAAGAGTTCTCTGTCCCCGTCAACAAGAGTTCCCTTCTTGGGAACAATAATAGATTCCTTAGAAATGAGGATTTTTCTGACAGAGATCAGAAAATCAAAACTTCTAAGCTCTTGTCAAGTGCTTCATTCTGTTCCTCGTCCTTCCATAGCGCTGTGCATGGAAGTAATAGGATTGATGGTTGCAACAATGGACATAGTTCCTTTTGCACGAATTCATCTAAGACCATTACAACTGTGCATGCTCAAACAGTGGAATGGGGATTATACAGACTTGTCTCCAATGATTCAAGTAGATCAAAAGACCAGAGATTCACTCCGTTGGTGGCTGACCCTGGACCATCTGTCCCAGGGAATGAGCTTCCGCAGGCCGGAGTGGGTCATTGTCACGACCGACGCCAGTCTAGTGGGCTGGGGTGCGGTCTGGGAATCCCTGAAAGCTCAGGGTCTATGGTCTCGGGAAGAGTCTCTTCTCCCGATAAACATTCTGGAACTGAGAGCGATATTCAATGCTCTCATAGCTTGGCCTCAACTAGCAAAGGCCAAATTCATAAGGTTCCAATCAGACAACATGACGACTGTTGCTTATATCAATCATCAAGGGGGAACAAAGAGTTCCCTGGCGATGAAAGAAGTGACCAAATAATTCAATGGGCGGAGGATCACTCCTGCCACTTGTCTGCTATCCACATCCCAGGAGTGGAAAATTGGGAAGCGGATTTTCTGAGTCGTCAGACATTTCATCCGGGGGAGTGGGAACTAATTAACTCAATTATGGGGCATTCCAGACATGGATCTGATGGCGTCTCGTCAGAACTTCAAGGTTCCTTGCTACGGGTCCAGATCCAGGGATCCCAAGGCGACTCTAGTAGATGCACTAGTAGCTCCTTGGACTTTCAACCTAGCTTACGTATTCCCACCGTTTCCTCTCATTCCCAGGCTGGTAGCCAGGATCAATCAGGAGAGGGCCTTGGTGATCTTGATAGCTCCTGCATGGCCACGCAGGACTTGGTATGCAGACCTGGTGAATATGTCATCGGCTCCACCATGGAAGCTACCTTTGAGACAGGACCTTTTTGTTCAAGGTCCATTCGAACACCCAAATCTGGTCTCCCTCCAACTGACGGCTTGGAGATTGAACGCTTGATTCTATCAAAGCGTGGGTTTTCAGATTCGGTGATAGATACTCTGGTTCAGGCCAGAAAACCTGTAACTAGAAAAATTTACCATAAAATATGGAAAAAATATATCTGTTGGTGTGAATCCAAAGGATTCCCATGGAATAAGATAAAAATTACTAAGATTCTCTCCTTTCTTCAAGAAGGTTTGGAGAAAGGATTATCTGCAAGTTCTCTAAAGGGACAGATCTCTGCTTTATCTGTCTTACTACACAAAAGACTGGCAGCTGTGCCAGATGTTCAAGCATTTGTTCAGGCTCTGGTTAGGATCAAGCCTGTTTACAGACCTTTGACTCCTCCCTGGAGTCTAAATCTAGTTCTTTCAGTTCTTCAAGGGGTTCCGTTTGAACCTTTACATTCCATAGATATTAAGTTACTATCTTGGAAAGTTTTGTTTTTGGTTGCAATTTCTTCTGCTAGAAGAGTTTCAGAGTTATCTGCTCTGCAGTGTTCTCCTCCTTATCTGGTGTTCCATGCAGATAAGGTGGTTTTGCGTACTAAGCCTGGTTTTCTTCCTAAAGTTGTTTCTAACAAAAATATTAACCAGGAGATAGTTGTACCTTCTTTGTGTCCGAATCCAGTTTCAAAGAAGGAACGTTTGTTACACAATTTGGACGTTGTCCGTGCTCTAAAGTTCTATTTAGAGGCTACTAAAGATTTCAGACAAACATCTTCCTTGTTTGTTATTTATTCTGGTAAAAGGAGAGGTCAAAAAGCGACTTCTACCTCTCTTTCCTTTTGGCTTAAAAGCATCATCCGATTGGCTTATGAGACTGCCGGACGGCAGCCTCCTGAAAGAATCACAGCTCACTCCACTAGGGCTGTGGCTTCCACATGGGCCTTCAAGAAAGAGGCTTCTGTTGACCAGATATGTAAGGCAGCGACTTGGTCTTCTCTGCACACTTTTGCCAAATTTAACAAATTTGATACTTTTGCTTGTTCGGAGGCTATTTTTGGGAGAAAGGTTTTGCAAGCCGTGGTGCCTTCCATTTAGGTGACCTGATTTGCTCCCTCCCTTCATCCGTGTCCTAAAGCTTTGGTATTGGTTCCCACAAATAAGGATGACGCCGTGGACCGGACACACCAATGTTGGAGAAAACAGAATTTGTGCTTACCTGATAAATTACTTTCTCCAACGGTGTGTCCGGTCCACGGCCCGCCCTGGTTTTTTAATCAGGTCTGATGAATTATTTTCTCTAACTACAGTCACCACGGTATCATATGTTTTCTCCTATATATATTTCCTCCTGTCCGTCGGTCTAATGACTGGGGTGGGCGGAGCCTAGGAGGGATCATGTGACCAGCTTTGCTGGGACTCTTTGCCATTTCCTGTTGGGGAAGAGAATATCCCACAAGTAAGGATGACGCCGTGGACCGGACACACCGTTGGAGAAAGTAATTTATCAGGTAAGCATAAATTCTGTTTTTATATCACAATATATCTTTCCATTCTCATTCTTGACAGCCTGTGTGTTAACGTCATTTCTTAATCCGTAATTATTAAGTCCTAAGATATGAGTTAACTTTTCTGAAACCGTAATGATACTGCCACTACTACCTACTACTCGAACTGTCCGTGATAATTCATCGTACTTAAGCTTCACGTCAATACTTAAATTTTGAAGCGTGGATAATTTATCATTAATAGCTCTAACTATCTCATTCATATCTTTATAATAACCAGGCTTCAAATGCACATAAGTGATTGGTTTGTTCTGCGTTGTTATAGTTATTTTGGAATCGGGCTCTTCAAGAAGATCAAAAGTGTGGGGGTACATAACCTCTCTTATGCCAACCTCCCATTCGCCTTTTAATGCAGCAGGTTTAGCTAGCTTTGTTGTAAAACTAGAAATGTCATTGTTAGGGAACATATGATAGGAGGCGTTACTTAGTAGAGTTAAATAAAAAGAGGACTGCTCCATTATACTATAATGTAGTTAACTGACTTTTGGGTATCCAACTGTTGAATTTATTTGGGTAACCTCTCCACTTCACATAGCAGTATAGTTTTCTTCTAATATGTTTCTGTTTTAGAACCTTTTCAATTCTGTACACACGATTGTCATCATGTGATATTTTTTGATTTTCTTCAGTGTAGAAACTACCTTCAATAATTTCACCTGCTAAATCTTTCAGTTTATAAAGAGGTTTAGAACCACGTGTATTCACACCATCTATTACAAATATCTCGTCAGTAAAATTTTGTTCGTATCCTTTGGTGAAAAAACCTTTAAACTTTGAAATCCTGACATGGTCACCAACTTTTAAAGCAGGCCTAATGTTTTTAGATTTTGAAGAAACACCATAAATATTTTTCCAAATGAGCAGTGAATTTTCCTGTGTCACGTTTACAGGTGAACAACGTATAGTCCTGTGGTATGTATTGTTGTAGCTAAATATAAGAGCATTTAACACATCTATATATCTGTAGGTATTGTGGTATGTAAAATACCGCCACATTTTAGTTTTTAATGTACGATTAAAGCGTTCACAAATGGCTGCTTTAACAACATTGTTTGCTACAAAATGTTGAATTTTATATTTTTTAAATACTTTTTGGACAGCCACGTTTAAGAACTCTGTACCCTTATCAGTCTGAATCTTTAAAGATACACGACGACCTTGAAAAATTTCTTGAAATCCCTTTGCAACGGATGAGCCTGTTTTATTAGACAAACAGACAACCCACGCATATTTAGAAAAACAGTCTATAACGGTGAGAATATACTTGATACCATCATTATATTTAGCAAATTCAATCATTGATACCAAGTCAGCCTGCCATTGAATATCTATAGACGCTGTATATATTTTGTTTCTTTCAAAAACACGTCTAACAGGCTTATGGAGTGAATAAGTATCTTGAGAATTTAAAAACGCTTGAGTTGTTGCTTTGCTAATATCATATTGATTAGCCACACGATACAGATTATGTATCCCTCCAAAAGACCCGGTTTTTAAAGTGAATGTAAAGTCAGCCTCTCACGGGAATGCCACAGTAATCGTCACTGAAAAATAGATGAACTTTAATTCATCATTTTCAAAGAATTACTTTGTTTTTGCTTAAATTTACCTTTTTAGCTGCTCGTTTTCAGTAATGCTCATCCGCCCGCCATCTTTCCTGTTTGAGTGACAGATTATGATAATTGCTTTAGCCCAATCATTGCTTCTACCACAGGGGGACAAACCCCTTTTTTTATATGTCACTTGCTCCGAATGCGCATGCGGTAAAGCTGAAATCCTGTACTCAGTTTAGACGCGCGTTCACAGGTTGCGCATGCGCTATATAAAAACAGATTTTAATTCATTACAAGGCGATTTCTCTAATGAAAGTCTAAGGAGCTAAAAAATATGCCGTTGCGCTCTATGCCACGATAATATTCAATGAATGTATTCATTGAATACTGTGTAGCTAGTCAATATTATCGCCTTTCAACGCATGCGCTGTTGATGAAGTCCACAGGAGCGCGCTTGGAGACTATGTATAGAGAACGCTCTATACGTTACACTGAGGAGAAGTAGGAAGTAGGGGCTGGGAGGAGTTGGGCTTGTAAACGGCAGCAAATTGGTGAGATAAATATATACATAGGCATTTATTTTTTTGAAAAAAAAAGTTACGGTTTATCTCATAGACACATTTGGAATAATAATGAGGCATAAAACCAATGTAAATTGACATTCACTTTAATGGATTATAATAAATATCTCTTAATACAACTTCATGGTTTTTATCCGGTGATCTCCCAAAATCAGACATTTTTTCATGTAGTTTAGCCTACTATCTAATTTTAGACATGTGTTGGTCATGTGTTGGTCATAACCTTTTCATGAGTAAACAGAGGCTATTCTTAAAAAAAAAGATGTAAACATTATCTTTTTGTCACCTGCACTGACCTGTGTGACCTGTGGTCATTTTAAAGCATGGAGGAATGTTGAAATAAACATTTGACAGTGTTTAACAACCCTATCTAATTTTAGACATGTGTTGATCATAGCATTTCACAAAGAATGTGAAATGAAGAAATAAAATTTATTTGCTTTTAATATTAAGTGCATGTAGAATCAGTATAAATTTGATACAAGAAATTATAATAAAAAGAGGTGTGTCTATGTGGTAGGTTTTTTTTAGTTGGGAGGGGTTGTGCAGGGGTGGGGGAATGCTTCTGTGCAAGAGCTGTGTGGATTAGCACACATTATCTACAGACAGCAGTTTTTGCAGGGAGAATACTTCTGTCTGTGTAAGAGATATGTGAATTAGCTCATATTTTCTCCAGCATGTATCAGACAAACTGCATGTTGAACACTTTTTAGATTCAAAAAGACTGTATAGCTTAACAACTTTTGGTTAATTAAGAAAGATACAAAATATCTTCTCTGTCTAATGATCGAGCCCCATTACGCAGAGAAGATATCTATTTTATATCTTCTCTGCGTAATGCCCTCGGACATTACGCAGAGAAGATATTTTGTATCTTTTTTTTCTTAATAGCCTTATTAGGAATACATTGACTTAAAATGTGTTCTGTTTTGGTTTTTTTTGTTTTGTTTTAAATGTAAATGCATTGAAAGAGGGCATTACGCAGAGAAGATATTTTGTATCTTTTTTTTTCTTAATAGCCTTATTAGGACAAATATCAGTTAAATGATACATAAAACATTAACACAACAGTATTTTAAAATAAAATGATATTGTTATTTTAACATTATAATAAATGTTAAAATGCTCTTAAAAGAAGCCATAAAAGGGAATTATTTTAACATTAAAATAAATGTTAAAATGCTCTTAGAAGAAGCCATAAAAGGGAATTATTTTAACATTAAAATAAATGTTAAAATGCTCTTAGAAGAAGCCATAAAAGGGGCGTAAAATATGGAAAATAGTGGGCGGGTAGGGTGGAAATATTGGGAGGAGAGTGGGCGGGGATCTGCCTATAAAGGGGCGGGGATCTGCCTATAAAGGGGCGGGGATCTGCCTATAAAGGGGCGGGGATCTGCCTATAAAGGGGCGGGGATCTGCCTATAAAGGGGCGGGGATCTGCCTATAAAGGGGCGTGGATCTGCCTATAAAGGGGCGTGAATCTGCCTATAAAGGGGCAGGGATTTGCCTATAAAGGAGCGGGGATTTGCCTATAAAGGGGCGTGGTTTGCATATAAAGGGGCGTGGTACCTGTCACATTAAGTTTGACGAGATATCAATATTTGTACTACTATTGTATGCTCTATTTGAATCATGAAAGAAAATTTGGGGTCCCTTTAACAAACGTATTCTATGGACTACGGTTATTATTGTTCACAAAAAGATATATACTTTATTAACAATTAATCTTAACAGGAAAATCTTCCAACTGGGAAGAAATTGGTTTAGCAGTAGAGGTTAGCACCTAACTTTATCCTTGAAACCACATGGTTTTTAGGTGAATCCATCACATACCCTCTCTGATCTGCTTCCTATGGAAGCCATTCATTTTCTTTGGATGAATTATTAATATTTCAAAATTGCGGCACCCATGTCTAAGGGAGGCAGGGAAAAACCTCAACACTATGCTTAAATAATGTATTTAGTGTTTAATGTCCCTTTAAACGTTAATACCCCATCATGTACTCCAAACACTGTCACAGCATTGCATATCAAAGTCCTTTCTCCTACATTATTGATCTCACATTCACAAATGCTCGTTCCTGTTTGGGAGATCAATAATGTAAGCGCGTCCCCTATAAAATCCAGTCACAAAGGCACAATCTTGTTTAAAAGCCTTCTAGGCAGATACAATATAGCAATGGTGCAGGTTCACACTACAGTTTCAGTGCTTTAAAATACAATAGAAGCTATTGTGCAACCCCCTCTTACATTGTGTAACTTTTGTACTGAAAGGGCTTTACAATGTAAAAAGCATATTTTAAATAAAGTAAGTGGGTCTAAGGATGATTCTCAGTCTGAAGAGAATAAGGATATGCCATCCAATTCTCCCCAAGTGTCACAACCTTTAACACCCACACAAGCGACGCCTAGTACTTCTAGTGCGTCTAATTCCTTTACTCTGCAGGAGATGGCTGCAGTTATGTCAACTACCCTTACAGAGGTATTGTCTAAATTACCAGTGTTGCAGGGTAAACGCAGTAGGTCAGGTATTAATGTAAATACTGAATCCTCTGATGCGTTATTAACTATTTCCGATGTTCCCTCACAGTGCTCTGAGTTGGGGGTCAGGGAATTACTGTCTGAGGGTGAAATTTCTGATTCAGGGAATGTTTTACCTCAGATAGATTCGGATGCTATGTCATTTAAATTTAAGCTTGAACACCTCCGCCTGTTACTTAGGGAGGTTTTAGCGACTCTGGATGATTGTGACCCTATTGTGATTCCTCCATAGAAATTGTGTAAAATGGATAAATATTTGGAAGTACCTACTTACACTGATGTTTTTCCAGTTCCTAAGAGAATTTCGGAAATTATTAGAAAGGAATGGGATAGACCAGGTATACCGTTTTCTCCCCCTCCTAATTTTAAGAAAATGTTTCCCATATCAGATACCATTCCGGACTCATGGCAAATGGTTCCTAAGGTAGAGGGAGCTATATCTACCCTAGCTAAGCGTACTACTATACCCATTGAGGATAGTTGTGCTTTCAATGACCCTATGGATAAGAAATTAGAGGGTCTACTAAAGAAATTATTTGTTAATCAAGGGTTTCTTTTACAACCTACGGCTTGCATTGTTCCAGTAACTACTGCAGCAGCTTTTTGGTTTGAGGCTCTAGAAGAGTCTCTTAAGGTTGAGACTCCATTAGATGACATCTTAGATAAAATTAAGGCTCTCAAGCTAGCTAATTCTTTTATTACTGATGCCGCTTTTCAAATTGCTAAATTAGTGGCAAAAAGTGCAGGATTTGCTATTTTAGCACGTAAAGCATTGTGGCTCAAATCTTGGTCTGCTGATGTGTCATCAAAACATAAACTTTTAGCTATTCTCTTTAAAGGTAAGACCCTTTTTCAGGCCAGAATTAAAAGAAATAATTTCTGATATTACAGGAGGTAAAGGCCATGCCCTACCTCAGGATGTCGGTTAAAATGAGGGGTAAACAGAATAATTTTTGTTCCTTATGGAACTTTAAAGGAGGACCCCCCGCTTCTTCTTCTTCTTCAAAGCAGGAAGGGAATTTTACCCAATCTAAGTCAGTCTGGAGACCTAATCAGAACCGTAATAAGGGTAAACAATACAAAAAGCCCGCTCCTGCTCCTAAGACAGCATGAAGGGCGGCCCCCAATCTGGGACTGGATCTAGTAGGGGGCAGAGTCTTTCTTTGCTCAGGCTTGGGCAAGAGATGTTCAGGATCCCTGGGAACTAGAAATAGTGACCCACGGTTATCTATTGGAATTCAAGGATTTTCTCCTAAGAGGGAGATTTCATCTTTCAAAGTTATCTGCTAACTAGATAAAAAGAGAGGTTTTCTTACGCTGTGTGAAAGACCTTTCTACAATGGGAGTAATTTGTCCAGTTCCAAAATAGGGACAGGGGTTTTACTCAAACCTATTTGTGGTTCCCAAAAAGGAGGGAACGTTCAGACCCATTTTAGATCTCAAGTGTCTAAACAAATTTCTAAGAGTTCCATCATTCAAGATGGAGACAATACAAACAATTTCTCTTACTTGGTGTATTCAGTCCACGGATTCATCCTTACTTGTGGGATATTCTCAATCCCTACAGGAAGTGGCAAAGAGAGCACACAGCAAAGCTGTCCATATAGCTCCCCTCAGGCTCCGCCCCCCCAGTCATTCTCTTTGCCGCTCTAACAAGTGGCATCTCCACGGGAGGGTAAAGAGTATGTGGTGTTAGAATGGTGGTCCCTGAAAAATTGTGTAAAATGGACAGATTTTTAGAGGTCCCTGTATACACAGAGGCATTTCCGATCCCAAAGAGGGTGGCGGATATTGTGACTAAGGAGTGGGAGAGACCAGGTGTACCCTTTGTTCCCCCACCTATCTTTAAGAAAATGTTCCCCATAAACGACCCTAGGCGGGACGCGTGGCAGACAGTCCCTAAGGTAGAGGGGGCTGTTTCAACACTGGCTAAGCGTACAACTATACCAATAGCGGACAGTTGTGCTTTCAAAGATCCTATGGATAAAAAATTGGAAGGATTGCTGAAGAAAATTTTTGTTCAGCAAGGTTTTCTGCTTCAACCAATTGCTTGCATTATTCCGGTAACTACTGCAGCGGCTTTTTGGTTCGAGGCCCTGGAGGAGTCGCTCCAGAGGGAGACTTCATAAGATGAGGTCATGGATAGAATTCATGCTTTAAAGCTGGCTAATTCTTTTATCACTGATGCCGCTCTCCAATTAGCTAAACTAGTGGCGAAAAACTCCGGTTTTGCCATCATGGCGCGAAGAGCGCTTTGGCTCAAATCGTGGTCGGCGGATGTGTCGTCCAAAACAAAACTGTTAAATATTCCCTTCAAGGGGAAAACCCTATTTGGCCCAGAGCTGAAAGAAATTATTTCAGATATCACTGGGGGCAAGGGCCATGCCCTTCCACAAGATAGGCCGTTTAAGGCCAAAAACAAGGCTAATTTTCGCTCCTTTCGCAACTTCAGGAGCGGACCTGCTGCAGCCTCTGCTGCCGCAAAGCAAGATAACGCTTCCCAGCCCAAAGCAACCTGGAAACCCTTGCAGAGCTGGAATAAGGGTAAACAGGCCAAGAAGCCTGCTCCTGCTACCAAGACAGCATGAAGGGGTAGCCCCCGATCCGGGATCGGATCTGGTAGGGGGCAGACTTTTTCTCTTTGCTCAGGCTTGCCGGATCCCTGGGCATTAGAAATAGTTGCTCAGGGGTACCTTCTAGAATTCAAGGATTCTCCCCCAAGGGGAAGATTCCACATTTCTCGTTTGTCTTCAGACCAAACAATGAAATAGGCGTTCTTACGCTGTGTAGAAGATCTACTAAAAATGGGAGTGATACACCCAGTTCCAATTGCAGAACAAGGACTGGGCTTTTACTCAAACCTGTTCGTAGTTCCCAAAAAGGAAGGAACTTTCAGGCCAATCCTGGATTTAAAAATTCTAAACAAATTCCTCAGAGTTCCGTCTTTCAAGATGGAAACCATTCGGACAATCTTGCCGATGATCCAGGAAGGTCAATATATGACTACCGTGGATCTAAAGGATGCGTACCTACATATTCCTATCCACAAAGATCACCATCAGTTCCTAAGGTTCGCCTTTCTGGACAAACATTACCAGTTCGTGGCCCTTCCTTTCGGGTTGGCCACCACTCCCAGAATTTTCACAAAGGTGCTAGGGTCCCTTCTAGCGGTTCTAAGACCGCGGGGCATTGCAGTAGCACCTTACCTAGACGACATATTAATACAGGCGTCATCCTTTCGCAGAGCCAAGGCTCATACGGACATTGTTCTGGCCTTTCTAAGGTCTCACGGGTGGAAGGTGAACGTAGAAAAGAGTTCTCTGTCCCTACTCACAAGGGTTCCTTTTCTGGGAATACTAATAGACTCGGTAGAAATGAAAATCTTTCTGACAGAGGTCAGGAAGTCAAAACTGCTGAATACTTGCCGAGTTCTTCATTCCATTCCTCGGCCTTCCGTGGCTCAGTGCATGGAAGTAATTGGTTTAATGGTTGCGGCAATGGACGTAGTCCCTTTCGCCCGAATCCATCTCAGACCACTGCAGCTGTGCATGCTCAAACAGTGGAATGGAGATTACACGGATTTGTCTCCTCAAATTCAAATGGATCAAAAAACCAGAGACTCTCTTCTCTGGTGGTTGTCTCAAGATCACCTGTCTCAGGGAATGAGTTTCCAGAGACCGGAGTGGATCATTGTCGCGACCGATGCCAGTCTGGTAGGCTGGGGTGCGGTCTGGAACTCCCTGAAGGCTCAGGGACTATGGTCTCGGGAAGAATCTCTTCTCCCGATAAACATTTTGGAGCTGAGAGAGATATTCAATACGCTCCAGGCGTGGCCTCAACTAGCAGAGGCCAAATTCATCAGATTTCAGTCGGACAACATCACGACTGTGGCGTACATCAATCATCAGGGAGGAACAAAGAGCTCCCTAGCGATGAAGGAAGTATCCAAGATTATCAAATGGGCGGAGGATCACTCCTGCCATCTATCTGCAATTCACATCCCAGGGGTAGACAACTGGGAGGCGGATTTTCTAAGTCGTCAGACTTTCCATCCGGGGGAGTGGGAACTCCACCCGGAGGTTTTTGCTCAGCTGACCCAGCTTTGGGGCATTCCAGAGTTGGATCTGATGGCATCCCGTCAGAACACCAAACTTCCCCTTTACGGATCCAGATCCAGGGATCCCAAGGCGGCATTGATAGATGCATTAATAGCGCCTTGGTCATTCAGTCTAGCTTACGTCTTTCCACTGTTTCCTCTTCTCCCTCGGCTAATAGCCAGAATCAAATAGGAGAAGGCTTCGGTAATTCTGATAGTGCCTGCGTGGCCACGCAGGACTTGGTATGCAGACCTAGTGGACATGTCATCGGTCCCACCATGGAAACTGCCATCGAGGCAGGATCTTCTAATCCAAGGTCCTTTCAAGCATCCAAATCTAGTTTCTCTGCAACTGACTGCTTGGAGATTGAACGCTTAATCCTAGCTAAGCGGGGTTTCTCTGATTCAGTTATAGATACTCTGATACAGGCCAGAAAGCCTGTCACCAGGAAAATTTACCATAAGATATGGCGGAAATATCTTTGCTGGTGTGAATCCAAGGGTTACTCGTGGAGTAAGGTTAGGATTCCAAGGATATTGTCTTTTCTCCAGGAAGGTTTGGAGAAAGGTCTGTCAGCTAGTTCCATAAAGGGACAGATATCTGCTCTGTCTATTCTGTTACACAAGCGTCTGGCAGCTGTACCAGACGTTCAGGCGTTTGCACAGGCCCTAGTTAGAATCAAGCCTGTCTACAGACCTGTGGCTCCTCCATGGAGTCTAAATTTAGTTCTTTCAGTTCTTCAAGGGGTTCCGTTTGAACCTTTGCATTCCATAGATATCAAGTTATTATCTTGGAATGTTTTGTTTTTAGTAGCTATTTCTTCTGCTCGAACAGTTTCAGAATTGTCTGCTTTGCAGTGTGGTTCACCCTATCTGGTGTTCCATGCAGATAAGGTTGTTTTGCGTACTAAACCTGGTTTCCTTCCAAAGGTGGTTTCTAATAAGAATATTAACCAGGAAATCATTGTTCCTTCTCTGTGCCCTAATCCAGTTTCTAAGACGGAACGACTGTTGCACAATCTTGATGTGGTTCGTGCTTTAAAGTTCTATTTAAAAGCAACTAAAGATTTCAGACAAACATCATCCTTGTTTGTTGTGTATTCTGGTAAGAGGAGAGGTCAGAAAGCGACTGCTACCTCTCTTTCATTCTGGCTGAAAAGCATCATCGGATTGGCTTATGAGGCTGCTGGTAAGCAGCCTCCTGAACGAATTACAGCTCATTCCACCAGAGCTGTGGCTTCCACATGGGCTTTCAAGAATGAGGCTTCTGTTGAACAGATTTGTAAGGCAGCGACTTGGTCTTCACTGCATACATTCGCCAAATTTTATAAATTCGATACTTTTGCTTCTTCGGAGGCTATTTTTGGGAGAAAGGTTTTACAAACAGTGGTGTTTTCCGTTTAGGTTACCTTACTTGTTCCCTCCCTTCATCCGTGTCCTATTGCTTTGGTATTGGTATCCCACAAGTAAGGATGAATCCGTGGACTGAATACACCAAGTAAGAGAAAACAGAATTTATGCTTACCTGATAAATTACTTTCTCTTACAGGTTTATTCAGTCCACGGCCCGCCCTGATATTTAAGTCAGGTTCAAATTTACTTTACAATAACTACAGTCACCACTGCACCCTATGGTTCTCCTTTTTCTCCTAACCGTCGGTCGAATGACTGGGGGGGCGGAGCCTGAGGGTAGCTATATGGACAGCTTTGCTGTGTGCTCTCTTTGCCACTTCCTGTAGGGATTGAGAATATCCCACAAGTAAGGATGAATCCGTGGACTGAATACACCTGTAAGAGAAAGTAATTTATCAGGTAAGCATAAATTCTGTTTTTACCAATGATCCAGGAGGGTCAATATATGACTACCGTGGACTTGAAGGATGCTTACCTTCATATTCCTATCCATAAGGATCATCATCAGTTTCTAAGGTTTGCCTTTCTGGAAAAACATTATCAATTCGTGGCTCTTCCCTTCGGATTGGCCACAGCACCCAGAATCTTCACAAAGGTTCTAGGGTCTTATTTGTTAAAAAAAAATAAAAAAAAAAAAAAAATTATTGAACAAATAAGACCCTAGAACCTTTGTGAAGATTCTGGGTGCTGTGGCCAATCCGAAGGGAAGAGCCACGAATTGATAATGTTTTTCCAGAAAGGCAAACCTTAGAAACTGATGATGATCCTTATGGATAGGAATATGAAGTTAAGCATCCTTCAAGTCCACGGTAGTCATATATTGACCCTCCTGGATCATTGGTAAAAACAGAATTTATGCTTACCTGATAAATTACTTTCTCTTACAGGTGTATTCAGTCCACGGATTCATCCTTACTTGTGGGATATTCTCAATCCCTACAGGAAGTGGCAAAGAGAGCACACAGCAAAGCTGTCCATATAGCTCCCCTCAGGCTCCGCCCCCCCAGTCATTCGACCGACGGTTAGGAGAAAAAGGAGAACCATAGGGTGCAGTGGTGACTGTAGTTATTGTAAAGTAAATTTGAACCTGACTTAAATATCAGGGCGGGCCGTGGACTGAATACACCTGTAAGAGAAAGTAATTTATCAGGTAAGCATAAATTCTGTTTTTACCAATGATCCAGGAGGGTCAATATATGACTACCGTGGACTTGAAGGATGCTTACCTTCATATTCCTATCCATAAGGATCATCATCAGTTTCTAAGGTTTGCCTTTCTGGAAAAACATTATCAATTCGTGGCTCTTCCCTTCGGATTGGCCACAGCACCCAGAATCTTCACAAAGGTTCTAGGGTCTTATTTGTTAAAAAAAATTTTTTTTATTGAAGTGAGAAATGTGTTAACAAAATAGACACATCAGAAAATTAACAGTTTGTTATCGGTTTCAAAAAGGTTAACATAAAGAAAAGAGATTAATCCTGCAACTTCACATCACAGTCCGATATGACAGGACAGACTTAAGCACCTCCTTATAGTTTATCACTATTTTTTTTTTTTTTTTAAAAAGAACACAGTGAACCTCATATACAGCAGATCCAGTCAAGGGATCAAGGTCTTTATGTAAGAATAAAGGGCACATTATGTAAACTGATGAACAATTAGGTAATAAACAATTTTAACCAAATACAAATAAAATAACAGGGTGAACGTTCTTGAATATGCGGTAGTATTTTGTTTAGAGTTTATAAACATTTAGATGGGTAGTACATAAATAGGAGAAAATTTACCTAGTGTAGGGTCCGAAGAGCATCTTCATGAGCTATCAAATGACGGGGGGAAGGGGAAAAGAAAAAAAAAAAAAAAAGGTGGGAGTGGAGGGGGGAAGGGAAAAAAGGCGGTAAGGGGCACTAAAGGTGGAGGCAGATGTCCTTTATTAGAGAATCTCCTGCTTAACCCAGGGTATATAAGTATGCTGTGAGCGTTTCAGTGTCTACTGCCATATTGTGGGTTATTTCTCTGGAACTCATCCCATGGGCACCAGACCGTATAGTAGAAATCAGAGCGTCCTTCAGCTCTCAATGAGTATTCCTCCATTCTCTGCAAATAAGTTAAGATATCTAAAACCAGAGTTAGAGACAAAGGGGAGTCTCTAGCCCATTGCCTAGCTATAGCTAATTTTGCGGCTAGGAGGATGATGACATCTAGGATTCTAAGGGGTTTCTGAAGTGTGTGGAGCCCTAGGTGAAAGAGCGCAATATCTCCAGTTAGTTGTTGTACTAAGCTTAAGCGGAGTAGCATGTCCGCGACCGAGGCCCAAAAGGCACTCAATTTAGGGCAACTCCACCAGATATGGAGGTGAGTACCTCTCTGCCCACACCCCCTCCAGCAGTCTGAAGATCTAAGGGGAAATACACTGTGTAACCTAGTCGGGACCCAGTGCCAGCGCAGTAGCAGTTTAATATATAATTCAAAAAGGTTTGAGCAGCGAGCTGCTAGCTTCACGTCTCAAAGAGCTTGTTGCCAAACCACATCCAGATGCACCCCCCCCAGGTCTCTCTCCCAGTCCCTCACGGCACCCGGTTTAACAAAATGGGGGGGAATCAAGAAGAAGTTTGTAGTTAAAGGACAGTGAGCCCTTAATTGATTTACCAGCTATCCAACGTCTCTCCCACTGTGTGAAAGCCCGGGTTCCCGACTTGGGGAATCCCCAAGAGAGAAGTAGTGAGGTCAATCTAAGATGTTCAAATTGTAAGTCCTTAGGAAAGTCCTCAGTTGGGAAATTTTCCGGTGGTAACATGAGAGTATCACCCCTATAAAGGTCAGAAATCTGTTTAATCTCTAGGGTTTCCCAAAGTTTGGGTCTCGAATCATTGAGGCACTGTAGTATGGCCTTCAGTGAGTGAATAGGCGAAGGGTGGGGGGCTATCGATTTGTGTGAGCGAAACTCTCTCCAGCATCTCAGACATGTTTTTATAATGGTACTGTAGATTCCCTTATTAAAATCGGCATGGTCAGGAATCCAGATCAGATCAACCAGATCCACCCCGGCAGGTAACGTAGCTTGTTCAATCTGGTACCACCTTGAAGTATCAGTTCGAACTCCCCAGGCAGCAATATGTGTTAACGTGGCCCCCTTATAGCAGTGGGCTACATTAGGTATTGAGATACCGCCACATTCTCTCGGCTTCTGTAATTGGAGTAGAGAGATTCTGGGAGGGCGACATTTCCATATGTACCTGGTAAAAACTGACTGGAAATCGTTAATGAGGTAGGCAGGGACTGCCACCGGTAAGTAGCGAAAGAGATATGTTAGCGTGGGGAGTAGCATCATTTTTAGGGCCATAACTCTACCCGTCCAAGACACTTCTAACCCGGACCATTTTGTAGTTATCTTTCTAAAGTCTTGAAGGAGAGGTTCATAATTTTTCTTAATAATTATCTTGGGGTCATGAGACAGCTCCACACCCAAGTGTGTCAAACTGTCCATAGACCACTTAAAAGGATATCGCTCCCTCAAAATCTGCAATCTATGAGCATGGAGGCCCAGAGCATATGCCCCGTCTTTGCGTAATTTAGTTTATAATAGGACACGGCTGTAAACTCCGCTAAGGGCTTAAACAACTCCGGGAGAGAATCTTCTGGCTCTGAGAGGAACACTGTATCTAGGGTCTCTTTTGGCGGTTCTCAGACCGCGAGGAATAGCGGTGGCGCCTTATCTGGATGACATTCTGATTCAGGCGTCAACATCTCATCTGACAAACTCTCACACGGACACAGTGTTGTCTTTTCTGAGAACTCACGGCTGGAAGTTGAACATAGAGAAGAGTTCACTTGTCCCACAGACAACGGTTCCTTTCTTGGGAACTCTGATAGACTCGGTAGCCATGAAAATATTTCTGACGGAGGTCAGAAAATCAAAGATTCTAAATACTTGCCGAGCACTTCAGTCCATTCCTAGGCCATCAGTGGCTCAGTGTATGGAAGTAATTGGATTAATGGTAGCGGCAATGGACATTGTTCCGTTTGCTCGCTTTCATCTCAGACCACTGCAACTGTGCATGTTCGGATAGTGGAATGGGGATTATGTGGATTTATCTCCTCAGATAAATCTGGATCAAGAGACAAGAAACTCTCTTCTTTGGTGGTTGTCGCCGGATCATCTGTCCCAAGGGATTTGTTTCCACAGACCCTCGTGGGTGATAGTGACAACAGATGCCAGCCTTCTGGGCTGGGGTGCTGTTTGGAAATCCCTGAAGGCTCAGGGTGTTTGGACTCAAGTGGAGTCTCTTCTTCCAATCGATATTCTGGAACTGAGAGCAATATTCAATGCGCTTCAAGCATAAATATTGGCTTCGGTAAAATTCATCCGATTCCAGTCGGACAACATCACGACTGTGGCATATGTCAATCATCAAGGGGAACAAGGAGTTTCTTAGCGATGATAGAGGTATCCAAGATAATCAGTTGGGCCGAGGCCCACTCTTGTCATCTGTCAGCGATCTACATCCCAGGAGTAGAGAACTGGGAAGCAGATTTTCTAAGTCAACAGACTTTTCATCCGGGGGAGTGGGAACTTCACCCGGAGGTATTTGCCTCATTGATTCTCAGATGGGGCAGACCGGAATTGGATTTAATGGCATCCCGACAGAATGCCAAGCTTCCAAGATACGGATCCCGGTCAAGGGATCCTCAGGCCGAACTGATAGATGCCTTGGCAGTGCCTTGGTTGTTCAGCCTAGCTTGTGTGTTTCCGCCGTTTCCTCTCCTCCCACGCGGAGGGAGAGAGCTTCAGTGATCCTGATAGGGCCTGCGTGGCCACGCGGATCTAGTGGACATGTCCTCTCTGCCACTGTGGAAACTTCCATTGAGACAGGACCTTCTCATTCAAGGTCCTTTCCAACATCCAAATCTAATTTCTCTGCAGCTGACTGCGTGGAGATTAAACGCTTGATTTTATCTAAGCGAGGATTCTCTGATTCTGTTATCAATACTTTGATACAGGCTAGAAAGCCTGTCACTAGAAAAATCTATCATAAGATATGGCATAAATATCTTTATTGGTGTGAATCCAAGGGTTACTCATGGAGTAAAGTTAGGATTCCTAGGATTCTGTTTTTTCTCCAAGAAGGATTGTAGAAAGGGTTATCAACGAGTTCCTTAAAGGGACAAATTTCAGCTTTGTCAATTCTGTTTCACAAACGTTTGGCAAATGTACCAGATGTTCAGTCTTTTTGTCAGGCTCTATCTAGGATTAAGCCTGTATTTAGACCTATTACTCCTCCCTGGAGTTTGAATTTAGTTCTTCGAGTTCTTCAAGGGGTTCCGTTTGAACCTATGCATTCCATAGATATTTAACTGTTATCTTGGAAAGTTTTGTTTTTGGTTGCTATTTCTTTTGCTCGAAGAGTTTCTGAGCTTTCAGCGTTAGTGTGATTCGCCTTATCTCATATTTCATTCTGATAAGGTGGTTTTACGTACCAAACCTGGTTTTCTTCCTAAGGTTGTTTCGAATAAGAATATTAATCAGGAAATTGTTGTTCCTTCCTTGTGTCCTAATCCTTCTTCTAAGAAGGAGCGTATGTTACATACCTTGGACGTGGTCCGTGCCTTAAAGTTTTACTTACAGGCATCAAAGGATTTCCGTCAATCATCTTCATTATTCATTGTTTATTCTGAAAAGCGTAGGGGTCAGAAAGCTACGGCTACCTCTCTTTCTTTTTGGCTGAGAATTATCATCCGTCTGGCATATGAGATTGCTGGACAGTAGCCTCCTGAAAGAATTACGGCTCATTCTACTAGAGCTGTGGCTTCCACATGGGCTTTTAAAAACGATGCATCTGTTTAATAGATTTGTAAGGCTGCGACTTGGTCGTCCTTTCACACTTTTTCCAAATTTTCCAAATTTGATACTTTTGCTTCTTCTGAGGCTATCTTTGGGAGAGGTTCTTCAAGCAGTGGTGCCTTCTGTTTAGGTTCCTGTCTTGTCCCTCCTTTTCATCCGTGTTCTATTGCTTTGGTATTGGTTTCCCACAAGTAAGGATGAAATCCGTGGACTCGTCATATCTTTGTAAAAGAAAACTAAATTTATGCTTACCTGATAAATTACTTTCTTTTACGATATGAGTCCACGGCCCACCCTGTTCTTTTTAAGACAGTTTTTCTTTATATTTTTTGTAAACTTGAGCCACCTCTGCACCTTTTTAGCCTTTCCTTTTCTCTTCCTATAACCTTCGGCCGAATGACTGGAGGTGGAGGGGAAGGGAGGGGCTATATATACAGCTCTGCTGTGGTGCTCTTTGCCACTTCCTGTTAGCAGGAGGTTAATATCCCACAAGTAAGGATGAAATCTGTGGACTCGTCATATCGTAAAAGAAAGTAATTTATCAGGTAAGCATAAATTTTTTTTTTTTTTTGGTGGGCAGCAGATGGGGTTATTTTAATAGAACAGTAAATAAAATATATGTGTTAGAGCCATTTCACTTCAAAATTATGAATCGAGGTCCATTTAATTGATTCTATAGATTGAGGCTAGCTTTTAAATATAGCTACAATTTACTATCACTTTAAGCCAGCATTCTACCCACTTAGCAATCTTAGCATTTACTCCAAGACAATACATTTTGTAAATAAGTTTGTTGTGCGGCTTAGTGTCCAATGCTTTGCTAAAGTCTAGATACACATTACCGTAGATTAGTCCTACATGATATTCCAGAAGAATACCAAGAGAATTAAAGGGACACTGAACCCAAAATGTTTCATTCGTGATTCAGATAGAGCATGCAATTTTAAGCAACTTTCTAATTTACTCCTATTATCAAATTTACTTCATTCTCTTGGTATCTTTATTTGAAATGCAAGAATTTAGGTTTATATGCCGGCCCATTTTTGGTGAACAACCTGGGTTGTTCTTGCTGATTGGTGGATAAATTAATCCACCAATAAAAAAATGCTGTCCACAGATCTGAACAAAAAAAAAAAAAGCTTAGATGCCTTTTTTTTTTTTTTTTAACCCTTTGGCTGCTAAGCCATTTCCCACCTGGGTGCTAAATTTTTTTATTATTATTGCAATTTTTGAAAACTTTTTTTTTTTTTTTAACTTTTTTATTTTTTTTACAGACCCCCACACTGTTGTAAATGTTAGGCGATTACCTTTCCAACAATGGGTCTTGGGGGTCTGTAGCGGCTTAGATGCCTCAGATACCGGCTTCTAAGCAGCATGCCCCCTCCTCCTATACTTAACATTGTTAAGTATAAATAAAATTGCGCGGTGACGTCATCACGTAATTGCGTGTGACGTCACTGCGCATCATGTGAAGTCCCGGCGATGCCTGTCACTCTACAGGCACAATCGCCGGGGTAGGAGCAGCAAGGAGCCCCCAGATCTCCCTCAAGGTGGGAGAGTGCTCATGACGACTCTGAGCCGTCATTAGCACCAGAGTGAGAAACTCTGTGACGGCTCAGAGCCGTCATTAGCACTCAAAGGGTTAAATAAAGCTAGCAAGAGGACAAAGAAAAATTGGTAATAGGAGTAAATTATAAAGTTTCTTAATATTGCATGCTCTATCTGAATCACAAAAGAAAAAAAATTTGGGTTCAGTGTCCCTTTAAGTAAATTTTGATTGTACGCTCCATCTGAATCATGAAAGGAAAAATAATTGTATTTCTTTCCTATGGCATGGAGAGTCCACGATTCATTCCAATTACTAGTGGGAATTCAACTCCTGGCCAGCAGGAGGAGGCAAACGGCACCCCAGCAGAGCTGTTAAGTGTCACTTCCCTTACCCGTAACCCCCAGTCATTATGCCGAAGGAAACGGAAAAAGAAGATAACACAAGGGTATAGAGGTGCCTGAGGTTTGTACAAAGAAACTGTCGCCTGAAATTTAAATAAGGGCGGTCGTGGACTCTCCATGCCTAGAAATAAATACATTCCTACGCATTTTGTTTTCTTTCCTATGGCATGGAGAGTCCACGATTCATTCCAATTACTAGTGGGAACCAATACCCAAGCTAGAGGACACAGAATGAAAGGAAGGGAAAAAAAGAGACGGGCCTAAACAGAAGGCACCACCGCTTGAAGAACTTAAACTCCCAAAGGAAGCCTCAGCCGAGGCAAAAGTATCAAATATGTCAAATTTGGTAAAGGTATGCAAAGAAGACCATATGGCCACCTTGCATATTTGCTCCACAGAAGCTTCATTTTTAAAAGCCCAAGAAGAGGAGACAGCCCTAGTGAAATAATCCGTAATTCTCTCAGGGGGCTGTTTCCAGCTGTTTCATAAGCTAACCGGATAACACTTCTCAACCAGAGAAAAGGGGTAGTAGAAGAGGCCTTCTGACCCTTATGCTTACCAGAAAAAAACAAAGAACAGGGCAGAAGATTGCCGAAAATCTTTGAGATTGAAGGTAAAATTTCAGAGCACTCGCAACAACCAGATCATGCAAAAGACGTTCCTTCTGAGAAGAAGGATCGGGACAAAAGGAAGGAACCACGATTTCCTGAATAAACTTGCGATCCAACACTACCTTAGGAGGAAAATCCAGCATACATCCGCAAGAAATATAAGTAAGGGGAATCGCACTGCAGAGCCGAAAGTTCGGAAACTCTGCAAGCAGAAGAAATAGTAAGAAGAAACAAAACCTTCCAAATTAATAATTTAATATCAACAGAATGTATTGACTCAAACTGAGCCTACTGCAAAACCTCAGAGCAAGATTAAAGCTCTAAGGAGGAGCAATAGGTTGAAACACAGGTTTGATTCTGACCAGGGCCTGAATAAAAGATAAAACATCTGGCAGATCTACCAGATGTTTGAGGAAAAGAATAGCCAGAGCAGAAATCTGACCCTTCAGAGCACTGACTGACAAACCTTTCTCCAGACACTCTTGAAGAATAGACAAAATTCGGGGTACCCTGCTCCAAGAGAAACCTTTCGAATTTGCGCCAAACTTATGGTAAATTCTGCAAGTAACAGACTAACGAGCCTGAAGCACAGTATCATTGACCTTCTCCGAGACGCTACGCCTAGCCAAAACTAGGCGTTCAATCTCCAAGCAGTCGGCTTAAAGAAATCCAGATTTGGGAGGAGGAAGGGACCCTGAAGTAGAAGGTCCTTCCTCATAGATAACCTCCAAGATGGAGGAGATGACATCGACCCCAAATCCCCGAACCAGATTGATTTATCCCTACCTTTTGAGTCTAGTATCTCTGAAATTTGTTTTAACAGAATATCCGCTTGTCTGTTTTTTTTGTCTTCCAGACATTTTCAATAATCCTATGTTTCTGCAGTAGAATAATATGATGGACCGTATCATATACATATTTATCTTTTGCCCACTGTGCACATTTTAAGATGCTCTTAGGGATATAAATTCTATCCCTGTTCTTTCTGCAGTTTTAGGTTTACGGGAGATTGTTATAAGCATTATCTGCTTATTTTTGATGTGTCTAATTCTAAATGTATGTTTTGGAATTGTATTTTCATGGTTTATCTTTTTTCTATACAGTAATCCATAGCATAGAGATTGCTATAAGCATGTTATCTGCCTATTTTTTAATCCTTTTCTTCCGTATATTTGCAGTATTCTGCTGTTCAGGTATATGCTTAATTTTAAATATATGTCCTCTTTCAATAGAAGGGACAATTATGTTGCATAAAGGACTAACTTCCCTGGGAGAGGAATAGGGGCAAGGATTCTATTCAAATCGTTTTGTGGTTTCCAAAAAAGGAGAGAGCTTTCCATCCCATTTTAGACTTAAAGTGTCTCTACATATTCCATTCCGTCTTTCAAAATGGAATCTATTTGTTCCATTCTACCCGGAGGGTTAGTTCATGACTACCATAGATCTGAAGGTTGCATATGTTCATGTTCCCTTTCTCAGGGACCTTCTTCAGTTTCTACGGTTTGCCTTTCTGGACATACATTTCCAGTTTCTTACCTATTCCTTTGGCCTAGCTACTTTTGTAGGTGGTCAGATCTCGGGTATAACCTAGGCGACATCTTGTTTCAAGCGCCTTTTTTGTTTTTTCAGCTAGCAAAATCTCTCTGAGATATTGTCTATTCTACATTTCCTCGGGTGGAAGGTGAATCTGGAATCTGGTTTCCTAGTTCTAGATACCAGGTTGTGTTTCTTGGAAATAACTGTAGATTCTCTACCCATGTACAGTAGAATTTTCTGACAGATGTCGGAAAATCCAAACTTCTTGCTTATTGCCTTTCCCATGGTTACTGCCATGGACATCATTCGATTTGCCCAGTTCTGTCTGAGACTTCTACAGCCATGTATGCTCATCTCTAAAGCTATGCATGCTCAGTCAATGGAACAGAGACCACTCAGATCTCTCATAGAGGATAACTCTGGATTCTCCATCAAGAGACTTTCTTTTGTGGTGGATTTTGCAGGACCTGCTGTCTCAGGGTACATTCTTTCCGAGACTTTCCAGGGTGAATGTGTCAACAGACGCCAGCCTGTCAGGTTGGGGAGCAGTTTGGGGCTCCTTTAAATCTCAGGGTCTTTGTACTCGAGAGGAGTCTTCTCTTCCAATAATCATTTTGGAGTTGAGATAATCATTTTGGAGTTGAGAGCATTCTTCTATGCCTTGACAGCTTGTCCTCAACTACCCTTGGTCTGGTTTCTCAGATTCCAATTGGACAACATCTCCTCAGTGACTTACATCGACCGCCAGGGAGGAACTAGGAGTTTGTTAGCAATGAAGGAGTTGACCCGCATTTTTCAGTGGGCGGGATCTCACGATTGTCTCCTATTCATCATTCTCATTCCAGGGGTGGACAACTAGGATGCAGATTTTCTGTGCAGGCAGACCTTTCATCTCCGGGAGTGGGTTCTCCATCCGGAGGTATTCTCAATGATATCCCTCAGGTGGGGGGGTCCGGAGTTGGATCTGATGGTGTGTCAACACGCCAAGCTCCTATGGTACGGTTCAAGATCAAGAGATCCTCAAGCCGCTCTGATTAACGCTGTAGCGGTACTTTGAAACTTCGGTCCAGCATACCTGTTTCCTCCGTTTGCTCTCCTTTCACGAGTCATTTCTTACACCAAATAAAGGAGGGCTTCTGTGATTGTATTAGCTCTTGCCTGGCCAATCTTGTTTGTGGATCTGGGGTCGATGTCATCTCCTCCATCTTGGAGGTTACCTCTGAGGAAGGACCTTCTACTTCAGGGTCCCTTCCTCTTCCCAAATCTGGATTTCCTGAAGCTGACTGCTTGGATATTGAACACCTAGTTTTGGCTAGGCGTGGCTTCTCTGGGAAGGTCGATGATACTGTGCTTCAGGCTCGTAAGCCTGTTACTTGCAGGATTTACCATAAATTTGGTACAAATTTCGAAAGGTTTCTCTTGGAGCAGGGTAAGGGTACCCCAAATTTTGTCTATTCTTCAGGAGTGTCTGAAGAAAGGTTTGTTAGTCAGCGCTCTGAAGGGTCAGATTTTTGCACCTGGCTATTCTTTTGCTCTGCCAGATGTTTTATCTTTTATTCAGGCCCTGGTCAGAATCAGGCCTGTTTTTCAACCTATTGCTCCTCCTTAGAGCTTTAATTTTGCTCTGAGGTTTTGCAGTAGACTCCGTTTGAGCCGATGCATTCTGTTGATATTAAATTATTAACTTGGAAGGTTTTGTTTCTTCTTGCTATTTCTTCTGCTCGCAGAGTTTCCGAACTTTCGGCTCTGCAGTGCGATTCCCCTTACTTATATTTCTTGCGGATGTATGCTGGGTTTTCTTCTTAAGGTAGTGTTGGATCGCAATTTTATTCAGGAAATCGTGGTTCCTTCCTTTTTGTCCTGATCCTTCTTCTTAAAAGGAACGTCTTTTGCATGATCTGGATGTTGTGAGTGCACTGAAATTTTACCTTCAATCTCAAAGATTTTCGGCAATCTTCTGCCCTGTTCTTTGTTTTTTTCTGCATACGAAGAGAGAAGCGCTCTACCAGGAACGAACAGCTCATCAGCTAGTTCTATGGCGATTTACCACCCAGGAGCAGCCTCTTTTAGACCAGTGTGCTTTTCACAGAGGAAAACTTTCCTGAAGTATTTCAGTCTGATCCCGCCAAGTAGGGTCAGTCCAGCCCCGAAATACCAGGCAATTCTCCTCTGAACAAGGACCATGACAACCCCAGACGATAATTTCGGCCTCCTATAAACCTCGTCAGTGAGGTGCAGCCACATTCCTCTAAACACACTGGGCAAGGAGTGCACGTCTGGTATCACCCATAGGGAAACTTCTAAAAGGTCATATTGGGTCTAGCCCTGAAATACCAGGCAATTCTCCTCTGAACAAGGAACATGACAACCCCAGACGATCGTTTCGGCCTCCTATGGGCCTAGTCAGTGAGGTTCAGCCACATTCTTCTAAGCACACTGGGCATGGAGTACACGTCTGGTATCACCCATAGGGAAACTTCCCAGGGTCATACTGCCTGGTATTTCGGCGCTGGACTGACTGTAATAGGCGGGATCAGACTAATATACTACAGGAAAGTTCTACTCTGTGAAAAGCATTACTGGGTTAAAAGAAGCTGCACCCAGGTGGTAAATCGCCATAGAACAGGCTAACAATAGTATTGAGCCGTTTGTTCATTCCTGTGAGTGTGCTTCTCTCTGTGTGTATTTAATCTCCCTATGGGAAAAAGGGGAAACCAGACGTGGACTCCTTGCTCAGTGTGCTTAGAGGAATATGGCTACACCTCACCGACAAGGCCCAATGAAGGCCGAAACGATCATCTGGGGTTGCTGTGTTCCTTGTTCAGAGAGGAATTGCCTGGTATTTCGGCGCTGGACTGACCGTAATAGGCCGGAGCAAACTGATATACTACAGGAAAGTTCTACTCTGTGAAAAGCATTACGGGGCTAAAAGAAGCTGCACCCAGGTGGTAAGTCGCCATAGAACAGGCTAACACGTTCCTGTGAGTGTGCTTCTCTCTGTGTATATTTAGGCTCCCTTTGTTTTTTTCTGGTAAGCGTAAGGGTCAGATGACCTCTTCTACTACTCTTTTTCTCTGGTTGAGAAGTGTTATCCGGTTAGCTTATGAAACAGCTGGAAACAGCCCCCAGAGAGAATTACGGCTCATTTCACTAGGGCTGTCTCCTCTTCTTGGGCTTTCAAAAATGAAGCTTCTGTGGAGCAATTATGCAAGGCATATTTAATACTTTTGCCTCGGCTGAGGCTTCCTTTGGGAGTTTAAGTTCTTCAAGTGGTGGTGCCTTCTGTTTAGGTCCGTCTCTTTTTATCCCTCCCTTTCATTCTGTGTCCTCTAGCTTGGGTATTGGTTCCCACTAGTAATTGGAATGAATCGTGGACTCTCCATGCCATAGGAAAGAAATCAAAATTTATGCTCACCTGATAAATGTATTTATTTCTAGGAAGGGAGAGTCCACTACCCGCCCTTATTTAAATTTCAGGCGGCAGTTTCTTTGTACAAACCTCAGGCACCTCTATACCCTTGTGTTATCTTCTTTTTCCGTTTCCTTCGGCATAATGACTGGGGGTTATGGGTAAGGGAAGTGACACTTAACAGCTCTGCTGGGCTGCTGTTTGCCTCCTGCTGGCCAGGCTTTAAATTACCACTAGTAATTGGAATGAATCGTGAATTTAGTTTTTATGTCCATTTAATGATGATGAGTCTAATCAAATGGCTGAATTGTTTTATAAATTAGTTAATAAGCATTGCTACTTCAGTGCATTGTTACAATCATTGTTTATTTAAACTCCCTATCACTTACATATTCTGCCAAATTAAGGTTTGCTTGTTTTGTTTTCTATTAGGCTTGCGTCTTCTTGGCATAGGAAGGAACCAGTATATTGACTTGATGAACCAGTGCAGATCATCAAAGGTGCTTTGTTATTTTGCTCTTTGTACCATAGAGGGTGTATTATGCTACAGTAATGTTTAGTCTTTACAGCATCATATTACATTATCAGCATCCTTACACCTATTTATTTGTAACTTAAAGGGACATGAAATCTAATTTTTCTTTCTTTCATGATTTAGAAAGAGCATGCGATTTAAAACAACTTTCCATTTTACTTCTATTATCTAATTTGTTTCATTCTCTTGATATCCTTTGTTGAAAAGCATATTTTAATAGGTCCAGTAGCGGCTGATTGATGGCTGCACATAGATGCCTCATGTGATTGGCCTAGTAATGTGCATTGATATTTCTTCAACCAATGATATCTAAAGAATGAAGCAATTAAACAATTTCCCATTTTATTGTGTGTGTGTGTGTGTATATATATATATATATATATATGTATATATATATATATATATATATATATGTGTGTGTATATATATATATATATATATATATATATATATATATATATATATATATATATATATATATATATATATACTTCAATGTAGTGCACTCTCACTTGCCAACCCAGACACAGACCAGGGTGCTTAACGGAATGAATAATCTGAATATGAATAAGCACTCGCTGGATTTCAAAACCACAAAAATTTATTCGGCAGTGACGTTTCGGGGCATTCACCCCTTCCTCAGACAACCCAAAATGTGAAACAAGCAGTGTTAAATAATGACTCAAACTCCTCCCCCATCAAATTTCAGCCAATCAAAGTACATTCAGAGCAAACAATAAGGGATGTAGATTAAACAAACAACAATTACATTCCTGTATAATGTCAACAAAAGTGTATATTCTTAAAAAGCATATGTGTAGTATATCACTATATAATGTAATGTAATAGTGTATCAGTGACAATATAGTGGGTGGCTATGGAATATGTCAACAGAAGATAGAAAATAAATCTGTCTACTTATAATATACTCTGTAATTAAAACTTGAGGTGTTCACAGGGCTTATTGTTACCATGAGCAGTGGCTTATTTATATCACATATAATGTACACGGATAAATTTATAATGTACACGGAGACATTTAATCACTTGGCTGCAAATCAACTTACTATTCATAAGAAGCATCTACTCTAGAAAATCCTCAAAGTGTATGGGTATTCCGCCATTAGCTAACACGCTAACCACCGCGTGGTCTGAGGGGGCGTGTCATCATCCGGGTTAGCAACTTGGACCACTCCCGGAGATCAATGCCCTAAGCGTTGTTATGCGTTGTCATAGCAACCTACCGCAACGTCACCAAACACGCCAGAGAGAGGCCAAAATGCATATGTCTGCAGTAGATCACCATGGCAACCCACCAAACACTTTAACGATATACAGATCAGTACATAAGCCTCACTAATGTCACAATCTGACCGCATCATGCTTAACTACTTGGGAGATTGCTTGTATGACAACTACCTACGCGGTAGCTATAGACTATCTCATCGCGAGTTATCCAGTGCTAGATCTATCAGCAGTCATGATGAGTAAAACTAATTAGTACATAATATAATCTAAACAGATCTCTAGAACTGTAGTAGATGTAATTAAATATTCTAGAGGGGACCATTATATCAAAAAATTGAGGAGTATATGGCCATAATTTATTCAATCAGAATCTAGCGCCAATCTCAATTATGAGCCATCTGTGATAGTGCTACAAAGGCCAAAAAATAAGCTAAGGATTGGATCAAATCTGTCCTGCTATGTGCATAATGGCTGATTCCCTAGCTACTCTCGAAAGGGAAAATCACAGAGAATGGTGAGGATAATCTAAAGCCTGTGATTTCTTAATAGGGGTCTGAGCATGTAAACTGGTGATATATACAGGACACCACATATGTCTAAATCAACTCAAGGCTAGAGTAACCAAATGGATAAAATAATGGGATCATATGGCATTATATCACTAGGATCCTACCTGAGAGTGGAACTTCGTAACTCCTAGAGTATGGTATTACCTGATATCTTTTGTAGGTAGGCTACGTTTAGATTCTTAATATATCCACAAGGATTTAATAAAGTGTACATGGACTCTCATTAATAAATGGGATGTTTAGAGACATCCTCCCAGTTATGACTCAAGGATAGGTGCTATAAGAAGCAATGCCAGTCCACATTTGCATTCAATCCACCTGGTTGCACAGTTCCAAGTCTATGGATCCACTTAGCCTCAATTTGTAGGAGCTTCTTCTTTCTGTTGCCTCCCCGTATCAAAGGTGGCACATGATCAATAAGTATGAAGCGCAAGTCCTTCACAGTGTGGTTCATCTGTAAAAAGTGGCGTGCCACTGGTTGTTCCGATGTGCCATCTTTGAGTGCAATCCTGATGGCACTCCGATGGTTAGCCATCCTCTTCTTAATGTCATCATCCGTCTTACCGACGTAATACAATCCACATGTACAATTCAACAGGTAGACCACAAATGGAGTAGAGCAAGTAAGATGATGTTGGATCTTAAAACTCTGATTGGTATGTGGATGATGGAAGGTTTTGCTCTGTATCATCGAATTGCACGTTGTGCATCCAAGGCACTTAAAGCATCCCTGTCTCTTCGATTTTAGCCATGTTTCCTTGATGTAGGCATGTCTTGGATCAGTGATCATCAGCATATCTTGAAGGTTACGCCCTCTTTTGTATCCCAACCTTGGTGGGGAGAATTCTTTAAAAGGTAGTTGTTGGTCTGTGGTCAGTAGATCCCAATGGTCCTTCACTGATTTTGCTACAATCCCAATATTCGGTGAATATGTCATGGTACAAGTCATCCGTTTTTCAACAGGTTTCATTCCTCCTGTTTTCAGTAGGGTACTCCTTTCTGTGTCTTTGGCTATTCTATGAGCTTTTTGGATGGTTGTATAGGAATATCCCCTCTGTAGAAATCTGATGGACATTTCTTCTAGCTGTCTTTCGCCATTAGTCCTTATAGAGTTATTCCTCACTACTCGGTAGAGTTGTGCCAATGGGATGGCTCTGATGAGTGATCTCGGGTGGCTACTACTTGCCAACAGTAGCGAGTTCCTGTCTGTAGGTTTTTGATACATGGTAGTTTCTAGTTGCCCATTCTCCTTAAATATTCTCAAGTCAAGGAAATCTATGGCTTCTTTGCTGGCCACCATCTTAAATTTCACCGGATGTGGTAGATCATTGAGATCGTGTACCCACTTCTGTAGATGTTCTTCTGTACCTCTCCACACCAGTAGCACATCATCAATGTATCTCATATACTTGATGATTTCAGGAATCTCATAAACATTCATGATGTTGGATTCATAATCCTCCATAAATAAGTTCGCATAGGACGGGGCCATGTTTGACCCCATGGCGGTCCCCGTGTTTTGTTGGTAGTACTTCAATTCAAATCGGAAGAAGTTTAATGTCAAACATACTTCAAGGATCTTGATAATGTAGGTACTGCTAGGCCCGACATAGGGATATCTAGAAAGAGCCTTTGTGACTGCCCTCATCCCATCTTGATGTGGGATGATTGTATATAGGCTTGTGACATCCATGGACACCAAGTAGTCATCTGCAGACAGATCTTGAACCTGTGAAAGATGTCCCAATACATCAGTCGAATCTTTAACGTATGATTTCATGTGTCCCACCAGTGGTTGGAGAAATGAATCAATCCACTTTGCCAAAGGACTCAGCAGGGATCCCCTTGCTGACACGATCGGGCGTCCAGGGGGTTTCTCCAGGCCCTTATGTACTTTGGGCAGGGTATACAGGATAGGGCAAATAGGATATGTCACTCGCAGCCAATCATATGTGTCTTTATTGATCCAACCTTCCGCTACACCTTCAAGCAGTAGATTATCAATTCGTTCTTGAAATAGATTGGTAGGATCCTTCTTAAGGGGTAGGTATACCCGGTCATCGTTTAATTGTGAGAGTATCTCTTCCTTGTAATCCTTGTAATTCAGGACTACTATGGCCCCACCTTTGTCCGCATTGCGGATCACAATGTTAGGATCACGGGCCAGACTCTCAATTGCTGCACGTTCCTCTTTGGAGATGTTATGTCTGAATAATTCTTTCGGCATTGTTGCAGCATCTTGTAGGACCAATCTAGTGTAGGTTTGTATGCTGGCAGCAGTGTGTTGAGGGTCAAATGTGCTCTTCTTTCTAAAAGTGGTCCCCCTTTCTTGCTGTTCTGTCATCTTAAAATGGTCTTTGAGCTTCAGATTTCTTTTAAACTTTTGGATGTCCAACCAAGTGTCGAATTCATCTGGTCTGTAAGTAGGGACAAACGTCAAACCTCTATTGAGGAGTGTTAATTCTGCTTTATTAAGCGAGCGATCAGACAGGTTCAGCACTATATTCTCCTGGTTCGTCCACGTCGTGGTGGTCTTCCAGTGAGTCCCACTCCTTCTTGGATGTGGTCTCCTTCCTTTTTTCGGTGGCTTGACCTTGTAGTCACCCCTAAAAAATGCGACTGAGAAGTTGAGGGGCTTGCATAATCATGTAATCCTGGAGTATCTGTGTCAGAACCTGAGCTTGTATCCACAGTATTCAGTTGTCTCCTGGTGTATACCCTCTGACGCCGAGGTCGCCTAGGCCTGTAATTCTGCCTCTCTTCAGGGCTCAAGAGCCATTTGAATACCTGTCTCTCCCTGTAGTCTTCAATCACTTGTTGTAATTTCTTATTTTTAAAGGCTATCAGGGAGTCCTTGTATTCCTTGACTTGGTGTGTAAGTTTATTCAACCAATTGTCACTCTGATCCTGTATCAGGATGGGGCCTTTCGTGGTATCAAATACCCCGATTTCTTCCTTGGTTTTGTTGAGTAGAACTCTGACTTCTTCCACCACCAACAATAATAGATCCAAGGAACACTTATTTAGCACTGCGCACCATTTTTTACAAAATTCACTGTTGTTTCTCCCAATCGTGGGTACGCTGTGTATCCTGAACCCCTTAGGGATCATTTTCTTTTTGTAATATTCTGATAAGTAGACCCCATGTAAATGTAGGTCTACCTCTCTTTTCTTCAATTTTAATAAATTCAAATACAGGGTTTGAATGGATTCAGTATCTGTTGTGATTTCACATTTTGGGTTGTCTGAGGAAGGGGTGAATGCCCCGAAACGTCACTGCCGAATAAATTTTTGTGGTTTTGAAATCCAGCGAGTGCTTATTCATATTCAGATTATTCATTCCGTTAAGCACCCTGGTCTGTGTCTGGGTTGGCAAGTGAGAGTGCACTACATTGAAGTCTGTGTTATATTGTGTAGCACCCACTGCCTTGCTACCCTCCCTATCTTCAGCCATCATCACTTTTGGTTACACTTGGGTGACACCTGCACTTTGCTGTGGACTATGGATACACCTGTACTGACTAGTGCCTCACAGGGCCTGCCTGCAATAGCACCATCAGATGTAGAGGGAGCTGATACACTCTCCCTGACTGAGGTGGATGCAGCAAGAATTTTATTTGAACATGAGGAAATCACAACAGATACTGAATCCATTCAAACCCTGTATTTGAATTTATTAAAATTGAAGAAAAGAGAGGTAGACCTACATTTACATGGGGTCTACTTATCAGAATATTACAAAAAGAAAATGATCCCTAAGGGGTTCAGGATACACAGCGTACCCACGATTGGGAGAAACAACAGTGAATTTTGTAAAAAATGGTGCGCAGTGCTAAATAAGTGTTCCTTGGATCTATTATTGTTGGTGGTGGAAGAAGTCAGAGTTCTACTCAACAAAACCAAGGAAGAAATCGGGGTATTTGATACCACGAAAGGCCCCATCCTGATACAGGATCAGAGTGACAATTGGTTGAATAAACTTACACACCAAGTCAAGGAATACAAGGACTCCCTGATAGCCTTTAAAAATAAGAAATTACAACAAGTGATTGAAGACTACAGGGAGAGACAGGTATTCAAATGGCTCTTGAGCCCTGAAGAGAGGCAGAATTACAGGCCTAGGCGACCTCGGCGTCAGAGGGTATACACCAGGAGACAACTGAATACTGTGGATACAAGCTCAGGTTCTGACACAGATACTCCAGGATTACATGATTATGCAAGCCCCTCAACTTCTCAGTCGCATTTTTTAGGGGTGACTACAAGGTCAAGCCACCGAAAAAAGGAAGGAGACCACATCCAAGAAGGAGTGGGACTCACTGGAAGACCACCACGACGTGGACGAACCAGGAGAATATAGTGCTGAACCTGTCTGATCGCTCGCTTAATAAAGCAGAATTAACACTCCTCGATAGAGGTTTGACGTTTGTCCCTACTTACAGACCAGATGAATTCGACACTTGGTTGGACATCCAAAAGTTTAAAAGAAATCTGAAGCTCAAAGACCATTTTAAGATGACAGAACAGCAAGAAAGGGGGACCACTTTTAGAAAGAAGAGCACATTTGACCCTCAACACACTGCTGCCAGCATACAAACCTACACTAGATTGGTCCTACAAGATGCTGCAACAATGCCGAAAGAATTATTCAGACATAACATCTCCAAAGAGGAACGTGCAGCAATTGAGAGTCTGGCCCGTGATCCTAACATTGTGATCCGCAATGCGGACAAAGGTGGGGCCATAGTAGTCCTGAATTACAAGGATTACAAGGAAGAGATACTCTCACAATTAAACGATGACCGGGTATACCTACCCCTTAAGAAGGATCCTACCAATCTATTTCAAGAACGAATTGATAATCTACTGCTTGAAGGTGTAGCGGAAGGTTGGATCAATAAAGACACATATGATTGGCTGCGAGTGACATATCCTATTTGCCCTATCCTGTATACCCTGCCCAAAGTACATAAGGGCCTGGAGAAACCCCCTGGACGCCCGATCGTGTCAGCAAGGGGATCCCTGCTGAGTCCTTTGGCAAAGTGGATTGATTCATTTCTCCAACCACTGGTGGGACACATGAAATCATACGTTAAAGATTCGACTGATGTATTGGGACATCTTTCACAGGTTCAAGATCTGTCTGCAGATGACTACTTGGTGTCCATGGATGTCACAAGCCTATATACAATCATCCCACATCAAGATGGGATGAGGGCAGTCACAAAGGCTCTTTCTAGATATCCCTATGTCGGGCCTAGCAGTACCTACATTATCAAGATCCTTGAAGTATGTTTGACATTAAACTTCTTCCGATTTGAATTGAAGTACTACCAACAAAACACGGGGACCGCCATGGGGTCAAACATGGCCCCGTCCTATGCGAACTTATTTATGGAGGATTATGAATCCAACATCATGAATGTTTATGAGATTCCTGAAATCATCAAGTATATGAGATACATTGATGATGTGCTACTGGTGTGGAGAGGTACAGAAGAACATCTACAGAAGTGGGTACACGATCTCAATGATCTACCACATCCGGTGAAATTTAAGATGGTGGCCAGCAAAGAAGCCATAGATTTCCTTGACTTGAGAATATTTAAGGAGAATGGGCAACTAGAAACTACCATGTATCAAAAACCTACAGACAGGAACTCGCTACTGTTGGCAAGTAGTAGCCACCCGAGATCACTCATCAGAGCCATCCCATTGGCACAACTCTATAAGGACTAATGGCGAAAGACAGCTAGAAGAAATGTCCATCAGATTTCTACAGAGGGGATATTCCTATACAACCATCCAAAAAGCTCATAGAATAGCCAAAGACACAGAAAGGAGTACCCTACTGAAAACAGGAGGAATGAAACCTGTTGAAAAACGGATGACTTGTACCATGACATATTCACCGAATATTGGGATTGTAGCAAAATCAGTGAAGGTCCATTGGGTCTACTGACCACAGACCAACAACTACCTTTTAAAGAATTCTCCCCACCAAGGATGGGATACAAAAGAGGGCGTAACCTTCAAGATATGCTGATGATCACTGATCCAAGACATGCCTACATCAAGGAAACATGGCTAAAATCGAAGAGACAGGGATGCTTTAAGTGCCTTGGATGCACAACGTGCAATTCGATGATACAGAGCAAAACCTTCCATCATCCACATACCAATCAGAGTTTTAAGATCCAACATCATCTTACTTGCTCTACTCCATTTGTGGTCTACCTGTTGAATTGTACATGTGGATTGTATTACGTCGGTAAGACGGATGATGACATTAAGAAGAGGATGGCTAACCATCGGAGTGCCATCAGGATTGCACTCAAAGATGGCACATCGGAACAACCAGTGGCACGCCACTTTTTACAGATGAACCACACTGTGAAGGACTTGCGCTTCATACTTATTGATCATGTGCCACCTTTGATACGGGGAGGCAACAGAAAGAAGAAGCTCCTACAAATTGAGGCTAAGTGGATCCATAGACTTGGAACTGTGCAACCAGGTGGATTGAATGCAAATGTGGACTGGCATTGCTTCTTATAGCACCTATCCTTGAGTCATAACTGGGAGGATGTCTCTAAACATCCCATTTATTAATGAGAGTCCATGTACACTTTATTAAATCCTTGTGGATATATTAAGAATCTAAACGTAGCCTACCTACAAAAGATATCAGGTAATACCATACTCTAGGAGTTACGAAGTTCCACTCTCAGGTAGGATCCTAGTGATATAATGCCATATGATCCCATTATTTTATCCATTTGGTTACTCTAGCCTTGAGTTGATTTAGACATATGTGGTGTCCTGTATATATCACCAGTTTACATGCTCAGACCCCTATTAAAAAATCACAGGCTTTAGATTATCCTCACCATTCTCTGTGATTTTCCCTTTCGAGAGTAGCTAGGGAATCAGCCATTATGCACATAGCAGGACAGATTTGATCCAATCCTTAGCTTATTTTTTGGCCTTTGTAGCACTATCACAGATGGCTCATAATTGAGATTGGCGCTAGATTCTGATTGAATAAATTATGGCCATATACTCCTCAATTTTTTGA